>NC_092340.1:61547500-62747500 GCF_046630445.1 Rutidosis leptorrhynchoides | reverse complement strand
GCCGTGCGCCTGCGGGCAAAGCGGACAATATTGTGGTCATGTTAAGCTGGGGTGTTACATAGTTTCGGTTGTTAATCAAATGGGTGGTGAAAGGTGGTGTTGTGTGTTCATGGTGATGGTGGAAGTGATAACCGATGGTGATTGTTGATGGTGGTAATGGAGGTTGAGAGTGGTCAATGGTGTTTAGTCTTCGGCAATTGTATGGCTACAAGCAGCAGGTTATAACGATGGGTTTTGGTTTTGTGTACATGGACCGAAATGAATTAGCAAAGGTAAATAATGATTGGATTTGAGGTTGAACATAAGCTAGAAGCATGAATAATTCAAACAGTTACATTATATGTTGAAGTAGTTATTCGAGCGGAAGAAGAAAAAAAAATTAAAGGAAGGAAGAGATAAGAAAAACAATTTGTTGATGTGGGTTTTTGCATATCTCATGCATTATATGAATATGTATATTATATACAATGTTTAGATAGTGGTTAGAACATAAAGGAATCGAGTATGAAACAAGATTTGTGATGGTGGGTCTATTTTACAATTCAAGTGGATTTGCAATATGTAATTCATATATGAATTGAGTGGGGAGATAGAAAACAATTTCTAACATAAAGGTAATATACTAACTTTCTTGTAATTCAACAGTTCCCTTAATTTATTAATATCTTTATCTAGAATTGACAGGAAAATATAGTACTCCTTATTCATTAACTTATTATGATGTAGAAAGAAGAATCTTGATTCAATTTAATAGTATCAATTAAATAGACGGAGATGGAATAAATGGAATTTTTAACCAAGTAAATGAATAGAAAAAGAGAAAATAGTGGGTTGAAAAGATGGCAAGTGTGATTGAGTACAAAACGAAATCAGTGATTAAAACAAAGATATCTTTGTGTGGAGCCTTTGAAATAATGCGGAGGGGAGAACAAATGATATGTGAAAGTGGTGATGGTGAAAGATTTGAACGAACATATACAGATACATTCTATTATCTTATGTTGGTGGATCTTTATATATTTATAATAGGTATAGTAAATATAATTTTAAATATATATATATCAAGTGAACCATAGATTGAAATAATTGTACGCACCGTGTCTAACAGTATAGTAGCTGAAGATTTTGTAATTTCTATAGACAGTTTTCACGGACCATTTTTCGTACCTCATTGATAATCAGTGGCGAATAAAAGTGTTCAGAAAATAAAATATTTTTGAATTAACTATATTTATTTATTTTAGTCATTATTGTATAAAATTCGATCATTAATTTATTAATTAAAAATTACATCAACTGTCCCTCTCAATTCTGGGTAAAATATAAAAAGTACTAAAATTAATTAATTAGATCCTAAATATACTTTTAATAAGCCTATAACTTATATAACTCATTTTCGGATCACCTTTTATTTTAAAATCATATAAGCTCGTTTTTAATTTGGTTAATATCAATCGAAACATCAAATGAATATTACAATCATCTAATATTTATTCTTAATATACTTTATTTATATATATAGAGATATATATTTTAAATATTAATTATTATTATATCCTATTTTTATTTTATTGATTTTTTAATTATAACCACAACATATAATACTTCAAATTATATTTCAAATTATTATTTATATAAACATACACACATATCTATTTGAAATTAATTGTTCGTGAATCGTCGAGAGCAGTCGAAGGTCAATCGAATATATGAACATCGTTCCAAATTTTTTTTTTCTAGACTCAACATTACATACTTTGCTTATCGTATCAAAATCATATAAAGATTAAGTTTAAATCTGGTCGGAAATTTCCGGGTCGTCACACTTAACCATAAGGACGAATACAATAACATATGATTTCATCGCGAGGTATTGACCTCTATATGCGACATTTTTCAAAAACTGCATTCGTTTTTACAATACAAACCATAGCTTTTATTACAAATACAAGGTTTAAACAACTTAATAATGATTATCGTTTAGCGATAATCTTAGACTTACAAACTTTACATGTGATAATAACAATACGACCTCCAACATATTTTACATTACAAATCCTCCGATATGCAGTTTTATTTTTGACATAAATATGCATACTCAAGATCTTGCTTAAATTCAACATGTTGCAGCGGAAGCTTTTAGTTATCACCTGAGAATAAACATGCTTAAAACGTCAACATAAAGTTGGTGAGATATAGGTTTAATGTCGGCAGCGTTATAAATATAGACCACAAGATTTCATATATAAACGTTTTAATAAAAATATTCTAAGTTGTTGAGCACTTGATAACCATACTTAACATTTAATCAACGTCGCATATTCCTTTTATTATGAAATCTTACTACACCGTACCAAGTGTAGTTACCGAAACAAAGTACTGTACAACCGTTGAATACTGGTCGTCCAGTCCGGTTGGGGTTGTCAGGCCCGATAGATCTATCAACAGGATTCGCGTTTACAATACCTCATGTAAATAATAGTTACCAAGTTACAGGGAAGTATGCCAGTGGTACAACTCAACGTAGAATATATATTTTTAATCACTTATGTCCATAACGTAAATCATAAAATGCATGTATTCTCATCCCGAAATATTTAGAGTTTAAAAGTGGGACTATATACTCACCTTTTCCTTGAAGGTATTTAACTCGACTTGGTCTCCGATAGATATCACGAACCTAACCATATATATAATATATCAACATATTTTCTTTTCAAGTAATCGTTACATATATATATATATACTTATAATACTTTTAATATTTTCTTAGTCCGTAGTTAGCAGTCTGTTGTTAATGATCCACAATTAGTTGCTCAATAAAATAAATAAAGACCCCATCGTATTCGTATTGATCAGAATTAATCTCGACCCATGGTACCATATTGTCAAATGACGTGTTGTGTACATAAAGTACCGTGTTGTCAGATGACATGTTGCGTACAATCATGAGGTCTTATGATTAATCTTCTCGTGTTGTTTACGGGTGGTCCTGGAATATATAAAATTAAATCATAAGTAAATATATATTAAATATTATGTTAATTAGCCAAGATATGATTAATCCAATTTTGTCATAATATGATATATTACAGGTTTTGAAGTGTTTTAAAAATCAAATTAGAAGGATCTATTTAGTTTGCGAACAGGTTTGAAATCATTCAAACTATGTTCTTGTTGTTAAAAATTTTATAACACAAAATAAAATAGCTATATAAATATGAATCGAACAAGATTATGAATAAGTTTACTACCTCAAGTTACTTGGATAAAGCTACTGGAAAAGATAGAAAATAATCTTGATCAAACTTTCTTATGATGATTATAGGTTGTTCATGAAGCTAGTTCTTCATGAGTATCTGCTGAGATTGTGAAGAACACTTAGAGTTCCTAAGAGTGTGTTTTT
This sequence comes from Rutidosis leptorrhynchoides, assembly GCF_046630445.1. Classification (NCBI taxonomy): domain Eukaryota; kingdom Viridiplantae; phylum Streptophyta; class Magnoliopsida; order Asterales; family Asteraceae; genus Rutidosis; species Rutidosis leptorrhynchoides. The sequence continues at coordinate 62,744,094 of NC_092340.1, read as the reverse complement.
TTTTTGGTTAGAGAAAGATGGTTGTAAGAATGAAATGAAAAACCAAGGTGATGGTGATACTTATAGGACAGTCTGGTTGTTGAGGGAACAAGGACAAATTATTGTGTTGAATTTTTGAGTAATAATGTATGCTAGCTTACAAATAAGATTCCCTCTTATCTAGGGCAGATCTAAAGCTGATAAGGATATTGATTTGATGTGTATTTACCAATAGTAAATACGTATGGATGATGGGTATGATACGGTAAAAGAAGCTCAAAATCGGGCTTTTATTTTGGGTCCAACCGGGCTAAAAATAAAATTTTAAGACATTTTTAATAAAGCAATGTTAGCCCAAAAAAAATTTCCAAGCTGACCTGGCAGCTCGACCCCAGCCAGGGGCTCTGCCCCTTGGACCCCACCAGGGGTTGCCACTCCTTGGACCCCGCTTATCGGGGGCGCTGCTCCCGAACCCCCGTCATAATCAAGATACGTTCAAACAAGTGTGCACACCACACTTCCCCAAACTTGTTCGATATTTATCAAGATTATTTTGGTTACAAATTAATCCCATTACACTTAAATCATATTGGTGACATAAATCACAACACATTATAGATTGTAAGTATATATGTCAAAGAACGTTACATATAGTTATCGTTTTGAAAACTTAAGTTAGTGGTCTCAAAGTATACTTATAACTCATTGTTGTTAGTTCACAATGAAATGTTAAACCATCCTTAAATCATGTTAAATATGTATAGATATGTACATATACATAATCATATAATTATCGTGTGTTATATAGTTCGTGATATCATCGGTCAAATTGGACGGTCAAACGTTGTGTAAAAATCTTTTCAAAAATATAAGTCTCAACAGTTTGGATTGCTTATCATGTTGGTAAGGTTTAATTTATGTAAATATTAATCTCATAAGTATAGAACGATCGGAAAATTCTGGGTCGTTACACGTCAACACCCGTATTTTCAATATCGTGACAATAACCCGGGAACCTCTAAACCACCAGGTTTTTCTAAACCAATGTGGAAAATGACGACTCGTATTAGAGGAACATCATATATCCCTAGAAGATTAGGAAAAAGAACTAAGTCCGAAGAAGAAGAAACCAGTGATTCAGATTAGAGGGGTGTGAGCATGATGTGTAATAAATGTATTGTAGTGTGCTTGTACTTTTATGTTCTATGTAAAAATTGCTTGTATTGTTTGTTATTACGAATCTAATCCTTGTCTATTTTACAGCATAAAAATAAAATGGACGTTAAGGGTAGACAACCAAATATTTTAGAAGACCTACCAGAGGATATGATTGAGGAAATCTTGTCTAGAGTCGGTCAGAATTCATCAGCACATTTAGTTATGACAAAATTAACTTGTCAAACATTTGAAAGACTTTCCAGAAATGCCTTAGTTTATAAAAGGCTTTCCTTTGATAGGTGGGGTATATCACATTAGGGAGACTTTAAGTTACGTCGTATTTTCTTTAAAGCGTTAAATGCGGGGAACCCAAATGCAATTTTACGCTACGGGTTAAGAACCTATTTTAACTCAACATATCCCAACATAGGATTTCGTGAATTAGAAAGAGCTTCTAAAATGCAACATAAAGAAGCATGTTATGCTTACGGGTTAGTGATGTTCGCTTCTTACCAAAGTGATAAAAAGAACATCGGATTGCAGCTTTTAAATAAAACTTTCCCACAAGTGACGGAATCAGTAGTTGGGGTGAGAAACAAGGTTTTTAGATTATTACGGGGCTGTTGGACATTACGAAACCCTCGTCCTTTTGATGACATTACAACATGCTGCCTAGCCAATGGTCATAACGGTTATTTTCCACAAGATCAAGGATGGGAAGTCGTCTTAGTAAAACCAGAATGCATGACTTGTTTCTGGACTTATGAATTACGTGTCTTTATTTCCTTTGCTGAACAACTTACGTATTAACTAGATTTATCTTCAACAACTTCCGTATTAACTAGATTTATCTTCAAAACTGTCCTGTATCATAAAGTACTATATTTCATGTTATATGTAATATAGCGAAGTTGTAAGTTTGAAGAATATTTGTATGTGATATATTATTATAATCAGTTTTTCATATGGAATTGTAGTAGTTGAATTGTATATTAGCTACTAAGTATGAACTTAACGGGTAGGTAGTACCCGAATTTAAACTTATAAAACGCTAATATGAAGAAAAAGCTTTTATAAATGAGTTCATATTATGCTACGAGATACTATTGACTACTCTTAATATTCTGTATGATTAACTTGTTTCATTTGACTATTTTGAAGGAAATGGCACCGACTACTCGACACACCTTGAATATGAGCGAAGAGGAATTTCGTGCCTTTCTTGCTTCAAACATAGCCGCAGTACAGGCCGCGCTACATACCAACAATAACTCTGAATCTAGCAATACAGCTAACGGCGCAAGAAATCGTGTAGGATGCTCCTACAAGGAATTCACTGCCTGCAAACCTTTAGAATTTGATGGGACCGAAGGACTAATCGGATTGAAACGGTGGACCAAGAAAGTTGAATCGGTGTTTGCCATAAGTAAGTGTGCTGAAGGAGACAAAGTGAAGTACGCTACGCATACCTTCACAGGTATTGCGTTAACATGGTGGAATACCTATCTAGAGCAAGTGGGACAAGATGCTGCTTACGCACTACCGTGGTCAGCATTCAAGCACTTGATGAACGAGAAGTACCGTCCCAGAACCGAGGTCAATAAGCTCAAGTCAGAACTTAGAGGGTTATAAACACAGGGATTCGATATTACTTCGTATGACAGACGATTCACAGAATTGTGCCTATTGTGTCCGAGAGTGTTCGAAGATGAGGAAGAGAAGATCGACGCGTTTGTGAAAGGGTTACCGGAGAGAATCCAAGAAGATATAAGTTCACACGAGCCTGCCTCCATACAAAAGGCATGTAGAATGGCTCACAAACTAGTGAACCAGATTGAGGGAAGAATTAAAGAACAGGCGGCCAAAGAGGCCAATGTGAAGCTAGTCAAAAGAAAGTGGGAGGAAAAAGGTGATAAGAGTCACCAAAATAACAACAACTATCCCAACAATCGCAACATCAATTGCAACTACAACAAACGGTACAACAACAACAACAACAACTACAACAATCATCCCAACAACAAAAACAACCGCAACAATAACAACAATCAGAAGCAGCTATGCCAATGGTGTGAAAAGTATCACTCGGGGTTCTGCACCAAATTTTGCAACAAGTGTAAAAGAAATGGTCATAGCGCGGTGAAGTGTGAGGTCTATGGACCAGGGGTTAACAGAACAAAAGAAACAAATGGTGTCGGAACGAGTAATGGCAGAGCAAGTAGTGTCGGAGCAAGTTTTGCCAATGTAGTTTGTTATAAATGTGGAAAACCGGGCCACATTATTAGAAATTACCCGAACCAGGAGAACACGAATGGACAAGGCCGCGGAAGAGTTTTCAATATTAATGCGGCAGAGGCACAGGAAGACCCAGAGCTTGTTACAGGTACGTTTCTTATTGACAATAAATCTGCTTACGTTTTATTTGATTCGGGTGTAGATAGAAGCTATATGAGTAGAGATTTTTGTGCTAAATTAAGTTATCCATTAACGCCGTTGGATAGTAAATTTTTACTTGAATTAGCAAACGGTAAATTAATTTCAGCAGATTATATATGCCAGAATCGGGAATTAAACTGGGTAGCAAAATATTTAAGATTGATTTGATACCAGTAGAGTTAGGGAGTTTTGATGTAATAGTTGGCATGGACTAGCTGAAGGAGATGAAAGCAGAGATCGTATGTTACAAAAATGCAATTCGCATTGTACGAGAAGAAGGAGAACCCTTAATGGTGTACGGAGAAAAGGGCAACACGAAGCTACATCTTATTAGTAATTTGAAGGCACAAAAACTAATAAGAAAAGGTTGCTATGCTGTTCTAGCACACGTCGAGAAAGTACAAACTGAAGAAAAGAGCATCAATGATGTTCCCGTCGCAAAAAAATTTCCCGATGTATTTCCGAAAGAATTATCGGGACTACCTCCACATCGATCTATTGAATTTCAAATAGATCTTGTACCAGGAGCTGCACCAATAGTTCGTGCTCCTTACAGACTCGCACACAGCGAGATGAAAGAACTGCAAAGCCAACTACAAAAACTATTAGAATGTGGTTTCATTCGACCAAGCACATCACCATGCGGAGCTCCTGTTTTGTTTATCAAGAAGAAGGATGGTACATTTAGGTTGTGCATTGACTACGGAGAGTTGAATAAACTTACCATCAAAAACCGTTATCCACTGCCGATAATTGACGACTTATTTGATCAACTACAAGGCTCGTCGGTTTATTCGAAAATTGACTTACGTTCTAGATATCATCAAATGCGAGTAAAGGAGGATGATATTCCAAAAACTGCTTTTAGGACGCGTTATGGTCATTACGAGTTTATGGTTAAGCCGTTTGGATTGACTAACGCACCAGCTGTGTTCATGGACCTTATGAACCAAGTATGTGGGCCATATCTTGACAAGTTTGTCATTGTTTTCATCGATGACATACTTATTTACTCAAAGAATGATCAAGAGCACGAAGAACATTTGAGAAAAGTGCTAGAAGTATTGAGGAAAGAAAAACTGTACGCTATGTTTTCAAAGTGTGCATTTTGGTTGGAAGAAGTTCAATTCCTCGATCACATAGTGAACAAAGAAGGTATCTAGGTGGACCCGGCAAAGATCGAAACTGTTAAAAAGTGGGAAACCCCAAAAACTCCGAAGCATATACGTCAATTTTTAGGATTGGCTGGTTACTACAGAAGATTCATCCAAGATTTCTCCAAAATAGCAAAACCCTTGACTGCATTAACGCATAAAGGGAAGAAATTTGAATGGAAGGATGAACAAGAGAAGGCGTTTCAGTTATTGAAGAAAAAACTAACTACGGCACCTATATTGTCATTGCCTGAAGGGAATGATGATTTTTTGATTTATTGTGATGCATCAAAGCAAGGTCTTGGTTGTGTATTAATGCAACGAACGAAGGTGATTGCTTATGCGTCTAGACAATTGAAAATTCACGAGCAAAATTATACAACTCACGATTTGGAATTGGGTGCTGTTGTTTTTGCATTAAAGACTTGGAGGCATTATTTATATGGAGTCAAAAGTATTATATATACCGACCACAAAAGTCTTCAACATATATTTAATCAGAAGCAACTGAATATGAGACAACGCAGGTGGATTGAACTGTTGAATGATTATGATTTTGAGATTCGATACCACCCGGGGAAGGCAAATGTGGTAGCCGATGCTTTGAGTAGAAAGGACAGAGAACCTAGTAAAAGCTATGAATATAATTATTCGTACTAACATTACTACTCAAATAAAGGAGGCGCAACAGGGGGTTGTAAAAGAAGGAAAGTTGAAGAATGAGATACCCAAAGGATCAGAGAAACATCTTAATATTCGGGAAGACGGAACCCGATATAGGGCTGATAGAATTTGGGTACCAAGGTTTGGAGATGTGAGAGAAATGGTACTTAAAGAAGCACATAAAACCAGATATTCAATACATCCCGGAGCGGGAAAGATGTATAAAGATCTCAAGAAACACTTTTGGTGGCCGGGTATGAAAGCCGATATTGCTAAATATGTAGGAGAATGTTTGATATGTTCTAAGGTCAAAGCTGAACATCAGAAACCATCAGGTCTACTACAAAAACCTGAAATCCCGGAATGAAAATGGGAAAACATTACCATGGATTTCATTACTAAATTGCCAAGGACTGCAAGTGGTTATGATACTATTTGGGTAATAGTTGATCGTCTCACCAAGTCAGCACACTTCCTGCCAATGAGAGAAGATGACAAAATGGAGAAGTTGGCGTGATTGTATTTGAAGGAGGTTGTCTCCAGACATGAAATACCCGTCTCTATTATCTCTGATAGGGATGGTAGAGTTGTTTCAAGGTTCTGGCAGACGTTGCAACAAGCATTGGGGACTCGTCTAGACATGAGTACTGCCTATCACCCACAAACTGATGGGCAGAGCGAAAGGACGATACCAACGCTTGAAGTCATGCTACGAGCATGTGTTATTGATTTCAAAAATAGTTGGGATCGACACCTACCGTTAGCAAAATTTTCCTACAACAACAGTTATCATTCTAGTATTGAGATGGCGCCATTTGAGGCACTTTATGGTAGAAAGTGCAGGTCTCCGATTTGTTGGAATGAAGTGGGGGATAGACAGATTACGGGTTCAGAGATAATACAAGAAACTACCGAGAAAATCATCCAAATTCAACAACGATTGAAAACCGCCCAGATTCGACAAAAGAGCTACGCGGACAGTAAAAGAAAAGATATAGAGTTTGAAATTGGAGAAATGGTCATGCTTAAGGTTTCACCTTGGAAAGGCGTTGTTCGATTTGGTAAACGGGGGAAACTAAATCCAAGGTACATTGGACCATTCAAGATTATAGATTGTGTCGGACCAGTAGTTTACCAACTGGAGCTACCTCAACAACTCGCAGCTGTACATAACACTTTCCACGTCTCGAATTTGAAGAAATGTTTTGCTAAAGAAGATCTCACTATTCCATTGGACGAAATCCAAATCAATGAAAAACTTCAATTCATTGAAGAACCCGTTGAAATAATGGATCGTGAGGTTAAGAGACTTAAGCAAAACAAGATACCGATTGTTAAGGTTCGATGGAATGCTCGTAGAGGACCCGAGTTCACCTGGGAGCGTGAAGATCATATGAAGAAGAAATACCCGCATCTATTTCCAGAATATTCGTCAATACCTTCAACAGCTTAAAATTTCGGGACGAAATTTATTTAACGGGTAGGTACTGTAGTGACCCGAACTTTTCCATGTTTATATATATTAATTGAGATTGATATTTACATGACTAAATGTTTCCAACGTGTTAAGCAATCAAACTTGTTAAGACTTTATTAAATGAAATAAGTTTCATATAGATAATTGATCACCTAAGTTGACCGGCGATTCACGAACGTTACAAAATTGTAAAAACTACATGTTGTGGTAAATATAGACATATATATATGGTTAACATGAGATTATGATGAGTAAGTATCTCACTATGTATATTAACAATGTGTGATATACATAAGAAATGAGATTACTAAGTTAAGAAACTCGAAATGATATATATAACGATTAACGTTATGATAACGTCTACTAAATATATATGTATCATATTAAGATATTGATACACTATATTTAACATGATAAAATGATATTTAAATATATCATTAAGTGTATTAACAATGAACTGCATATGTAAAAACAAGACTACTAACTCAAGAATTACGAAACGAGACTTATATGTAACGATTATCGTTGTAACGATATTTTAATGTATATATCATATTAAGAGATATTCATACATCATAATATCATGATAATATAATAATTTAACATCTCATTTGATATAATAAACATTGGGTTAACAACATTAATTGAGATCGTTAACTTAAAGGTTTCAAAACAACACTTACATGTAACGACTAACGAAGACTTAACGACTCCATTAGAATGTATATACATGTTGTGTTTTGATATGTATTTTTACACTTTTGAAAGACTTCAAGACACATATCAAAGTACTTCTACTTAACAAAAATTCTTACAATTACATCCTCGTTCAGTTTCATCAATAATTCTACTCGTATGCACCCGTATTCGTACTCGTACAATACACAGCTTTTAGATGTATGTACTATTGGTATAAACACTCCAATGATCAGCTCTTAGCAGCCTATGTGAGTCACCTAACACATGTGGGAACCATCATTTGGCAACTAGCATGAAATATCTCATAAAATTACAAAAATATTAGTAATCATTCATGACTTATTTACATGAAAACAAAATTACATATCCTTTATATCTAATCCATATAACAATGACCAAAAACACCTACAAACACTTTCATTCTTCAATTTTCTTCATCTAATTGATCTCTCTCAAGTTCCATCTTCAAGTTCTAAGTGTTTTTCATAAATTCCATAAGTACAGTTTCATAAAAATCAAGAATACTTCCAAGTTTGCAAGTCTACTTCCAAGCTTTCTAATCCATTCCAAGTAATCATCTAAGATCAAGGAACCTTTGTTATTTATAGTAGGTTATCTTTCTAATTCAAGTTAATATTCATATTCAAACTTTGATTCAATTTCTAAAACTATAACAATCTTATTTCGAGTAAAAATCTTACTTGAACTATTTTCGTGTCATGATTCTGCTTCAAGAACTTTCAAGCCATCCAAGGATCCTTTGAAGCTAGATCCATTTTTCTCATTTCCAGTAGTTTTATCCAGAAAACTTGAGGTAGTAATGATGTTCATAACATCATTCGATTCATACATATAAAGCTATCTTATTCGAAGGTTTAAACTTGTAATCACTAGAACATAGTTTAGTTAATTCTAAACTTGTTCGCAAACAAAAGTTAATCCTTCTAACTTGACTTTTAAAATCAACTAAACACATGTTCTATATCTATATGATATGCTAACTTAATGATTTAAAACCTGGAAACACGATGAACACCATAAAATCGGATATACGCCGTCGTAGTGAAACCGGGGGCTGTTTTGGTTTGGATAATTAAAAACTATGATAAACTTTGATTTAAAAGTTGTTCTTCTGGGAAAATTATTTTTCATATGAACATGAAACTATATCAAAAAAATCTTGGTTAAACTCAAAGTGAAAGTATGTTTTTCAAAATGGTCATCAAGATGTCGTTCTTTCGACGGAAATGACTACCTCTTTAGAAATTGACATGTAACTTAAATTTCTGACTATAAACCTATAACTTTTCTGTTTGGATTCTTAAATTAGATTTCAATATAAAACCATAGCAATTTGATTCACTCAAAATGGATTTAAAATGAAGAAGTTATGGGTAAAACAAGATTGGATATTTTTGATCTTTTTAGCTACGGGAAAAGTTTAACAAATCTATACAAATCATATCCTACCTAACTTATATTGTTTTATACATGTATTCTAATATATTATGTAATCTTGGGATACCATAGACACGTATGCAAATGTTTTGACATATCATATCGACCCGTGTATATATATATATTATTTGGAACAACCATAGACACTCTATATGCAGTAATGTTGGAGTTAGCTATACAGGGTTAAGGTTGATTCCAAAAATATATATACTTTGAGTTGTGATTTAGCCTGAGACATGTATACACTGGGTCGTGGATTGATTCAAGATAATATATATCGATTTATTTCTGTACATCTAACTGTGGACAACTAGTTGTAGGTTACTAACGAGGACAGCTTACTTAATACACTCAAATCTTTAAAACATAATAAAAATGGTTGTAATTATATTTTGATCATACTTTGATATATATGTACATATTTGTATATGTTCGTGAATCGATCCGTGGCCAAGTCTTATTTCCGAGGAAGGAAATATCTGTGAAAGTGAGTTATATTCCCACTTTTAAAATCTAATATTTTTGGGATGAGAATACATGCAGGTTTTATAAATGATTTACAAAATAGACACAAGTATGTGAATCTACATTCTATGGTTGAATTATCAAAATCGAATATGCCCTTTTTTATTAAGTCTGGTAATCTAAGAATTAGAGAACAGACACCCTAATTGACGTGAATCCTAAAGATAGATCTATTGGGCCTAACAAACCCCATCCAAAGTACCAGATGCTTTAGTACTTTGAAATTTATATCATATCCGAAGGGTGTCCCGGAATGATGGGGATATTCTTATATATGCATCTTTTTAATGTCGGTTACCAGGTGTGTTCACCATATGAATGATTTTTATCTCTATGTATGGGATGTGTATTTAAATATGAAATCTTGTGGTCTATTGTTACGATTTGATATATATAGGTTAAACCTATAACTCGCCAACATTTTTGTTGACGTTTAAAGCATGTTTATTCTCAGGTGAATACTAAGAGCTTCCGCTGTTGCATACTAAAATAAGGACAAGATTTGGAGTCCATGTTTGTATGATATTGTGTAAAAACTGCATTCAAGAAACACATGTCGATGTAATATATTTCTATTGTAAACCATTATGTAATGGTCGTGTGTAAACAGTATATTTTGAATTATCATTATTTGATAATCTACGTAATGTTTTTAAAACCTTTATTGATAAAATAAAGATTATGGTTGTTTTAAAAATGAATGCAGTCTTTGAAAAATGTCTCATATAGAGGTCAAAACCTCGCAACGAAATCAATTAATATGGAACGTTTATAATCAATATGAACGGGACATTTCAGTTGGTATCTGAGCCTTGGTATTAGAGAACCAGAAAATTTGCATTAGTGTGTCTTATCGAGTTTGTTAGGATGCATTAGTGAGTCTGGACTTCGACCGTGTTTTCTTTAAAAATGATTGCTTAACATTTTTGTTGGAAACTATATATTATTAACATGTAAATATTATGTGATATACTAATCTCTTAACATGTTTGATATTGTGTGATAGATGTCTACCTCTAGCACAAATCCCATTGACTACCTCTAGCACGAAGAGTCGAATATATATTGGCAAGATTCACAAGTTCCCGAAGAACCGGAAGAAGAGGAAACAGAACTGGAAGAAGAGGAACCGGAAGAAGAAGAGGAACTGGAAAATGACGACTCATATTAGAGGAACATCATATATCCCTAGAAGATTAGGAAAAAGAACCAAGTCCAAAGAAGAAGAAACCAGTGATTCAGATTAGAGGGGTGTTAGCATGTTGTGTAATAAATGTATTGTAGTGTGCTTGTACTTTTATGTTCTATGTAAAAATTGCTTGTATTGTTTGTTATTACGAATCTAATCCTTGTCTATTTTACAGTATAAAAACAAAATGGATGTTAAGGGTAGACAACCGAATATTTTAGAAGACCTACCAGAGGATATGATTGAGGAAATCTTGTCTAGAGTCGGTCAGAATTCATCAGCACATTTAGTTATGGCCAAATTAACTTGTCAATCATTTGAAAGACTTTCCTGAAATGCCTTAGTTTATAAAAGGCTTTCCTTTGATAGGTGTGGTATATCACATTGGGGAGACTTTAAGTTACGTCGTGTTTTCTTTAAAGCGTTAAATGCGGGGAACCCAAATGCAATTTTACGCTACGGGTTAAGAACCTATTTTAACTCAACATATCCCAACATAGGATTTCATGAATTAGAAAGAGCTTCTAACATGCAACATAAAGAAGCATGTTATGCTTACGGGTTAGTGATGTTCGCTTCTTACCAAAGTGAGAAAAAGAACATCAGATTGCAGCTTTTAAATAAAACTTTCCCACAAGTGACGGATTCAGTAGTTGGGGTGAGAAACAAGGTTTTTAGATTATTACGGGGCTGTTGGACATTACGAAACCCTCGTCCTTTTGACGACATTACAACATGCTGCCTAGCCAATGGTCATAACAGTTATTTTCCACAAGACCAAGGATGGGTAGTCGTCTTAGTAAAACCAGAATGCATGACTTGTTTCTGGACTTATGAATTACGTGTCTTTATTTCCTTTGCTGAACAACTTGCGTATTAACTAGATTTATCTTCAAAACTGTCCTGTATCATAATGTACTATATTTCATGTTATATGTAATATAGCAAAGTTGTAAGTTTGAAGAATATTTGTATGTGATATATTATTATAATCGGTTTTTCATATGGAATTGTAGTAGTTGAATTGTATATTAGCTACTAAGTATGAACTTAACGGGTAGGTAGTACCCGAATTTAAACTTATAAAACGCTAATATGAAGAAAAAGCTTTTATAAATGAGTTCATATTATGCTACGAGATACTATTGACTACTCTTAATATTCTGTATGATTAACTTGTTTCATTTGACTATTTTGAAGGAAATGGCACCGACTACTCGACACACCTTGAATATGAGCGAAGAGGAATTTCGTGCCTTTCTTGCTACAAACATAGCAGCAGTACAGGCCGCGCTACATACCAACAATAACTCTGAATCTAGCAATACAGCTAACGGTGCAAGAAATCGTGTAGGATGCTCCTACAAGAAATTCACTGCCAGCAAACCTTCAGAATTTGATGGGACCGAAGGACCAATCGGATTGAAACGGTGGACCGAGAAAGTTGAATCGGTGTTTACCATAAGTAAGTGTGCTGAAGGAGACAAAGTGAAGTACGCTACGCATACCTTCACAGGTATTGCGTTAACATGGTGGAATACCTATCTAGAGCAAGTGGGACAAGATGCTGCTTACGTGCTACCGTGGTCAGCATTCAAGCACTTGATGAACGAGAAGTACCGTCCCAGAACCGAGGTCAATAAGCTCAAGTCAGAACTTAGAGGGTTACAAACACAGGGATTCGATATTACTTCGTACGAAATACGATTCATAGAATTGTGCCTATTGTGTCCGAGAGCGTTCGAAGATGAGGAAGAGAAGATCGACGCGTTTGTGAAAGGGTTACCAGAGATAATCCAAGAAGATATAAGTTCACACGAGCCTGCCTCCATACAAAAGGCATGTAGAATGGCTCACAAACTAGTGAACCAAATTGAGGGAAGAATTAAAGAACAGGAGGCCGAAGAGGCCAACGTGAAGCTAGTCAAAAGAAAGTGGAAGGAAAACGGTGATAAGAGTCACCAAAACAACAACAACTATCCCAACAATCGCAACATCAATCGCAACTACAACAAATGGTACAACAACAACAACAACAACTACAACAATCATCCCAACAACAATGACAACCGCAACAACAACAACTATCAGAAGCAGCTATGCCAAAGGTGTGAAAAGTATCACTCGGGGTTCTGCACCAAATTTTGCAACAAGTGTAAAAGAAATGGTCATAGCGCGGCAAAGTGTGAGGTCTACAGACCAGGGGTTAACAGAACGAAAGGAACAAATGGTGTCGGAACGAGTAATGGAGGAGCAAGTAGTGTCGGAGCAAGTTATGCTAATGTAGTTTGTTATAAATGTGGAAAACCGGGCCACATTATTAGAAATTGCCCGAACCAGGAGAACACGAATGGACAAAGCCGCGGAAGAGTTTTCAATATTAATGCGGCAGAGGCACAGGAAGACCCGGAGCTTATTACGGGTACGTTTCTTATTAACAATAAATCTGCTTACTTTTTATTTGATTCGGGTGCGGATAGAAGCAATATGAGTAGAGATTTTTTTGCTAAATTAAGTTGTCCATTGACGCCGTAGGATAGTAAATTTTTACTCGAATTAGCAAACGGTAAATTAATTTCAGCAGATTATATATGCCGGAATCGAGAAATTAAACTGGGTAGCAAAATATTTAAGATTGATTTGATACCAGTAGAGTTAGGGAGTTTTGATGTAATAGTTGGCATGGACTGGCTGAAGGAGATGAAAGCAGAGATTGTATGTTACAAAAATGCAATTCGCATTGTACGAGAAGAATTAGAACCCTTAATGGTGTACAGAGAAAAGGGCAACACGAAGCTACATCTTATTAGTAATTTGAAGGCACAAAAACTAATAAGAAAAGGTTTCTATGCTGTTCTAGCACACGTCGAGAAAGTACAAACTGAAGAAAAGAGCATCAATGATGTTCCCGTCGCAAAAGAATTTCCTGATGTATTTTTGAAAGAATTATCGGGACTACCTCCACATCGATCTGTTGAATTCTAAATAGATCTTGTACCAGGATCCGCACCAAAAACTCGTGCCCCTTACAGACTCGCACCCAGCGAGATGAAAGAACTGTAAAGCCAACTGCAAGAACTATTAGAACGTGGTTTCGTTCGACCAAGCACATCACCATGGGGATCTCCTATTTTGTTTGTCAAGAAGAAGAATGGTACATTTAGGTTGTGTATTGACTACAGAGAGTTGAATAAACTTACCATCAAAAACCGTTATCCACTGCCGAGAATTGACGACTTATTTGATCAACTACAAGGCTTGTCGGTTTATTCGAAAATCAATTTACGTTCTGGATATCATCAAATGCGAGTAAAGGAGGATGATATTCCAAAAACTGCCGCGTTATGGTCATTACGAGTTTATGGTTATGCCGTTTGGATTGACTAACGCACCAGCTGTGTTCATGGACCTTATGAACCGAGTGTGTGGGCCATATCTTGACAAGTTTGTCATTGTTTTCATCGATGACATACTTATTTACTCAAATAATGATCAAGAGCACGAAGAACATTTGAGAAAAGTGCTAGAAGTATTGAGGAAAGAAAAACTGTACGCTAAGTTTTCAAAGTGTGCATTTTGGTTGGAAGAAGTTCAATTCCTCGGTCACATAGTGAACAAAGAAGGTATCCAGGTGGACCCGGCAAAGATCGAAACCGTTGAAAAGTGGGAAACCCCAAAAACTCTGAAGCATATACGTCAATTTTTAGGATTGGCTGGTTACTACAAAAGATTCATCCAAGATTTCTCCAAAATAGCAAAACCCTTGACTGCATTAACGTATAAAGGGAAGAAATTTGAATGGAAGGATGAACAAGAGAAGGCGTTTTAGTTATTGAAGAAAAAGCTAACTACGGTACCTATATTGTCATTGCCTGAAGGGAATGATGATTTTGGGATTTATTGTGACGCACCAAAGCAAGGTCTCGGTTGTGTATTAATGCAATGAACGAAGGTGATTGCTTATGCGTCTAGACAATTGAAGATTCATGAGCAAAATTATACAACTCACGATTTGGAATTGGGTGCTGTTGTTTTTGCATTAAAGACTTGGAGTCATTATTTATATGGAGTCAACGGTATTATATATACCGACCACAAAAGTCTCCAACATATATTTAATCAGAAGCAACTGAATATGAGACAACGCAGGTGGATTGAACTGTTGAATGATTATGATTTTGAGATTCGATACCACCCGGGGAAGGCGAATGTGGTAGCCGACACTTTGAGTAGAAAGGATAGAGAACCTATACGGGTAAAAGCTATGAATATAATTATTCGTACTAACTTTACTACTCAAATAAAGGAGGCGCAATAGGGGGTTGTAAAAGAAGGAAAGTTGAAGAATGAGATACCCAAAGGATCAGAGAAACATCTTAATATTCGTGAAGACGGAACCCGATATAGGGCTGATAGAATTTGGGTACCAAGGTTTGGAGATGTGAGAGAAATGGTACTTAAAGAAGCACATAAAACCAGATATTCAATACATCCCTGAGCGGGGAAGATGTATAAAGATCTCAAGAAACACTTTTGGTGGCCGGGTATGAAAGCCGATATTGCTAAATATGTAGGAGAATGTTTGACTTGTTCTAAGGTCAAAGCTGAACATCAGAAACCATCAGGTCTACTACAACAACCTGAAATCCCGGAATGGAAATGGGAAAACATTACCATGGATTTCATTACTAAATTTCCAAGGACTGCAAGTGGTTATGATACTATTTGGGTAATAGTTGATCGCCTCACCAAGTTAGCACACTTCCTGCCAATGAGAGAAGATGACAAAATGGAGAAGTTCGCGCGATTTTATTTGAAGGAGGTTGTCTCCAAACATGGAATACCCGTCTCTATTATCTCTGATAGGGATGGTAGATTTGTTTCAAGGTTTTGGCAGACGTTGCAACAAGCATTGGGGACTCGTCTAGACATGAGTACTTCCTATCATCCACAAACTGATGGGCAGAGCGAAAGAACGATACAAACGCTTGAAGACATGCTACGAGCATGTGTTATTGATTTCGGAAACAGTTGGGATCGACACCTACCGTTAGCAGAATTTTCCTACAACAACAGTTATCATTCTAGTATTGAGATGGCGCCGTTTGAGGCACTTTATGGTAGAAAGTGCAGGTCTCCGATTTGTTAGAATGAAGTGGGGGATAGACAGATTACGGGTCCGGAGATAATACAAGAAACTACCGAGAAAATCATTCAAATTCAACAACGATTGAAAACCGCCCAGAGTCGAAAAAAGAGCTACGCGGACAGTAAAAGAAAAGATATAGAGTTTGAAATTGGAGAAATGGTCATGCTTAAGGTTTCACCTTGGAAAGGCGTTGTTCGATTTGGTAAATGGGGGAAACTAAATTCAAGGTACATTGGACCATTCAAGATTATAGATCATGTCGGACCAGTAGCTTACCAACTGGAGCTACCTCAACAACTCGCGGTTGTACATAACACTTTCCACGTCTCGAATTTGAAGAAATGTTTTGCTAAAGAAGATCTCACTATTCCAATGGACGAAATCCAAATCAATGAAAAACTTCAATTCATTGAAGAACCCGTTGAAATAATGGATCGTGAGGTTACGAGACTTAAGCAAAACAAGATACCGATTGTTAAGGTTCGATGGAATGCTCGTAGAGGACCTGAGTTCACCTGGGAGAGTGAAGATCAGATGAAGAAGAAATACCCGCATCTATTTCCAGAAGATTCGTCAACACCTTCAACAGCTTAAAATTTCGGGAGGAAATTTATTTAACGGGAAGGTACTGTAGTGACCCGAACTTTTCCATATTTATATATATTAATTGAGACTGATATTTACATGACTAAATGTTTCCAACATGTTAAGCAATCAAACTTGTTAAGACTTGATTAAATGAAATAAGTTTCATATAGACAATTGATCACCCAAGTTGACCGGCGATTCACGAACGTTACAAAATTGTAAAAACTATATGTTGTGGTATATATAGACATATATATATGGTTGACATGAGATTATGATGAGTAAGTATCTCACTAAGTATATTAACAATGTGTGATATACATAAGAAATGAGATTACTAAGTTAAGAAACTCGAAATGATATATATAACGATTATCGTTATGATAACGTCTACTAAATATATATGTATCATATTAAGATATTGATACACTATATTTAACATGATAAAATGATATTTAAATATATCATTAAGTGTGTTAACAATGAACTACATATGTAAAAACAAGACTACTAACTCAAGAATTACGAAACGAGACTTATATGTAACGATTATCGTTATAACGATATTTTAATGTATATATCATATTAAGAGATATTCATACATCATAATATCATGATAATATAATAATTTAACATCTCATTTGATATAATAAACATTGGGTTAACAACATTAATTAAGATCGTTAACTTAAAGGTTTCAAAACAACACTTACATGTAACGACTAACGAAGACTTAACGACTCCATTAGAATGTATATACATGTTGTGTTTTGATATGTATTCTTACACTTTTGAAAGACTTCAAGGCACATATCAAAGTACTTCTACTTAACAAAAATGCTTACAATTACATCCTCGTTCAGTTTCATCAGCAATTCTACTCGTATGCACCCGTATTCGTACTCGTACAATACACAGCTTTTAGATGTATGTACTATTGGTATAAACACTCCAATGATCAGCTCTTAGCAGCCCATGTGAGTCACCTAACACATGTGGGGAACCATCATTTGGCAACTAGCATGAAATATCTCATTAAATTACAAAAATATTAGTAATCATTCATGACTTATTTACATGAAAACAAAATTACATATCCTTTATATCTAATCAATACACCAATGACCAAAAACACCTACAAACACTTTCATTCTTCAATTTTCTTCATCTAATTGATCTCTCTCAAGTTCCATCTTAAAGTTCTAAGTGTTCATCATAAATTCCATAAGTATAGTTTCATAAAAATCAAGAATACTTCCAAGTTTGCAAGTCTACTTCCAAGCTTTCTAATCCATTCCAAGTAATCATCTAAGATCAAGGAACCTTTGTTATTTATAGTAGGTTATCTTTCTAATTCAAGGTAATATTCATATTCAAACATTGATTCAATTTCTACAACTATAACAATCTTATTTCGAGTGAAAATCTTACTTGAACTGTTTTCGGGTCATGATTCTGTTTCAAGAACGTTCAAGCCATCCAAGGATCCTTTGAAGCTAGATCCATTTTTCTCATTTCCAGTAGTTTTATCCAGAAAACTTGAGGTAGTAATGATGTTCATAACATCATTCGATTCATACATATAAAGCTATCTTATTCGAAGGTTTAAACTTGTAATCACTAGAACATAGTTTAGTTAATTCTAAACTTGTTCGCAAACAAAAGTTAATCCTTATAACTTGACTTTTAAAATCAACTAAACACATGTTCTATATCTATATGATATGCTAACTTAATGATTTAAAACCTGAAAACACGATGAACACCATAAAATCGGATATACGCCGTCGTAGTGAAATCGGGGGCTGTTTTGGTTTGGATAATTAAAAAATATGATAAACTTTGATTTAAAAGTTGTTCTTCTGGGAAAATGATTTTTCATATGAACATGAAACTATATCAAAAAAATCTTGGTTAAACTCAAAGTGAAAGTATGTTTTTCAAAATGGTCATCAAGATGTCGTTCTTTCGACGGAAATGACTACCTCTTTAGTAATTTACATGTAACTTAAATTTCTGACTATAAACCTATCCTTTTTCTGTTTGGATTCTTAAATTAAAGTCCAATATGAAGCCATAGCAATTTGATTCACTCAAAACGGATTTAAAATGAAGAAGTTATGGGTAAAACAAGATTGGATATTTTTGATCTTTTTAGCTACGGGAAATGTTTAACAAATCTATACAAATCATATCCTACCTAACTTATATTGTATTATACATGTATTCTAATATATTATGTAATCTTAGAATACCATAGACACGTATGCAAATGTTTTGACATATCATATCGACCCATGTATATATATTATTTGGAACAACCATAGACACTCTATATGCAGTAATGTTGGAGTTAGCTATACAGGGTTGAGGTTGATTCCAAAAATATATATACTTTGAGTTGTGATTTAGCCTGAGACGTGTATACACTGGGTCGTGGATTGATTCAAGATAATATATATCAATTTATTTCTGTACATATAACTGTGGACAACTAGTTGTAGGTTTCTAACGAGGACATCTGACTTAATACACTCTAATCTTTAAAACATAATAAAAATGGTTGTAATTATATTTTGATCATACTTTGATATATATGTACATATTTGTATAGGTTCGTGAATCGATCCGTGGCCAAGTCTTATTTCCGAGGAAGGAAATATCTGTGAAAGTGAGTTATAGTCCCACTTTTAAAATCTAATATTTTTGGGATGAGAATACATGCAGGTTTTATAAATGATTTACAAAATAGACATAAGTAAGTGAAACTACATTCTATGGTTGAATTATCGAAATCGAATATGCCCCTTTTTATTAAGTCTGGTAATCTAAGAATTAGGAAACAGACACCCTAATTGACGCGAATCCTAAAGATAGATCTATTGGGCTTAATAAACCCCATCCAAAGTACCGGATGCTTTAGTACTTCGAAATTTATATCATATCCGAAGGGTGTCCCGGAATGATGGGGATATTCTTATATATGCATCTTGTTAATGTCGGTTACCAGGTGTTCACCATATGAATGATTTTTATCTCTATGTATGGGATGTGTACTGAAATATGAAATCTTGTGGTCTATTGTTACGATTTGATATATAGGTTAAACCTATAACTCACAAACATTTTTGTTGACATTTAAAGCATGTTTATTCTTAGGTGAATACTAAGAGCTTTCGCTGTTGAATACTAAAATAAGGACAAGATTTGGAGTCCATGTTTGTATGATATTGTGTAAAAACTGCATTCAAGAAACATATGTCGATGTAATATATTTCTATTGTAAACCATTATGTAATGGTCGTGTGTAAACAGTATATTTTAGATTATCATTATTTGATAATCTACATAATGTTTTTAAAACCTTTATTGATAAAATAAAGGTTATGGTTGTTTTAAAAATGAATGCAGTCTTTGAAAAACGTCTCATATAGAGGTCAAAACCTCGTAATGAAATCAATTAATATGGAATGTTTATAATCAATATGAACGGAACATTTCACAAGCGGGGTGCAATGCTCGAGACCGCGATATAATGCAGTGTACTAATCAACACTAATCGGGTTCCATGGCCTTACTTAGCAGAGGTACAGCTTATAACAATCGTTGTGCTTCAGCGTGCACGTACGAAGTTTATATGCTTGGTGTCGACACTAGCATGGTCTAAGAATGATAATGTACTAGGGGTCAAGTTAAATGTTTCACTACGAAAGAGTCCTCAGTCGGAATCCAAGGCTCGGTGGACTTACTACAACTGGTGTGCCTCAGTCAAACTTACGTTGTATCTGACAGACTTCTCTTACCAAGGGGTAACACAGATAGTGTACTCTGAATCGGGGTTCGCGACTTCCCAATAACAGAGCCGATAACTACGTTCTATTAGTTAAAAAAGCGATTGAGTCTAAAGCATAATCAGAAAGCATCTCGACAACATACACAAACTATAACATTATTTCGGCATTATAACTGACTACATCATAGCATACACTAAAGATAACTACTCGCTAATCATGGCGACAATATCACAAGGCATAATAATGGAAAACATTATGTAAAGACAAAGGATAGAAGTACCAGTAGATTAAACGAGTTCTGAATACAAAAGTGACAACTTCAAACTCCAGACTGCTCCTAATACAATCTTCGACGTTCTTCTCCGGTAACTAGGGTTCCTGCACGGAGTCGAAGGCCTTGAAAGTATGACTAATATTGTAGAAAGAGAGAGATAAAAGTGAATTAAAGTGTGTGTAAAAATGGATGACAAAGACCCTTTAAATAGAAGTGAAATTGGCCTGCAAACGGCTGGCAGGCCGTTTGAAGAGGCCATTTGCCTGATGGCCCATTTCTTGTGCATGTTTGCCTTGGCCGTGTGACAAGCCATTTTCCATAGTGGCAGGCCGTTTGGCAAGCCATTTGGTCTGCCCTGGTTTGCTGAATTCACTGGGTCGTAACTTGATTTCCTTGATCATAGTTTGGTTTCTTGTCTTTCACCGTTTTCGCTCTAGAATCTTCGTTTAGCTTCGATTCTCTTGATTCTTTTTGCAACATCTTCGTAATCACTTGATCTTCAACTTTAACCGACAAAGCGAGGATTTTGGTGATAAAGCTCGGCACTTTATTTTTTTTTGCCTCAATACCGGGGTGAAAACGTGACTTTTTAGCCGATATCAAATATCCCACACTTAGACTTTGCTTGTTCTTAAGCAAACTTCTTGTTTTTACCTCGAGAAATCTTTTCGAAGTTTCTTTTCTAATAGCCTAAGCGTTTTGCTTTTTATTATAAGAGCGGAAAATAAGGTGAGTTATCTATGTTAGGGTTTGAACTATCTCTGCAAGCATGCGAGGAGGTTACATGACTTAGGCTGGCTTTCACGGGTCACTCAAATCACGCAAGTGTTTAGGGTTCCCTATAGATCTAAGAAATGAATTCACTCATAGCCAGTCATGTTGCACATATCGTCATAGGCTTGATAAAGACTCAAATCCTTGCTACTAATGTGAAAACGGTAATAACCATAGCTTCTAGGTCATTTGTCAATTTTGGAATGATGGAAAGGAATTTTGGAGTGGTGGTGAAGTTGTTTTAAGGGGGTGAGAAAAGGGTAATCTAGTCTTTTTAAAGACTATTATTCGGAATTTCGGAAAGCATAAGATAGATAGGAGTGCTAATAATTTTTGAGAAGCACTTTGACTTTTTCTCCTTTGGAGTGATAGGCCGTTTGTAGTCAAGTTCTTCTTCAGCGTTTCTCTTTTTATAAGTTCTGCTCATTTTTTCAGAACTTTGAAAAAACACGTTTTTTTTTGGAGATTTCATCTCGGGAAACTTTTTGCCGGTAAACTTTTTCAAGACCTTTGCCTTGATACTTGAGAGGTTTATAACATTGGATTTTCAGAAGGAATCTCATTTTCTGGATTTTTCGAGTGATAGTAAAGATGATCTGGATGAGTTGGTGTGGTGGAGGTGTGAAAGGCTTATTTTGACAAATGGCTAGCTCTTCTGATTATACACGAATCACATTTCGTTACTTGGAAATGCAGATCTAGAGCAAGTTCTGATTCTGAGTACAGACATCGGCACTCTCAACGAAAAATAGCGAAGCATTAAAGATGAATGTTGGTCTTATTTGAGTGCCTCACCATAATCAATTTAGGTCGATAATGCCGAGTCATGCAATGCTCTGTTAGAGATTCAGTTCGTCCCAACAAGATTTCTACGTTACTTAAGCCTTAGTTTTATTTACAAACGTTTTAGGTTTTCGAAAACACTTTTTCGGAAAGGCTTTCTCTTGTTAAAAATTTGAATTTTGGCTTAAGAGCTTGGAATCTTTGTAATGGGTTATTTTAATACAACATAAAAAGATTATACCAACATCCCACACTTAGACGAACATTGTCCCCAATGTTCCTAGTGTATCCCACACTTAGGAGTTTTAGTTGAAGATTTGGGAATATTTGTCTTAGTGTATCCCACACATAGTGATAAGCTAGGATGTGGCGTAATTTAAATTTGAGCTAGTGACGGGAAGAAAGGAGTACCCCTAGCGGATGAAGATAGGTTATGTCAGTCAATCTTGGAAGTTACGTCCTTTATTGATCGGTTCGTTTGTCATCCTTTATTCTTCTACTCTACTTTGTTGCACGGGTTGCCTTCCGAGAAGCGCTTTTGTTTAAGGTCGTTGGCTCGACCCTAATGATGCCTAAAAAGTGGACATTCCCCTCTGGTAGTTGTAATCGTGGTCTTCTCGAGGGAATGTGAGTCTTGGTGGATAAATCCTGAGAAAGTGTCGAACCAAAAGTGGTAGCAGATCTGGTACTTCTTTTGAAGATCTTCTGAAAGATAGGTAACGTGCGGTTTCGGCTCGTGACAAATCTTGCAGTCCGATGAGAATATGATCCACGGCTCTGCTGATTAATCCATGAATGTCAATCATCGAGGCAGTGCTGGTGGTGATTATCTCTCTGATAAGATGCTCATTTTGGAGGTCTTCAAATAGTGTCAGAAATTGTATCTTCAATATCTCAAAATCTTCAGAACGGTGATCTCCACAGTAGGAGTCTGTAGCCTTGCACAAATTAGTCAAGAGGTGAAGCTGAAAAGAAGTGAAGAGCAGCCCTGACCCAAGAAATAATGTCACCATCTTTGAGTATATCTCCCGACATCCAGCTTTGAATGTGAAACTATGATCCGTGGATTCATGGAAGATACTTGTTATCTGCTTTGTAACATAGGTGGCAATGTTGACTCGGTCTGGTTCAAGGTGTGAGAATGGATTGTTGCGTCTCCCTTCTTGTGCTACTAGGTCTTGCAACTCTTTGATAATCAGATCAGCGTGGTGATCAATTGTTACGTAAATCACTAGCCTCTCTGGTGTGCTTTCGAAATTATCTCTTTCCAAGAGAGCGAAGAAGCTGTGAATATCTTCGATCATTTGCAAATCAGATTGATAAGTCGGGCGTCCGGTGGAAAGATCCATATGCTTTCGGATGAGAGTCAGTAGTGCTCGTTGATTTGCTGAGAACAGAAGTGCAGATCCGGCTGAGACGTTGTAAACCTTAGAGTAAATGATCTTCTGATCTCGACAAAATCTTGTCTCTAGAATAGTGCGAACCACTGAGTTGTGCTCTTGTTGCCTTTCTTCGTGGTAGATATGATCGTGAAGAGTATTGATAAAGTCTTGAATGTGCTCTTCTAAGATTCAACATTATCGTCTTCTCTCTGCAGATAGAGGTTGTATTCATCTTTGATAGCCGTGATCCATTCTGTTAAGCATAGTGTGAAATCGATTGTTGATTTATGGATGGCTTCAAGAATTTCTTCAAATTCATCGGTGTCATTGATGAATGTTATCATGTCGGCGTGAGTGGATATGACCGGAATCCGATCTGAAGAAGAGTCCGGCTCCTCCTGATCTGGTTCAGGTGGAGAATATGAGTCATCCAGAATGTCTTCATATTGCTCTTCCTCGTCATCATCGGTATAGTATTCTTTTGTGGATTTGTCTAATGAACGGGCTTCTTCAGTATTCTGGTTCTTCATTCAAACACTTGCAGGGTCAATCTCTATATCTTTAATCTTAGCCTTATTAATTTTCTTCTTGAAATGAATAATTAAACTGTGATCCTCCGTCTCTAGCCTCATTAATTCTTCGTGACGTTCCACGCTTAGAGAGGGTATCATTGCAGTTTCTTTTACGTCTCCCATTTCCTCTTCCTCCTCAGATTGTTCTTCTTCCTCTATTTCTTCGATAGGATCCTCTTCTTTCATTTCTGGGTCGTCAGCAGACTGAGATTCGACACCCATTTCGATATCATCGGCTGGTGGTGGAGACTCATCATCGGAAGTGATCCGTCTGGTGGAAATAGAAAACATCTCTGCCTGTCCAGAAAGATCGGTAGGTCGGTCGATTTTGAAGGTAACGCTCTCCCTATGTGATCGCAAGATCAAGGTTTGATTATACACATCAATGACAGTCCTAACCGTATTCATGAAAGGTCATCCTAACACTATAGGTGTGTGTAGGTCTTCCTTAATGTCCATTACAACGAAATTCGTAGGATACAAGAATTTGTCGACTTTCACAATGATGTTCTCAACTATGCCCTTAGGATATCGAATGGTGTGATCGGAAAGCTGGATTGTCATTTTGGTTGGTGACAAGTCTCCTAGCTCTAATCTCTGGTAGAAAGAATAGGGGATTAGGTTGATACTTGCTCCTAAATCTGCTAGCGCATGAATGGTTCCAGACTAGTAGATTGAACATGGAAAAATGAATGGACCTGTGTCTCCTAGCTTTTGCGGTAGAGAGTTTCTGAGTAATGCCGAGCATTCTTCACTCAGTGGAATTTTGTTAGAATCTGGTATCCTCTCCTTTGTAGATAGAAGCCTTCGGATGTATCTCTTCTGATTGGGAACTTTGGACATGGTGTCCAGGAATCTTCCATCAAGCTTATAGGAATCAAGCTTAGATGGTTCCTCATGTAGCCTGCCAGGGTAGGGCACACGAATTGGAGTTGAAGTAGACAGCTTCTGAGTATATGTCGATTTGTTTTTGAGCCTAGCTGACCTTCTCCGTGGTTCCTTCTCTGGGAGTACAGAATCCATTTGCTTAGCTTCCTCTATGTGGGGATTTTGGATAGTATTACTAGGTAATCTTCATTGTGGTCGGGTTTTAAGGCGTTGTGATAACTGTCCGAGCTACGTTTCTAGTCTTTTGAGCAGAGCCAATTGATTTCTCATTAGTATCTCTGTCTGATCTTGCCTAGATGCAGTTCTCTGATTTAGGTGTTGTTGTCCTTGAATGAAATGAGTCAACTGATCATCAGTCCCTAGGGTAGGGTTAGTTACTGTTGTAATTTGGGTGGTTGGGGAATTCTCCTCAGCTGGCGGACCAGTGAGTGGAAGTGGTTGATCGTAGGTCAATTGAAATTATTGGGGTGGATAAGGTGGGTAACGATAGCGAAAAGGTTGGTTGTTTCTTTGAAGTTGTTGATTGAATTCGGGATTTGATTGACGAGCTGGGTATTAAATGTAACAGACTGAACCGTCAGGGTTTTTGTACTCAACTTGATATTCTTCAGTGGGTTGCGGGTTGGTATAATTAACACAGACCTGAACCTGATTAACCTGCTGCGGCTGCGTCTTCAATTCTCCGAGTTATTTGGCAAGAGATTCCATCTTATCCGTGAGGGATTTGATGGCCTCTGTTTGATTATTAAGTGCGGAGAGTGGTGCAGATGATGAAGTTGCTTCACCACTGTTCCATTCATAAGATGCATCGTCATGTTCTCGAACAACTCCCATGCTTCGTCTGCGGTTTGGTTCATCAGATTTCCTTGAGCTGCTACATTGATCGTCATCCTATTAATTACCATAAGACCATTGTAGAAGGTACAGATTTGGGCTGACCGTTCTAACTGGTGATTAGGGCATTTCTTCAGCAGGGTTTTGAATCGCTCCCATGCAGTATAAAGAGATTTATCATAACTTTGTTTAAAGTTAATGATGTCATTCTTAAGCTTGGTTTGTTTAGATGGAGGGAAATATTTGGTTAAGAATTTAGTAGCCATCTCCGTCCATGACGTGATGAGATCTTTTTCCAATCCTTCAAACCATGTTTGTGCATGATGAGTGAGAGAGTAGGGAAACAAGTATATCCGGACTATATCTTGTCCGATCCTCGGTTGTTTGTAGGAGTTCAAAAGAGATATGAATTTATCAAGGTGAGAATTAGGATCATCATTTAGTAATCCATGAAATTGACAGCCATTTTGGATGAGCTGTATAATGTGATGTTTTAACTCGAATGAGTGTCCTTGAATCTCTGGGAATCTGATCGGTCCTCCTCGACCTTCAATCGAGGGTTTGGTGTTTTCTACTAAAGTAACGCGTAACGCCATTCAATTTCTGATTCGTTCTTCCTTGCGTGCTTTAGAGATTATTGCGTCTGGATCAGGTACGAATAACAACGGCCCTGGTCTAGATCGGGTTTGGGTAATACACTGGGTGTGCCTTTTTTGTTTTTAAATTTTAAGCAGATAAGCTAAATTCCTAATTCAATCTAAGGCAATCTAATTTATTCCAAGGAAATCTAAAGTAATCTAAAGTAGTCTAAGTTAATCTTAGTTCTAAGGTAATCCAATCTAATTATCCTAAGTTTTAAGTATGTTTTTGGTTCTTGCTACTGATTCCCTGGTATTTCGATAACAGAGCTTCACACAGACTATTCAACAAAGCAAGTGGCCAGGCCGACTACGGAGAGGCAGGATCCTTTTGGTTCTAATATAATTGGAGAATGTTCGGAAAAATCCAACAACCAATTCCGTGTATAATTGTCTTTCTTAGACACCACTGAATGCTTGTGAATGAGTTTGATAAAACTAGTATTGTCTGATACCAGTTCCTCGGTAGCGGTGCCAAAAACTTCACCTCCTAATGATATGGCCGAAACGGACGGTTTTATTTATGTGGTGTCGTTAGGTCGCAAGGCGTCAGACCCGGCTTATCAAGAGAGAGATTGTTTTAAATTTATATTTAGCTAGGCCTTTATCGTACTACTCGTTATTATGAGTAAGGGAAGTATGACCTAGAGTCGTATTTTTGAGATATCAGTAGAATCGAACCTATAAGTAAAGCTTAAGATAATCCTAAAGTAAATGAGTAGTGGTTGTTACCTAATTTTGGGTTTTCTAATTTATAAGATAGAGTAAAGTAAATGCGATAAAATTTGTAATTCAGATAAGGTTAAAACAAGCACATACTATGATTTCATCAATTACTTTGCCGAGATTATGGAATACTGGCTCATGAATAGGTAGTGACCTTGTATTCATTACACTGGTCCTAAACGTCCCTGTCATAAGACATGTCACTGGGTAATGCATTAAGCTTGAAGATTCTAAATAGACAGCAACGTCCCTTACCCCCGACGCCCGTGTAGTCTGACTACAGCCATACACGTTCAGACGGCTCATCCAATTGAGCGACTCGGTTGGGTGACGTATTAACATTCCACAAAGGTCTAAACTTTCTTAAGTATAATAGAATACAGGGTTTGTCATATCAGAGAGACGTGATGTGTTTCAATGCTTTCGTTAACGATTGGATTTAAAAGATAGTTAGGCCCTTAAAAGAGTTCAACCATAAAGAACACCATGGCTAAGTCTGGTTTGACTTCCATGAACACGTTCGGTTATCCTAACTGTCCAATCCTTTATGTGTTTAAATAAACAGTTCCTTAATTAACTAAGAATCCCTCAAGTGGGGTGCAATGCTCGAGACCACGTTATGGTGCAGTGTACTAATCAACACTAACCGGGTTCCATGGCCTTACTTAGCAGAGGTACCGCTTACAACAACCGTTATGCTTCAGCGTACACTTACAAAGTTTATATGCTTGGTGACCACACTAGCATGGTCTAGGATCGACAATGTCCTAGGGGTCAAGTCAGATGTTTCCCTATGAAAGAGTCCTCAGTCGGAATCCAAGGCTCGGTGGAATTACTACAACCGGTGTGCCTCAGTCAAAGTTACATTGTATTTGACAGACTTCTCTTACCAAGGGGTGACACAGATAGTGTACTAACTACGTTCTATTAGTTGGAAAAGCAATTGAGTCTAAAGCGTAATCGAAAAGCATCTCGACAACATACACAAACCATAACATTATTTCAACATTATAACTGACTACATCATAGCATACACTAAAGATAACTACTCGCTAATCATGGCGACAATATCACAAGGCATAATAATGGAAAACATTATGTAAAGACAAAGGATAGAAGTACCAGTAGGTTAAACGAGTTCTGAATACAAAAGTGACAACTTCAAACTCCAGAACGCTCCTAATACAATCTTCGGCGTTCTTCTCCGTGTACTAGGTTTTCCGTACGGAGTCGAAGACCTTGAAAGTATGACTAATATTGTAGAAAGAGAGAGAAATAAATGAATTGAAGTGTGTGTAAAAATGGATGACAAAGACCCTTTAAATAGAAGTGAAATTGGCCTGCAAACGGCTGGCAGGCCGTTTGGCAGGCTGTTTGCAGAGGCCGTTTGCCTGGTGGCCCGTTTTTTGTGCCCGTTTGCCTTGGCCGTGTGGCAAGCCGTTTTCCATAGTGGCAGGCCGTTTGGCAAGTCCTTTGGCCTGTCCTGGTTTGCTGAATTCACTGGGTCGTAACTTGAATATATATATATATATATATATATATATATATATATATATATATATATATATATATATATATATATATATATATATATATATATATATATATATATATATATATATATATATATATATATATATATATATATATAGTAGCTTGGTTTCTTGTCTTTCACCGTTTTCGCTCTATAATCTTCGTTTTAGCTCTGATTCTCTTGATTCTTTTTGCACCGTCTTCGTAATCACTTGATCTTCAACTTTAACCGACAAAGCTGGCATTTTGGCGATAAAACTCGGAACTTTATTGTTTTTTTGCCTCAATACCAGGTGAAAACGTGACTTTTTAGCCGATATCATCGACCACTAAACTGGTCGACCACCTCTTTAATAGGTTGTATTGAAACGTCCGCGACTAATCCTCCCGGACGAAATCTTCAACAGTTGGTCCCATCGCGATGATCGAATCCAATTAATGTCCTTAACATGAGCTTATGCACAGCGGAAGACTTAATTCGTACCTGAGAATAACATGCTTTAAAATGTCAACATAAAGTTGGTGAGATATATAGGTTTGATGCTAACAGCGTAATAACTATGGACCACAAGATTTCATATGTAAACATTTTAATAAAAATATTCTAAGTGGTTGAGCACTTGGTAACCATACTTAACATCTAATCACGTCGCATATTCCCTTTATTATGAAATCTTACTACACCGTACCAAGTGTAGTCATGAAACGAAGTACTGTGCAACCGTTGAATACTGGTCGTCCAGTCCGGTTGGGGTTGTCAGGCCCGATAGATCTATCAACAGGATTCGCGTTTACAATACCGCTGTAAATAATAGTTACCAAGCTATAGGGAAGTATGCCAGTGGTACAACTCAACGTAGAATATATATTTTTGATCACTTGTGTCCATAACGTAAATTATTTATAAAAACAGCGCATGTATTCTCAGCCCAAAATATTTAAAGTTTAAAAGGGACTATATACTCACCTAATGTATTTTGTAGTAAAAATACATATATAACATCATTGATCAAGTATAAGGTTGGCCTCAGATTCACGAACCTATATCAGGTATATATATTAATACATATAATCGTAATCGAATAAATATGTATGTGAGTTATTAGTGATATGATTTTTATATTAATAACTTGTATATATTTTATTATTAAATTAAAGGTATTCCTTTTATATAAATATTAAACAAATAAAAATAAAATTAAGTTATGTGTATTAAATATATTTTTATATAAAGATCATTTATTAATAATTATAAATATACTAGATTAAGGATAATAATAATGATAATAATAATACTAATAATATTATTAAATTTTATAATAATAGCTTTAATAAAAGTATCAATTTTGATAATAATGTTAAATTTTAAAAAAATAAAATGTTTTGCTAGTTTATAAATGGTGAAAATAATAATGATAATACTAATAATAATGAGAGTGATAATAATAATAATAATAATAATAATAATAATAATAATAATAATAATAATAATAATAATAATAATAATAATAATAATAAGGAATAAATGAGTATACCCTTAGAAATCTTCCTAAAAAAATAATATTGCCCATGATGGGACTCGAACCCAAGACCTCTTGAACACCCGACACCCTCCTAAGCCATACCGCTGTGCTTGTTTTTCTGTTTAGTATTGCTAGCCGTATATATATATATCCAGTTTCTGTATCCCTCTTCTTCTCATGACTCGACATTTTATTTATTTAACAATGAGAAATATTCAGCATTATAAGTTGGCCCATGGTTGCTTCGGCCCAACTATATTTTTACAAGCCCAAAATGATCAATCCAACTCAACAAGCCTGATTACTCCCTAATTAAAGGATCTGTCCGATTAACATAACTAAAAAGAATGCAGTTGCTATCATCCTTGTGCCACGTATTTGTTAAACCCTATTTCAATCACCACGTATTTTCTTTTTGTGTTCTTTTTGTCGGCCATAGGAAGGCAATATCCAATTAGTTGTTTTTAAAAAAATATACTCGATAATATATAAATCAGATAGCAGCAAGCTTGGGAAAATAATAGTTGTGTTGGTATTCGGTTTATAACTGAAACAATGGCTACAACGAGAAAACAAGATGAAAAATTGCATATCGTTAGAGTGGTGGTTCGGTTAGACAATAGAAAACATTACAGGGTATTAGCTGCATGGTTTTATATGGGTGTTGTGGTGCTATATGAAAGATGGTGGCGAGTTTATGGTTGAAACAGAAGTAAACGATTCAGAGATAGAACAACTGTATTTGGTGGTTTAACGAGGTGTTGTCGAAGGTGAAGGTAGTTTTAGAGGTGGTGGAGTGATGGCCGGTGGTTGAGGGTGATGGATTCGCGAAGAAGGAAGAACAAGAAAGGTGATAAATGGTGTTATTTTAAATGGGTTTGGTAAGTGGCGACGGTTGTTATGGTAATCATGGTGGTAGAATCGGATTGCAATAGTAGATAGCCTTATGAATGACAATGGTGATGTAAAGGAACCGAACAGAAGGTAGGAGGATTATCATCGGTATCTCTTATCAACTTCCTTGTGTCACACTCTTTGTAACCGGAGTCAGATCGAGCAGCAGCACATAACAGAAGTAGGTCTTGACGATAGTAGGTGGTTGTGTTTGAGTGATTTGATAATGGAAAGTTGAATGTGTTTAAATGGGTTTTGAAGGTGACAGTTTAATCACCAAAAGAAAACGGGTTTGTGGTGGGTTCTTGGATCTTGTTCGAGTATCATCAAGAAATAAAAGTAGTAGTGTGTTTTCAGTTATTTAATGATGGTCTCCTCGAGGTAGTTTGAGGTTCGATCATAGAAGTAGACGGAAAACATTTTAATAGAGGAATGGTAGGTTACACGAGAGTTTCATGGTTGTCATAAATATAAATATAAAGATGATAGAAAAGTTACAAACACAGTAACTTACCCACTCACAAACTATATATATTAATTAAGGAAAGAAGTTAAAACGTGCATCATCACATACAGCTCAGCAGTCTATTGAATTAGTAATATGTGCCGACAGTGTTGTGGGAATCTATTAGAAACAGATGACAAATAAAATACGACAGAAGCAGATGAATTCGTACCAAATGATTGATAATGAAAGATAACCAATACAGATAATAACAAAAATTTATAACAGTTTGATTGCAACTTTGGATCAGATAAATCCTATACGTGTATATATATACAGTATCCTATATCTGTGTACTGTATTTATTTATATGTATATACTGAAATTCGTATGTGTATATGCATCTGTTTTTAATTTGTATCAACAAATATATATTCTTGTATTATTACAAATAATAAGTATATAAGGAATATTAATAGTTAATAATAATAATAATAATAATATTACCAACTATAATAGTAAAGATAATTATTTTAATATTAACACTAATATTATCATTTAACAATAACATATCTATTTACAAATAATGTTCGTGAATCGTCGAGAATAGTCAAAAGGGTAATTTGATTTCATAAATATAGATTTCAAAGTTTCTAGACTCCACATTACAGATTTTGCTTATCGTGTCGGATACATATAAAGTTTAAGGTTTAAATTTGTTCGGAAATTTCCGGGTCGTTACAGTACCCACCCGTTAAATAAATTTTGTCCCCGAAATTTGATAGAGGTTGTCATAGATAACAATAAGAATGTTTTTATGACGAATATGAGGTGATAATGGAGTTTTATCATCATTGGGTAATGTAGATAAAACGATTCGATTATGTGAAGCGCACGAGTGAAACTATCACGAAAGAGTGAAATGGATAAATAATCTATTCGTTTCAATCGATGACGTAATTACTATTGACTTTCGGGATTTAAGGAATTTAAAGAAAATCTTACGGAATAAGATTTGGTTTTTCGGCGATCGGGATCTTCTTGGATTTAATACAGCCATCTGTTTCGATTCCTCTGTCGGATATTCCATTATAAATCCACCTCCTTCGTTTCCCTATTTCCATACCTCTCATCTTCTATTCTTTCCTCCTCAATTCATACCTTGAAGCATTCGTCAATATGCTCCATCCCATTCTAATCCTTGATATACTCTTAATTTTCACATCTGTCATCCTTCTCTTTTATCTACCACCGGAAGAATCTATTTTCTTCTACTATACTCTTGGGTGTATAGTGTTTCTAGTTCTACCGTGTATTTATATTGCTATATGCATTGATATACACAGTTTGTAAATTTCGAGGTGATTATTGGGTTTTATATCTTTCATTATTTTTCAGAGCTTCATGCTTTCGTTTTCTCTTCCCGACTTCGAGTCAAGTGAGTAATGGTCCGGAATTCATATGTATGAAATTCGGAATGAGCATAGCTAATGTTATTAGAAAGAAATGGTGATGGCACGATTTTGATTTGTCAAATTACCAGAATATTTGAAAAGATAGAACTATCAAGACGGCATGTTCTTAATATGTTTGGAGATTAGATAGAATGTAAGAGCCGTGTAACATGGCACATGATAACGGTACTGAGAATCATCATGCTTCATTAGAAACTCAACATGACTTAATGTAATATAATGAAGTTGATCAAGTTTCATTATATTATAATAATTCATGCATCAGTTCCCAACACTGCTTCAGAACATTTCTATTTTAAACTCGGAGGTTTCAGAATTTAGAAACTAACACAGTTTCTTTTATGTTGTAACGCAAATATCACGGAGAGTTAAATGATCGCAGATAGGAATAGTTGTGGCAATATCTCTAGAAATATGGAAGATATGAAGATATCTTATAATATCTAAGATAAGATGATGATGAAGAATATCATCTGGAAAGGTTTAGAATAAAGAGTAGGGTTCTTACTAACGGCTTCAGCAGGCACTGAATCATTTGGATCTGTTGAAGACGGGTTTAGTTTTTTTTTCACGATTTGTTCACGGTTCAGGTGTTTTTCAGAAACTTCACATTCGGAGTATAAATTTCTTAGGGATAAACGTTATGGGTATAACTGGAGAAGTGCTACGAGATTTTCAAAATACTGATTGCTGATTTCGCCAAAGGGATGAAGATCTGCTGGTACATCTGCTGATAATGTCGTGGAATATAAAAGGTTCTCCGGTAACGATGGTGAAAGAACAACGTGCATATATCAAAGTTGCAATAAGAGTAGTCTTACTGAGATGTCGAAGTGATGCTGTAACAAAATTGGCTATTTGAAAAGGGATTACAAAGTTATTTTGAGTAATAATAACACTAAAGAAATTAACACTGCTGCGTGTTAAATGTTGACTCAGTCTCCGAGAGTTTTCGAGTGCATAACTATATGCAAGAATCTTTTCTTCAAGAGATGAGGTGCGGTTGGTTCATTATCTCGATCGAAATGTTTTCAAGAATTATGAAAGGTTTGAACGCGATTTGTAATTGTCGAGATACAAATGAGGTTTAGAATGAAATCAAGTGGCAAACTTGAAGAATTGTTTAGTTTCATATGTTATAATCAATATTTTAATTCATTTTAATTGTCCAAAGTTAGCAGTCCAATAGTCCGATGGTTCAATGATTCATATATAATTTAATATATAATATTCGAATTAAATAATACGTATCGTGACCCGTGTACCGGTCTCGGTGTCGATCACAACTCAAAGTATATATATATTTTGGAATCAACTCCGACCCTGTATAGCCAACTCCCACCTTCACATATAGAGTGTCTATGGTTGTTCCGAAATATATATATAGATGGGTCGATATGATAAGTCGAAACCTTGCATACGTGTCCCGTTATTTAAAGTGCGTAAAAGTAAATAACAGAATTTAAATGACGATAAATAAAATTGCGAGAATGTAAATTGCGATAAATTAAATGTTAATCAGTTAGCTGGGAACAGTTAGCCGGAACAGTTAGCGTGAAATCCTATCACAATTCCAATTAATTAATTCATTTGTTTCTAACACTTTTTATTTTTGTCCAATGTTTTCTTCGTTATGCCACTTGTTGGATACTGATAGGTCAAAATCCAAATATGAAATTTGAATAGAAATGGTTATTCTGTGGTGAACGGATACGTATATCGATAGTTGTAAGTAGGATAGTAAATGATCGTTGAATCAGATTCGAAGAATGTACAGTGTAACTTATTAATGTGAATTCTAAATATTTCTCGGGTACTACCCACCCGTTAAAATATTTTTATCATTAACAGTTTGTACAAAAGAATTTTTAATTACAATCTTTATGAAAATATACTTGCGTATATATTTTCATCGGATGTAATCATGGATTTAATGAGTCAAAAACTCATCTGATTTACCGTTAATACTAGATTACATAATCTCTAAAACTTTAGAAATTACATATTCACCATGTCGAACGAGGAAAAATGAGGTAGAATGATACGTAAAGCGAATATAGCCGATGTAGATCGATGTGTAGAACGAAGTTCATACTCGAAGTACAGATGGTGATATTGAGGCGTGTAATGTTGATATTCGAGGTACAGATTGTGATATTGAGAGTTACGGCGCGGTTATGGTTTAGAGATGATAAGGGTACTGTCGACGTCGATGATGGTGGTACTGATTATGCTGCTGGTGCTGCTGCTGGTGTTCGTAACCTTCGCACCA
This sequence comes from Rutidosis leptorrhynchoides, assembly GCF_046630445.1. Taxonomy (NCBI): domain Eukaryota; kingdom Viridiplantae; phylum Streptophyta; class Magnoliopsida; order Asterales; family Asteraceae; genus Rutidosis; species Rutidosis leptorrhynchoides. Next base: position 62,708,812 of record NC_092340.1, on the reverse strand, counting down.
GGTTCTCCAAAGTCGTCACACGAGCGCGTAGTTCGTTAACTTCCTCTAGTACTACGGAATGATTGACGGTTGAAGCGAGTGAATGAATAAGATTCGAACTATGGGATAGTATGTAATCGTGATGGGATACTCGGAAAAAGGGGAGAGAAAATGGTTTCTCGAACAGGTTCGCCAGTAAGCGCTTCAGGTTGAAAAGGGCAATTTGGTGGATGGAAGAGATCTTCGACGTGAAATGATTTTCGGATATCGGATGATATTATAACTATATAGAATATCTATATGTAATCCTGTAGATTTCGTAGACTACAGAGGAATTTACGGCATGTGTTAGGCAATTCTACGATAACAGATACGCTAAGATATGAATTTTATCTATACACTATCGATGCACTAAATGCAGTAAGACGTGTCTAGACTAAAGATTGATAAACAGACAATTCCCTAAAGATGATAAGCAGATGGTTTCCGACTAGAAATGATAAGCAAAACCTTTTGACAGGTAGACACGGTCAAAGTCCAGACTTACTAATGTATCCTAACAACTACCAGTTAGACACATTAATGCAAGGCCTGGTTCACTAAGACCAACGCTCTGATACCAACTGAAACGTCCGCGACTAATCCTCCCGGACGAAATCTTCAACAGTTGGTCCCATCGCGATGATCGAATCCAATTAATGTCCTTAACATGAGCTTATGCACAGCGGAAGACTTAATTCGTACCTGAGAATAACATGCTTTAAAATGTCAACATAAAGTTGGTGAGATATATAGGTTTGATGCTAACAGCGTAATAACTATGGACCACAAGATTTCATATGTAAACATTTTAATAAAAATATTCTAAGTGGTTGAGCACTTGGTAACCATACTTAACATCTAATCACGTCGCATATTCCCTTTATTATGAAATCTTACTACACCGTACCAAGTGTAGTCATGAAACGAAGTACTGTGCAACCGTTGAATACTGGTCGTCCAGTCCGGTTGGGGTTGTCAGGCCCGATAGATCTATCAACAGGATTCGCGTTTACAATACCGCTGTAAATAATAGTTACCAAGCTATAGGGAAGTATGCCAGTGGTACAACTCAACGTAGAATATATATTTTTGATCACTTGTGTCCATAACGTAAATCATTTATAAAAACAGCGCATGTATTCTCAGCCCAAAATATTTAAAGTTTAAAAGGGACTATATACTCACCTAATGTATTTTGTAGTAAAAATACATATATAACATCATTGATCAAGTATAAGGTTGGCCTCGGATTCACGAACCTATATCAGGTATATATATTAATACATATAATCGTAATCGAATAAATATGTATGTGAGTTATTAGTGATATGATTTTTATATTAATAACTTGTATATATTTTATTATTAAATTAAAGGTATTCCTTTTATATAAATATTAAACAAATAAAAATAAAATTAAGTTATGTGTATTAAATATATTTTTATATAAAGATCATTTATTAACAATTATAAATATACTAGATTAAGGATAATAATAATGATAATAATAATACTAATAATATTATTAAATTTTATAATAATAGCTTTAATAAAAGTATCAATTTTGATAATAATGTTAAATTTTAAAAAAATAAAATGTTTTGCTAGTTTATAAATGGTGAAAATAATAATGATAATACTAATAATAATGAGAGTGATAATAATAATAATAATAATAATAATAATAATAATAATAATAATAATAATAATAATAATAATAATAATAATAATAATAATAATAATAATAATAATAATAATAATAATAATAATAATAAGGAATAAATGAGTATACCCTTAGAAATCTTCCTAAAAAAATAATATTGCCCATGATGGGACTCGAACCCAAGACCTCTTGAACACCCGACACCCTCCTAAGCCATACCGCTGTGCTTGTTTTTCTGTTTAGTATTGCTAGCCGTATATATATATATCCAGTTTCTGTATCCCTCTTCTTCTCATGACTCGACATTTTATTTATTTAACAATGAGTAATATTCAGCATTATAAGTTGGCCCATGGTTGCTTCGGCCCAACTATATTTTTACAAGCCCAAAATGATCAATCCAACTCAACAAGCCCGATTACTCCCTAATTAAAGGATCTGTCCGATTAACATAACTAAAAAGAATGCAGTTGCTATCATCCTTGTGCCACGTATTTGTTAAACCCTATTTCAATCACCACGTATTTTCTTTTTGTGTTCTTTTTGTCGGCCATAGGAAGGCAATATCCAATTAGTTGTTTTTAAAAAAATATACTCGATAATATATAAATCAGATAGCAGCAAGCTTGGGAAAATAATAGTTGTGTTGGTATTCGGTTTATAACTGAAACAATGGCTACAACGAGAAAACAAGATGAAAAATTGCATATCGTTAGAGTGGTGGTTCGGTTAGACAATAGAAAACATTACAGGGTATTAGCTGCATGGTTTTATATGGGTGTTGTGGTGCTATATGAAAGATGGTGGCGAGTTTATGGTTGAAACAGAAGTAAACGATTCAGAGATAGAACAACTGTATTTGGTGGTTTAACGAGGTGTTGTCGAAGGTGAAGGTAGTTTTAGAGGTGGTGGAGTGATGGCCGGTGGTTGAGGGTGATGGATTCGCGAAGAAGGAAGAACAAGAAAGGTGATAAATGGTGTTATTTTAAATGGGTTTGGTAAGTGGCGACGGTTGTTATGGTAATCATGGTGGTAGAATCGGATTGCAATAGTAGATAGCCTTATGAATGACAATGGTGATGTAAAGGAACCGAACAGAAGGTAGGAGGATTATCATCGGTATCTCTTATCAACTTCCTTGTGTCATACTCTTTGTAACCGGAGTCAGATCGAGCAGCAGCACATAACAGAAGTAGGTCTTGACGATAGTAGGTGGTTGTGTTTGAGTGATTTGATAATGGAAAGTTGAATGTGTTTAAATGGGTTTTGAAGGTGACAGTTTAATCACCAAAAGAAAACGGGTTTGTGGTGGGTTCTTGGATCTTGTTCGAGTATCATCAAGAAATAAAAGTAGTAGTGTGTTTTCAGTTATTTAATGATGGTCTCCTCGAGGTAGTTTGAGGTTCGATCATAGAAGTAGACGGAAAACATTTTAATAGAGGAATGGTAGGTTACACGAGAGTTTCATGGTTGTCATAAATATAAATATAAAGATGATAGAAAAGTTACAAACACAGTAACTTACCCACTCACAAACTATATATATTAATTAAGGAAAGAAGTTAAAACGTGCATCATCACATACAGCTCAGCAGTCTATTGAATTAGTAATATGTGCCGACAGTGTTGTGGGAATCTATTAGAAACAGATGACAAATAAAATACGACAGAAGCAGATGAATTCGTACCAAATGATTGATAATGAAAGATAACCAATACAGATAATAACAAAAATTTATAACAGTTTGATTGCAACTTTGGATCAGATAAATCCTATACGTGTATATATATACAGTATCCTATATCTGTGTACTGTATTTATTTATATGTATATACTGAAATTCGTATGTGTATATGCATCTGTTTTTAATTTGTATCAACAAATATATATTCTTGTATTATTACAAATAATAAGTATATAAGGAATATTAATAGTTAATAATAATAATAATAATAATAATATTACCAACTATAATAGTAAAGATAATTATTTTAATATTAACACTAATATTATCATTTAACAATAACATATCTATTTACAAATAATGTTCGTGAATCGTCGAGAATAGTCAAAAGGGTAATTTGATTTCATAAATATAGATTTCAAAGTTTCTAGACTCCACATTACAGATTTTGCTTATCGTGTCGGATACATATAAAGTTTAAGGTTTAAATTTGTTCGGAAATTTCCGGGTCGTTACATGTATTCATATACCATAAGGATTTTCACAACTTTCGGTCCCATATTTAGATAAGATTTCTCATCCTTATTCCATACGGATAGAAAATCCAACTTTACAGATTTCTTAGGATAGAATACTGGATTCTTTTTGTACTATATATAGTGGTTGATTTTCATTACAATTCACACCACACATACTACTATCAATAAGAAAATAAATGGTGATGATGTTCAAAGCTTCAAGGTTTCCTTCTTGTAAGTCATAATCTTTGTCTATCTATTTATAAATTATATTAATGGATAAGTTTAAGGTTTACATATGTTTCGGAGGTCAATTTGAATATGTAAACAATAATTTCATTTATATGCCACTTAACTGTCCTCGTGTACCCATGAAACTTCCAATCTCACCTAACAAACCCATGAATCGTAGGAGTTTGTTAAAAAAAATCTTTTAAAAATGATAAATTTCGAACAACATTCACACTTTTGCATGAAATACATAGTAGATAACTGCGTGTTGGATATAACTGATGATAAAGATGATTTTAGTGATTTTTTGACCTACGCTATTTCAAATCAACCCATTCAAATATATCTTGAAGATATTACAAACTCAATGCATGTTTTTGGTCAAAAGCTTACTAATCCCACAAACTAGTTTAACCAACAACAACAATTCCCCACTCAGTTCAACCAAAAACAACAATAATTCCCCAATCAGTTCAACGAATGACAACAGCAATTCCCTAAAAACCAACAACAACAACAATTCCCCAATCAGTTCAACCAACCACAACAACAATTCACCAATCAGTTCAACCAACAACAATAACAATTCACCAATCAGTTTAACCAACAATAACAACAATTCACCAATCAGTTCAACCAACAACAACAATTCACCAATTAGTTCAACCAAGCAGAAAAGTTAACCGATAATTACCACCAAGAAAACCATTGTAGCAGAAAAGATCCTTACATCATTGGAATGCCTAATTCTGATCAAAGTGAGTCCGAACACGATGATATGAATGATGTCAATCCCCCAAAAGAAAAAAAAAACCCTTTTAAAATTTTTATAGTGGAGAAAGATGAAGATGATGATGATACTGATTACGAGGATGAAACATTAGATACCAAATCAACTTACGACAAACCAATTTTGAGTAATCCTGAACTCGTTGGTATATTTTGGAATATGCCGCCGTTACTTTCTAACACTGAACCATAAATCAAACCTGGAGATATGACAATATATGAACTCTCAGACATAGCTAGAGTTGGTCAAACATTTGAAAACAAGGAAGAATTTCTTATGCAACTAAGAACAAAGTGCGTTATTGAAGGCTTCCAAACCAAACCAAAGTACTCAGACAAGACAAGGTATACATCTAACTGTATATCACCAAATTGTGCATGGCACATAAGTTCTGCTGTTAGAAAAGACAGTAACAACTTTCAAGTACGAAAGATGAATGATGTACACACGTGCTCGAGTACACAAATTCTACCAAACAATAAGCATGCCAAGAGGAAGGTACTTGGAAACATGTTGAAAGAGATGATGAAACAGGAAGGTCAGTTCTATCGACCAATGGATATCAGGAATGATATATCAACTAGGTTTAAGATAAGTCTGTCGTACCACTAAGCGTGGAAAGCTAAATGTTATGCAATTGAGTTGTTGAGGGGTATTATTGAAGAATCATTTAGAATACTACCTTTGTATCTACATAATCTTAAATTGTGTAACCCATAGAGCGTAAACATTCGAACTGACAACAAAGGCAGATTTGTTATGAGTTACATGTCCATTGGTGCAGCGGTGTGTTAAACACTCTCTTTCTATACTTATTAATTAATCTTATCTTTCTTGTCTAATATGCATTACTTTTTTATGTAGATATGTTCGTTTGGTAGGTATATACGTCGATAATCATAATCGATGGAGCTCATTTAAGGGGGGTTACTTGGGGACTAACCTAATTGCAGTGGCTATGGATGCTAATAATGGAATTTTTCCATTAGCCTACGATATTGGGGCAGGAGAGACAACATATCGTTGGACATGGTTTCTTGGGAATCTCAGAGACACGATATAGTCTTCCAGTTATTGTATTAAGAATCTTACCATTGTATCCGATAGGTCACCCGCAATAGCCGCAGGCATATCAATTATTTTTCCATAAGTATTTCATGCACTATGTTGTCATCACTTGCTAATGAACCTCAAAAGCGCATATAAAAGGGTTAAAAGTTACGAATGGCACTACTGGAAGATGTGCAAGGCGTATAGAAAATCTGATTTTCAATACCACTATAATATTCTCTGTAGACGTCTTCCAAATTCGGCACAAAAACTCACTGAAGTAGGGTTTAATAGATGGTCGTGACATAGATGGTCGCGACATCATGCAGATCGTGTTCGCTATGCTTACTTTACTAGTAATACTGTAATAGTGTTGAGTCCATGAACGCATTGTCAGTTCATGCGAGGAAACTACCAGTTACAATGTTACTCGAGTTCTTTAGAGCTTCAGTTCAACAATGGTTCTGGGAGCCTCGTAACACGGCTGCTGGTATAACACCTGTAACACCATATGCAGAACATAAATTTGGTAAACGAAATCGTAAGTCTTTGAATTGGACGGTTAAACTGATCTCTAAAACAATTTTAGAGGTGTTTGATAGTAGAAAGGGAGGGAAAGTGAATCTAGCAGAACAAACATGCACATGCAAATAGTGGCAGTTGTCCGGTCTGCCTTGTGGACACGTAATGGCAGTAGCAAGGTATTTCAACCAACGAGACGTGACTTGTCACGTTCAGGGATTTTTCACCACTGTCACTTACAAGTCCGCGTACGAGGACGAAATTCACCCGCTAGATCATATCTCTGAATGGGAGGATCCAGGAAATCTCCCAAATGTCCAACCTTCGGTTCTTAAAAAAAGGAAATCTGGTCGACCAAAGGGTACTAAACGTATACCATCCAAAGGAGAAGAGAAACAAAAATCTACAAGAAAATGCAGTCGTTGCTTAGAATATGGACATTGTCGGTCAGTTTGCACCTCACAATATGATCTATCAAATCAAACACATAGGTCAAAGTCAAAGTCAAAAACAAAGGCAAAGCCGAAGGCGAATGTGAAAGGGAAGGGGAAAGAAGAAGAGTCATGCTCAACCCAATATGACGCAACTTGAAATTTGAGGGTGATTAGCTTATTATGTTTTGTTTATGGAATCTTGTCAATCGTTTATGTTAGTTATGTTGTCGGTGTGTGTCTTGTGTTATTTGTTGTGTAATAATTGGTGTGTGAGATAATAAACTATCTAATGTTTGTCACTTTTATTAAACAGAGGTTGATGGTGGACTACAATGGAAATACAATACACACGTCAAACATACAAAACAGAAAGTTAAAACATGAAAACACCTACTCAAAAGTAGTCTGCATCTCAAACGTAGTATACTGCTTAACATAATCCCAAACATAAAAATAATCAAACATTTCGCCATATTCAAGTTCGTACTGTTTTTCAACTCGGCCCCTAAATTCGTGAGAACCTTTCGTTTCTTACTCCTACGACTTAATCTTCGCGATATTGCATGCCACTTACGACAATGTTACATCAATTCAGACCATTTGGACATTAATTGTGTTAGAAATCGGGTATGAATTGACTGCCAGATTCGTTCTTGAATCGTGTAATCACTTTCTCTATAAAGTATTTAACCCTACGATTTCCTTGGTTGCACGAACTCTTTACAAGGATAAGACAAGAACGCAATCAGTGTTTTTGGCAATGAAATCCCTGATCAAATTGTTAGAGAGTCTATGTGTGTTTACTGTTGGTTTTATGAATGCAGAATGAACAATAATTCGTTCATAAAACTGTTATAGAAATAGTTAGGAAATGAAAGGGTGTAGCCCTTCATTTATGGCGGGAAAAACGGTTGAATGACACCCTTTCAATAAAACGTATAGTAACAGATAGTGTCATTTCGGTTGAGGTTTCGGGAAAAACGGTTGAATGCCCCTTGGACCCCGCCAGGGGCGCTGCCCCTTGGACCCCGTAAGGGGGCGCAGCCCCTTGACCCCTACATTTACGTGACAGTTAGCAGCCAACTCTTACAGGCATGTACTCCACACTCTCCGAACCCGTTGTTAAGTATAGCTAGCTAACACCTGCATTCAAGTAAATCGCAACTAACTAAAATCCACGTTGGATGACACTAAAATTACCAAAAAGTTGGTCCCTTGTTTGAGTGACGCTTGGACTCCTTTGGTTAAAACTATTCGTAACCAAAGACCAAAATAATACTCAATACAAGTGTTTCCAATGCAACCTCGTCTTCTAGATAAGAAGCTTTATTATTCAACTTCAAGGATTCAAGGAATCTAGCTCAATAGACTTTTGTATTCGTAAAATTGAAATTATGGTAGCACGTAAATACCTAGATGATGCACAGATATCAAAGTTTAACTTGATCGACGAAGAGCTGAAATTGACAGCGTCACGCTTTTGGAAATGAAACCCTTCATCAATTTAGGCGATCTTTGTGATCTGGCGCCCTAAATTTATGAATAAAAACTTTATAGGCTTCAATTTTATCGCGAGTGTATACGTAATGATTTTAATTCGGGATTCATACAGAGGGATTTTGTCGCAAATTTGGTCAAAAATTTTAACCATCCGGTCAACTAAAACTATCTACAAATTACAGAAGTAGAAAAAATTACTCCGTTAATCCTCAAGTTTGTAAAATATTGCGTTGTAGTCATTTATTTTTTTACTCATATTTACACGAATTACATATTTGGTCCCTCAGCCTAATGATCATCAAAAATTTCGTTAAATCTTATCATATACAAGTAGGGATGGCAATGGTCACCCGATCTAGTGGATATCCTCCCGATCCATCCGATTTTGATGGATATGGATGAACCTAAATGGATATGAATACGGATATAGATGAATCTAAATGGATATGGGTGAAAATTTTCGTCCATAGATATATACATTAATACCCGAAATACATATACAAATATATAAATATAGATATATACATACACACTTACTATTAAAAATGTATTTATCATTATACATACATTTTGCGTTGCAACTATATAATGAATTAACTCATTAAGTAGGGTATATTATAATACAACACGTATATCTAACAAAATAAACATACAAATTACACATATAATTTGTCATAATATATGTCTGATAGTGTATCCAACGAAGTCTATTCTATTTTTAACAAATATTACACATTTTTTGTATAGATTTCAATTATGTCATGTATATCAATTTTTGTTATATTACGTTTTTGTTTTAATCGCATATTTAGAAATATTATAATTTTTTTAAAATATCTAATGGATATCCATTAACCTGCTTAATCCATTGGATATAGATATGGATGGATGAAATAAAATTAAATGGATATGGATATGAATATGCTGAACAAAAATAAATGGATATGGATATGGATACCGCGTCACTCGATCCATATCCGATCCATTGCCATCCCTACATATGAAGCGACCCGTCCTAATCCATGAGGACGAATACAATAACATATGGTTACATTGCGAGGTATTTGACCTCTATATGATACATTTTACAAACATTGCATTCGTTTTTAAAAGACAAACTTTCATTACATTGAAAGTTAACAGGTATGCATACCAATTTATATTATATCCAAACTATAATGACTTAATCTGTCATTTATTTAATAATAATCTTTATGACTTCAACGGCTCGAATGCAACGTCTTTTGAAATATGCCATGAATGACTTCAAGTAATATCTTTAAAATGAGCAAATGCACAGCGAAAGATTTCTTTAATATCTGAGAATAAACATGCTTTAAAGTGTCAACCAAAAGGTTGGTGAGTTCATTAGTTTATCATCAATAATCATTTCCATCATTTTTAATAGACCACAAGATTCTCATTTTCCATAAATATCAATACACTCACAAGTGCATAAAAATCATTCATATGATGGACACCTGGTAACCGAACTAACAAGGATGCATATAGAATATCCCCCGCATACTCGCAAGTATGCTATATAACGGCAATCGCAATCACCTTTTTAAAATCGAAGTACTAAAGCATTCCAAATTCCAGAATGGGGTTTGTTAGGCCCATAGATCTATCTTTAGGATTCGCGTCAATTAGTGGCCATTTTCCTAATTCTTAGGTTACTAGACTTGAAGGGGCGATATTCGATTTCGATAATCCAACCATATAATGTAGTTTCAAGTACTTCTGTCTATTTCGTCAAACATTTATAAAAACATCGCATGTATTCTCAGTCCTAAAAATATATATTGCAAAACCATTTAAAAAGGGAGCAAATGAAACTCACTCTACAATATTTTGTAGTAAAAATATTCATACAACGATACTGAACAATGAGGGTTGGCTTCGGATTCACGAACCTATATCATTTTTATATTTATTAATATACATAATTGTAATCGAACACATATATATATAAATTTATTAGTTATATCCTTTTTATATTAATAGTATATATATGTTTCATATATTCATTTTGTATATAAAAAATATTAATTTTTGTTATGTTATATGTATTAAATATATCATTTTTATATTTTTAATAATAGTTATAATAATACTAAAATAATATTAATAATGTTAAAAATAATTATAATACTTAATGTTATTAATAAGATAATAATGTTAGTAATTCTATTAATAATAATAATAATAATGATATTAATGATAATAAATGTAAAAATATTAATTTTATTGTTAATGATAATTATGATAGTGATTTTAGTAACTACATAATAATACTGATAACAATAATAATGATGGTTTTAGTGATATCAAAATAATAATTTTTGTAAAAATGATAATAGTAATAATAGTAATTTTTTAATAATAACAATACTAATAATTGTAATCATATTAATAATAATGATAATATTTATAATAGTACATATGTTAATAATAATAATAATAACTCTAATATTTATATAATGATACTAATACTAATGTTTATGAAAATAATAATAAATTTTTATTATATTCATAATAATAATAATAATAATAATAATAATAATAATAATAATAATAATAATAATAATAATAATAATAATAATAATAATAATAATAATAATAATAATAATAATGATGATGATGATGATAATAACAATAATCGTAGTAATGATAATAATACTAAAATGATAAATTAATAATGATAATAACCTTAATAATACTTATGATAATAATAATAATTATTATTATTATAATACTTATAATAACAATAATAATAATAATAATAACAATAATAATAATTATAGTAATAACACTAATAACAATAATAATAATAATAATAATAATAATAATAATAATAATAATAATAATAATAATAATAGTAATAATAATAATAATAATAATAATAATAATAATAATAATAATAATAATAATAATAATAATAATAATAATAATAATAATAAATACAAATGAGAAAACTACCTCACAATGAAAAAGTCCCAAAAAAAACTGCCCACGCCCGGGCTCGAACCCGAGACCTCTCGCTAACCCGTAAACACTCCTAACCATTACTCTGTTTCTGCTTTTCTGTTTTAATCCCAACCGAAATGTTTATAACCCATAACCTATTTCTATCTTCTTCTCCCTATTAAACTGTAATCGATCAGATCATTCCCTAAATCAAATGAAGAGTTAAGGTTTGAATTATATTGCTAAATTGAAACAGAAACGTGTAAAGTTTGATTAACTTAATTAAAACAGTTTAAAAAAAATTAAAATAAAAACTGTGTCAGTAACAAAATATGTTTTTGAACTTTAAACATGATTTTGAATTTAAGAATGTTTTAGACTTCGATTGCAACATGAAATATGTTCTAAATCTATCATAGAAACTATCTTGATAATTAATTTGACTTAAAACCTTGATACGATTACGAATTTTACGATGAACACCAGTTTGACTTTTTTAAAAAATTCAGTTTGACTTAAGAATTAGAACTCGATACTAAAAATTGGTGATTGAAAACTTCTAGATAGTTTAAATGATGGAGTTTTAACAATTCTGCATTATTAGAATTTTAAATTTCATTTGAATTTGAAAATTGAATAAAAAGTTTCAAGAACAGAGGTAGTCGACATGTTCTTGAATTTTTCTGATTAAATTCGATTAAATTAAAAGCTATAAAAGTTGTTTATGATTTAGTTGTTAATATAAGGTCGTCTGATATCAATTACCAATGAATGTGATCGATTATATATTGTATTGATGGTCGACAGGATATTCGTTTGATCCAGAAAAAGATAAAATAATTAAAAGTTGATTAACAAATCTGTACGAATGAAAATGATATGTAACAAATCTGCGACCAAAACAAAACTGGATTACAGTTGATTGCTACGTGAAACGGATTCCTGATTCCAAATCTATATGTACGATTTTATCTAAAAGATATTATTAATAATTATTAATAATAAATAATAATAAATAATAATAATAATAATAATAATAATAATAATAATAATATTAATATTAATAATAATAATAATATTAATAATAATAATGATAATAATAATAACATTAACAATTATGATGATAATAATAATCATCATTAACAATATAAATGATAAATTGTCTTATTTATATGATAATATTAATAATGACTTTAATAATAATGGTAATTATAATTATGAAAGTAATAATAACATTAATACTTCTAATAATATAACAATAATATTACTAACAAATATATAATAATTTTAGTAATGATATTAATAATATTAATGATACGAATATTAATTTTAATAATAAAAATGATAATTTTTTTTATTAATGATGTTATTTTTTAATAAAATTTATATTTTTAATAATGATAATTTTACTAATAATAATTATAACAATAATACTGATTATAATAATACTAATATTACTAATAATAACCATAATATTAATAATAATAATAATACTATATCCACTTATATATATCAAATTCGTATCTATAGATTATTTATTTAAATAACACTAGTCTTTATATTAATAGTGAAAGTAATAATAATATTATTAATATAATATTTCTATTTTAATTTGTAATTACATTTAATATTATAATTTATTAGTTATGTAATAACATACAATTAATATTTAATATTTATACATTACAATACATATACTATTACTAATAATAACAATCTATTTAATGATATTATTGATAATATTGCTTAATAATAATAATACTAGTAATGATAATAGTTTTAATATAATAATTATATCTAACTTGTAATTAAGTTTAATATATTACCATTTATTATATACCATCTATCAATTATATAATTTATTGAATCTTTACTATTTATTAATTATATATATATATATATATATATATATATATATATATATATATATATATATATATATATATATATATATATATATATATATATATTACATATCTATTTATACACCGATGTTCGTGAATTATCGGGAATAGTCACAAGGTAATTGCATATATGAAAACAGTTCAAAATTTTCAAGACTCAACAATACAGGCATTGCTCATCGTGTCGAAATCATATAGAGATTAGGTTTAAATTTGGTCGAAAATTTCCGGGTCATCACAACATACTACGCATTGATAATCTTATAATTTTTTTGAACGGTGATTTTTTGGCATCAGTAGATCTTTTATTTCAATGACCCTCATCATTTGTACGTAACACACACGTTCAGGCGGAAATTCAACTCGATCGACGGTACCCGGGAACACATCCATTCGAGCAGTGTTCAGGGTAGAACGAATCCGGTAAAACTTCCCTATAAGGTCATTATATAACACCATTATTGGTGTTCAATTGGTTTAAAGAAAATTATGTCATCCATAAGGATCGAACCCATGACCTCTCCTTATCTCATGACTCAAAGGACATGGGGGAACCGTTGGGCGATGCCCGCAAGTTCTCATATCTATTACATTATATAAAAGCGTGATAATAATCCTACGTGTCAAATTCTGGTTAATTCTTGCCATGTGTTAACTCCTCAATTATTCATACCCCGTGTCACTCTATAAATTATTTCCATATATTAATCAAATTATTAGAGTTCTTAATTTAATTTAATATACAGATTTCATCACATAAAATATTATATTATATTATATTATCATATAATATTATATTATATAATACTACATATTATATTATTCTTATAAAATTGTTTTAAATAGTCATAAATAATATTGATCTAAATGTTACATTGATTTAGTATAAATATTTATAATATTTATATATATAAATGGTCATATATTTAAAACTGTTTACAGTATATTTTCTTTTAATAAAAATTATAAAATTAATAGTTTTTTTAACATTATAATATTATAAAATAGTTATTTGATAATTTATATATATATATATATATATATATATATATATATATATATATATATATATATATATATATATATATATATATATATATAGATTTATGTCTACTATGCTTCGTTTGAAATTGTGATATAATAGAATTAGTTTATATTAAAAACATATACAACTAGAGATGTACATAAAATATTATTCTTAACGATCAATATTAAAACAACAATTAAGGGCTCATGTTTGGTGTTTTATCGATTATTTGTCAATTGAAGTTAAATGATTTCAACGGACGTGCTCATACTTTATGAGATAGTATTTAATTCTAATGTTTTTTATACAAATGTTATTAGTTATAAAGTATTTTTTCTATTGTAATTGTATTATACATTTGATACGTATCAATATTAACGTTATCGACTACTTATTTATACAAATGTCATGCAATGCACGGGCTCATAAAACTAGTATATTATAAATCTTATCACTTAATCTCTATATATAATATATATTCTATTATAAAAGTGTCGGTTGATGAAATCGTATAAAGCCAGTTACTTGTAAATAGGTTTACAAATTATGAATATATGGAAAAATAAATGTATCATCTTGTAAACGAGTAAAGGTATATATTCAATTCCCTTTTTGAAAGTAACATAAACACATTGTTACGCTTCATATAAACGTGCTAATATATGATGATTGATGCGTTGAAACAGTACCTTTATTTATGAACGGATTTGAATTGTTTTGTTACACGAATTGATTTATTGTATATGTGGTGTTTTAATGAATTCAGGTTGGTTTCACACATATAGGCAACTAGTCCTATTCACATAGTTTAGTTTTATAGGTAAATCCAGTGCGTTCCACAGGGAGACAGTGTTTAAATTATTTTTAATAGTCTTTGAAGTTAAACTTATTTAAAGGGGGTTTTAGATTAGGAGTTTATATTACTACATAATAATAATAAAATATAACTTAATCTTAACGTAATTATATTATTTATTAATTTATACGAATACATTATTTATAATTATTAACTTAAAAATGAATTAATTGAAACTATACTAATTGTGATCTAAATAAGTTTATTACTAAATGATAATTAATAAAATAATAACTTTTAATAAAACTAATTGATTAGAATTTTATTTTGAGCAATAAATTATAATATATAAATTTATTTAAATTAACTAAATAATAAGTTTTAATTAAATTAAAATAAATTAATAGAAATTATAATAATTAACTAATTATAAACCAATTACTTAAAATTAATAATAAAGCTTTTAATTAAAACTTTGAGATTTAAATAAATTCTAGTAAGATTAAAACATGTATTAAAGAAAATTATAATAGTTAATACTAATTATAAATTAATTACTTAAACATAATAATAAAGATTTTAATTTAAAAACTAAGATTTTAACATAATTTGCTACAGTGCTAGTATTTATACTTACGCGTTTCGCGTAATGATGTACGCGTTTCGCGTATGTTTTAAAACGTACGTGTATCGTGTGATATATACACGATCTGCGTATGATATAATCGATGTTACAAACAGTGCTGGTACAGATTTGAGTATTTTGATAAATATTTTTAATTTTAGTATATAATAATAATACGTAAATAATAATAATTATTATTATTTTACAATATGTATAAATGGGGGTGTTTACTTAAATGTATCACCTCTAGATCCAAGGATTGTTTTTGAGTTTAAGCCCTATTTAAAATGTTTTAGTAATAAACTTTATATTTTTCTTTCGAATAAATATAAAGTTATGACTAACTAAATTAAATCTAATTTTCATCGGATTCTATTTAGATGTTACTAGTCTTTAAGTATTTAAATTGAGACCCAACCCAGTTTTGACTTTCGCCAAAACCCAAATCATAACAGTTTCCCTTTTTACAATTTCACTATTATATGACTAATGATATTACCCAAACCACCGAACCTTACTTCTAATTTAGTGTTAGTAAATTAGTCATAAGTTCGTCTAGATCACTTTTAATGTTGAAGCTTAATTTATATAAATAAAAATAACTTTCGTTATTTTAATCTAACAAATTAATTGACAGGGGTTAAATATCCAAATACATAATAATGGTTCTTTTAATTAGGCTCAATGTTAAAAATACTAAAGTTACATTTTAATTCTTATAAATGATAACAATCCATTTCACTAGGGGTTCTACATCTAAGCAAATACTAGGGAAATTAACTACTCATTATACTAGGGTAAACATGAAAATATAAATATACAAACATAATAATAATGATAAAAATTGATAACGATAATTTTAATAGGATACACTTACGAAAATCTTCACTCTCATTTACTTTAAACGGTAGAAAATTACAATAACAACACCCCTTGTACTAGTACAATAATACCCTTAATCACGAACAATACACCCTTAAAACTGAAACTATCCTAAAAATTGAATCTTGAAACTGAAATAAATACAGAGTACAAAAGATACTAGAAAATAATATTGATGTGTACTGACTTAAATTTGTGTACTGTGTTAAATTGTATGTGTGAATTGTGTCTCTCTCGTACTCCTACTGTGTCTCCCTGTATGTGTTCTAGTCCTCCGTATTATAAGAGTTGAGATTCAAGTAGTAGGTCAAAAGGACTACCATTCATCTGTAAAGCCTGAAAAAGTAATAGTAATATACTCAAAAGCAACTGTCCCATGTTCATTTCAGATCTGAATCTGGACAGGAGATTACGCGTTTCGCGTAGACATCCACACGTTTCGCGTAGGAACAAATTACTACGCGTTTCGCGTGGAAAACCACACGATCCGCGTAAGTGTACCCGACAGTTTTCTTATTTTTATTTTTTCATTTGTTCTTTGTTGATCCCGTGTTAACGTATATCGACTTGGAACTTTTCATTTGAACTCTTCTCTTCGATCATCTTGAACTTGCATTCGGGTAAACATTATCTTGATATATATTTGGTTTAAATCCATCGTTTTATCGTTGTTTTATCAAACTTCAAGCTCGTGTTTACTTTTGTCGTTTTTCTCGTGAATTATGCATTTGAATGTCTTCGTTTCGGTAAAAGATGATGAAATATAAATGATATTACGTCGAAATATATGTATGTTTAAAGCAATATCAAAATACCCCACACTTGAACGTTGCTTGTCCTCAAGCAATTACATCTTCTAAATAGAATCGGAACATCACATATTTTTCCATATCGAACATTAAATCACACAACACACGCTACACGAAATGAAACACACGCTATATGGAATAAGTTGGAAACACTACACAATATTTATTGGATCACATGCACACCACACGAAATGAAATTCTGGCAACAGAAACAAAATAGAAACTCGTGATTAAGGTTTAAAAATTTGGATCCTTAGGGAAAATTGGACCTTGTGAAAATGTTTTATGATTTTATAAAATGGCATGCTAGTTTTTACACTTGATGTGTTGCACGGTGGTATACGAAATACTATTATAGTTTACTACAAAGTACTACGAAATATGATACAAATTACACAAGTTTTATTATTTATTTACGGATGGGATATACCTAAACCTTGCTACAACACTATAGGCAGTGTACCTAATCGTTGAGTAGTGTAGTTTTTAGTAAGTCCGGTTCGTTCCACAGGGAGCTAGTGATTACGTACTATATTTTTAACAACTATATTTATATAAAATATATATTATATATAGTAATATTATTATAAAAGGGGGTTTTACCGTTTAATGACCGGTTTATCGATTTTATATTTTTAAGCGTAAAGATAAATGACGATAATTAAAGTGCGTAAAATAAATAACAATATTAAAATGACAATAAATAAAATTGCGAGTAAATAAAATTACGATGAGAAATACAATAAAACAATTATGCTTATTTAAACTTCCGTAATCATGATGTTTGACTTTTTGATTTTAATTAATTGTCCTGGGTTAATTGTCTTTTGTCCTGGAGTTATTTGATACCTATATGGTTTTTGTCCATAATAGTTCATCTGTCATAATTATAAAATGCTCGGAAAATTTAACCTTATACACGAAGTCAAATATTCCAACTAATTAGGGACTCGAACTGTAACAAGGTTTTAATACTTTGTTTAATAATTACACCAGGTTATCGACTGTATGTAATCCAAGGTCTTAATACTTTGTTAACAATTACACCAATTATCCTTGTATGTAATCCACCCTTATTTTAATTAGTCCATGATTATTAATTTACCCACTTGATCAGAATGAATAATCAATTACCCAACCCAATTGATTAATTAAATGATTGTTAAAGATGTCGTATAAACGTCACTAAATAGGACATGCATAATCATTTAATAATTATTAGATTAACTAATTTGAAGATAGGTTCGACAGGCTCCAAAGAATTGTCATTCGATTAGACAATACCCCCCATCTATTAATGGTCCATGGTCCAATGTCCACAAGTGTCGGTCTTTTGTCCATACCCTAATTATGGTACAAAATTTAATAACCCAATCTTAATTTTTAGTCTAACATCACGATTACTTCGGCTCAAATAAGCATAATAATAACTTCGTTACGAGACATTAATTTAAATAATTTAAACATAGCTTACAGTGATTATTTATCGCGTAGCGTTACACGGGCAGAGCTTCGACTTAAAACGCGTAAAACATTTCTTACATTAACCCAACTAAACCATAACTTTATTAAAATTAACTTAAATTATAATATAAATATATATATATTTCTTACAGAGGAAAGAAAGAATGAAAGAGGTGTCTTTTGAAAGCCTCCGAATGCGTTGCTTTTATAGGCAAATATTGATTTGAAATTTTCACTTATGACCCCTTAACTATGCTCAATTAACAAATTTTTATTATTTATTATTATTCTTATTATGAATTATTTAAATATTATATTATATTCTTGTGCATAGTTGACTTGTACTTTCAGCTCCGTTGCGTCGAGCGTTGAAAGTTGGTTCATGTCTCGGTTCCGGATTTTCGAACGCCTTTTCGTATAATTTAATATCTTGTACTTTGCATTTTTCAACTTGTACTCTTATCATTTTAGACGTTTCTTATCAATAAATTGAACCACTTGGATTGTATCTTGTACATTTGAGCTTTTTGGACGTTTGCGTCTTCAAATCTTCATTTTCGCCTTTTGTCTTCGCACTTATTTAATATAAACGGATATTACTTGAAAATGGAACAATTGCAACTGAAAACTTGTCTTTCTTGAGGGATAATGCTATGAAATATGTGTTCGTTTTTAGCATTATCAATATCCCCATACTTGAACGTTGCTTGTCCTCAAGCAATACATAACTTGAAATAATATAATACACCACACGAATCACTTCTTTATTCTTCACACTTTATACATCAGTGATTTTGATAGAGCGGTATAAACAATGATAGTAACATTGTGGTTTACAGTCCCACATGACTATAAAAATTTAGATCCTTTGGGAAATTGGATCTTTATGAAAACATTTGATCTTTTGAAAATTCAATCTAGCTTTTACCTTAGATAAGTTTTCTGATTTGACCCACCATCGGTGTTGAAAAATATTTTTGTGGATCAATATTTTGGCTAAAAACTTTTAGGTTCGTGTAATCCACTGTTATCCCTGTATCGGAAAGCACACATCCAGTTTACTTGTTCCGTATATTACCTTTCGGCAAACTACCGTCCGGATGTAAAGGAAAGCGATGAACAAGAAATTGTTAAGGCAATGTCTAATGACATGCATTTGTTCATGGTCTAAAACGTGTCGGATGCTAGTACTATCCTTTGTAGGAGCAATAGTAAAGATCATCCTATAATTTTTCGGTCTGGCACAAGGTCCTATCTCCGACCATGCTATGCAACCACCGTTCTTAAGGTTGACACCCGATTTGGTTCAGGTAACCTAATGAATTCCGATGAATTCCCAGGATTTTACGTTCAATGGTAATGAACGCATTGAAAATAGGTTTTCAGAAAACAAATCGATTTTATTTTTGATCAAAATATTTTCTCATTCAAGCTCGAGTTTAGATATCATTGAATTCCATGAGTTTGTAATTCTCAATCTTTAAGGTCAATCTCATGGATTGAGTAATATCAGTCTTAAAAGCTGATTTTTAATCTTTAAAGAGATTATCCTTTCTGGGGGTCTGATTCATTAGTCTTATCAAGCTAATTTGCACCGCGCCCTCCCCATTTTATGAGACAGATCCTCTCATGGTTAAGATAAGTCTGACCACATGGCGACCCTGTTTGATGCTGAGGTCCGTGGATTTCCTGCTGATTTTAGAGATGACTTTTCTATATTTTTCGTCAACCTACAGCTGGTCTGGATGACAACTTCCTGACCTAAATCAAGAAGCGCGTGTCTTTTTCGGAAGACTTTACTTCCTTTTAATGATGGAATTGATTCATCGTGTAGATCCATCTTTCTTTAAAATATATTACAGTAAACCGGGTAAAACTGATTAGTATCGTCCAAAACAAAAGTACCTGCAATAATCTTGTACAAAAATATGTGATATATGTTTTAAAGAACTTGGTGAATTCTTCACTCACTTGGCTTTTATTTATGTTTTTCTTTGCCTTTTTATTCTCCTCTATTCCATTTTAAATGAATTCAAGCGTTTTGGGTTGTTTCTCAATTTATGTCCTCTTTTTATGGTAACAATAATTTCGGTATTATCAAATAGTTTTATCGTTCATAAATATGTATAAACATGATTTTGAATTCATTTAGTTGAAAATTTTTCAAATTTTCACAAAATTTGGCAATTAAAACCAAGTGTAAACCTGAGGGAATTTATAACCCTTCCCCACACTTAAGATCTTGCAATGCCCTCATTTGCAAGAAATCAGTAAAAATTTAAATTCATGAGGGTGATTAGCGTAGAAAAATGATTAAAAATACCGAGTTTGCAAACATATTGTTTGTTCGAATGATATTTTGCGTCTTGTCGTCAAAATTAGTACCTTTTGCTGAACTTAATGACAGTCTTTGAAAGTGCGCTATTTTACCCTATTTTGTATATGATAAAATACAAACATATATACATACATATTTTTGAAGTTTGGTATATAACCCCACGTTTAAAAAATTATAAAATCTAATATTTTTTTGGCATACTTTATATCAATAAAATTAAAAATAATGATAACAAAATTTGTCGCCCCGCCCTCGGGTAAAGCAATTTCGGTTCAATGACCTAGTCTTCAACTCACGATGAATTTTAGAAATCATTTTTTTCAACTTAATGAAATAAAGTAAATTTTTGTTTTTAAATTCACACAAAACTTAAATTAAAAAAAAATGCATATTAATTTTATACAAAATCTACAAAAACAAAAAAAATCAGAATGGAGGAGAAAACTAGTTCTTTAGTGTCTGCTAGTGGAAAAGACCAATCGGATTCCATTCTCGGAACTATACGAGAACAGAACAAATAACTCTAGATAATATTTTATTTTTAGAACATCTGAATCTCCCCACACTTAGGTAGCTATGGTGTCAAAATTGTGATTAACTTCATCGTCAATTTCTCTTGGACCATAATCAACTTGCATATCCGTGACTTTTGCTTTAAGCCAGTACCTAGCTTCTTCCGTAATATCCACAAATTCAACTAGTTTCGCCTTTTCTTTAGGCGACAGATTGGATACTAAACGGTTACATAACTTAAAGTTTCCCTTACTTCTAGCATCACAAACCCGTTTAAAAAGTTTCTTCATTGAACTGTTAATAACGGGGTCATTTAATTTCGTATCAATAACGGGGTTCTTTGTTATCAAGTCATCATTAGGTGTTACTTCATTTTCCCCACACTTAGGCGTTTTATTATTGCAAAGCACTACCGTTGGAGTTGGTAAAACAACATGGTTCTTACCAATCATTTTTGTTGGTTCAACGATTTTGGTTGGTGGAGATTTAGACTTTCGAATCATAAAGGTGATCGATTTTTCATCATTACTAAGTGTCATTCTACCTTTTCTTACATCAAATAATGCCCCGGTGAACGCTAAGAATGGTCAACCTAAAATTAGAGGAATGTTTGAGTCCTCTTCTATGTCAATGACAATGAATTCGACTAGAAAGGTTAAATTACCTACTTGAACAGGTAGGTTGTCAGCAATTCCAACTGAGTGCTTAATGGTTTGATCAAGGAGTCGAACACTCATATCCGTTGGACTTAACTCACCTACTCCTAATCTCTTATATAATGAAAGAGGCATAACACTTACACTCGCACCTAAATCTGCTAGTGCATCATACATGACACAATCACTAAGTAGACAAGGAACAATAAATTCACCCGGATCACCTACCCTAGGTGGAGGTTTTGGTGGAACTGTCTTCACCGGGTTTACTTCTACGGATTTTGTTTCTTGTACTTTCTTATTCTTTTTCTTCTTCTTCTTTCCAGAAGTATCACAAACTTTATTACTTATCACTTGCTCATACTCAGCTCCTTTTCTTGGAAACGGGATGGGTGGTCTGTATGGTGCCACCACTGGCTTTACATACTCGGGTGGTGGTGTTGTAACTTCTTCATTGTTACTCACATCTAAAACTTTCTCATCTTCTGGTGTTGGTTTTTCAGAATTTGTTGACACCATATTAACATTTTCATTCCGAGGAATTACTTCAGTATTACTCGGTAGCTTTCCTTGTTCCCTTTCATTCAACAATCTAGCAAGAGTACCTACTTGTTTTTCTAGATTCAAAATGGAAGCTTGTTGAGTTCTAAATGACTGATCAAACCTCTCGTTCGTTTGGGTTTAAGTTTCAATAAATTGTGTTTGAGATTCAACTAGCTTAAATACCACTTCTTCCAGATTTGACTTTTTTTCTTCGGTTTATTGTGGTGGTTTATACAAGCTGGGTCTTTGTTGATTGAAAGTGTTGTTTTGAGTTGGTTGGTTATTCGGACCTTGTTGGTTATACGAATTATTGTCGGGTCCTTTTGGATTGTAAAGAATATTTTGATTTCGATTGAAGTTTAGCCTTGGAGGTTGATAATTATTTTGATAATTATTTCCCAGCCTTTGGTTCATGTAGGAAACATTCTCACGTTGTTCCATCGTTTGCTCAATGTGACATTCTTTTGTTAAGTGCGGTCCACCGCATTGCTCACAACTGATTTGTATTGCGTGAATATCTTTAGTCATTTTTTCCATTCGTCTTTCGAAAGCATCTATTTTTGCGGAAACAGAATCAAAGTTATGGCTAGAATCGGCTCTAGCCGCTTTAGATGAATGAAAAATATCTTTTTTCTGGTGCCACTTATGAGAGTGGGAGGCTGTGTTATCAATGATCTTGTGAGCTTCGGTTGCGGTTTTCTTCATAATGGAACCACCAGCTGCTGTGTCGATGTCTTTTCGTGTGGCGATGTCTACGCCTTTATAGAAGATTTGTACTATATGAAAAGTATCTAAACCGTGTTGAGGACATCCTCTCAACATCCTTCCGAATCTTGTCCATGCCTCATATAACGTTTCATTTGGCTTTTGTACGAACGTGGCAATTTCTCCTTGAAGTCTCACGGCTTTAGATGCTGGAAAGAATCTTTGAAGAAATTTCTCAACTAAAACATCACATGAGTCAATCGTTCCTTCAGGTAACGATTCTAACCAATCTTTGGCTTCTTCCTTTAAAGTCCAGGGGAACAACATATGATAAATAGTTTCATCCTCAACTTCTCGGATTTTAAATAGATTACAAATCCTATTAAAAGTTCAAAGATGTTCGTTTGGATCTTCTTCTGCTGTACCACCGAATTGGCACTGATTGGTGATCATGTGTAGGATTTGTCCTTTGATTTCAAAATCTGACGCTCTAACATCTGGCTTAATAATGGCGTGACCTTGGCCCGTGCGTGTAGCTCTCATTCGATCTTCCATACTTAGAGGTCCCGTTATTTCTATTTTTGAATTTGTTGAATCCGAATCACTAGAAGATTCTGATTTAACGGTTTGTGGTTCAGGAGGAATGATTAGTGGTTCAGGATCTTGGAATTGTCCTTGAATATCCTCCGGGTTCTTGGGTTAAAAAAAATGGATTATCGAAAATTTGAGTTGGAGTACTTGGATTACTAGATGATGATTCTAAAGATAAATTAACGACGTCAGTATTGGCTAGATGTCTTGATCTAGTTACAGGTTTGCTCGGTGCATTCACTGAATATCCTATTAGTTATAAAAATAGAAAAACTTATATAAGTTGTCCAATTAATAGACTTTTCTGATTTTGCCCACGTTTCGAATAGCCAAAAGATGCCGCACGAAGCCAGGACCCTTTAAATCGGAAGCCCACAACTTGCCACTAACAAATCCAACTATTACTACGAACCAGAAAATTTGGATACCTATTAACTTAACCGCTTAAAATAATTTTTCTTTTCCGTTTGAGATATTAGAGAAGAAGTAGAGAAAATTTCTAATTACTAAAAACTAAAGCGTCGAGAAATAAGAAAGAAAAAGAGCGCGTCGAAAAATGTCGAAAAAAATAAAAGGTCAAAAAATAATAATAAGAAAGTAGCGCGTCGAAACTTAAAAGGTACTAAAATTTATTATTTATTGTATAAAAATATTTTAATTCTTGTAGATGGCCATCAGTTTTAGGTGCTTTTGCAAGTAAATGATGTGCAATTGTAAATATTTATGCTTATAGGTTGATGGCCACATAAATTTATGAACATCAATATATTAGCGTTTCTTATAGTAAATGATGAGCCTATTTTTTCGAAATCACCTAAATTGTGATAGCCTATTTGATGTGCATGGTCCTTTTGGCATGCGTATGAAATATATTGCCTCAGAACAAGTTTTTTTTTTAATTAAAACTTTAATACTATCTACTAACTAGTTATTATTATTAACGACAAATCACTTTTAGATAATAATTAAGCAATGTTTACTTACAGATACATATAGAAAGTGAATGATATTGCCACATAGGACAACAATAAGCAAACAATCGGTGTTAGGTATTAGATTCAATCTATCATCACATATTTATCTTTTATGTACCTATCACAATTCAATCACATCAACTCTTTTTTTTATCTGTTTCTATACGTAAAAAAAAAACGTTAGGTACCTATCACACATCAACTTTCTATAATTTGCTACGTTCCTGTCCCAATTATTAAACCAAAAAAAAAAAAACGTTTACTTTAAGATAGTGGCTTATTAGTGGATCAATTTAAATCATGTTGCTGCACTGTATTTTTTTTTTTGGTAAATTGCTACGTGTCCTTCCTATTTTTTTTTTTTTTTTAAGTTTACAAACTTAAATTTATAAAACTTAAATTAATTGCGTGAACTTGTTTAAATCTAAAATTCCTAAAACTAAAATTACAGGTCAACAAGCACAATGTGTAAGTTTATAAGGCATATGAAATTAACGTCGGCAGAGACCAAATCAGTGGAACATACACGTTCAGCACTTGCAACACTATGAATTTTATATAGTTAAAAATCTTAATAGATATCTAGCATGATACTATGTATGTATTTAATTAACAAAATTTAAAGAAAGTTGGGACACACACTTTCACAAAGGACAAGTGTGTCAGTAAATATATTAAGACACCAAATTTGAAACTAGAAAATGTGGAGAGATTTTTTTGGTCCACAAGAAACGATTTTTTTTTACAAGTAGTGACAAGTGGGGATATTTTGGCTCACGAGAAATGATTCTTCGACAAGAATTCACTAACACACATTTCTAGTTTATTCTGTAGCTATATTTCACATCTGTTATATTTCGAGTTAAATTTCAATTACTAGTTAGTAGATTATACTACCATAATAAATATTTAATTTTATCAACTTAAAAATTATAAAAATAAAAACTACTAAAAAAATCTAAAATTCTTAATACAAAAAAAAAAAAAAAAATTTCCTAAATCAGAGTCCCCGAAATTACTTTTTTTTATAACTATATTTTTATAAATATAAATTAAAAATATAGCGTTTTAGCGCTCCCCGGCAGCGGCGCCAAAAACTTGATGTGTTGCACGGTGGTATGCGAAATACTATTATAGTTTACTACAAAGTACTACGAAATATGATACAAATTACACAAGTTTTATTATTTATTTACGGATAGGATATACCTAAACCTTGCTACAACACTATAGGCAGTGTACCTAATCGTTGAGTAGTGTAGTTTTTAGTAAGTCCGGTTCGTTCCACAGGGAGCTAGTGATTACGTACTATATTTTTAACAACTATATTTATATAAAATATATATTATATATAGTAATATTATTATAAAAGGGGGTTTTACCGTTTAATGACCGGTTTATCGATTTCATATTTTTAAGCGTAAAGATAAATGACGATAATTAAAGTGCGTAAAATAAATAACAATATTAAAATGATAATAAATAAAATTGTGAGTAAATAAAATTACGATAAGAAATACAATAAAACAATTATGCTTATTTAAACTTCCGTAATCATGATGTTTGACTTTTTGATTTTAATTAATTGTCCTGGGTTAATTGTCCTTTGTCCTGGAGTTATTTGATACCTATATGGTTTTTGTCCATAATAGTTCATCGGTCATAATTATAAAATGCTCGGCAAATTTAACCTTATACCCGAAGTCAAATATTCCAACTAATTAGGGACTCGAACTGTAACAAGGTTTTAATACTTTGTTTAATAATTACATCAGGTTATCGACTGTATGTAATCCAAGGTCTTAATACTTTGTTAACAATTACACCAATTACCCTTGTATGTAATCCACCCTTATTTTAATTAGTCCATGATTATTAATTTACCCACTTGATCAGAATGAATAATCAATTACCCAACCCAATTGATTAATTAAATGATTGTTAAAGATGTCGTATAAACGTCACTAAATAGGACATGCATAATCATTTAATAATTATTAGATTAACTAATTTGAAGATAGGTTCGACAGGCTCTAAAGAATTGTCATTCGATTAGACAATACCCCTCATCTATTAATGGTCCATGGTCCAATGTTCATAAGTGTCGGTCTTTTGTCCATACCCTAATTATGGTACAAAATTTAATAACCCAATCTTAATTTTTAGTCTAACATCACGATTACTTCGGCTCAAATAAGCATAATAATAACTTAGTTACGAGACATTAATTTAAATAATTTAAATATAGCTTACAGTGATTATTTATCACGTAGCGTTACACGGGCAGAGCTTCGACTAAAAACCCGTAAAACATTTCTTACATTAACCCAACTAAATCATAAATTTATTAAAATTAACTTAAATTATAATATAAATATATATATATATTTCTTACAGAGGAAAGAAAGAATGAAAGAGGTGTCTTTTGAAAGCCTCCGAATGCGTTGTTTTTATAGGCAAATATTGATTTGAAATTTTCACTTATGACCCCTTAACTATGCTCAATTAAAAACTTTTTATTATTTATTATTATTCTTATTATGAATTATTTAAATATTATATTATATTCTTGTGCATAGTTGACTTGTACTTTCAGCTCCGTTGCGTCGAGCGTTGAAAGTTGGTTCATGTCTCGATTCCGGATTTTTGAACGCCTTTTCGTATAATTTAATATCTTGTACTTTGCGTTTTGCAACTTGTACTCTTGTCAGTTTTAGACGTTTCTTATCAATAAATTGAACCACTTGGATTGTATCTTGTAAATTTGAGCTTTTTGGACGTTTGCGTCTTCAAATATTCATTTTCGCCTTTTGTCTTCGCACTTATTTAATATAAACGGATATTACTTGAAAATGGAACAATTGCAACTGAAAACTTGTCTTTCTTGAGGGATAATGCTATGAAATATGTGTTCGTTTTTAGCATTATCAACACTAGACACGTTTTCCGGTTTTAACCTCAAATTCCGGTCGAGGGTAACTGAAAACCGTAGTCTCAGTCGGCGATTAGCAAGCTATCCGCCCCCATAATTAAAGTATCATGGAACTTGAAACCGAATGTCCTAAAAATGGTTTTACACAATATAATTCATAAAATAGCATAAGTTTTAGAATAAAATTATATCGTGTCCAAATATCATCGGTGAACCATGAGTTTGCACACCTCAATTTGTTATGGCATATGTATGTTGACCGTGGTCAAACATAGATGCGGTTGATCTTTACGAAGATCATCCAACTGGGGATTAGATTCATTAGTCTTAAAAGCTAATTTGCAATGTGCCCCCCCCCCATTGTTCGAGACATATCCATCTCATGGTTAGGATAAGTCTGACCACCAAAAACCCTGTTTGATACTGAGGTGAGGTGGATTTCCAGCCGATGATAGAGATGACTTTTCAAGATTTTTCGTCAACCTACAGCTGTTCTTGACTACATCTTCTAACATAAATTAGCAAGTGTGTCATTTTGGAAGACTTTACTTCCTTAATGAGATTTTTAGGTTTATACATTCCAAAGCAATGATATCTGCAATAAACTTCATAGGAACATGTGATAAATGGTTCTAAACATATGGGGTTTTATAAATTTTGTTATACTGGGTTTTCTTTTATATATTTTAATCAAATAAACTTATGTATTTTTAATGTATGGAGACAATAATTTCAGTTTTTGACACCTAATCTTTAATTGCTCGTAATTACCTTAAAAATTGATTAGTTATATTTGTTTAAAATTTGTAAAAATTTTCATAAAAACCACTAAATTATAAGTTCTCGAGAATTTATATACTCCCACCCCACACATAAGATTATGTAATGCCCTCATTACATAAAATCAGATTAAAATGTATAAATTTGAGGGGACAAAAAGTGTAAAGTATTTAGAACTTCATTTGTTAAGCAATTGGAGATTGTAAAATGCTTATTGTATGAACATAGCCAATCCTTTTTATCACAATAATGCTTTCGTGTTTTGCTATGTCGAATCTCATCATCGTAAGTACCTGTCAACAAATATGTCAAACACAAACGAGATGGGGTTGTACTTTAGTAGTACAAAAATTTTACCCCACATTAAAAGTTTTTGTAAATATAAAATATATAAAAGTAAATTAACACACCATAAAAAAATCATTTTATACAAACAAATACAAATAAAGTGTTCTAAACTAAAAAAGAAAACTAGAAAAATGACCACGCAGGGCCTCCCTGATCTTCCTGTTCCTGCTGCTATTGCTGCCGTTGTTCATTTAGGCGTTGTTCCTCGTAAAAACGCCTATAGGCTTCCTGACTTGCGGCTAAGGCAGCGTTGGGGTCATAAGGTGGAGGTAGAGGGTCACCGTGTGCTTGCCATTGGGGGTATGAAGGAAAGGCTGAAGGTGTGTAAGCCTGTGGGTTAGCTGTGTATAAATATGCCTGATGATGCGCCCACTCTAACTGTGCTCCCTGGCCCCTCTGATCGTAGCGGATGTTTTCTAGAATATTACCATGATCTAATTGGGTTGCCCTTACATCCCCTAACTGTCAAGACAAACTAGTGTATTGGTCTTCTGATCTCCGTCCCCATGTTTCATATGAGTTTCTTATGTCTAAACTCAATGAATTAAACGAATTTTATAGCATATCGAAATCAGACATATCTATATTAGACGAACTAGCCTGATCTGGCTGTCTGCGTCTCCTCCTAGTTTCCCTCGCGGGTTCCTCATCCTCCTCCATAGGAGCGGGAACAACAACTTCTTGTCGTCTTAAACTAATTACCCCGCCCCTCACGTGTATAGCTTTTGCCGTCCTATATACATCCAATCCTAAAGTTTTAATAGCCTGAT
Source organism: Rutidosis leptorrhynchoides (assembly GCF_046630445.1). NCBI lineage: Eukaryota > Viridiplantae > Streptophyta > Magnoliopsida > Asterales > Asteraceae > Rutidosis > Rutidosis leptorrhynchoides. Next base: position 62,678,771 of record NC_092340.1, on the reverse strand, counting down.
CTACCGGTTGGATTGGAGGTTCTGATTCACTCGGGTCGAGTTCGAACCAGTTTCCTAGACACGTGATGTAGTGACCCCCGACATGTCACTTGTTCCTCTAGCCCCTTTTCCAACATGGGCCAAAAAGTAAGCAACTCCATAGGGTATACTAACAAATGTATCCCTATCTCTGATCACATCTAAATACCAAAGGTCGATATAATTAATTTTATCTGTATTAACAAATGACCTTTGGTTTATTGTGTTCGCTATAAATTTATGAATTATTCTAAAGCGAACATCAGTGATCTTTAGGTATGATTCTTGGCCTGGCTTATATGTATTCCTTCGAGTAAAAGATTGCCAGACTCTCGAAGAATCATAATTTCCTGTATATCTAGCTCCTGTAAAAATATACTCCCTAAAACCGGGAGCCAACATCTCCTCAACGGTGTAAATCCCTAATGCGTCAGTCACGTTACTTAGGGACATACTTCTATCTACCCCACCCAGTCGAAATTGTAGAAAATTAGGTCATTGATAGTATCTGGGTGTAAACTCATTCTATCGGTAGAATAGAACTCTAAACACCATTCTCTATATACAGGGCTATTTAAATTAAACAACCTCTCAAAATCATTAAAAACCAAAGTCATTCCAAATTCGTTTGTGAAACTTTGGTTTAAAATTCCCCTTATTTGTTCATCTAAGTTGACTGGGTGTCCTAAGGGAGCCCAATCCACAACGTATACTGGAGAGATGTTTCTATTGACCAGAGAAAGTAAGTCCTTAACTTTTTGTAATCGGTTAGGTAAATCATAAGGAAATCTCAGATTCGGGTGCAGATTTTGAAGTTGTTGTTCCATTTCCAGTGTCACTTGTTCTTCCCCTTGCTGTTGGTTAACAGCTCTCATTCTAAATAATCCCTGCATAACATTTTAAAACAAGAGAATATTCCCAATTGGGTATGTTAATGTTAGCAAAGAATTCATCCTTGACATACAAGCTTGTTTCAACACCACAGGAACTAATATTTCAACAACAGTTTACTTCTAAAAAATAAAACAAACAAAAAATAAATCACAAAAAAAATCATAATCATAAATCAAGTTTCAAAAACAAAGTTTAATTCACAAGTGAAAACACGCAATGAGCTAAGCATATATAATCTAATTCAATCACATTGCGTATAATCCAGCTCCTAATCATCATTATACTTGATTCATGACAATTACAAAAAATTATGAAATTTAGACGAAAATTAAAATCACAAAATCAATCGATCAAACTTATATTCAAAGCTTCTACTACTATCAAAACATCTAAAAACATCTAAAAATACCCAAAATAACACAATTCAATAGTAATTCCTCAATTTCCCCAATTTACATAAACCCTAACTTTTCAATAATCAATTAAACATCAAATTTTCATGATAATCGGGTTTAATAACAGACTACCAACATAGCCATAGCAATAATCAAGCAAAATTTATCAATAACAAGCTCTAAATTCAGATTAAAGTTAAACAAATAAATAATGAAAAATTAGAAAAACAAGGGGTAAATTGGTTTTAGGACCCTTACCAATCTCGGCATGTTGATAGATGGAAGAATTGGGGAAGATTTGGAGTGATTATTTAATTTTTGGTATGATTTTTGTGGGTTTTATGGGTACTCCTCTCGTCCACAGCAAAGAAAGAAAAAAAAATAAGAGAGTGTGGAGGAGAAGCTGGTCGACTGATATGTATCTGATTTTGACTCTACGCGTTTCGCGTAGTACTACGCGTTTCGCGTAGCTTTTAATTCTACGCATTACGTGTGGATATTCACACGTTTCGCGTAAGCTTTATTACCCTTTTTTTCAACTTTATAAGTACTTATATTTCAAAATATCAATTTTAAATTTATATTTGATGTAACGGAAATTTCGGTTGGTATACCTAGTCTTTATCCGTTTATAAATTTTTAATTTCAATTTATAATTTAATACTTTAAAAGTTAAAGTTTTAATATTTTTCAAAAACAACTTAAAAACAAAACAATCTATATTTTTCTTTTTAAATTTTTAAATTAAAAGAAAATTAATATTTTAAAATTAAAAACAAGTACATAAAAAATAAAAAATTAAATGAATTAAAATACACTCTATTTTTTTCTTTTTAAATTTTTAAATATATACTTTTAAACCAACTAATTTTCAAACTTAAAACCTTGTTTCCTATCAACTAGGTAGAGACAATCTCGGTTGTTACACCTATCATTACCCACGACAAAAGTTTACAAGTTATATATCTTTACGGTTATTGATAAAAAGGTATATTTTTTTGTAGTTTTAATTTTTCTTTTGTTTTTGTGGTTTACTATTTAAAAGATATATTATGAATCCAACAATTAATTTCGTGCAATTTGAAGAACGACAATTCAGTTGTTACACTTAACATTATCGTTTTCAATGAAAACAGGTTAAACTCAAGGTTTATCAATTTTAAATGGTAGACCCTTTTTAATAAAAACACAACAAACAAATACAAACTAAACACACCAAAACAAAAACACACAAAAATGCACAAAAACACAATTGGCGAGAAAAAGAATTAGATTGTGAAACCACGTCGACTTGCCTCATAGTGGAGTCGTACCATTTCGCCCCCCATGTGAAACACCCTGTTTTTTTTTTAAATCACAGCGGAAGTCTTAATTCACATAAATACCCTTAGTTAATTACGAACATGATTATCACAAACCATTAGCTAGTTACTTATTACAAACAACTGGTGTTACGTTAAACAACTAGTTACATATTTATAAAAGTTAAGACATCAGAGTTCGTCTTGTCAAACATATCGTCAACCCAACTCCCGTCCCTACCAGCACTAAGATCGAAAACCTGCAAGGGAGGAGGTGAGGGGGGTTAGCACGAGGCTAAGTGAATGGAATCATCTAACAGATCTAGCATACAGTACCAACTTGTACAACTACAGCAACTACAACAATCCATAACAGGCAACTGACAACTAATAACTAGCAACTATCAACTGGCAATAATCAACTAGCAACTATGCTCCAACTAGAGACTCGGCGGCTTGTACGAGCACACGAACACTAGCTAATCAGTCTAGCATCTACCGAAAGTCCTTACTACTGAATCCCCAGTATAGTAAATCCACACGCAGGTGATGCGTCATTCAGCACTATACTCAACAAACAGTAGCCAACTGGACCCAACCACAACAAGGTTGACCTCCCTGAGCTGAACCTAACAACAATAGGTTCCAACAGGCAACTACAATTTGTGCACACAACTGTTAAGCAACTACCATTATGAACAACTGTTCCTACGACTAGTATGGCAACTCTACGATGATCATTATTACAACATATCTACTAAGCATAGCAACTATAACAGTATAACATAGTAGCACAACTTGCTACTCTATACTACACCCGGAGATAATCCCACTCACCGATTACCAGCTACAGCTCAGTTATCTTACTTCTGAGCTTCTTCCTTGTTCTTATCACCTGAGAACAACACAACGAAGTCAATATACATATCTCAATCAATAGTATAATCAAATCATACTATAAACTAGGTCATAACACCATATATTCATAATTTTATGAGTCTACATCATGACTCCATTCAATAATGGCATACAGGTGCGTGCAAAACACGACATACACACTAAAACTCCTTTTCCGACCCAAAAACAGTTTGATCTAGTTTCTTAAAAGTTCACCATTGAAAAGTATTCTTTATTACGATTCTAACGATAGTTTATTCATCAAAAACGGAGTTACGTTTTGAAAGTTACGCCCGTTTCAATTTCATAAAAGGTACTGTAGCAAATAGTGACACTGTAGCAACTCGGTACTGTAGCAACTCGGGTACTGTAGCAACTCGGGGGTACTGTAGCAACTCGGCACTGTAGCAAATAGTGGTACTGTAGCAAATAGTGACACTGTAGCAAATAGTGATACTGTAGCAAATAGTGATACTGTAGCAAATAGTGATACTGTAGCAACTCGGTACTGTAGCAACTCGGGGGTACTGTAGCAACTCGGGTACTGTAGCAAACTGGGTTTCGAACCAATTTCGCTGATTTTGTGATTTCTTCCCCAAAAACTTGATTTCTAAGTGTTTTTGACCAAATTTTAAGCACAAGAAAGTTACTAAACATATATACAACCTATTTCTAACATCAATTAAGCATAACTAACACAATTCATGAAGATTCAAGCTAAAAATCATACTTTTGCTCAAGAACACAAAAACCCAATTTACACAAGATTCAAGCAATGATTCAAGCATGCTAACCTGGTTTGATGATTACAAAGATGATATAAATCAGTTCCTAAAGCTCCACAAACCAATTTCAGGCTTGGATCAAGTTAGGGTTTCAAGGTGAAAGAGTATAGGTACGGTGTGTATATTTTTTCAATTAGGAAAATGATCAAGAAGTGTCCAGAACATACATATAAATGGGTTATAAACCCATACCTCATAACACACGGGTATTTACCAGTTATCTAATATCTTTCGTACATCGTTAGGAGGCCCTAACGGAGTCCAAATTCAACAAACGAACCTGTTCTGTGACCCTTGTCACAAACTGGTCTCAACTAAATAACCAAATAATTATAAACATATAATTATTAAAATCACTAATTACACCATACCCTAAGGGTACAATGGTCATTTCATCTAGGCCCAAAACGCGGGTGTTACAAATCTACCCTCCTTAAAAGAGATTCCGTCCTCGGAATCGGGTCAACTATGGTCAACAAACCCAAAAATTGTTACTCGAACCGCCAAAACACACGGTTAACTTTATCAATCTTATCCCCAATACCGACAATATCCACCACAATTGCATAGGGAAATGAGATTCTTGACGTCAATACACTCCCGGTACAAAATAAGTTGTCATAATCTTCATCGATCAACGTCCGTTAATCCAATTAAGCCCAAAAATTACACGATCAAGTCAAATAATCAGAGTCAAATTCGTGTTTCTTCGCCATTCCGCATCATAAATTTCACGATCTGTCATCCAATTCAACTCTTTATACTGTCCACTTTTCCCAATTATCCAAAGCTTAGGCAATAGAATTAGTCATCATGCTAAAATCTATACCTATGTCTACGAAATTGTCTCGTAAGTCAACAGAACTTCATAGGTTATTCATCTCATATCCAGTCACATCACAATCCAATATAGCACAGGCCGCCTAATTTTCCTTCAGCTTCCCAGAAATTCCGTATGATTTATCACAATATACTTCTGTTGGCCAGACACAAGCATATTATCCTAAATCATACCTTCATTCTGAGTTGCTCGTAACGAAAAAATTCTACTTGTCTCATTCACTAACTTATGTCCAATCAATCACCTCAATAAGCATCGGTAATTAATTTAACTACTTTATGACTAATCAATCACAACATCTGTTCAATCATAGTTACTCAAAACATTGTCCATCAAATACTCAAATATAATCTACCAACATTACTACACATTCAACAAGCATAGGAAATCGCAACATATGTTCATCAATGTCAAAAATACGCTCAACTAGCAGTATCATACATCTGTTTAAGCAAAGGAATTATCCAATCAGCACCGTCCTCTTTCTATCATATCTGTTACAACAGTGTTACTATCATATAATCTCATGTCGACAAAAAGTCCACTACATCAGGGTACCCAACACATCTCTATCAAAGTCACAGTTTTCAATCTCAAAATTAACCTAAAGGTCTCCCTTACCCAACCAGGCACACAAGGGTCGCAACTAAGCATACAACAACATAGCACAACAAAATAAATTTTACACTATCAACAAGATTTTTCAATCTAAAACACACATATATGTACATATACACAATCATACATATATACAACTAAACAGTACGAGGATTTTGAATCATACCTGCATTCACATCATAATCAACATCTGCATCTGCAACCATTTGATAAGCTCTTGCTGTTGCCGTAGGTGGATTCTTTCTTTTCTGCCCAACTGGAGAACCAGAAGATCCACCTACTGATCCCGACTGCGCTCCTGGCCCCGCCCCAGAACCTGATCCTCTTACATACGGACACTGAGCTGACCTATGCCCCACTTGATGACATTTCCAACATACATCCTCTTGGAATGAACACATTCGAATCTCGTGCCCCACAATACCACATCTCAAACATCTTTTGGTTGAATCTGAACAAGGACCACTATGAGATGATCTGCAACTATAGCACCAAGAATTCTGACTTGATGCTGACCCACTATGTTCTGACCCACTCTTCTGTTTCAACTTAACAGACTTCTTTGACCTAGAGTCTGAATGACTCATCACCTGATCTTGTTGTGGCATCTCATAACCTACTATTCTATTCCTTGCTGCTCTGACGTCATCCTCTACCATCTTTGCCATAACAAACGCTTGCGATAACGTCGTCGCCATCCTAACCATTGTTCTGTACTCCGGTAAAATTATATTAACAAAGTGCTGAATTCTGGACTGCTCATCTGGAACCCACTGTTGCACAAACCTTAATTTATCCATATACTGCTCAATCACCTCATCTATCGTCATCTGAGGTGTCATTTTCATTGCCAGAAATTCCGTCTTAATTCGATTGAGGTCATAAGACGAACAATACTGCTCACAAACTTTACTATAAAATTGTTCCCAAGTAATCATGTTCACTTGCTCTTTTGGTATACTAGAAATAACCGTATCCCACCAAACCATTGCCCTATTTTTCAACATACGACTAGCATAAATAACCTGTAATTCTGGTTCGCACTGACAGGCCTCAAAAACCTTTTCTATCTCTCTTAACCAGTTAAGTGTTACCGTTGGGTTAAAACTTCCTGAGTACTCTGGTGGATTACAATTCAGAAACTGTTTGAAGGTACATTTCTTTGGTTGTTGAAACATCGGCGTCTGATACGGACCCCACATCTGATTTGGGAACTGTTGATTAAACTGAGGTGGGATCTGAAACTGTTGAGGAAACTGATATTGAGGTGGTAACCATTGCTGTTGTTGGAAAGCACTTCCAATTTGCTGATAATTATTTGACTGCACCGGATACCCACTAATCGTCTGATTCGGTACACTACCACTTGGATTCACGGTTACCTGGCATTGTTCTAATTCCCTTATTCGATCACGTGCTTCCTTTAACTTACTTTGCAAATCTAAAATTTGTTCCTGCGGATCCTCTTCTGACACATATCCGTCTTCATCTGGGGCTCTGAATGTTCCGGGGGCTGACGGACCAGTTGCGTTTCCTGTATTATCTGCCATATCTGCACTACCACAACATCTCACACAAACTCTTAGTGGAAAACAGGTTAGTACCTATCAACTAACACATGTAATCCCTACATTCACTTAACCCGTTCCCTCATATATGTTTGACACAACACAAGGTTTGGGAACATGACATTCAACACAATGTACATGCGGCCAAACCTATGCTCTGATACCAAGTTGAAACACCCTGTTTTTTTTTTAAATCACAGCGGAAGTCTTAATTCACATAAATACCCTTAGTTAATTACGAACATGATTATCACAAACCATTAGCTAGTTACTTATTACAAACAACTGGTGTTACGTTAAACAACTAGTTACATATTTATAAAAGTTAAGACATCAGAGTTCGTCTTGTCAAACATATCGTCAACCCAACTCCCGTCCCTACCAGCACTAAGATCGAAAACCTGCAAGGGAGGAGGTGAGGGGGGTTAGCACGAGGCTAAGTGAATGGAATCATCTAACAGATCTAGCATACAGTACCAACTTGTACAACTACAGCAACTACAACAATCCATAACAGGCAACTGACAACTAATAACTAGCAACTATCAACTGGCAATAATCAACTAGCAACTATGCTCCAACTAGAGACTCGGCGGCTTGTACGAGCACACGAACACTAGCTGATCAGTCTAGCATCTACCGAAAGTCCTTACTACTGAATCCCCAGTATAGTAAATCCACACGCAGGTGATGCGTCATTCAGCACTATACTCAACAAACAGTAGCCAACTGGACCCAACCACAACAAGGTTGACCTCCCTGAGCTGAACCTAACAACAATAGGTTCCAACAGGCAACTACAATTTGTGCACACAACTGTTAAGCAACTACCATTATGAACAACTGTTCCTACGACTAGTATGGCAACTCTACGATGATCATTATTACAACATATCTACTAAGCATAGCAACTATAACAGTATAACATAGTAGCACAACTTGCTACTCTATACTACACCCGGAGATAATCCCACTCACCGATTACCAGCTACAGCTCAGTTATCTTACTTCTGAGCTTCTTCCTTGTTCTTATCACCTGAGAACAACACAACGAAGTCAATATACATATCTCAATCAATAGTATAATCAAATCATACTATAAACTAGGTCATAACACCATATATTCATAATTTTATGAGTCTACATCATGACTCCATTCAATAATGGCATACAGGTGCGTGCAAAACACGACATACACACTAAAACTCCTTTTCCGACCCAAAAACAGTTTGATCTAGTTTCTTAAAAGTTCACCATTGAAAAGTATTCTTTATTACGATTCTAACGATAGTTTATTCATCAAAAACGGAGTTACGTTTTGAAAGTTACGCCCGTTTCAATTTCATAAAAGGTACTGTAGCAAATAGTGACACTGTAGCAACTCGGTACTGTAGCAACTCGGGTACTGTAGCAACTCGGGGGTACTGTAGCAACTCGGCACTGTAGCAAATAGTGGTACTGTAGCAAATAGTGATACTGTAGCAAATAGTGATACTGTAGCAAATAGTGATACTGTAGCAAATAGTGATACTGTAGCAACTCGGTACTGTAGCAACTCGGGGGTACTGTAGCAACTCGGGTACTGTAGCAAACTGGGTTTCGAACCAATTTCGCTGATTTTGTGATTTCTTCCCCAAAAACTTGATTTCTAAGTGTTTTTGACCAAATTTTAAGCACAAGAAAGTTACTAAACATATATACAACCTATTTCTAACATCAATTAAGCATAACTAACACAATTCATGAAGATTCAAGCTAAAAATCATACTTTTGCTCAAGAACACAAAAACCCAATTTACACAAGATTCAAGCAATGATTCAAGCATGCTAACCTGGTTTGATGATTACAAAGATGATATAAATCAGTTCCTAAAGCTCCACAAACCAATTTCAGGCTTGGATCAAGTTAGGGTTTCAAGGTGAAAGAGTATAGGTACGGTGTGTATATTTTTTCAATTAGGAAAATGATCAAGAAGTGTCCAGAACATACATATAAATGGGTTATAAACCCATACCTCATAACACACGGGTATTTACCAGTTATCTAATATCTTTCGTACATCGTTAGGAGGCCCTAACGGAGTCCAAATTCAACAAACGAACCTGTTCTGTGACCCTTGTCACAAACTGGTCTCAACTAAATAACCAAATAATTATAAACATATAATTATTAAAATCACTAATTACACCATACCCTAAGGGTACAATGGTCATTTCATCTAGGCCCAAAACGCGGGTGTTACACCATGGCTTCGTAGGCGTAACCTCGTTGGTTTAAGAGGTTTTCCTTTGAACATTTAAAAGGCCCTTCTCGGCATAAGGTTACGTACTCGAAATTAGAGTCCGTCTGGTTCTTTGGGCAATTTCCGTAATGAGCTGGTTTTCCACATTTTACACATTTGCCCAAATGACGCGCTCGATGTTTCTTAGCTGATTTTGATTTTCCTTTGGCATAATTTTTCTCGTTAAGTTTTTGCCTTATTTCTTTACTCGCCTGATCGCATATATTCTTTATATCTAATACCACATCTCTTGGTAAAATTTTATCGCACATCAAAAAGAAGTGATTGTAGACATATTGATTGCGCATTTTGAAAATAATTGAATAAAAATGAAAAGAAAAAATAAAAAGGTAGAATGGACGGAGAAGACTAGTTCTTTAGTGTCTGCTAGGGAAAGACTGAACAAACCCCACTCTTAAAGATGAAAATAAAGTTCGAGAATGGAGTTGAAAAACCTTAAAGTTACCCTCAATTTACTTGTCCTTAGGGTAGAAGGTGATCTCGTCTCTTTCCGTATTATTGATTCCTTCAAAGTATAATTTGAGTCGATGATCGTTCACTTTGAAAGTTCCACCGTCTTTGCTATATAATTCTGCATATCCAGATGGAAAAACTTGTTTTATTATATATGGCCCAGTCCATCGGGATCTAAGTTTCCCAGGTGAAAACTTAAAACGTGATTGGAATACTAATACTTTATCCCCTTGTTCAAATTCTTTCTTTTCTTTTAACCGTGCATCGTGCCATCTTTTAGTTTTCTCCTTGTATGTTTTAGAGTTTTCATACGCTTGTAGTCTTAATTCATCTAATTCATTCAGTTGCAAGAATCGGTTTTCTCCGTCTTCTACGAGGTCGGTATTACATTCTCTCAGAGCCCAGTATGCCTTGTGTTCAACTTCGACAGGTAGATGACACGCCTTACCGTAAATCAATCGGAAAGGTGTAGTACCGATGGGCGTTTTGAATGCAGTTCTAAATGCCCAAAGCGCATCATCTAGCTTTCGATGCCAGATTTTAGGATTATTTTTAACCGTTCTTTCTAAAATTCGTTTAAGACCTCGATTTGTGTTTTCAACTTGGCTACTCGTTTGAGGGTGGTAAGAAGTTGAAAAACGATGATTAACTCCGTACTTTTTAAGCACTTTCTCGAGTAGTTAATTTGTAAAATGAGTTCCACGATCACTGATTAATGCTTTTGGAATCCCAAAACACGAGAAAAGGTTTTTAAGAAAATTAACAACAACTCGAGCATCGTTAGTGGGTAGAGCTTTTGCTTCAGCCCATTTAGAAACGTAATCGACTGCCACGAGAATGTATTTGCATTTGTTAGAAGCGGGGAATGGACCCATGAAGTCAATACCCCAAATGTCGAATACTTCGCATACTAGGATGCTTTGTTGTGGCATTTCATCTATCTTGGAGATATTTCCAGATCTTTGACAAGCATCACAAGTTTTTACCATATTGTATGCATCTTTAAAAATTGTAGGCCAGTAAAAACCTGAGTCAAAAACCTTTTTGGCTGTATAGCTTGGTCCGAAATATCCACCAGCCAGTCCTTCATGACAGTGCTCTAGAATTTGTTGCGCTTCTTTGCCGTATACACATCGACGAATAACTTGGTCAGCCCCTATACGAAAGAGGTTAGGGCTTTCCCAGAAGTAAAACTTCAGATCAGCAAAGAATTTCTTCTTTTGCTGATAAGTTTGATTTTTAACAAGAATTCCCGCGGCTAGATAATTAGCATAGCCCGCAAACCATGGAATTTCTTCTTCTGCTTCAATTCTCATAAGGAACTCGTGCGGAAAAGTATCGTGAATAACAGATTCTTCGAGTGTTTCTAAGTTAGGATTTTCAAGACGGGATAAGTGATCTGCAGCGAGATTTTCAGCTCCTTTTTTATCCTTAATTTCAATGTCGAATTCTTGTAGGAGAAGAATCCAACGAATTAGTCTAGGTTTAGCATCTTGTTTTTTGAATAAGTACTTTAGGGCTGAATGATGAGTATAAACAATTGTTTTAGATAACACTAAGTAAGATCTAAACTTATCGAAAGCAAAAACTACTGCAAGAAGCTCCTTCTCAGTAGTTGTGTAATTCAACTGAGCTCCTATAAGTGTTTTACTTGCGTAGTAGATTAGTTTAAATTTGTTATCTTGACGTTGACCTAAAACAGCTCCCATCGCTAAATCACTAGCATCACACATTAGCTCGAAAGGTTTTGACCAGTCGGGTGATACCATAATGGGTGCATTCGTAAGTTTATTTTTTAGAATGGAGAAAGCTTGTAAGCATTCTTCATTGAAGTCGAATGTACTGTCTTTCTCGAGAAGTTTAGTCATGGGTCGAGCGATTTTGGAAAAATCCTTTATGAATCGTCGATAAAATCCCGCATGACCTAAGAAACTACGAATTCCTTTAACGTTAGTTGGAGGAGGAAGCTTTGAGATTACATCGATCTTAGCTTTGTCTACTTCCATTCCATCTCGAGAAATCTTGTGTCCTAAAACAATGCCTTCCTTCACCATGAAGTGGCGTTTTTCCCATTTTAAAACAAGATTTGATTCCTCACAACGAATTAACATTCGCTCGAGGTTTGAAAGGCATGAATCGAAGGAGTCTCCAAAAACAGAGAAATCATCCATAAAGACTTCCATACTTCCTTCTATCATGTCGTGAAATATTGCCATCATACACCTTTAAAAGGAGCCTGGCGCGTTGCATAATCCGAACGGCATTCGTCGGTATGCAAATGTACCAAATGGACAAGTAAAAGTTGTCTTGTCTTGGTCTTTTGGATCAATGGGAATTTGAAAATAACCGGAGAATCCATCAAGGAAACAATAATACTCTTTTCCCGCTAAACGTTCTAGCATTTGGTCAATATAAGGAAGAGGGAAATGATCTTTCCTTGTGGCGTCGTTTAAACGACGATAGTCTATACAGACTCTCCAACCAGTGACTGTTCTTGTAGGAACGAGTTCATTTTTATCATTAAGAATAACAGTTGTACCCCCTTTCTTGGGTACCACTTGAACAGGACTAACCCATGGGCTATCGGATATAGGGTATATTAACCTGGCATCAAGTAACTTGATAACCTCCTTTTTGACAACTTCTTTCATGTTAGGGTTTAACCTTCATTGTCTTTGTACCACGGGTTTAAAATCTTCTTCCATTAGAATCTTATGAGTACAATAATCGGGGTTAATCCCTGGAATATCGGTTGTTTTCTAAGCAATCGCTTTCTTGTGAGTTTTTAGAACGGACATTAACCTACTCTTTTCGTCATTGGAAAGTTTTGATGAGATTATAACAGGTAATTGTGACGTACCTTGGAGATAAGCATACTCCAAATGTTCCAGGAGTTCTTTAAGTTCCAAGGTTGGTGGTTCTTCCAAGGAAGATTTTATTCGGAACCTGTTACCATCGGTAATTTCTTCAAAGGGTTCATCTTCCTTGGGAATTTCTTCCTCACAGCAATCTTCATCGATGACTACTTTCAACAATTCGTCAAGTTCAAGTTCTACATCGAATTCATCACTTTCACTCATTGGGGTGAAGTTCGAGGTGTCTACATTTAGTAATTCTTGCAATTCTTTTTCGACACAACAATCAACAATGTCTAACTTATAACATTCGTCATCGGAGGAGATAGGTTGTTTCATAGCTTTATCTATGTTTAAGGTAACTCTATCTTCCCCTACACCTAGACTAAGCTTTTTATCTTTAACACGCACAATTGCGTCAGCGGCATTTAGAAAAGGTCGCCCTAGAATTAGGGGAACCTTGCTATCTTCTTCCATTTCAAGGGCAACGAAATCGGCAGGAAAGATTAAATGATTAACTTTAACCGGTAGGTTTTCGGCAATACCAATAGGATAGTTAAAAGTTCTATCTGCTACGCGTATACACATCCTAGTTGGTTTTAGATCTCCTAGGTTTAGTTTTAAGTACAAGGAGTGTGGCATAAGATTGATACTTGCGCCTAAGTCAGCTAATGCATCGTACATTACTTAATCTCCCATCAGACACGGAATAATGAAACTATCAGGATCTCCAAGTTTTGGTGGCATCTTTTTCTTTTGCAAAATTGCTGAGCATTCCTCATTGAGGAATGTGGTTGAAACTTCTTCATATTTACCTTTATCGGCTATGAGATCCTTGATAAACCTTCCATAATTTAGCATACCCCTAAGAAATTCCGTGAGTGGCATGTTAATGCTAATTTGCTTGATCATATCTGCAAATTTCTGATATTGGCTCGCGAGTTTGTCTTTCTTTAATGCCTTTGGGTATGGAATAGGTGCTTTGTGCACCTTTACAGGTGTTTCTTCAATTTTCTTCGATATGATCTCTGGTGGATCATTTTTCTCTTGTTCTTTCTCAACATGTTCATCTATATCAACAGGTTCTTATAAACTAGAAGAAGATAAAGGAACTTCTGAGGTCTTACTAGTTTCTGGATTAACAGTTAAACCACTTCTAGTAGTTATAGCATTTACATGCTCATTCCTTGTTTGATTATTGTTGGGATTCACTTGAGTATTTGAGGGGAGAGTGCCTAGTGGCCTCTCTGATAGTAATTGTGAGATCCTTCCAACATCTCTTTCTAAATTCTGAATCGTAGCTTGTTGATTTCGAATTTGTTGAGTTTGAATTTATGTAGTTTGTTCGTGCTTAACCATAAAATCTGTTAAGAGATCTTCTAAACCGGATTTCTTTTCGGGTTGTGGTTGCATAAGTGCTTGTGGTTGTGGTTGATTTTGTTGGAAATTATTTTGATAAATTCGTTGAGGTTGATTTCGGTTGTTTAGGTTATTGTAACCTGGTGGTGCATTTCTTTGATTTTGATTTTGATTTTGGAAATTCCGGTTATTTTGGTAACCTGGATTTCCTCCTCGATAGTTATTATTATTTAAACCTGAAGGTCCTCCTATTTGGTAGTTGTTAATTGGAGGATATTTCCGGTTATTTGATTATATTGCTGGAAAATCGTTGAAATTCATTTCACCTTTTCGCAAGTAACCTAAGAAATTCGCTTGCTCTTCCATCGTTGTTTTATCACAATCTCTAGTAAGATGGGGGCCTTGGCACATTTCACATCCTACCCTGATAGCATGCATTTCCTTGGTTACTTTCTCAATTTGCCTTGCTTGATTTGCCATTTGAACTTTTAAAGAAGCAATTTCATCATTGCTTTCGATAATATCAACGGTTGATGATCTAGAGAATTCTATCTCTTGATGCCAATTATGGGAATGTGCTGCTATACCGGCAATGATTGTGTGAGTGTCTTCTGGTGTTTTCTTCATGATCGAACCTCCAGCTGCAACATCTATATCTTTTCTAGTAGCTACATTTACTCCTTTATAGAATATTTGGACTTTTTGGAATGTATACAACCCGTGTTGAGGACATACCCTAAGCATTTTGTTGAATCGGGTCCAAGCTTCATAGAGAGTCTCATTAAACTTTTGTTTGAAGTGGTTTATATCACTTTGCAATTTGGCTGCTTTTGAAGCAGGGAAGAATTCTGACAAAAACTTGTCCATCATATCATTCCAGTCTTCGATATAACCTTCTGGTAATGAGTCTAGCCAATCTCTTGCATCGTCCTTTAGGGACCATGGAAAGATTTTCAAACATGCGACTTCATCGGAGACATCCTTAATTTTGAATAGTTTGCAAATGCTTACAAATTTACTAAGATGCTCGTTAGCATCCTCATTTGGAGCTCCACCAAATTGGCATGTATTAGTCACCATGTGAAGGAATTGACCTTTTATTTCAAAGCCGTCAATCATCGTAGGTTGGATAATTGCGTGGCCTTGACCTGTTCTTGTCGCCTTCATTAGTGCTTCCATCGTTTGATTTGTAACAGCCATCTCTTCTTCTTCCTTAATAACTGGCTCTATGATTGGTTGAATATCTGGTTCAGAGTTAGAATCCAATGAAAGTGATTCTAAATCCTCGGCGAGAGACTCTACTTCTTGAGCTCTTAAATGTTCGTGAAATTCTCTTTCGGGTTCAGGATATGGAGGAGTTAATTGAGTGTTGGAGGAACGTAAATTCCTGCATTAATTTCTATTATGAAATCATAACACCAAAAGCTTTTCTAGGAATGAATTCCTATAAAAGGATCGAATAACCTAAATTCTATTAAAATCTTTTAAACAAAACCGCTCCCCGGCAGCGGCGCCAAAAAGTTGATGCGTTGAAACAGTACCTTTATTTATGAACAGATTTGAATTGTTTTGTTACACGAATTGATTTATTGTATATGTAGTGTTTTAATGAATTCAGGTTGGTTTCACACATATAGGCAACTAGTCCTATTCGCATAGTTTAGTTTTATAGGTAAATCCGGTTCGTTTCACAGGGAGACAGTGTTTAAATTATTTTTAATAGTCTTTGAAGTTAAACTTATTTAAAGGGGGTTTTGGATTAGGAGTTTATATTACTACATAATAATAATAAAATATAACTTAATCTTAACTTAATTATATTACTTATTAATTTATACGAATACATTATTTATAATTATTAACTTAAAAATGAATTAATTGAAACTATACTAATTGTGATCTAAATAAGTTTATTACTAAATGATAATTAATAAAATAATAACTTTTAATAAAACTAATTGATTAGAATTTTCTTTTGAGCAATAAATTATAATATATAAATTTATTTAAATTAACTAAACAATAAGTTTTAATTAAATTAAAATAAATTAATAGAAATTATAATAATTAACTAATTATAAACCAATTACTTAAAATTAATAATAAAGCTTTTAATTAAAACTTTGAGATTTAAATAAATTCTAGTATGATTAAAACATGTATTAAAGAAAATTATAATAGTTAATACTAATTATAAATTAATTACTTAAACATAATAATAAAGATTTTAATTTAAAAACTAAGATTTTAACCTAATTTGCTACAGTGCTCGTATTTATACTTACGCGTTTCGCGTAATGATGTACGCGTTCCGCGTATGTTTTAAAACGTACGCGTATCGTGTGATATATACACGATCCGCGTATGATATAATCGATGTGACAAACAGTGCTGGTACAGATTTGAGTATTTTGATAAATATTTTTAATTTTAGTATATAATAATAATAATAATACGTAAATAATAATTATTATTATTATTTTACAATATGTATAAATGGGGGTGTTTACTTAAATGTGTCACCTCTAGATCCATGGATTGTTTTTGAGTTTAAGCCCTATTTAAAATGTTTTAGTAATAAACTTTATATTTTTCTTTCGAATAAATATAAAGTTATGACTAACTAAATTAAATCTAATTTTCATCGGATTCTATTTAGATAGTTACTAGTCTTTAAGTATTTAAATTGAGACCAAACCCAGTTTTGACTTTCGCCAAAACCCAAATAATAACGGTTTCCCTTTTTACAATTTCACTATTATATGACTAATGATATTACCCAAACCACCGAACCTTACTTCTAATTTAGTGTTAGTAAATTAGTCATAAGTTCGTCTAGATCACTTTTAATGTTGAAGCTTAATTTATATAAATAAAAATAACTTTCGTTATTTTAATCTAACAAATTAAGTGACAGGGGTTAAATATCCAAATACATAATAATGGTTCTTTTAATTAGGCTCAATGTTAAAAATACTAAAGTTACATTTTAATTCTTACAAATGATAACAATCCATTTCACTAGGGGCTCTACATCTAAGCAAACACTAGGGAAATTAACTACTCATTATACTATGGTAAACATGAAAATATAAATATACAAACATAATAATAATGATAAAAATTGATAACGATAATTTTAATAGGATACACTTACGAAAATCTTCACTCTCATTTACTTTAAACGGTAGAAAATTACAATAACAACACCCCTTGTACTCGTACAATAATACCCTTAATCACGAACAATACACCCTTAAAACTGAAACTATCCTAAAAATTGAATCTTGAAACTAAAATTAATACAGAGTACAAAAGATACTAGAAAATAATATTGATGTGTACTGACTTAAATTTGTGTACTGTGTTAAATTATATGTGTGAAATGTGTCTCTCTCGTACTCCTACTGTGTCTCCCTGTATGTGTTCTAGTCCTCCGTATTATAAGAGTTGAGATTCAAGTAGTAGGTCAAAAGGACTACCATTCATCTGTAAAGCCTGAAAAAGTAATAGTAATATACTCAAAAGCAACCGTCCCATGTTCATTTCAGATCTGAATCTGGACAGGAGATTACGTGTTTCGCGTAGGAACAAATTACTACGCGTTTCGCGTGGAAAACCACACGATCCGCGTAAGTGTACCCGACAGTTTTCTTATTTTTATTTTTTCATTTGTTCTTTGTTGATCCCGTGTTGACGTATATCGACTTGGAACTTTTCATTTGAACTCTTCTCTTCGATCATCTTGAACTTGTATTCGAGTAAACATTATCTTGATATATATTTGGTTTAAATCCGTCGTTTTATCGTTGTTTTATCAAACTTCAAGCTCGTGTTTACTTTTGTCGTTTTTCTCGTGAATTATGCATTTGAATGTCTTCGTTTCGGTAAAAGCTGATGAAATATAAATGATATTGGTCGAAATATATGTATGTTTAAAGCAATATCAATGATGTGTTTAATAAAAGGGAAAATCTAACTTGTGCTCTAAGGGAAGTTGTTAAGAACAATTAATGACGTAAATGTTTTCATGAATATTATAAATTGTAATTAATAAATATGTAAATTTGGAAATTTGAGAGTTTATGAATTAATTTTGTGATATATTTAGAATTTTTAGTGAAATAAATGAGGCTTAACTCCGTAGCCAGACTATCATTCTATTATAATTACTCCGTAGTATAGTATATGTATTAATTATAAAATATATGATATTCTATGAAAACATCATTTCATTAAATGTAGTTTATCATATGTATGTCGTGAAAAGAGCGTCATATAAAAAATTAAAATTTGTTATTCATTAGTGGATTGCCATATAAAAAAGTAAAATTTGTTATTCATTAGAGTACTCTCAATGGTGACACTCAAATCTTCCAGGACTAGGTGTCACATCAGCACTTCCTTCCCCTGAATAAACCCAAGACTAAGCACTGCCAACAGTAACACCTTTCTTCACAATAATTTGACACACATTTGATTATTTTAACTAAATTAAAAATACTTTTATTGTTATTAATAATACTTTTATTATTATTAATATATTATAATTATAATATTAATTATTAATTTACATGTAATTTAAATCTTAAGAATTAAATTGATTAAATATTATATAAAATAAATACGGAGTAGTACCCTTTTAGGGCCACAATTAATAAAAATTAAAAATCTCACCTTCATGTGAAGATACATTTTCATCTTCATATTCCTCTCACCATTTGTAGATTCATTTTACTCCTTCAATCCAAGTTAAAATTCAAAAATAAAACAAATAAATTATAAAAAAAAGGAAAAAGAAACCATTTTATCCGTCCACAAATATTTCACAAAAGCACGAGCAAAGGGACGATGAGCTGGGCGGTGGCCTGGGCGAGCCGCTGCCAACTGCGCCCAGGTGGGCGGTCGGTTGGGCGACCCCCAGGAGCCAACCGTTGGGACTGCCCTTAGTGAATTTATAAAGTGAAGGGTAAACTTTTTTTATCAGGTTTTTAGAACACATATTTGCATGCAAGAAGTTTATGAAATCATTATAACCGGCCTTAAGAAGACCGATTTGTTCAAGTTACTATAACCCGAACTTGGCAAGGCCAGTTTTGTTCTACATGTCATCCACCTAGCTTGCTTTGTGTGAACCCAATGAATCTGTCCTTCGCAAGGCCTATGATGTCCTTTTTTAGCAAATGCGTACTTTGTCTACTTTATGTTTGACTTACTAAGGGATGGCACCCACGGGTGACGGGCACGAGTCCTTAGTACCTGCGACCCGTACGGCAAGATTTTTTTTACCCGCGGGTACCCGTTTACCCACCAACGAGTAAATTTTTCTGCTCGTACCCGCAACTTACGGGTACCCGCGACCTCCGGGTAAACTTGCGGGTTTACAAAATGTGCACTTTAACTAATTGTTTAGTCACATATACCCACGTGTGATTAGGAGTCTCTGTTGCGTGTGATTTATTATCCGTTTAACACTATAAATATAACTATTGTACCATGTGATTGTGTGCATGGAGTTTTAGTAAATATTCTCTGGCATGTGCCCGTGGAGTAAACCCTTCTACGTGTTTCATTTACGCATCGTTCATATGCTTTAGCAAGTTCGTTTATCGTTTGTGAGTGAGTTATTGGTATAAATCACTCGTCTAGTTAAACCTAAATTTCTAACAAGTGGTATCAGAGCTATATGTTGCTACATCAGGCCCAATGGCGGATTGAAAAGCATGGTGAATGAACGACGGGTTATAGGGTTTGTGCATCATGTATCGAGATCAAATGGCTTAGTTAGGAGATCGTGAAGAACTGACGAGTATGTCTATGTACTCATGAGATAATATATTAAAATTGGTCTATCATTTATAACAGGTTATTGTGGTGGTTCGCGGCAGTAACGCAATCGATGGTTGGATCAATAGGTTTTGTTGTGGGAGATTTTCTAAATTCAGAGGCTCTAACGCAGCTGTGGTAGGAAATTCGTAACAGTTTCTTTAACCGTTGTATCATCTTGAAATTTTACTGTAGGTGCTACACACGTAGGTCTAAATCATATAAAAATTTGGTAGCGATCGGACCGTTCAATTTGGAGTTATATTTTTTTGGATGTTGGCAGTCGTCATGGAGTTACTATAGGTGCTAGTCAATGTGTCTTCTAGCGTAAGAAGATAATCTTCTGGTTTAAGAAGATGGTGGCGAAAGAAACCAAGATGACCCAAGCTAGTAACTATGAGACTGGATTATCGATCAGCGGTGTTTTTGATTTCGAAAGACTTCCTTTCTCTTAGGATAGTGATGGAAGTACGGTGTGATTCAGGTGTCCCATCCGGCGATATTAAAAGGAGTTATTAATCTATTAATCTAGGGTAATTGTAGGTTGAATATACATAATTGACAGTTGATGGATTTTCAGTTGAAGATCGCTTTAGGGTGATGTTTATGTCTCCTTCGAGTGAGAGATTGTTGAGTGTGAAGTCGAATTAAACAAGAAGTTTGGATTTTTATGGTTTAAAATACTAGCGACCGCGAGGTAATAGTTTTGATCGCAAAATTCAGTCTGGCGGGCAGCAGGTGGATCGCGATTAGGAGTCCCTGTTGCGTTTGATTTTGTATTCATTTAGCACTATAAATATAACCCTTGTATCCTATAATTGTATGCGCGAAATTTATAGTAAATAATCTATGGTTTGCGCTCGTAGAGTAAACCATTCTTCTTGTTTTGGAGTTGTGATATAACCACGTTAATTCTTGATGTTGTTTATACATCGTTCATATGCTTTAGCTAGTTCGTTTATCATTTGTGAGTGATTGATTGGTATAAATCAATTGTTCTGTTGGGTCCTAAATTCCTAGCAAATTTTTTATATTATGTTGACTCATAATAGTATGTAGTATTGTACACGTCTAATATATATTCACATGACCTTATTTGTGATTTAGTATATGTGGAGGTCTTTGTGCAGGTTTAAATGAGCTACGTGCGGGTCTTTATGCTGACAAAAAGGATAAAATTAGTCTTGGGAAGGCCGATTTTATTAGGTTCACAAAAAGCAAGCTAGGTAGATGACATGTAAGATTAAACCAGCTTTGCCAAATTAGGTTTTTGGTGACATAGACAAATCAGTGTTTCTAAGACCGGTTATACTATAATTTTATAAATTTCGTGTATGCATATACGTGTTCTACAAATTTGATAAAAACAAAATTATGCCCTTCGGTTTAAAAATTCCTTAATTAGTACTCTAACATTTAAACTAATAAATACTACAAAATATTAGGAATTATAATATTTACTTTCATGATGACATGATCAATCTTCAATTCCTTTCATAGTGTGTTGTACCATAAAAAACATTGAATATATGTATCATACTTTGTTTTCTTTGGAATCTACTTTTTAAACCAACAAGCAAAAACATTATCCCTAAATCTAGTTTGATACTCATATAATAAAGTCATCTCTTTTCATCCTTATATTACCAAAGATCTTTCTTTTCAAAATTTAATCAAGCAATTCATTTTCCTCTTTTAATTATTTAAAATTTACGAAAAAATAGATAAGGATGTTTGAACATGAACACCCATTGAGTCTCATTGATTTGTGGTCAAAACATACATTAAACTATGAAGAAGAGAGTAATGAAGATGATGATAATGATGAGAAGGATTTTGTTACAAAACCCGACTTTGAATGTGAATGTAAACAATGTGGTGAAACAATTTATTGGTGCCATAGATATTACTACAAATGTGATCATTGTCGCTATGCTATTCACAAGTTTTGTGGAGAACTTCCGAAAACGATGGAACACCCTTCCCACGTATCTCATACTCTTATTCTCGGTGGCAAGTGGGGTAGTTGGTCTTGCAATATTTGTAGAAAACATTATGATCATGGTACTGAGCTTAGCTATTATTGTGATCATGATTATAGTTTTGTTATTGACATCAAGTGTGCTACAAAATGTTTAAGAATCAATCTCATCCATCATCCTAGCCATGTACACCCACTTGCAAGCATTGCTGGAGACAAACAAATATTATGCGAGTGTGGTGCATGTGGAAAGGAACATAAAGGTGCGTTCTATCAATGTGTCCTTTGTTCTTCTAGCCCGCCCATACACAATGATTGTGTGTTTCTACCAAAAAGGTTGCTTATGTTGGAAGCTTCGACGAGCCCAACACACCACTATAGAAGACCTAGGTTATACTCACTCACTAGACCAACACTTTGACGTTGGTTAGCCTTTAATTTTATAAATCCTTAGTGCACAATGTACTTAGGCGACAATGTCGACCATATATCTTTAGGCGGTATAACCGACCATGTATTACTTAGGCGGCAGAGCCGACCATATAGTAAGAACAATAAAAGTGCACTAAGAACTTAAACACAAACTAAGGCTTGATCGGGAAACTTAACAAAAACACTTATATTAAATTACAATTATAATATTACTTACAAGCTTTCTCTTCTCTACTTTCACTAACTCACACTCTTCTTCTCTTCTTCACAACTCACTTCTTATTTCACTCTCACAACTTTCACACACTACACAAATGAAATCTCCTCCCATATTTATACTACTCCATGGAACATTCTAGAACCTAGATATTTCCATGGATATATAAATATCTAGATATTTCTACAACCTACAAATATCTAGATTTTTCTTTTACATTTCAATTTCTAGATTTTTCTCTCATATTCTAATATCTAGATATTTTCTTATACATATTAATATCTAGATATTTTACCCATATACATTTACTAATTCCATATTATTCTAAATTTGCATTGTATTTTAACACTCCCCCTCAATGCAAATTTTCTTCCAACGATGTCTTGCAGACAATTCCAAGTGCTTCTCTGAATTTTGTAAACTTCGATTTACTTAGGCTCTTGGTGAATATATCTGCTACCTGTTCATCTGTCTTTGTTGGCACCATCTTGATCTCCCCTTCAAGGACCTTCTCGCGAACATAGTGATAGTGTACTTCTATATGTTTTGTTCTTGCGTGAAAGACTGGATTCTCTGCTAGACGTATAGCTGATAGGTTGTCGCAGAAAAGCTCTACTTGATAGTCTGTTGATTGATGAAGATCTTCCATTAGTTGTTTCAACCATGTAATTTCTTGTGTTGCTGACGATGCCGATCGATATTCTGCTTCAGTGCTTGACAAGGATACTGTTGGTTGTCTCTTGCTGCACCATGATATTACTCCTGATCCAAGACTAAACATGTATCCAGTTGTTGACCGTCGTGTATCATAGTCTCCAGCGTAATCGGCGTCACAATATCCAGTCACGTGACATTCTTTTGTTTTCTTGTACAAAATGCCAAAGTTAATAGTGCCTTTAACATACCTTAAGATGCGTCGTACAACATCAAGGTGAGGCTTCTTCGGATTGCTCATGTATCGACTAACCACTCCAACTGCATAAGATATGTCTGGCCGGCTTAGTGTGAGATAAATAAGACTTCCGACCATCTTTCGATACATGGTAACATCTTGAAGACATTTTCCTTCATCTGCTCGTAGTTTTGTATTCGGATCCATCGGAGTTGAGATAGGTTTGCAATTAAGCATTCCGTACTTTTGTAAAAGATCTCGCGCATATTTCTGTTGTTCCAGAAATAATCCTTCTCTTTTCTGCTCTATTTCGAGTCCAAGAAAATGTTTGAGTTCTCCAAGCTCCTTCATATGAAATCTGATAGACAGATTCTCTCTTGTTCTTTGGATCTCCTCATAGTGATCTCCCGTGATGATTAAGTCATCCACATATACTAGCACTATGGCTAGTTTTCCTTGATCTTGTTTCACAAATAAACTAGAATCTGAAGGAGCAACTGTGAAACCACTTTGTACTAAGAACTCGCCAATCTTCCCGTACCAAGCTCTTGGAGCCTGCTTCAAGCCGTATAGTGTTTTCTTTAATTTGCAGACATGCTCAGGATGGATCTTGTTTTCAAAGCCTCTTGGTTGCTCCATATAAATGTCTTTGTCAAGTTCTCCATGTAAGAAAGCGTTCTTGACATCCATCTGCCATAACTTCCAAGATTTGCTAGCAGCTAAAGCTAGTAGAGCTCGAATTGTTGTGATCTTCGCCACTGGACTAAACGTTTCTTCATAATCCAGCCCATATTGTTGAGAAAAACCTCTAGCAACAAGTCGAGCTTTATACCTTTCAATGGAAGCATCTGATCGAGTCTTCACCTTGTAAACCCATTTACAAGATGTTGGTTTTACATCTTTTGGCTTTGGAACTAAACTCCATGTCTGGTTTTCTTTTAGTGCATTAATTTCTTCTTCCATCGCTTTCTGCCATTCTTGACTTTGTGCTGCTTCTTAATAAGTGGAAGGCTCAATAGGTATTGATTCATCCACATGAGCAGCATTGGCATACCTCGGATTAGGTTTCCTCGGCCTTGTTGATCTCCTTAATTCTTGTGCATGCTCCTCGACTTCCTTTTGGCTTGGACGAACCTCCTCGGATATAGATTGATGTACACCAGTTTTCCATGGACTCTTTTCCTTAGAGTACGACCCATCTCGTTCTTTAGTTGGATCCAATACGTGCTCTTCACGTTCTTCTCTTCCTTCTGGGACTTCTTCTAATTCATGAGATTCTGGAAGCTCTATCTTTTGAGGTGACCACCATGAAGAAGCTTCATCAAATACCACATTTCTTGAAGTATGGCACTTTCCAGTATTTGGATCACAACATCTCCATCCTTTTCTTGATTCATCATAACCGACAAAAATGCACCGAATTGCCTTCTTATCAAATTTGCTTCGGAGATGATCTGGCACGAAGACGTAGCATACACATCCAAAAACCTTGAGATGGTTGACGGTTGGCTTGATCTTCCATAATCTTTCATACGGTGAAATATGCCCCAACTTCATTTGTGGAAGCCTATTAATCACGTATGATGCCGTCCTCATACATTCGGCCCAAAATCTTCCTGGTACATTCTTACCATGAAGCATACTTCGACAAGTTTCGGCAAGGTGACGATTCTTGCGTTCCGCCACTCCATTCTGTTGTGGAGTATTGGGGCAAGTCAATTGCCTTCTGATCTTGTGCTTCTCAAGATAGATATTGAACTCGGTTGATAAATATTCTCCTCCATTATCTGTGCGTAAGCACCTAATCTTATTATTGAGCTCACTTTCTATCTTCTTCTTGAACTCTTTAAACTTCTGAAAAGTCTCCGACTTTTCCTTCATGAAGTAAACCCACACATACCTTGAGAAGTCATCAATGAATGTCACCATATACTTCATTCCTCCAAGTGATGTTTGTTTCACTGGGCCAAAGACGTCTAAGTGTATGAGCTCTAGTGGTGTCTTGGACTGATGTTGTGACTCCTTGAATGGCAATTGGTGAGCTTTTCCAAATTGACATCCATCACATATTGTATCTGTTCGGATATCAATTTGAGGAAGCCCATTTACTATGTGTTTCACCATCATCTCCTTTAACTTGTTGTAGCCCACATGCCCAAGACGTTCATGCCAAAGATCAGCCGTCTCATTCTTTCGAGTCTTATCGACATATGCTGTTTCAGCAGATAGTACATAGACCGACTCTATTCTTCTTCCTTGCATAATTGGATTGCCAACCACCTTCACTCTCTTGAATACGGACACATCTTCTGGTCCAAAGAGCACATAATTCCCTTCTGCTGTCAATTGTGGTACTGATAGTAAATTCTTCTTTAGGCCAGGGACAAGATACACCTTCTCGAGTTGGAGCTTATGAGAGTCGCCTTCATTTGGAATTATTGTCTTTCCAATGTGAGAAATAGACAACCTTGAATTGTCGGCTGTCAACACGACTCTCTTTCCTTTGTAATCCTCCATTTCTTGCAGCTTCGTCTCATCATTGGTCATATGATTTGAGCACCCGGAATCAATGATCCAATCATCTTTATAGTTTATTTTTGACTTTAAGGTTGCTGCAAGAGCTTGATCATCCATGTCAGCTTCAACGGAGAGTCCTGCTTCTGCATCCCGTGTTTCCTCATTAATGGTTGCTTCGAATGTGACCTCTTTCTTCTCATCTCTTGTGGCAGCCACATTTCCTTCGAAAGTTCGCCTTTTGGGGAATCTACAATCTCGATCAAAATGACCCTTCTTGCCACAATTGAAGCATTCACCATTCTTTCTCTTATCATTTTCCCGTATTGTTGGCGATGATCTCTTCTTCCTTGTTGAGCTCCCCCTGAAGCGTTGCCTTTTGATTTTAGGTGACCCTTCCACCCATATGTCTTACTTGCTTTCATCGCCTCTTGTCTTCGAGACATAGCTTTCTTCTTATTGGTGAAGGGTGCTTCTTCTTCTCCTTTTATGCTCACTTCATTCATCTGCTTGGCTAATGCCTCTTAGTTAGCCAATAAATTCTCCAGCTCTATTAATGATGGTTGAGTAGGCCATCCTCTCACAGCGGCTATAAATCCATTATACTCGGATCTTAAGCCATGGATGATAATTCTCTTCATCCTTGCATCACTCACTTTCTCTTCAGGAACAAGTTGAGATATCTCACGGCAAATTGATTTCACCTTGGTGAAATACTGAGAAATAGACAGACTTCCTTGTGAGATACCCGCGAGCTCATTTTCCAAGAGCTGGAGGCGTGCTTCATTCTTCTTTGAAAATAATTTTTCAAAAGTTTCCCAAGCTGCCTTTGGTGTTTTCTCGTCACGAATGTGCTCCAATAGATCCTCCTCGATTGTAGTCTTCAATATAAATAAAGCCTTCCCGGCCTTGATGTTCCATTTTCTCAAGGCTTCAGCATTTTCTTTCGGTGGAGGCGTTGTGTCACTGCCAGCAACTATTTCCCATAAATCATGTCCTTGTAGGTAGGATTCTATACAAGTCCGCCAATAACCATAGTTGTGGTTATTGAGACTCTTGATTCCACTGCTCGTACTTGCAAGATCTGCCATCATGACGTCCAACGTCCAATAAGCTTGGTCCCTGACCGATGAGCTTTCACAGTTCCTAACTATGCTTCCACAGAATCTCCCTTAGAGCCTTGGTGAAAACAAGTCGATGTAAACGTCCAACGTTTACCGATTTCCTCCACTAGAAATGGTCTCGAACGACCCGCTCTGATACCAATTGTTGGAAGCTTCGACGAGCCCAACACACCACTATAGAGGACCTAGGTTATACTCACTCACTAGACCAACACTTTGACGTTGGTTAGCCTTTAATTTTATAAATCCTTAGTGCACAATGTACTTAGGCGACAATGTCGACCATATATCTTTAGGCGGTATAACCCACCATGTATTACTTAGGCGGCAGAGCCGACCATATAGTAAGAACAACAAAAGTGCACTAAGAACTTAAACACAAACTAAGGCTTGATCGGGAAACTTAACAAAAACACTTATATTAAATTACAATTATAATATTACTTACAAGCTTTCTCTTCTCTACTTTCGCTAACTCACACTCTTCTTCTCTTCTTCACAACTCACTTCTTATTTCACTCTCACAACTTTCACAAACTACACAAATGAAATCTCCTCCCATATTTATACTACTCCATGGAACATTCTAGAACCTAGATATTTCCATGGATATATAAATATCTAGATATTTCTACAACCTACAAATATCTAGATTTTTCTATTACATTTCAATTTCTAGATTTTTCTCTCATATTCTAATATCTAGATATTTTCTTATACATATTAATATCTAGATATTTTACCCATATACATTTACTAATTCCATATTATTCTAAATTTGCATTGTATTTTAACAGCTTATTGAAAAAACCACAGATGATCGTTTCACCCATGCTCACCCACTCACTCTTGCGTATTCCTTTTCAAAATCATATCAACGTGATAAAAGTTATCCCAATTGTAGGATATGTGATCTAGATTTTAGTGACAACAATTGGATTTAT
The DNA here is from genome assembly GCF_046630445.1 of Rutidosis leptorrhynchoides. Classification (NCBI taxonomy): domain Eukaryota; kingdom Viridiplantae; phylum Streptophyta; class Magnoliopsida; order Asterales; family Asteraceae; genus Rutidosis; species Rutidosis leptorrhynchoides. Next base: position 62,650,554 of record NC_092340.1, on the reverse strand, counting down.
AAATGCGACAAGTGTAGATACTATACTCATCTTAATTGTGCAACAAACAGACGTGAGTCCTTCATGTCCATCCTAACCTCTCCAGGTAAATATATCTATATAGATGAAGTTTATATTTATTGAATTTTTTTTCGAATTAGAATCCTTTTTACAAGCTAAATTCAAATCAAAGATCCTTATGAGTAAATGAGAAATCAATATTGCCTTTATCGAGAAATTTTAAATTTTATGTTACCATTTTGGCCTAGTTGCCCTTTATTTTAGGATGATGGAGTATCTATAATAAATTGATTCATTAATAATAGGTATGGAAAAACTCGTCAAAAATTATGATGATAATGAGTATCCGGATCTTCTTCAACTTCCATTTCCTAATGAATCGTATAGTTTACTAAAACACTTGTTCTATAAAGATACTCCATCGATGACGTTCGGAACCAACGATGTAATAAGAAAACATGTTAGTCATCAACATCCACTAATTCTAGTGAATGTTACGGAGCCAACCCTATATTCAAGAGGTAAAAAGGTTTCATATTATAACCCAAAGAAAAAGATTCAACTTTTATGCAATGGATGTGCGAAACCAATCACGGGTCCACCGTTTTACATGTGCGCCAAAGAGGATCAAAATTGTGACTTTGTACTCCATGAGTGGTGCACCCGACTTCCGGTCGAAGTGATCGACCACCCTGGTCACCGGCATCCCCTGATTTACTATCCAAATATCCCTTCCAAGGTTCTTAAAGTTTTCAAATGTGCTATGTGCAATTTACCTAGTAATGGATTTGTTTATTGTTGTGTCCTATGTGATTACTATGTGGATGTTTTTTGTGCATTCATACCCAAAAATATCACCCACAAGGCTCACCAAAATCACCTCCTTCTCCTTTCTAGAGTTGATGCAAAAAAGGTTCAATGTCGAATGTGTAAGTGGCATTTTTTCGGATTTGCATTCAAATGTGACGTTTGCAATATTCATCTACATCCCAAATGTGCTTTATTAGTGAGCGAGACAATTGAACACCCGTATGACAAACACCCAATGAAGTTGAGTTACTCTCCAATTGAGAACCATAAGAGTGATTACTTTTGTGAAATTTGTGAAACACCTTATTTCGATGCTCAAACAGTCTTCTATCATTGTGACGAGTGTGTTCAATCTGCACATGTGGATTGTGCGCCATCAATTCTTCAACCAGAAACATACACGCTACATCACTATTCAGAGTTTTTAAATGTAAAGTTTGGGGGAATTTATAACGCGGCTCACGTTCATGAGCACCCTCTTTCATTTGCTCCAGAAAGAATGAGAGAGTGCAATCATTGTCGTAGCATAATATATTTGGACATGATACTTAAATGTCTACAATGTAAGTTTGCAATTCATTTAGCGTGTTTTTTAGAAATCTATGCCCGTAAAGCATGCCAATAAGATAAATTGTAGACTTATAATTTGTGATTGTAATGTAATGATATTAATTAATTATTGATTTTTTTAATGACGGCCTCTAGAGTTCTCGTTAATGTGTATAAAAGACTTAGGTGTTGTTTGTTTTTTAAGATGTTTTTGTTTAAAGATCTTCGGAAGGTATGTGTGTTGAAAATTGAAGATCTATACAATAAAATTAAAACTTTTCTCTTGTTCAATAATGACTGTATTATCAAAATTTATTCCTCTTATTTGATTCCTTATTAAACCATTATTATCAAAATATAGATAAACATGTTGGCTTGATTATTACTGTTAAAAAAATAAATAAATATAATGAATAAACATTAATACAGTAAACAATTGCAGAAAGCTCAAAAATATGATAATAAACGGTAGTAATATAAACAATCATTCATATTCATAATATTCAATTACAAAATTTAAAACCTTCGTTCCACCTCCAATATCAATAGTGCTTTGTTACTCTATTTTTTTCATGTTAAGCAACATGCAATAAATCTGGGAATATCGTAGTAAATCTGAAGATTTTGAAGGAGAATGTAACGAAGAATTCGAAGAAGATTCGGTTCACCACCATCCCCGGCCAGATTTGAACGGGTTTTCGATCTCGGTTTTCTAACTACAAAAAAATACCTCAAACCCTTACAAATGGGTTTTCGATCTGGGTTTATAACGGGTTTCGATGATTCGATCTGGCTTTTCACCATCGATTTTGTCACTGTTATTGGTGATGAAATAGCTCAAACCAGAAAAAGATTGAGATGTTTTTAAAATCGGAGAATCATTCATCGTAAGGCTTTTCTTTTTTTACCTTAATTTGTTTCATCTTAGTTTTTCTCAAGGGTTTTGATCCCTTACACAGATCAAACAAAGGGAGTCGTGTCACCGGAGATGGTGTCGCTGGAGATGGTGATGCTGGTGCTGAGGTGAGTAGGTGGTTGGAGAAGGGTTAGAAGACAAGGGATAAGGTTGGAAGAGTTATTAAAATGTCTTATAAATTTTGAAGCTATGTTTTAGAGCTTCTAACTGAAAGACATATGAAGCACTTATTCCGTTATGTCTTCGGAAAAAACAAACCATCTTAAATGAAATTGTCGGCCCGCCCGCCCGCTCGTAGACATAAGACCTAATAGAGTCTTTAATAAATAAATAAAAAACAAACAACACCTTATCCATAGCTGTTACCATTGACTTTGAAATGTCAGTTATTGAATTTTAAAAGCTTTCTATGCACCTTAATGAAAGCATTATGGACTATCGTTACAAAAATCCATTAATTTATTACAACGGTTTGGATATATATATATATATATATATATATATATATATATATATATATATATATATATATATATATATATATATATATATATATATATATATTGACTTTGATATAAGTGCATTGTATTGTAATCGTCCTTCAAAAGCTAAACTAATGGATTAATCTGATATTTTTATGTTGTAACTAAAATAAACAATGCAAGATACTGGTTAGTCACAACTTTCACATTTGTAAGTGTTGGGTTTCTGTGCAAGGAACAGCATATTCGGAATCAAATGCGTATACACCTGGATGACTCAATTGTTGGCGCGTGATAGATTAAAACCTGATAAATGTAGCTTACAAGTAATTTGCCCTCGAGCGCATAGTCTTAAAAATATTCTCCGAATAATTAATTAACTAAAATGCTAACTAAAAACTGGAAATTAAAAGTATTTGAGTGCGTTGTGATGAAATATTTTTTTTATATGAGGATCAAATGGCCTTATTTATGGATCTGAGTCAGGTGGACAGACAATTCAAGATGGACATTCAAATGATAAGGGGTCGTTCACCAGGCCATTCACCAACCCGTTACGGTCGTTCAGCATGATCATTAAAGGCAGGCTATTCACCACGGTCATTCAAATGGCAAAGGGTCGTTCAGGCCATTTGTCTTGTTTTGGCCTGTGTGCGAGATCATAACTTGGTCACCGAGGTCGTAACTTATTTTCACTGTTTTCGCTTTACATTTTTCGTTTTACACCAGTTTTTCTTCGATTCTTTTTGCATCGCCTTCATAATCACTTGATCTATCAAATAAAACAAATAAATGCTAAAATCTTCGATAATGGGGTTAATATTGGTCGTAACTTGATTTTCACCGTTTTCGCTCTAATTTTTCCCTTTACACGCGTTTTTCTTCGATTCTTTTTGCATCGCCTTCATAATCACTTGATCTATCAAATAAAGCAAATAAATGCTAAAATTTTCGATAAAGTTAATTACTAGGGGTAGAAACGTGACTCTTTATATGATATCACACATCCATAAACCAACGATTTCTTAATCATTTTCTTTCTTTTTTCTTCATCTTTTGGCACAAGCCAAAACTACTGCTTAATGATTCTTCATAGATTGAATCGCCGGATCCATTCAATTAGAGGCTACATGTAGCTTTGTATCAGCTAACAACGCCTCTCAGATCTCCCGCCTCATTCTACCATATAGGCTAACGATAAACAATGACTCCACTGAACAAATTTTACAATTTTCGTCATATTGTGCTCTCTAAAGAACTCTTCTCAAAATATCACTCAAAGGTGATGAGTTGGAATATCATTCTAATTCAACCTAACGATTCTTGTGGTTCCAGAGGATCCAACTACATGAGAACCAAGAATGGAGAGCTTTCCCTTTAGTCTATTAACTCTTTGGACTTTTTTTGTTGAACAACATCTTGGGATCACCTAGGGGGACTAAACCAACCACGCGTTCATCTCCCGCAGTTGTATAACCCGCCCTCAACTGCTGCCCAGGTGGATACCCGGCCCAATCTGAGGGCATGTGTAAAGACCCGTCCTAATCCATCCGGACGAAGTCCATATCGATTATAAACGATTCACAACAGTTGATTACATCGAAAGGTACTTGACCACTATATGATACATTTTACAAACATTGCATTCGTTTTGAAAAGACAATCTTTCATTTCATCGAAAGTTGACGGCATGCATACCATTTTATAATATATCTAACTATAATTGACTTAATAATAATCTTGATGAACTCAACGACCCGAATGCAACGTCTTTTGAAATATGTCATGAATGACTCCAAGTAATATCTTTAAAATGAGCAATTGCACAGCGGAAGACTTCTTTCATACCTGAGAATAAACATGCTTTAAAGTGTCAACCAAAAGGTTGGTGAGTTCATTAGTTTAACATAAATAATCATTTCATAATTTTAATAGACCACAAGATTTCATATTTCCATTTCTCATAAACATACGTCCCATGCATAGAGACAAAATATCATTCATATGGATTGAACACCTGGTAACCGACATTCACAATATGCATATAAGAATATCCTCATCATTCCGGGATCCTCCTTCGGACATGATATAAATTTCGAAGTACTAAAGCATCCGGTACTTTGGATGGGGCTTGTTAGGCCCGATAGATCTATCTTTAGGATTCGCGTCAATTAGGGTGTCTATTTCCTAATTCTTAGATTACCAGACTTAATAAAAAGGGGCATATTCAATTTCGATCATTCACCCATATAATGTAGTTTCAATTACTTGTGTCTATTTCGTAAAACATTTATAAAAATTGCGCATGTATTCACAGCCCAAAAATATAAAGAGTAAAAAGGCAAATGAAACTCACACATATAAATATTGTAAAACGGTTAATAAAGCATTTGCATGTATTCTCAGTTCAAAAATGTAATGAGTAAAAAGGGAGCAAATGAACTCACACATATAAATATTGTAAAACAGTTAATAAAGCATTTGCATGTATTCTCAGCTCAAAAATGTAATGAGTAAAAAGGGAGCAAATGAACTCACCTAATGTATTTTGTAGTAAAAATACATATGACTATATTGAACAATGCAGGGTTGGCCTCGGATTCACGAACCTATATCATTTGTGTATATTAATACATATAATCGTAATAAACAATTTTATATATATATATAGTTATGTATTAAGATTTACTATTTATATATATGATTTAATTTAAAATATAATTATATATTATTTGTAACTTATTTATAATAACATTTTATTTAACAAGATAGTATTTAATATTAATATAGGTGTACAATATATTTTTACATAATTGTCCTTTATTTATTAAAGTACTATTTTTAATACTAACATAGTGACAATAATAATAATGATAATAATAATAATAATAATTTTAATCATAATACTACTAATAATAACCTTAATGATAATATTTAATAATAATACTCATAATAATAATAATAATAATAATAATAATAATAATAATAATAATAATAATAATAATAATAATAATAATAATAATAATAGTAATAATAATACTAATAATAATAATAATAATAATAATAATAGTAATAATAATAATAATAATAATAATAATAATAATAATAATAATAATAATAATAATAATAATAATAATAATAATAATAATAATAATAATAATAATAATAATAATAATAATAATAATAATAATAATAATAATAATAATAATAATAATAATAATAATAATAATAATAATAATGGTAAATATAATACTACCTCAAAGAAGTAGCTCTTAGAAAAATGCTCAAGTCCGGGTTTGAACCCGCTACGTCCCGCTAACTCAATACAACCCATAGCCATTACTCTAACTTCTTTCTTTCTGAAATTATTATCACTTTGCTTATATTTAATTCGATTTCCGTTATCTTCATCTTATGTTATCATTAACCTATATCATCATAACACTACTACAATCATCATCAATACATCACCATTTTTCTCGTCATCCGTATATCATACCCATCATCACTCCATCCTTATCATAATCATATTCCTAACCTAAACTCATCATAATACCACGATCATCTTCTTCGCTTTCAAATCGTTATCATCATATCATATTCATGTAACATCATCATCAACATCATCAGCTTACCATTATCATCAACATCACTTAACATCGTCCTCATCATCGTCTAATATCACACATCATCGTGGTTAATTAACAACATCATATCCATGATCATATATCATCTTTATCGTACACATCACCTAATCATCATTATACTAAGCACCAATGACATCTTTAGCTAAAAAGCTTTTGTTATTTAATTCATAATAAAGAAAATTGATGGGTTTCTTTCCCTTGGTCCCCCACGAAAATATATAAAAATATATATGGACGTATGCAGCAACCTAAATCAACTAATTCACAAACATTTCATTTAAACTACTAAATTTAAACAATGCTCAATTTGTCTTTTCTGTTTTGGTCCATTTGTAAAAGTCACGATCCACTAACACTTTAATATCATTACCACAATTCTTTAATCAACTTGCAGCAAGGGTCGTCCATTAAGAATAAAACAATCACTAGTCACCAAATCTTGTTTTACATTTCAGTTTTAAAATACAAAAAAAAAAAAAAAAAAAAAAAAAAAAAAAACTCAAGTGTGGTAGTAACAAATTGCGAGGAATAGAATTGAAGCAGGTAGCAGGATTAACTAGTAACAAGATAATAGGTTTGGTTGTGGGTTCGTGATTGAGCAGAAAACACAAAAAAAAAAATACACCAAGTTGTTTTATAATGAAAAGAAATCAAACGTTACCGATATGAGTTTGAGCAGAATAATTGTGATTAAGATGGTGTTTTTGATTGGAATAGAACCCATAAAATGGAAGCAACACAGTATCGTTTGATGATAATGGTTCGATGGTGGTTTAATGTTTTCAACGATGACTATGGTGGCGTAAGGTGGGTGTGTTTGTTAATGGTTATATGGTTTGGTGTTGGGTGTTCGTTCCTCAACATCAATTTAAACGATAGTAACTAAAACAAGTGAGTTCGTGTTGGATTCTTGAGGTGGTTTTCGTTGGTTATAGTGGTGGATGATTAGAAAACAGAAGTATAAGCAATGGTATTTAACGGCCATGATGATGGTGTTCACAATTAACACAGAAAAACAGTGATCGTTGCAAGTTACATGGGTTGTTTGGATTGTGGCCTGCAGAATCAAGAAGGAATAGCAGTTGTTAAGGAGTTCTATGATTGGTAGTGATAATGTGAATTTGTATGATATTAATTATCAAGTGGAAGGATTGATATCTAGCCAAATTGAACTCGACAATCCAGCATCGTTCGTACATAAAGAAATAAAATAAAATAAAAAGCTGAAGGAGGTTGGTAATTGAATTTTGGATTGTTCTCATAGTTAGATAGTGATTTTGTACTAGTTTTGATACATAAAGCAAGAATCACTATAGTCCGATATTGATTGAAAACAGAATACTATCGTGCTGTATATACCTATACGTATTTATATGGAACACAGAATACGGTTGCTGTATATATGTATTTATATATAACTATGCTTGTATAAATGTATATCGATTATTCCTATATCTGTGTATTAAATTTATACAAAAAAAAAACATAATAATATTAATTATACATATATTAATTTTTAATATTAATTTTGTTAATAATATTGGAACTAATAATAATAATAATAATATTGCCAAAAATAATGATAATAATATCAATAATATTAATAACAATAATCAAATTTCATATATATTAAGAATAATAATAATAATAATAATAATAATAATAATAATAATAATAATAATAATAATAATAATAATAATAATAATAATAATAATAATAATAATAATAATAATAATAATAATAATAATAATAAGTAACCATGATAATAATGAAAATGATAACAATATTAATCATAATATTTATAACTCTTAATAATAATTACATTAATAATAATTATAATACTAATACTTAATAACAACAATTATAATAACTGATAATACATAAATTACAATTATAATATATTCAATAAACTAATATAGGTATTGAGATTAGTATTGTATTAGTAATTAATAATGAAAGTTATTATGTTAACTATATTCTTAACTTGTATTTACATTTAATATATATAACTTATTTACTTTATATCTTATTGTATTTATTAAATTTTAATGTTTAAATTATATTTTATAATTTCTATTTATTATACATATACTCACATTTATATATATATACATATTTATTTACAAACAATTGTTCGTGAATCGTCGGGATTAGTCAAAGGTCAAATGTATACATGAACACAGTTCAAAGTTTTTGAAATTCAGTTTAACAGACTTTGCTTATCGTGTCGAAAATATATAAAGATGAAATTCAAATTTAGTCGAAAATTCTCGGGTCGTCACAGTACCTACCCGTTAAAGAAATTTCATCCCAAAATTTGAGTGAGGTGGTCATGGTTAACAATAAAAATGTTTCCATGACGAATATGAGTTGATAAGATAGAATTTTATCATCATTGAGTACCACCGATAAAACAATTCGATTATTCGAAGCGTACGAGTGAAGTTATCACAAAAGAGTGAAAAGTTTCGTCTTATCTTTTGACGTAGTCACGATTGAATTTAGAAAATAAGGCGCGTCTTAAACTTTTGACGTTGTCTTGGTTGAATTCCGGAATTCAAGGGATTTAAAGAAATCTTTGAAATCTGAGTGAGATCTGATTCTTCGGTGAATAAGGAGATTAAGAGTTCTTCAATTAAATGCGATGATCTGCCTCGATTGCTCTGTCGGATATTTCCATTATAAAATCACTTTCTTCGTTTCATTAATTTTCACCACTTCTATACTCACTTCCCAAATTCAAAAGATTGTGAAAATGCTTAATCCAGTTCTGATCCTTGTCCTCATCCTTACTATCGCAACAATCATTCTCCTTTTCCAACTTCCACCAGAGGAATCTGCTTTCTTCTACTTCGCCCTTGGGGTTATAGTGTTTCTAATTCTCCCATGTCTTTATGTTGCGATAAACATTGATATACACGGTTTGTAATTTATGTGTTGTTATCGGGCTTTATATTCTCCCTTATATTTCGAAGCTCTATGCTTTTGGTTTTCTCTTCCCGACTTCAAGTCAAGCGAATAAGGGTTCAGAATTTGTAGGTATAGAGTTTCGAATAATTATAATGTTCTAAGCAGGAAAGAACGTGATAGCACGATTTGATTTTCAAATTTATCAATATCACGGACGATAGAACCATCAAGAATACATTTTCTTGATATGTTCAGGAGTTAAGTAGAATGAAAGAGTTATGTAACATGGCACATGATGCTGGTATGATCTACTGTGAACCATCATCACGTTTCATTAGAAACTCAGCATGACTTACTGTAATATAATCACGTTGGCCAAGCGTCATTATATTATACTAACCCATGCTTCAATTCCCAACACTTCTCCACAATTCATTCATAATTTATACTTAGATTTTACAGAAGTTTCTAATATAATGAAATACAGAAAATACGAAGAGGTAGATAATTTCGGACAAGAATATTTATGAAAATATCCTCAAAAATATCGAAGATATTTATGATGATATTTTAGAATTTCTAAGTTCGAAGGTTGATGAAGAAAAATTTTCCGCAAGATTTTTGCATGACTTCGGAGCAAGATATACGCTGAAGACTTCATTGGATACAGAATTACCTGGATTCTTTGAATATAGGGTTTGGTCCTTGTATTTGACCTTGGTCTCCTTCATGGTTAGCTCAATCCGTTTTTTTTTTAGTACCACGTTTTCTATCGAGCGTTCCTAATACTCCATTCTTTATCATCAAACTCTTGGCCATTTAGACCATCTACACTTTTGTTGTTTCCTCTGCATTTAATGATACCATATCTGAATCATCGGTTATCAATCTGAGGTGGTTTCAAGAGAATTGTGTTTTTTGATGATTAAACGCTGATGGTAATATGGTGGTATATAAAAGGTTCCCCGGTAACAATAAAGAGCATGCATATATATCAAAGTTATAATAAGGTTGTTTCGAACGAAAAGTCGAAGTTGATTTGCTGGAGCTGTGACAAAACTAGCTATCTTGAACAGGAGTTGCAAAGTTATTTTCGGTAATAACAACGCCAAAGGAATTAGCACAGCTACGTGTTGAACGGTTACTCAGTTTCCGAGAGTTTTTCAAGTGCATAACTATATGCATCAATCTCTTCTTACGTAGATGAAGTGCGATTGGTTCATCCGCTCGATTTGAGGTGTTTTCAAGAATCACGAAAGGTTTGAACGCAGATTGTAATCGTCGAGATACAATGAGGTTTAAGATTAAATCAAGTGGCAAACTTAAAGAATTGTTTAGTTTCATATGTTATAATCAATATTTTAATTCATTTTAATTGTCCAATGTTAGCAGTCCATAGTCTATAGTCCACAGTTACTAATTCAATAATTCATATATAGTTTATGATATTCAAATTTATTAATATGTATCGTGACCCGTGTACATGTCTCAAACTCGATCACAACTCAAAGTATATATATTATTATAGAATCAACCTCAACCCTGTATAGCTATCTCCAGCATTACTGCATATAGAGTGTCTATGGTTATTCCAAATAATATATATAGATGCGTCGATATGATATGTCAAAACCTTGTATATGTGTCCCGATATTTAAAGTGCGTAAAATAAATAACAGAAATTAAATGACGATAAATAAAGTGCGTAAAGTAAATAACAGAAATTAAATGACGATAAATAAAATTGCGATAATTAAATTGCGATAACTGAAATGTATTCAGTTAGCTATGAACAGTTTGCTAGAAACAGTTAGCGTGGATTCTTAACAAAATTATTCATAGTTAATTTGTTTGTTTCTATCAAATTTTTATTTCATCAAATGTGTTCTTCATTATGCCACTTGTTGGATTCTGATAGGTCAAAATTCAAACATGAAATTGAATGAAAATAGTTATTCTGCAGTGAACAGATTCGTATATCTGTAGATGTAAGTAGGATATTAAATGACTGTTGAATCAGATTGGAAGAATGTACAGTGTAACTTATTAATGTGAAATCTAAATATTTCTAGGGTATTACCTACCTGTTAAAATATTCTTACCATTAACAGTTTGTACAAAAGAATTTTTAATTACAATCTTTATGAATATATATATATATATATATATATATATATATATATATATATATATATATATATATATATATATATATATATATATATATTTTTTCTTCAGATGTAATTATGAATTTAATGAGTCAATATGATATTAAACTCATTTAATTTATTGTTAGAACTAGAATACATAATCTCTAAAACATTAGAGATTACACAATCGCTAGGTAGAACGAAGATAATTGATGTAGAACGATATGTAGAATGATGATTATACTCGAGGTACAGAATGGGATGCTGAGGCGTGTGTTGTTGATGGTACGGTGCTATTGCTAGTGGTCCTGTTAATGTCGGTGATGTTGCTGAAGCTGGTAAGTTTTGCACCATATTTTCCAAATTGATTACTCGAGCGCGAAGTTTGTTGACTTCTTCCATTATTCTGGAATGATTGTCAGTCGGAACTAGCGGCTGAATAAAGTTTAGAATTTTGGATAGAATATAATCGTGACAAGCTACTCTAGAAATCAGGCTGAAAATGGTGTTTCGGATAGGTTCGCCAGTAAGTGCTTCAGGTTCTTCGCCAAGAGGGAAATTCGGTGGGTGGAAAGGATCACCTTCTTCTTGTCTCCAATGATTAAGTAGATCACGAACCCATCAGATGAATTGAGGATGGCTGATTGATTGATTCATTCTGGTGACACCGCTTTCGGAGCTTAGGTGAATATCCATGTCGGAATAGCTGTCGGAATAACTATCGGAATCGCTATCGAAATCTGAGGGACTCGAACTGGTTGAGGGATTCATCTCGTACGATCAGATGAAGGATTTTCGATAAGAAGTAGATTATAGGATGTAGATTAGTACCCTGCAATACATAATTTACATACGCATATATAATACTAAAATCCCATAAGTTACGGAGGAATCTACGGAAGCTGTCAGGCAAAGGTAACAATAACAGATACGCTAAGATATGAATTAATCTATACACTATCTATGCAATAGAGGCAGTAAGACGTGTCTAGACCTTAAGGATGATAAGCAAATAATTTTCGACACTAAATGATAAACAAAACTTTTGACATGCAGACACGGTCGAAGTCCAGACCCACTAATGCATCTAAACAACTATCAGTTAGACACACTAATGCAAGACCTGGTTCGCTAAGACCACCGCTCTGATACCAACTGTAAAGACCCGTCCTAATCCATCCGAACGAAGTCCATATCGATTATAAACGATTCACAACAGTTGATTACATCGCGAGGTACTTGACCTCTATATGATACATTTTACAAACATTGCATTCGTTTTTGAAAAGACAATCTTTCATTTCATCAAAAGTTGACGGCATGCATACCATTTTATAATATATCTAACTATAATTGACTTAATAATAATCTTGATGAACTCAACGACTCGAATGCAACGTCTTTTGAAATATGTCATGAATGACTCCAAGTAATATCTTTAAAATGAGCAATTGCACAGCGGAAGACTTCTTTCATACCTGAGAATAAACATGCTTTAAAGTGTCAACCAAAAGGTTAGTGAGTTCATTAGTTTAACATAAATAATCATTTCATAATTTTAATAGACCACAAGATTTCATATTTTCATTTCTCATAAACATACGTCCCATGCATAGAGACAAAATATCATTCATATGGATTGAACACCTGGTAACCTACATTCACAATATGCATATAAGAATATCCCCATCATTCCGGGATCCTCCTTCGGACATGATATAAATTTCGAAGTACTAAAGCATCCGGTACTTTGGATGGGGCTTGTTGGGCCCGATAGATCTATCTTTAGGATTCGCGTCAATTAGGGTGTATGTTCCCTAATTCTTAGATTACCAGACTTAATAAAAAGGGGCATATTCGATTTCGATCATTCACCCATATAATGTAGTTTCAATTACTTGTGTCTATTTCATAAAACATTTATAAAAATTGTGCATGTATTCACAGCCCAAAAATATAAAGAGTAAAAAGGCAAATGAAACTCACACATATAAATATTGTAAAACAGTTAATAAAGCATTTGCATGTATTCTCAGCTCAAAAATGTAATGAGTAAAAAGGGAGCAAATGAACTCACACATATAAATATTGTAAAACAGTTAATAAAGCATTTGCATGTATTCTCAGCTCAAAAATGTAATGAGTAAAAAGGGAGCAAATGAACTCACCTAATGTATTTTGTAGTAAAAATACATATTACTATATTGAACAATGCAGGGTTGGCCTCGGATTCACGAACCTATATCATTTGTGTATATTAATACTGATAGTTAAAGCTAAGGGGTATAAAATACTATTAAATTTTACAAGGAAATACTATTAAATACGATACAATTTTACACAAGATATTTATTTATTTATTGAATGGATATACTTAAACCTTGCTACAACACTTATAGGCAGTGTACCTAATCGTACAGTAGTGTAGTTTTTAGTAAGTCCGGTTCGTTCCACAGGGAATCTTTTTCTCAAAGCTTAACGCTATATTAGTTTAAATTTTTAAAAATACAAATATATATATATATATATAAGTAATATTATTATTATAAAGGGGGGTTTTTACCGTTTAATGACCGGTTTGTCGATTTTAATTCTTTAGTCACAGTTAAAACCAAATGTAAAATATTAAAAAGACTTTAATTTAAAGCGTAAAGTAAATAACGATAATGAAATTGCGAATAATAAAAGTGCGATAAAATAAACTTGCGATAATTAAAAAGTACGATAATTAAAAGTGCAATTAAATACAATAACAATAAATAAAAATGCGATAATTAGAAGTGCAATTAAATATAAAATAAAGGAAATTAAATATGAAATAAAAGAATTATGCTTATTTGAACTTCCGTAATCATGATGTTTGACGTGTTGATTTTAGTTTTATGCCCATGGGTTAATTGTCCTTTGTCCTGGATTATTTAATATGTCCATACGGATTTGTCCATAATAGTCCATCAATCATAAATATAAAGAGCGAAAGCCTTCGTCAAATTATTCTTATTCCCGAAGTCAAATATTCCAACTAATTGGGAATTCGAATTGTAACAAGGTTTTAATACTTTGTTTAATGAATACACCAGGTTATCGATTGCGTGTAAACCAAGGTTTTACTACTTTGTTAACAATTACACCAATTACCCTTGAATGTAATTCACCCCTGTTTCAACAAGTCTATTAACTATTAATTCAGTTCCGTGTCCGGTAAAATGAATAATTATTGGTATTTATAGATATCCCGCCCACCGTACCCAGTCAAACGTATGTGGTTATATATAAATACGGCGGATTATAAGTTTGTATATTAAATTAACAAGGTATTGTTTAGTTAATATAAAACCCATTAATAGCCCATAGTCTAATTTTCACAAGTGTCGTTCTTTTATCCAAACCCCAATTATGGTACAAGGCCCAATTACCCAATTTTAGTAATTAGCCCAACATCATGATTACTTCGGTATTAAATAAGCATAATAATAACTTAGCTACAAGACATTAATGTAAAAAGGTTGAACATAACTTACAATGATTAAAAATAGCGTAGCGTTACACGGACAGAATTTCGACTTACACCCTTACAACATTCGCTAATATACCCTTATTATTAGGATTAAAATTAAAATTAAAATTAAAATATAAATTATAAATATAAATATTACGTATATAGATAGAGAGATTGATATATTTTGGATTGTTTTTGCGATCAAACTGCGTTTGCTTTTATAGGGAATTGAGTCCAGGGGAACTCCGCGACTCGCGGCATTTTTTGCCTTCAAACTCCGCGAGTCGCGGAGTTTGAAATTCCAGCTCACCAGCTTTGGCTTCTTTCTTGCCGACGATTTTAAATATTAATATAATATATATATAATTTTTAAGAATTATTTATATATTATATTATATTTATGTGCATAGTTGACTTGTAATTTTTAGTCCGTTGCGTCGAGCATTGAGAGTTGACTCTGGTCCCGGTTCCGGATTTTCGAACGTCCTTGCGTACAATTTAATATCTTGTACTTTGCGTTTTGAATCTTGTACTCTTGTAATTTCGAGACGTTTCTCATCAATAATTGGAACCTCTTTGATTGTCTTTTGTACTTTTGAGCTTTTTGGTCGTTTGCGTCTTCAATTCGTCGAATCTGTCTTTTGTCTTCACCTTTTATTATTTAAACGAATATCACTTGTAAATAGAACAATTGTAACTAAAAGCTTGTCTTTCTTGGGGAATAATGCTATGAAATATATGTTCATTTTTAGCATTATCAAATATTCCCACACTTGAGCGTTGCTTGTCCTCAAGCAATATAGTCTTGAAATACTAGAATCACTTCTTTATTCTTCACACTTTGTACATCAGTGATTTCTATACGGTGGTATAAACAATGGTAGTAACGATATGGTTTACAGTCCCACATGACTATAAAATTTAGATCCTTTAAGGAAATTGGATCTTTATGAAAACATTTGATCTTTTGAAAATTAAATCTAGCTTTTACCCTAGATAAGTTTTCCGGAATAACCCTTCACCGGTGTTTGCAAAATATTTTTGTGGGTTTGGTGGGTTTCAGATTTGAAAATTTTAGCTCAAAACTTATGGTTTTGTGTCACCCACTTGCTAACCTTGTATTTGGAAAGCAACACGTCCAGTTTACTTGTCCCGTATATTACCTTTCGGTAAACTACCGTCCGGTTGTAAAGGAAAATGTTGAACAAGAAACTGTTAAGGCAATGTCCCCTGACATGCTTTTAATTATGGTCTATAACGTGTCGGACGCAATTACTATCCTTGGTAGGAGCAATAGTAAAGCTCACCCTTATGATTTTTCGGTCTGGCACAAGGTCCTGTCTTTGACCATGCTATGCAACCACCGTTCTTACGGTTGACACCCGATTTAGTTCAGGTGACCTAATGAATTCCAGGTGAATTCCTAGGATTTTACGTTCAATGGTAATGAACGCATTGAAAATGGGTTTTCAGAAAACAAATTGGTTTGTAATTTTGATCAAAATATTTTCTCGTTCAGGCTCGAGTTTAGATATCATTGAATTCCATGAGTTTGTAATTCTCAATCTTTAAGGTCAATCTCAAGGATTGAGTAATATCAGTCTTAAAAGCTGATTTTTAATCTTTAAGGAGATTATCCTTTCTGGGGATCTAGTTCATTAGTCTTATCAAGCTAATTTGCACGGTGTCCCCCCCCATTGTACGAGATAAATCCTTCTCATGGTTAGGATAAATCTGACCACCTGGCGACCCTGTTTGATGCTGAGGTCCGTGGATTTCCTGCTGATTTTAGTGATGACTTTTCTAGATTTTTCGTCAAGCTACAGCTGGTCTGGACGACAACTTCCTGATCTAAATCAAGAAGCGCGTTTCTTTTTCGGAAGACTTTACTTCCTTTTAATGATGGAATTGATTCATCGTGTAGATCCATCTCTTCTTTTCTTTCATCGGGTAAAACAGTTTAGTTTAGTCCAAAGCAAAAGTATTTTCAGTTATTTGTTACAGAAATATGTGACATATGTTTAAAATATCTTGGTAAATTTTCCCACACTTGGCTTTTATTTTCCTTTTTATTGTCCTCTATTCCATTTTAAATGAATTTTAACATTTTGGTTTGTTTCTCAATTTATGTCCTTTCCGAGGTAACAATAATTTCGGTGTTAAAACCTAGTTTTATCATTCATAAATATGTATAAACATGATTTTGAGTTCATTTAGTTGAAAATTTTTAAAAATTTTACTAGAATTGGGTAGTCAGTATATAAGACTAGGGCTGTTCTTTATTATCAGAGAGCACTAGATTCTAATACAACTACTACTTTACTAGTATTTCTAATGGTAACCAAGTGTATAAAGTAAAAATTTTAAAATCCAAAAGAATTTAACCCCTTCCCACACTTAAGATCATGCAATGCCCTCATTTGCAAGAAATCAGTAACAATTTAAATTATTGAGGGTGATTTGTGTGAAAATGATTAAATTTTACCAAAGTTTCCAAACATATTTGTGTTTGCTTGCTGAATGATAAATGGTGCATATCATTTGTTCATTCCGTCTTGTTGTTATTTCACATATATTTTGCATCTTGTCGTCAAAATTAGTTGCTTTTGCTGAACTTAATGCCAGTCTTTGAAAATGCGTTGTTTTACCCTGTTGTGTACATAAGATAAACTGCAAATATATATACATATTTTTGAAGTTTGGTATATTACCCCACATTCAAAAATTATTAAAATCTAATAATAAAATTTAGAAAATAATAAAACTATTACAAATCCAACATAAGTATTAAATGTATCAACATTACAAATTATAAAATAAATAAAACTAAGTAGACTAGGGATGATACTGATACCAGTAGGGGTTCCATGCATAACCATAGGTGTTATAAAATGCTTCGGCTGGGTTATACGTAGGATACGGTGGTTGAATCTCTATAGACCAGGGAGGGAATACGGGCGATTGAGTAGGAATATAGTTTCTACCTATATGTTGGCAATAAGCTATGATTTGGTTTTGATGAACTTGCCAATCTTCAAATGCTCTATGTCTAGCATTTTCATACTCTTGTGAAGCTATAAACCTTTGCATTTCTGCCATTTCATTTCCCCCTCCTACATTACCTTGCTGTTGGTTTCTCTCAACCTGTGGATGTCTACCATTATATCGTACTGCGGCGTTATTTTGCCTCTTCAAAACTTTCGCACCATGGTATACATTTAAACCTATTGTATCTCGGGGTTCTGGTTCTTCGATTAGTAATCCCCCCCGACTTACATCCACACCGAGATATTCAGGAATCAAAGTAATAAATATACCACCTCCTATTATGCTATGCGGTCTCATCCCCCTAACCATAGCTGATAAATAATAACCCACACAATAAGGTATACTTACAGCGCTTTGTGGGTCTCGAATACACATATGGTAAAACAAATCCTGTTTATTTACCTTTTCCTTATTCTTACCTCTTTGTGTAATCGAATTAGCTAAAAACCTATGAATTACTCTTAACTCTGCTCTATCTATATCCAAATAAGGGTAATTTCCTCCTTTAAATCGGTGATGGCTAGTCATTTGACTCCATACACCATGCGTATCAAAATTTTCATCTATCTTTCTACCATTTAGTATCAACCCTCTATAATCGGCAGATGCTAGCTCCTCAGGCGTATATATACGTAAAGCCTGAGCCATGTCTAGTAAAGACATGTGGCACATCGAACCTCCTAACAAAAATCTAATAAAAGATCTATCGGTTAAACTAGCTACCCGATCATTTAATTATATACTACACAACAATTCTTCACACCATACTTTATATACAGGTCTACGCATGTTGAATAACCGTACCCAATCGTTAAAAGTAGAATTACCATACCTCTGTGCAAGTAATTTCCTAATTGGCCCGGCCAATTCTATAGCTTCTAATGGTCCCCATTCTATGACCCTAGGTACCTCAACAGCTTTAGAATGAAGAGTATGCAAACCCCTTTGGTATTTTGGATAATCTATCCAAAGTCTGTCAAATCTCAGGTTCGGGTGCAAATCTTCCAAGTGCATATCAGAAAATGTCATGACTGGATGAGGTATTTCTTGTTTGTAGTAGTTATCCACCTCCTGTTGTTCCGCATTCTCAGCAGGAGCATTGCGAGCTTGGGATGAAGATTCACCCCTTTCAGTCTGCAAAACACATCAAACACAATTTTTGTGCATCCAAATATGCATTAGTGTCAGCAAAATCATCAATCAAAATAATTACAATGAAATGATCAATTTATATCAAACTTAAGCTCATTTACATATTTTCATCAAATCTACACTTTTTCAAATAAGCATATACGAAAATGTTCGCCAAGTTCATAAGCATTCAACTCAAATAACATGTCAAAATAATCATTACTAGCAATTAAACAAGTTTCAAATGGCATTATCTCTCAAAAATCAAGTTCATGAATTTTAGACTTGAAAAAGTCCACTTTAATTCTCAAAATCATGTTTAGGCTCAAAGTTTGGATCATTTAACTACCTAAACATGTTACACTACTTAATTTAGCAACAATTCATGACAAAAATCGGCCATAACCTGCTTATATCAAAAAGCCCCAAATTTGCTCAAGAACACAAACCCTAGATTACTCAAAATTTGAAGTTTAAGGCTTCTAATCATGTTAAATAGCATCAATCTAGGTTATACAAGCATAATACATAAACAATTTAAGCATAATTACACTAAAAAGCATCAAAATCAAATTGGGTATAAAATTGCTCAAGAACACCAATTTTCGGATTAAATGGTGTTTAGGTGTAGAAATTTACCGTTTTTCTTGAGTAATTCCTTGATAGCATCCTTCTTAACATGATTTTAGTAAAAGATTTGATGATTAACGGTGAAAAATTGTGAATTTGGGAGGTCTTTTTCGGGTTTTTTCGGGTTATTTTCGCAGTATTTGTGGTGTGGGGATGTTCAACTGATCAGTTTTTGCGTTTTATTTTTTTTCTGTATTTTGGTCCCTCCGCGAGTCGCGGTGTTTGACGAGGTCGTTTCGGATCGATGTCCTAGTCCGTCCCTCGACAAAATTTTAAAATTTGTCTTTTTGTAGCTATTGTTTTAAAAGCTAAGATTTTTTTGTTTTTTAATGTTTTTGGCATACTTTAATTCAATAAGATTAAAAATAATGATAATAAAAGTTCTCGTCCCTCCCTTGGGTAAAGCAATTTCGGTTCAACGACCTAGTCTTCAACTTACGACGAATTTTAAAAATCATATTTTTAACTTAAAGAGATAAAGTAAATTTTTGTTTTTAAATTCACACCAACTTAAATTAAAAATACATAAAATTCAAAATTAATATTAAAAATTCACACTAAACTTAAAATTTGAAATGCATAAAATTAAAAATTCATATTTTAAAAATTAAAAATTCACACCAAACTTAATTTAAAAATTCATATTATAAATTCACACCAAACTTATATTAATTTTTCAAATATTTATAATTTTAAATATATTGTTTTTACAAAGTTTACAATATTAATTTAAGATTTATATATTAATTTTAAAAACATGGTAAAAATAAAATTAAAAATCTTTTTGGCTTTTTATCCCACTTTAATCAATCAAATATTATCAAAAATATGCGCCCCTCTTTTCGGTAAAGTAATTTCGGTTCCAAGACCTAATTTAACTCATGACGAATTTTTAAAATATTTTGGGTTGATTGATTAAAGATAATTATACCTTAAGAATAAACGTTAAATTTCGCGGTGATGTAATAAATTTTTGTATGATATCAATAATTTCGGTCGCCAAACCTAATTTTATTTAATATCAATTTAATACTTTATAGCGAACAAATTAGCGTTTATTATCAAAAGGTTAAAAATAAAAATAAAAATAAAAACTGTACAGACTTACCTGTGAGATAGTATTCTTAGTTATACGATCTATCTCATTCATAAGATAGTCGGTTTAATTGGTTTTCCATAGCTACATAG
The DNA here is from genome assembly GCF_046630445.1 of Rutidosis leptorrhynchoides. NCBI lineage: Eukaryota > Viridiplantae > Streptophyta > Magnoliopsida > Asterales > Asteraceae > Rutidosis > Rutidosis leptorrhynchoides. The sequence continues at coordinate 62,629,594 of NC_092340.1, read as the reverse complement.
GCGTAACCTCGAGCATTCAGTGTTTTTTCTTCTAAACATATGAACGGTCCGTCTCTGCATAAAGTAACAAATTCGGTATTTGAATAGGTTTGATTATTTGAACATTTACCTCCATGTGACCATTTTCCGCATTTGTGACATCTTTCTAGGTGTCGTGCTCTTCTTTTCGCTGCAGATTTTGATTTTCCTTTACCAAATTGTGACTTATTATCTTCGCATCTGGATTCTTTTCTTACTCCGTCCAATCTTTCTCTGATTACTGATACTATTTTACTCGGAAGTGTGTCATTATTACGTTTAGTGATCAAAGCGTGTAGCATTAGACCATGGTTTAGTTCACAGGAAGTCTTCATTTCATAAAAACCTAAAAAAAAAAAATTCAGAATGGGGGGAGAAGACTAGTTCTTTAGGGTCTGCTAGGGAAAGACCATTCGAGTTCCATTTTCGAGAACTACACGAAAACAGAAAATCTAATTCTAACAGAAATACATAAACCCCCTATACTTAGTTGAAATTGTGATTAACATTATTTTCAATTGAATCATCAACAACTTGTATATCTTTGACTTTTACTTCAATCCATTTGTTGATTTCCTCCGTAACTTTCACAAATTCAACTAACATTGCCTTTTCTTTTGACGATAAATTGGATATTAATCGGTTATATAACTTAAAGTTTCCTTTAATCTTAGCATCGTGAATCCGTTTATAAAGTTTCTTCGTTGAACTGTTAAAAATGGGTTCATCTAATTTCGTATCATCAATGGCATTCTTTGTGATTGGATCATCATTAAGTGTTTCTTCATCTTCCCCACACTTATGCGTTTTTATTGGTCTAACAGTTTTGGTTTGTGGAGATCTAAACTTTCGGTTCACAAAGGTGATCGATGTATCACCATCCCTAAGTGTCATTCTACCTTCTCTTACATCAATGAATGCCTCGGTGGTTGCTAAAAATGGGCGACCTAGAATTAGAGGAATATCAAGGTTTTCCTCCATATTAATCACTATGAAGTTTGCAACAAAGGTCAAACTTCCCACGTTAACAAGTAAATTATTTGCTATTCTAATCGGGTGTTTAATGGTTTGGTCAAATGATTGAACACCTATTTTGGTTGGTTTTAATTTACCCATGCCTAATCTTTTGTATAAGGAAAGAGGCATAATATTTGCACTTGCTCCTAAATCTGAGAGTCCATTATATACAGCACCATCATTAAGTAAGCAAGAAATGATAAATTCACCCGGGTCTCCTGCTTTAGTAAGTCGAGTTGGTTTGTAAACCTTTTTTGGGTGTTCTTTCCTTGGTTCTTTCACTTCTATTTGAATTTCTTGTTCACATTTTTCTTCGTTTCTTGGAATGGGAGGTTTGTATAATAATTCTTCTTCATCACTCAAATTTGAATCCTCCTTATATTCGAATTTTGATTTTTCATATGTTGTTGATAACATAATAACATATTTATGTTTTCATTTTGAAGGTTTTCTTGGGTGGTGAAATTATGATTAACTTCATTGTCAACTTCCATCGGACCATGTATGTAATGTTTAACTCTGTGACCATTAACTTTAAATTCAATTCCATTTGAATTTATTAATTCTATCGTTCCGTATAGGAAAACTCTTTTGACTATGAATGGTCCAGACCATCTTGATTTCAATTTTCCAGGAAATAGCTTGAATCGTGAATTGAAAAGAAGAACTCTGTCTCCTTCTTTAAATTCTTTTGAACTTCTGATTCTTTTATCATGCCATTTCTTCGTTCTTTCTTTATAGATTAACGAATTTTCGTATGCTTCATGTCTTAATTCTTCTAATTCATTTAGTTGACTTAATCGTAGACGTCCGGCTTCATGTAAATCAAGATTACATGTCTTCAAAGCCCAAAATGCTTTGTGTTCAATTTCTACTGGAAGATGACATGATTTTTCGTAGACGAGTTTAAAAGGTGTGGTTCCAATTGGAGTTTTGTAGACTGTTCTAAAATCCCAGAGTGCATCCTCCAATTTAATGGACCATTCCTTCGGATTTGATCCTACAGTTTTCTCTAGAATACGTTTTAACGCTCGGTTGGTATTTTCAACTTGTCCACTTGTTTGTGGATGATATGCAGTGGAGATTTTATGATTTACTCCATATCTTTTGAGAACTTTCTCAAGTTGATTATTACAGAAATGAGTACCCCGATCACTTATTAAAGCTTTCGGTGTTCCAAACCTTGCAAAAAGACGTTTTAAAAAGTTGACTACAACTCGTGCATCGTTAGTTGGGAGAGCTTGTGCTTCCGCCCATTTAGATACATAATCAATGGCTACGAGAATATAGAGGTTATTATGAGATTTTGGAAATGGACCCATAAATTCAATACCCCAAATGTCAAATACTTCACATACTTGTATGACATTTTGTGGCATTTCATCACGTTGACTTATTTTTCCGACCCTTTGACAAGCATCACAGGATTTGCAAAGAAGGTGTGCGTCTTTGTAAATTGTAGGCCAATAGAAGCCAGCATCGTAAACTTTTCTTGCTGTCAGTTGAGGCCCATAATGCCCTCCTGTTGGTCCTGTGTGACAATGGTTTAAAATTTTACTAGCTTCATCTCCGAATACACATCGGCGTATTATTCCATCGGGACAACTTTTAAACAGATGTGGATCTTCCCAGAAATAGTGTTTTATATCACTAAAGAATTTCTTTCGTTTTTGGTACGATAATCCTTTTTCAAGGAATCACAAACTAAGTAGTTTGCATAGTCTGCAAACCATGGAATTTCATTATAATCTATCTTCAATAGATATTCATCAGGAAAGTTGTCTTGTATGGCCGATTCATTTAGAACTTCTAATTCGGGATTTTCAAGACGAGAAAGATGATCAGCGGCGAGATTTTCTGCTCCTCTTTTATCTCGGATTTCAATATCGAACTCTTGTAAGAGTAAGATCCAACGGATTAATCTTGGTTTAGCATCTTGTTTCGAAAATAGGTATCTAAGAGCAGAATGGTCGGTATAGACCACCGTTTTTGCTAGAACGAGATATGAACGAAATTTGTCAAAAGCAAAGACAATAGCAAGGAGTTCTTTTTCAGTAGTTGTGTAATTTGTTTTGCTCCTTGTAACATCTTACTAGCATAATATATAGGTTGAAATCATTTTTCAATCCTTTGTCCTAAAACGGCTCCCATTGCAAAATCACTTGCATCGCACATTAGTTCAAATGGTAAATTCCAATTTGGTGTTATCATGATCGGCGCATTAGTCAGTTTCTCTTTAAGAATATTAAAAGATTTAATACATTCATCTGAAAAGATGAATGGAGCATCCTTTTCTAGGAGTTTATTCATAGGAGTGGCAATTTTAGAAAAATCTTTTATGAAACGTCGGTAAAAACCGGCATGCCCTAGAAAACTCCTAACTCCTCTAACATTGGTGGGATATGGAAGTTTAGCAATTTCATCTACTTTAGCTCTATCCACTTCAATTCCTTCCTTCGAAATTTTATGACCAAGAACGATGCCTTCTTTAACCATGAAATGGCATTTCTCCCAATTAAGTACTAGATTTGATTGTTCGCATCTAATCAGCATTCGTTCAAGATTAGCTAGACATGATTCAAATGTATCACCGAAGACTGAAAAGTCATCCATGAAAACTTCCATGCATTCTTCTATCATGTCATGAAAAATCGCCATCATACACCTTTGGAAGGTTGCAGGGGCGTTGCAAAGTCCAAATGGCATGCGTTTGTAAGCAAAAGTACCATAAGGGCACGTGAACGTGGTTTTCTCTTGGTCCTCGGGTGCTATTGGAATTTGAAAATATCCGGAAAATCCATCTAGAAAACAATAGTAACTATTTCCGGCTAATCTTTCCAACATTTGATCAATGAAAGGTAAGGGAAAGTGATCTTTTCTGGTGGCGTCATTTAATTTTCTATAATCAATGCACACACGCCATCCTGTTACAGTCCTAGTAGGAATAAGCTCATTTTTCTCATTTGTAATGACAGTCATGCCACCCTTCTTAGGCACGCATTGAACTGGGCTTACCCATGGACTATCAGAAATTGGATATATTAAACCTGCATCTAGCAGTTTAATAATTTCTTTCTTAACTACATCTTGCATATTAGGATTTAGTCTTCGTTGGCGTTGCACATACGTTTTATGACCATCTTCCATAAGAATTTTATGTGTGCAATACGAAGGACTTATTCCTTTAATATCATGAATCTTCCATGCAATAGCTGGTTTATGAGCTTTCAACACAGAAATGAGTTGTGATTTCTCATTTTCAGTAAGAGAAGACGATATTATTACAGGTAATTCAGATTCACCATGTAAATAAGCGTATTCCAAATGGTTTAGAAGTGGCTTTAACTCTAATGTCAGAGGTTCTTCTATCGATGATTTATATCGATATCTGTCTTCTTCTTTTAGCATTTGAATTTCTTCTGTTGTTGGTTCATATCCATTAGCCATTAGTGTAGCTAATATTTCAGCTTCATCAATTGGTTCATTACCTTCTCCTAAAGAACATTCTCCTGTTCCTTGTAATTCTGGAAATTCTTCTAACAATTCTGCATGTGCATCTATAGTTTGAATATAATAACATGTATCATCTGCAGATTGTGGTTGTTGCATTGCTCTATCAACTGAAAAGGTAACACTCTCATCCTCTATACTTAGGGTCAATTTCTTACCGAACACGTCTATCATTGCTTTAGCCGTTTTTAAGAATGGTCTTCCTAATATGAGAGGAACTTGAGAATCTTCTTCCATGTCCAGAACAACAAAATCTACTGGAAATACTAAAGTACCAACTTTAACTAGCATGTTCTCCATTATCCCTCTAGGATATTTTATTGATCTATCGGCTAGTTGTATGCTTATTCTTGTTGGTTTCAATTCTCCAAGGTCTAGTTTAGCGTATAGTGAATACGGCATTAAATTTATACTAGCACCTAAGTCTGCCAATGCTTCTATTGAACTAAGACTACCCAGAAAACATGGAATTGTGAAACTTCCTGGATCAGATAGTTTTTCTGGTATCTTATTCAACAGCACTGCTGAACAATTAGCATTCATAGTAACAGCCGAGAGTTCTTCCATTTTCTTTCTATTTGAGATTAGATCTTTCAAGAATTTAGCATATCTAGGCATTCCTGAAATCACATCAATGAAAGGAAGATTTACATTTATCTGTTTAAACATATCCAAGAATTTGGATTGCTCGGCTTCAAGTTTCTCTTTCTTCATTTTACTCGGGTAAGGAAGTGGTGGTTGGTATGGTTTAACATAAGGTTTAGCCTTAACTGTGTTATCTTCATTAACCTTTTCAACTACCGGTTCTTTTTCCTTATCTTGATCAGGTTGTGGTTCTTGTGGAGTAGGAATAGCTTCATCAGAAGTTACAGGTATTTCAGGTGGTTTAAGTGTTGTACCACTTCTTGTGGTAATGGCTTTAGCTGTTTCATTCCGGGGGTTAGCATTTGTATCACTAGGTAGACTTCCCGGTTTTCTTTCACCTATTAACCTTGCTAGGTTACTTACTTCTTGTTCCAGATTTTGAATAGAAGCTTGTTGATTTCTAAATGCTTGAGCATTTTTTTCATTGGTTTATTTTTGAGATGTGAAAAACTGCGTTTGAGTTTCAACTAGCTTCGTCATCATATCTTCTAAATTCGGCTTTTTATCATCGGTTTGTTGTGGTGGTTTGTTTTGAAAATTAGGTCTTTGCTGGTTGTAAGTATTGTTGGATACTTGTTGATTGCTAGGACCTTGTTGGTTGTTGTATGGAATATTTCGGTTATAATTCTGGTTTTGATTGTAAATCGGTCTTGGCGGTTGATAATTATTCTGATAATTATTTCCAGGCCTTTGGTTTATGTATGAAATATTCTCTCTTTGTTCCATTGTTAATTCAATACTGAGACAATCTTTTGTCAAATGTGGTCCTCCACACTGCTCACAACTAATTCATATTGAGTGAATATCCTTAGTCATCTTTTCCATTCGTCTCTCGACAGCATCTATCTTTGCGGAAATGGAATCTAAGTCATGGCTAGAATCGGCTCTAGCTGCTTTAGATGATCTAACGATATCTTTTTCTTGGTGCCACTCATGTGAGTGGGAAGCAGTGTTATCAATAATTTTATAAGCATCAGTTTCTGTTTTCTTCATAATAGAACCACCAGCTGCTATATCTATGTCTTTCCTTGTAGTGATGTCGCATCCTTGGTAGAATATTTGTACTATTTGACAGGTGTCTAAACCATGTTGCGGACATCCTCTTAATAACTTTCCAAATCTTGTCCACGCCTCATATATAGTTTCATTTGGCTTCTGTGTGAACGTAACAATTTCTCCTTGAAGTCTTATGGCTTTAGATGCCGGAAAGAATTGTTTAAGAAATTTTTCAACTAAAACGTCCCATGTATCAATCGCCCCTTCAGGTAACGATTCCAACCAATCTTTGGCTTCTCCCTTTAAAGTCCAGGGAAATAACATGAGATATATCTGTTCATCCTCAACTTCTCGGATTTTAAATAGTGTGCAGATCCTATTAAAGGTACGTAGATGTTCATTTGGATCTTCCTTCGGTGCACCACTAAATTGGCATTGATTAGTCACCATGTGTAGAATTTGTCCTTTGATTTCATAATCTGGCGCATTAATGTCTGGATGAGTAATTGCGTGACCTTGGCCAGTGCGTTTAGCTCTCATTCGGTCTTCCATACTTAAAGGTTCCAGATTCTCCATAATTGAATTTGTTGAATCGGAATCACTAGAGGATTCTGATTTAATGGTTCGTTCCTCAACAATCTCTGTTTGAATGATTGGTGGTTCCGGAGGAAAATTTAATGGTTCAGGATCTATGAATCGTCCCTGAATATTCTCCGAATTCTCAATTGTGAGGTCGGGTTCAAAAAATGGATTATCGGAAATTTGAACTGGAGTACTTGGTCGACTGGATGACGATTCTAAAGAAAAATCAATGGCGGTAATATTTGCTAAATGTCTTGATCTAGTTACAGGTGGTGAACGTACAAAAGGGGTGTACGTCTTGCTCGGTGCATTCACTGAATATCCTATTAGTTTTTAAAAGGAAAGAAAAATTATATAAGTTATCCAATTAATAGACTTTTCTGATTTTGCTCACGTTTTGAATAGCCAAAAGATGCAGCAGAGGGGCAGGATTCATTTGGTCTCAATATAATTGAGGACTGTTTGGCTCCAATAACCCGGTCCACGTACAAATCCAACTATTACTACGAACCAGAAAATTTTGATGTCTATTAATTTAACCACTTAAAATAAATTTTCGTAATTTTAAGAAATTTAGATAAGAAGTAGAAAAAATTCTAAGTCCTAAAAACTAGAATGACGAGAAATAAGAAAGAAAAAGAGCGCGTCGAAAAAGAAAAAGAAAAGGGTTGAAAAATAAAAGGCGTAGGAAAATAAGAAATAGAAAGAAATGACTTATAGAACTTAAAAACACTCGACTAACCCAACCTTATTACTATCACTAACTTAAAATTATAATCGCAAATTGAGATTACTAATTGGAATGATAATTGATACATAGGTAAAAGGTGTCTAAAAATATTAAAGCTTACAAGAAAAACTATATCCCAAATGGAAATAACTTAAAAAGGTACTAAAACTTAAAAAGGCGTCGCAAAATTCTAAAGTACCTAAATCTTAGTCTAAAGAAAAAGCACTTAAGGGATTTTACGACAAAGCCTAAAAATCTAGAACTAAAAATAACTATGGCAAAAACTATGTATTAAAACTAAATACGAGCGAAAAATACAAAAAATTACGCTAAAACAATTAAAAAGGGACAAAATATAAAAATATACTAAAAGTTGTAAAAAGTACAATTTTCTATAAAAATATTATTTTTATATTATTTAATTTATAAAACTATTAATTTTACAATTTAATTAAACTAAATAAACTAAATATACAAATTAAATAAATAAACTAAACTTAATAATAAATTAACAAAACTAATTAGGGTTTAATTAAAAATTAATAATAATAATTACTCCGTAAAAAATGCTGATTAGGGTTTTGTCAGGAGCGTCAGGGAGAACTCCGCGAGTCGCGGTTCTCGAAGCTGGAAAACTCCGCAAGTCGCGGGGTTTCAAATTTCAGATCAGGTGCGGGACAAAATCGTTCGTTTCAGTTTTTTTTTTTTTTAAATTTCTGTTTTATATTTTCTGTTTAAATAAAAATATTTATATAATAAAAACTTATATTTAAAAACTAGAATAGAAATAAAAATATGTTACAATTTTATAAATAAAAATCTTAAAACTAGATTTATATATAAATTTTTTTTTTCGGTTTTTGATTTTATGTTTTAAATAAAACTTATGTTTTTATAAAATAAAAATAAAGAAACTTTATAAAACTTAAATATTTAACAAACTCTTAAAAATATTTATATTTTTGTCTTCTTTTTATGTTTTCGAATAATTAACACGTATTTTTACAAAAGTGTATTTTTTTATAAAAGTAAACTAAAAATGAAAATCCTTTTTTTTTATATTTAGCGTTGCGCTTTAGGCGTTTAAGATCCCCGGCAGCGGCGCCAAAAATACTTGATAGTTAAAGCTAAGGGGTATAAAATACTATTAAATTTTACAAGGAAATACTATTAAATACGATACAATTTTACACAAGATATTTATTTATTTATTGAATGGATATACTTAAACCTTGCTACAACACTTATAGGCAGTGTACCTAATCGTACAGTAGTGTAGTTTTTAGTAAGTCCGGTTCGTTCCACAGGGAATCTTTTTCACAAAGCTTAACGCTATATTAGTTTAAATTTATAAAAATACAAATATATATATATATAAGTAATATTATTATTATAAAGGGGGGTTTTTACCGTTTAATGACCGGTTTGTCGATTTTAATTCTTTAGTTGCAGTTAAAACAAAATGTAAAATATTAAAAAGACTTTAATTTAAAGCGTAAAGTAAATAACGATAATGAAATTGCGAATAATAAAAGTGCGATAAAATAAACTTGCGATAATTAAAAAGTACGATAATTAAAAGTGCAATTAAATACAATAACAATAAATAAAAATGCGATAATTAGAAGTGCAATTAAATATAAAATAAAGGAAATTAAATATGAAATAAAAGAATTATGCTTATTTAAACTTCCGTAATCATGATGTTTGACGTGTTGATTTTAGTTTTATGCCCATGGGTTAATTGTCCTTTGTCCTGGATTATTTAATATGTCCATACGGATTTGTCCATAATAGTCCATCAGTCATAAATATAAAGAGCGAAAGTCTTCGTCAAATTATTTTTATTCCCGAAGTCAAATATTCCAACTAATTGGGGATTCGAATTGTAACAAGGTTTTAATACTTTGTTTAATGAATACACCAGGTTATCGACTGCGTGTAAACCAAGGTTTTACTACTTTGTTAACAATTACACCAATTACCCTTGAATGTAATTCACCCCTGTTTCAACAAGTCTATTAACTATTAATTCAGTTCCGTGTCCGGTAAAATGAATAATTATTGGTATTTATAGATATCCCGCCCACCGTACCCAGTCAAGCGTATGTGGTTATATATAAATACGTCGAATTATAAGTTTGTATATTAAATTAACAAGGTATTTTTTAGTTAATATAAAACCCATTAATAGCCCATAGTCTAATTTCCACAAGTGTCGTTCTTTTATCCAAACCCCAATTATGGTACAAGGCCCAATTACCCAATTTTAGTAATTAGCCCAACATCAAGATTACTTCGGTATTAAATAAGCATAATAATAACTTAGCTACGAGACATTAATGTAAAAAGGTTGAACATAACTTACAATGATTAAAAATAGCGTAGCGTTACACGGACAGAATTTCGACTTACACCCTTACAACATTCGCTAATATGCCCTTATTATTAGGATTAAAATTAAAATTAAAATTAAAATTAAAATATAAATTATAAATATAAATATTACGTATATAGATAGAGAGATTGATATATTTTGGATTGTTTTTGCGATCAAACTGCGTTTGCTTTTATAGGGAATTGAGTCCAGGGGAACTCCGCGACTCGCGGCATTTTTTGCCTTTAAACTCCGCGAGTCGCGGAGTTTGAAATTCCAGCTCACCAGCTTTGGCTTCTTTCTTGCCGACGATTTTAAATATTAATATAATATATATATAATTTTTAAGAATTATTTATATATTATATTATATTTATGTGCATAGTTGACTTGCAATTTTTAGTCCGTTGCGTCGAGCGTTGAGAGTTGACTCTGGTCCCGGTTCCGGATTTTCGAACGTCCTTGCGTACAATTTAATATCTTGTACTTTGCGTTTTGAATCTTGTACTCTTGTAATTTCGAGACGTTTCTCATCAATAATTGGAACCTCTTTGATTGTCTTTTGTACTTTTGAGCTTTTTGGTCGTTTGCGTCTTCAATTCGTCGAATCTGTCTTTTGTCTTCACCTTTTATTATTTAAACGAATATCACTTGTAAATAGAACAATTGTAACTAAAAGCTTGTCTTTCTTGGGGAATAATGCTATGAAATATATGTTCGTTTTTAGCATTATCAAATACATATAATCGTAATAAACAATTATATATATATATAGTTATGTATTAAGATTTACTATTTATATATATGATTTAATTTAAAATATAATTATATATTATTTGTAACTTATTTATAATAACATTTTATTTAACAAGATAGTATTTAATATTAATATAGGTGTACAATATATTTATACATAATTGTCCTTTATTTATTAAAGTACTATTTTTAATACTAACATAGTGACAATAATAATAATGATAATAATAATAATAATAATAATAATTTTAATCATAATACTACTAATAATAACCTTAATGATAATATTTAATAATAATCCTCATAATAATAATAATAATAATAATAATAATAATAATAATAATGATAATAATATTAATAGTAATAATAATACTAATAATAATAGTAATAATAATAATAATAATAATAATAATAAGAATAATAATAATAATAATAATAATAATAATAATAATAATAATAATAATAATAATAATAATAATAATAATAATAATAATAATAATAATAATAATAATAATAATAATAATAATAATGGTAAATATAATACTACCTCAAAGAAATAGCTCTTAGAAAAATGCTCAAGTCCGGGTTTGAACCCGCTACGTCCCGCTAACTCAATACAACCCATAGCCATTACTCTAACTTCTTTCTTTCTGAAATTATTATCACTTTGCTTATATTTAATTCGATTTCCGTTATCTTCATCTTATGTTATCATTAACCTATATCATCATAACACTACTACAATCATCATCAATACATCACCATTTTTCTCGTCATCCGTATATCATACCCATCATCACTCCATCCTTATCATAATCATATTCCTAACCTAAACTCATCATAATACCATGATCATCTTCTTCGCTTTCAAATCGTTATCATCATATCATATTCATGTAACATCATCATCAACATCATCAGCTTGCCATTATCATCAGCATCACTTAACATCGTCCTCATCATTGTCTAATATCACACATCATCGTGGTTCATTAACAACATCATATCCATGATCGTATATCATCTTTATCGTACACATCACCTAATCATCATTATACTAAGCACCAATGACATCTTTAGCTAAAAAGCTTTTGTTATTTAATTCATAATAAAGAAAATTGATGGGTTTCTTTCCCTTGGTCCCCCATGAAAATATATAAAAATATATATGGACGTATGCAGTAACCTAAATCAACTAATTCACTAACATTTCATTTAAACTACTAAATTTAAACAATGCTCAATTTGTCTTTTCTGTTTTGGTCCATTTGTAAAAGTCACGATCCACTAACACTTTAATATCATTACCACAATTCTTTAATCAACTTGCAGCAAGGGTCGGCCATTAAGAATAAAACAATCACTAATCGCCAAATCTTGTTTTACGTTTCAGTTTTAAAATACAAAAAAAAAACTCAAGTGTGGTAGTAACAAATTGCGAGGAATAGAATTGAAGCAGGTAGCAGGATTAACTAGTAACAAGATAATAGGTTTGGTTGTGGGTTCGTGATTGAGCAGAAAACACAAAAAAAAAAAAAATGCCAAGTTGTTTTATAATGAAAAGAAATCAAACGTTACCGATATGAGTTTGAACAGAATAATTGTGATTAAGATGGTGTTTGTGATTGGAATAGAACCCAGAAAATGGAAGCAACACAGTATCGTTTGATGATAATGGTTCGATGGTGGTTTAATGTTTTCAACGATGGCTATGGTGGCGTAAGGTGGGTGTGTTTGTTAATGGTTATATGGGTTGGTGTTGGGTGTTCGTTCCTCAACATTAATTTAAACGATAGTAACTAAAAGGATTGTGGCCTGCAGAATCAAGAAGGAATAGCAGTTGTTAAGGAGTTCTATGATTGGTAGTGATAATGTGAATTTGTATGATATTAATTATCAGGTGGAAGGATTGATATCTAGCCAAATTGAACTCGACAATCCAGCATCGTACGTACATAAAGAAATAAAAAAAATAAAAAGCTGAAGGAGGTTGGTAATTGAATTTTGGATTGTTCTCATAGTTAGATAGTGATTTTGTACTAGTTTTGATACATAATATTAATTTTGTTAATAATATTGGAATTTTTAATATTAATTTTGTTAATAATATTGGAACTAATAATAATAATAATATTGCCAAAAATAATGATAATAATATCAATAATATTAATAACACTAATCAAATTTCATATATATTAAGAATAATATATAATAATAATAATAATAATAATAATAATAATAATAATAATAATAATAATAATAATAATAATAATAATAATAATAATAATAATAATAATAATAATAATAATAATAATAATAATAATAATAAGTAACCATGATAATAATGAAAATGATAACAATATTAATCATAATATTTATAACTCTTAATAATAATTACATTAATAATAATTATAATACTAATACTTAATAACAACAATTATAATAACTGATAATACATAAATTACAATTATAATGCATTCAATAAACTAATATAGGTATTGAGATTAGTATTGTATTAGTAATTAATAATGAAAGTTATTATGTTAACTATATTTTTAACTTGTATTTACATTTAATATATACAACTTATTTACTTTATATCTTATTGTATTTATTAAATTTTAATGTTTAAATTATATTTTATAATTTCTATTTATTATACATATACTCACATTTATATATATATATATATATATATATATATATATATATATATATATATATATATATATATATATATATATACATATTTATTTACAAACAATTGTTCGTGAATCGTCGGGATTAGTCAAAGGTCAAATGTATACATGAACACAGTTCAAAGTTTTTGAAATTCAGTTTAACAGACTTTGCTTATCGTGTCGAAAACATATAAAGATCAAATTCAAATTTAGTCAGAAATTCCTGGGTCGTCACAGTACCTACCCGTTAAAGAAATTCCGTCCCGAAATTTGAGTGAGGTGGTCATGGTTAACAATAAAAATGTTTTCATGACGAATATAAGTTGATAAGATAGAATTTTATCATCATTGAGTACCACCGATAAAACAATTCGATTATTCAAAGCGTACGAGTGAAGTTATCACAAAAGAGTGAAAAGTTTCGTCTTATCTTTTGACGTAGTCACGATTGAATTTAGAAAATAAGGCGCGTCTTAACTTTTGACGTTGTCTTGGTTGAATTCCGGAATTCAAGGGATTTAAAGAAATCTTTGAAATCTGAGTGAGATCTGATTCTTCGGTGAATAAGGAGATTAAGAGTTCTTCAATTAAATGCGATGATCTGCTTCGATTGCTCTGTCGGATATTTCCATTATAAATTCACTTTCTTCGTTCCATTAATTTTCACCACTTCTATACTCAATTCCCAAATTCAAAAGATTGTGAAAATGCTTAATCCAGTTCTGATCCTTGTCCTCATCCTTACTATCGCAACAATCGTTCTCCTTTTCCAACTTCCACCAGAGGAATCTGCTTTATTCTACTTCGCCCTTGGGGTTATAGTGTTTCTAATTCTCCCGTATCTTTATGTTGTGATAAATATTGATATACACGGTTTGTAATTTATGTGTTGTTATCGGGCTTTATATTCTCCCTTATATTTCGAAGCTCTATGCTTTTGGTTTTCTCTTCCCGACTTCAAGTCAAGCGAATAAGGGTCCAGAATTTGTAGGTATAGAGTTTCGAATAATTATAATGTTCTAAGCAGGAAAGAACGTGATAGAACGATTTGATTTTCAAATTTATCAACATCACGGACGATAGAACCATCAAGAATACATTTTCTTGATATGTTCAGGAGTTAAGTAGAATGAAAGAGTTATTTAACATGGAACATGATGCTGGTATGATCTACTGTGAACCATCATCACGTTTCATTAGAAACTCAGCATGACTTACTGTAATATAATCACGTTGGCTAAGCGTCATTATATTATACTAACCCATGCTTCAATTCCCAACACTTCTCCACAATTCATTCATAATTTATACTTAGATTTTACAGAAGTTTCCAATATAATGAAATACAGAAAATACGAAGAGGTAAATAATTTCGGACAAGAATATTTATGAAAATATCCTCAGAAATATCGAAGATATTTATGATGATATTTTAGAATTTCTAAGTTCGAAGGTTGATGAAGAAAAATTTTCCGCAAGATTTTTGCATGACTTCGGAGCAAGATATACGCTGAAGACTTCATTGGATACAGAATTACCTGGATTCTTTGAATATAGGGTTTGGTCCTTGTATTTGACCTTGGTCTCCTTCATGGTTAGCTCAATCCGTTTTTTTTTTTAGTACCACGTTTTCTATCGAGCGTTCCTAATACTCCATTCTTTATCATCAAACTCTTGGCCATTTAGACCATCTACACTTTTGTTGTTTCCTCTGCATTTAATGATACCATATCTGAATCATCGGTTATCAATCTGAGGTGGTTTCAAGAGAATTGTATTTTTAGATGATTAAACGCTGATGGTAATATGGTGGTATATAAAAGGTTCCCCGGTAACAATAAAGAGCATGCATATATATCAAAGTAATAATAAGGTTGTTTCGAACGAAAAGTCGAAGTTGATTTGCTGGAGCTGTGACAAAACTAGCTATCTTGAACAGGAGTTGCAAAGTTATTTTCGGTAATAACAATGCCAAAGGAATTAGCACAGCTATGTGTTGAATGGTTACTCAGTTTCTGAGAGTTTTTCAGGTGCATAACTATATGCATCAATCTCTTCTTACGTAGATGAAGTGTGATTGGTTCATCCTCTCGATTTGAGGTGTTTTCAAGAATCACGAAAGGTTTGAACGCAGATTGTAATCGTCGAGATACATTGAGGTTTAAGATGAAATCAAGTGGCAAACTTGAAGAATTGTTTAGTTTCATATGTTATAATCAATATTTTAATTCATTTTAATTGTCCAATGTTGGCAGTCCATAGTCGATAGTCCACAGTTACTAATTCAATAATTCATATATAGTTTATGATATTCGAATTTATTAATATGTATCGTGACCCGTGTACATGTCTCAGACTCAATCACAACTTAAAGTATATATATTATTATAGAATCAACCTCAACCCTGTATAGCTATCTCCAGCATTACTGCATATAGAGTGTCTATAGTTATTCCAAATAATATATATAGATGCGTCGATATGATATGTCAAAACCTTGTATACGTGTCCAGATATTTAAAGTGCGTAAAATAAATAACAGAAATTAAATGACGATAAATAAAGTGCGTAAAGTAAATAACAGAAATTAAATGATGATAAATAAAATTGCGATAATTAAATTGCGATAACTGAAATGTATTCAGTTAGCTAGGAACAATTAGCTAGAAACAGTTAGCGTGGATTCTTAACAAAATTATGCATAGTTAATTTGTTTGTTTCTATCAAATTTTTATTTCATCAAATGTGTTCTTCATTATGCCACTTGTTGGATTCTGATAGGTCAAAATTCAAACATGAAATTGAATGAAAATAGTTATTCTGCGGTGAACAGATTCGTATATCTGTAGATGTAAGTAGGATAGTAAATGACTGTTAAATCAGATTGGAAGAATGTACAGTGTAACTTATTAATGTGAAATCTAAATATTTCTAGGGTATTACCTACCCGTTAAAATATTCTTACCATTAATAGTTTGTACAAAAGAATTTTTAATTACAATCTTTATGAAAATATATATACATATATATTTTCTTCAGATGTAATGTGACGACCCGAAAATTTCCGACCAAATTTAAACTTTAATCTTTATATTATTCCGACATGATAAGCAAAGTATGTTAAGTTAAATCTCAAGAATTTTAAACTGTGTTCATACATTCATTATAACCTCGACCAAATTCCGACGATTCACGAACCGTTATATATAAATAGATATGTATATGTATATATATATTATAACTTGAGAATATTAATAAAGTATTAAACGTATAATACTTTACACGAACGTATTTGTTTCAATATGATATTTGACGAAATTAAAAAATATATATATTAAATAATTGAATTATCAGAAACATTGAATTATGATTACAAGTCTCTGTTGAGAGGTCCACTATGATTTGAGAAAAATCTATTCCTCTTAACGATATTCAGAATAATTTGTAAAGCTATTTATAAATAAAAACAAAAAGTGTCATTTACGAAAGTTAGACAAAAGTTAGTGGAGAATTGGTTTCCATAATATTCTATTAATCTATTTTCAAACGTACAAAGACGTTTTCAGTTTAAAAAGAACTTTATTATTAAAATGAATATAACTTTTATAAATATCTAGAATCACTTTTGACAACTCATTACTTAACCAGTATAATAAATATAACGATATTTATATTTTATTTCATTAAATATATATAACGATTTAAATTAATATTATATATATTTATATGCGTATTATACATACATAGTTTTTATACTTTTACTATACTTTAACTTTACCTTTACTTTACTTTTACTTTACTTTAACTTTAATAATTCACTTTAATAATTCATACTTTAATAATTCACTTTAATAATTCATACTTTAATAATTCACTTTAATAATTCATACTTTAATAATTCACTTTAATAATTCATACTTTAATAATTCACTTTAATAATTCAAAAATCTATTATAAATAGAATTCAGTAGGTTTCATTATTTCATAGAAACTTGAAAATATATTTCTCTAAACTCTCTCAATCAATTTATATATATATATATATATATATTTGCTCTGTATTATTTCAAAATATTATTAGTATACATAAAATATTACGACGGAGTGCTGTCCGATTGATTTCAAAATAGTTTTTTTTGAATGAGTCGAAGCTAAGGAAATTATGGGTTATAGCTATGGAGGTGATGGGTATGGTTCATGGGTATGCTCGTGAGGTCAATCTAGTGTTTATCATCTCCGTTGCGTCTACGTACTTTCCTGCAATATTGAATCTCAATATTGATACGTTCGTGAATCCGAGGCCAACCTTGCACTTGTTAAATGACGTTATATGTATTTTTACTACAAAATACAGTATTGTGAGTTTCATTACTCCCTTTTTATATATATTTTTGGGCTGAGAATACATGCGCTGTTTTATAAATGTTTTACGAAATAGGCACAAGTACTAAAACTAATTCTACGTGGGTTTAAACCAGAAATATACCCTTAGCTTGGTAACATTAAACTACTTGTCTATGTACGGTAGGCGCGAATCCTAAAGATAGATCTATTGGGCCTGACAAGCCCCATCCTGACTATGGGATGCTTTAGTACTTCGAGGTTATTTTAAACACACCTGATCTGGTGTACTTCAGAGGGTAAAACATGAACGTTAAGGCTTGTTACAGGGTGCCTACAACTTATAGAATACTTTTATACACTTGCGAGTGTACATATATTTATAAACGGAAATCTTTTGGTCTATTAATATATTGAAATGATTGTTATGATAAACCTATGAACTCACCAACCTTTTGGTTGACACTTTAAAGCATGTTTATTCTCAGGTATTAAAGAAATCTTCCGCTGTGCATTAACTCATTTTAAGGATATTACTTGGAGTCATTCATGGCATATTTTGAAAGACGTTGCATTCGAGTCATTGAGTTCATCAAGATTATTATTAAGCCAAATTATAGTTGGATGTATTATGAAATGGTGTGCATGCCGTCAACTTTTGTTGTAAAGAAAGTTTGTCTTTTAAAAACGAATGCAATGTTTGTAAAATGTATCATATAGAGGTCAAATACCTCGCGATGTAATCAACTATTGTGAATCATTTATAATGTATATGAACGGGTCCTTTCAGTTGGTATCAGAGCGGTGGTCTTAGCGAACCAGGTCTGCATTAGTGTGTCTAACTGATAGTCGTTAGGATGCATTAGTGAGTCTGGACTTCGACCGTGTCTGCATGTCAAAAGTTTTGCTCATCATTTTTGTCGGAAATTACCTGCTTATCATTCTTAGTCTAGACACATCTTATTGCATTGATTGCATGAATAGTGTATAGACAAAATTCATATCTTAGCGTATCTGCTAATTCATATCTTAGCATATCTGTTACTGTAAACTTTGCCTGACATATTCCGTAAATTCCTCCGTAATCTACGAAACCTTTTGCTCTATATAATTAGAATACCACCCGATAGCCGGAAAATCATTTCATATCGGAAAAAAAAATTCTTTATTCAATTGTACGAAATGGAATTCGTCATTAGTTCAAGTCCCTCGGATTCCGAAATGGAATCCCACTCAAGTTCTGAAAGCAGTGTGACCGGAATGGATCAACCAATTAGTCATCATCTATTCTGGATGAATTGGGGATGGGTTCGTAGCCTCCTTAATCATTGGAGACAAGAAGAAGGTGATCCCTTCCATCCACCACATTGCCCTCTTGGCGAAGAACCTGAAGCACTTACCGGCGAACCTATCCGAAACACCATTTTCTCTCTTATTTCTAGAGTATCTCGTCACGATTACATACTACACCAAATTCTAGATTTTATTTATCCGCTCGTCTGAACCGATAATCACCCCGGTGTAATAGAAGAAGTTAACGAGCTTCGCGCTCGGGTAGTGGCTTTGGAGAATATGGTGCAAAGGTTACAAATACCAGCAGCAGCACCAGCAGCATAAACAGTACCACCATCAGCAACACCAACAGTACCATCACCACCATCAACAACAACATCCACATCCCACACCGGAACATCACAATAGGTATCTCAAACATCAACGTTATATGCCCTGTAAATATCCAGGAATATCAACAACAACAAACGATGAAGTATTAATTCATAAACTTCATTGAAGAGATATCTCTACGGCAGTTATGTAATCTCCAAAATCGTAGAGATTATTTAATTCTGACCGTAAATCGGATGAGTGAACGGAGATGGTAGAGTAGAAACTTTGATCGAAAATGGTGTACGATTTACAAGCTAGAATTGTTTTACCAACAGCATCAACAGGACCGTAGCATTATCAACACAGTCAGTGCCGTCAGTATCGTCAGAATCAACAGCATCTGTAACATCACAAACTCTGTCAGTTCAAGAATCATTGTGGACATCATTACTAATCAACAACAAATATATTGTATCAACGAGTTATGAAGTATTAACTCATTTCCAATCGAAAGATTTATATGTATATTTTATATGTATAAATTTTTAAACCATAATAAATCTTCCGGTACTAAGCTATTATGTGTGAATCTTAACTACTCAGTTAATTCATATTACAAATATGCAATGATGTACGTCCTTCGTCCGCAACTTAACCATCATTAATTACAATCTCTGTCTCAATTCAATAAAAATCCAATTCATAATAAATCAAGTGTATTATTTGAATATATGTTTGATTTTACACTTTCATCATCGATGTACTCAAAACTTTTCAAATAACATCATTTGTACCTTGCGAAGTTCACAAGAATTTCACGAAAACCAATAAATAACAAAGTAATGATTCATAATTTCAATATTATTGAAGAAATACTTTTGCAATTTATAAAGTTTTAGTGATTACTCAATTCTAGTTCCAACCATAAAACAAATGAGTTTAATTTAATATTAACTCATTAAATCTATATTACATCTAAAAAAAATATACACATATATTTTCATAAAGACTGTAATAAACTTCTTTTGTACAAAATATTAATTGTGAAAAAAAATTTAACGGGTAGGTAATACCCGAGAGATATATAAATTCACAATTAATATATTACATTTTTCGAAACTGATTCAGCAATCATCAACTATACTCTCTACTTTCACAACCATATCCATTTTTTCATATAAATCAAAACAATCATACTCATTCAAATTCAATTACATATTCTGATTTTGAAATCGCATAATTCAATTCGAAATATAACCAGTATCATCACTCTTAGATTCCTATATCTTTCAAAGCTATACTTTGACTTCAAAACTGTGTTAGAACATCATATGTATTAACGATTACAATATGTGCTCAAACCCTTCGAAATTCCTGAAGACACTTCAACTAAGGAACAATCGAGATGATGATCCAACCACATGTTACCCACAGTTATACACCTGAAAAACTCTCAAAACCCAAGTCATAGTTCGACACGTATCCGTGTTAGACCCTTTGGCATTTACTAGCTAAAATAACTTTTCAATTCCGTTTCAAAATAGACAGTTTTGTCACAGCTCCAGCAAGTCAACTTCGACTTCTCAATCAAAACAGTCTTATTATAACCTCGATAGATACGTTTCCCTTTAGCCAACGTTACCGGGGAATCGTTTATATTCACCACATTAGCAATAAACTTACCAACAACTTCACTGATCTTTGACTTTCAAAAAAAAAATCATTATAATTATCGAAACCCTATCATATACTCATTCGTACCTTATAACAAGAATTGCCATACCAATTATTGAGAATCAGCAATCAGAATTTTGAAACCTCGCAGCATGTCTACATCAACAATTACATATACACACAACGTCTACCTCCAAGACTTACATTCTTTGAATGAGAAATTTTTGAAAAACACCCTAAACTGCGAACCAGTTCTCGAAATTTTGAAAAATGCTGATGAAGCCGCAAAAACTGTAAACGACCTTAACAGTAAAAAGTTGGATGATAAAGGATAGTATATTGGCAAAGAGAAGCTTTGGAACTGGAAAACGGATTGAGCAAAGTATGAAGGAGGCTGTGGACAAATCACAAAGACTGAACCTGTCTTCAAAGAATCCAAATGATTCAGTACTTGCTGAAGTCATTAACGAATACCTTGCTCATGACTCTAAACCCCTGCAGATAATATCTTTCATCATCCTCTGATGTTAGACATTCTAAGATATCATCGTATCTTTCATTATAAATATCATCCATACTTCTGAAGATATTTTTATAATTATTCTTATCTGAAATCAATTACCTCTTCGCGCTATCTGTATTATAACATAAAAGAAACTATTTTAGTTTCTAAATTCTGAAACATTCAAGTTTAAAATAGGAATATTCTTGAAGAAGTGTTGGGAGCTGAAGCATGAGTTAGTATAATATAATGACACTTGATCAACGTGATTATATTACAGTAATTCATGCTGAGTTTCTAAATGGAACATGATGATTCACAGATCATAACATCATCATGTGCTATGTTACACGACTCTTGTATTCTCTTTGATCTCTAAATATCAAGAAAATATTTCTTGATGATTCGGCCTTTTCTGAGGTATTCTGGTAATTTGACAAGTCAAGATCGTGGCATTACAATTTCCTTCCTAGAACATTAACAATGTTCATTCCGAAATTTATATCTGCGAATTCTGGACCATTACAATCGGTGCTTAATTGCAAGAAGAAGAAACGAAAGGACAAAGCTCCGAACTAGAAATGGGAGTATAAATCATAGCAAATAGAAGAGAGCATTAACTGTGGATGACAATGATTATAGAAGAAGCAAGGACTTTGAAATATAAGGGAAGATATAAAACCCAACAACAACCCATAAATCACCAACCGTATATATCAATGCATATAGCAATATAAAGACACAGGAGAACTAAAAACACTATAAAACCAAGAGTATAGTAGAAGTAAATAGATTCTTCCGGAAGCAGATGAAAAAGAAGAGCGACAGATACGAAAGTGAGGAGTATATCAAGAATCAGCACTGGATGAAGCATATTGACAAATACTTTAAAATATGAGTTGAGAATGTGTGAGTTGTAAGAAAACAAATGAGGTGGATTTATAGTGAAATATCCGACAGAGAAATCAAAATGGATTATCGCATTAATTCGAAGAGGATCATAATTTCCTTAATCGCCGAATAATCAAATCCAATATAGATTACAAAGATTTTCTTTTCGAAGATCAATCGTGATGACGTCAAAAGATACGACGAATCACTATTATCTTATTTCATTCATTTACGATAACTTCACTAACACGCTTCGAGTAATCGAATTATTTTATCCATTCTTCTTGAATATGATAAAACTCTATAATCGTTATAATAACATTCTCATTGTTAGTCATGACGGCCTCTATCAAATTTCGGGGACGAAATTTCTTTAACGGGTAGGTACTGTGACGACCCGGAAATTTCCGACCAAATTTAAACTTTAATCTTTATATTATTCCGACATGATAAGCAAAGTATGTTAAGTTAAATCTCAAGAATTTTAAACTGTGTTCATACATTCATTATAACCTCGACCAAATTCCGACGATTCACGAACCGTTATATATAAATAGATATGTATATGTATATATATATTATACCTTGAGAATATTAATAAAGTATTAAATGTATAATACTTTACACGAACGTATTTGTTTCAATATGATTTTTGACGAAATTAAAAAATATATATATTAAATGATTGAATTATCAGAAATATTGAATTATGATTACAAGTCTCTGTTGAGAGGTCCACTATGATTTGAGAAAAATCTATTCCTCTTAACGATATTCAGAATAATTTGTAAAGCTATTTATAAATAAAAACAAAAAGTGTCATTTACGAAAGTTAGACAAAAGTTAGTGGAGAATTGGTTTCTATAATATTCTATTAATCTATTTTCAAACGTACAAAGACGTTTTCAGTTTAAAAAGAACTTTATTATTAAAACGAATATAACTTTTATAAATATCTAGAATCACTTTTGACAACTCATTACTTAACCAGTATAATAAATATAACGATATTTATATTTTATTTCATTAAATATATATAACGATTTAAATTAATATTATATATATTTATACGCGTATTATACATACATAGTTTTTATACTTTTACTATACTTTAACTTTACCTTTACTTTACTTTTACTTTACTTTAACTTTAATAATTCACTTTAATAATTCATACTTTAATAATTCACTTTAATAATTCATACTTTAATAATTCACTTTAATAATTCATACTTTAATAATTCACTTTAATAATTCATACTTTAATAATTCATACTTTAATAATTCACTTTAATAATTCAAAAATCTATTATAAATAGAATTCAGTAGGTTTCATTATTTCATAGAAACTTGAAAATATATTTCTCTAAACTCTCTCAATCAATTTATATATATAAATATATCTATTTGCTCTGTATTATTTCAAGATATTATTAGTATACATAAAATATTACGACGGAGTGCTGTCCGAGTGATTTCAAAATAGTTTTTTTGAATGAGTCGAAGCTAAGGAAATTATGGGTTATAGCTATGGAGGTGATGGGTATGGTTCATGGGTATGCTCGTGAGGTCAATCTAGTGTTTATCATCTCCGTTGCGTCTACGTACTTTCCTGCAATATTGAATCTCAATATTGATACGTTCGTGAATCCGAGGCCAACCTTGCACTTGTTAAATGACGTTATATGTATTTTTACTACGAAATACAGTATTGTGAGTTTCATTACTCCCTTTTTATATATATTTTTGGGCTGAGAATACATGCGCTGTTTTATAAATGTTTTACGAAATAGGCACAAGTACTAAAACTAATTCTACGTGGGTTTAAACCAGAAATATACCCTTAGCTTGGTAACATTAAACTACTTGTCTATGTACGGTAGGCGCGAATCCTAAAGATAGATCTATTGGGCCTGACAAACCCCATCCTGACTATGGGATGCTTTAGTACTTCGAGGTTATTTTAAACACACCTGATCTGGTGTACTTCAGAGGGTAAAACATGAACGTTAAGGCTTGTTACCGGGTGCCTACAACTTATAGAATACTTTTATACACTTGCGAGTGTACATATATTTATAAACGGAAATCTTGTGGTCTATTAATATATTGAAATGATTGTTATGATAAACCTATGAACTCACCAACCTTTTGGTTGACACTTTAAAGCATGTTTATTCTCAGGTATTAAAGAAATCTTCCGCTGTGCATTAACTCATTTTAAGGATATTACTTGGAGTCATTCATGGCATATTTTGAAAGACGTTGCATTCGAGTCATTGAGTTCATCAAGATTATTATTAAGCCGAATTATAGTTGGATGTATTATGAAATGGTGTGCATGCCGTCAACTTTTGTTGTAAAGAAAGTTTGTCTTTTAAAAACGAATGCAATGTTTGTAAAATGTATCATATAGAGGTCAAATACCTCGCGATGTAATCAACTATTGTGAATCGTTTATAATGTATATGAACGGGTCCTTTCATGTAATCATGGATTTAATGAGTCAATATGATATTAAACTCATTTAATTTATTGTTAGAACTAGAATACATAATCTCTAAAACATTAGAGATTACACAATCGCTAGGTAGAACGAAGATAATTGATGTAGAACGATATGTAGAATGATGATTATACTCGAGGTACAGAATGGGATGCTGAGGTATGTGTTGTTGATGGTACGGGTGCTATTGCTAGTGGTCCTGTTAATGTCGGTGATGTTGCTGAAGCTGGTAAGTTTTGCACCATATTTTCCAAATTGATTACTCGAGCGCGAAGTTTGTTGACTTCTTCCATTATTCAGGAATGATTGTCGGTCGGAACTAGCGGCTGAATAAAGTTTAGAATTTTGGATAGAATATAATCGTGACGAGCTACTCTGGAAATCAGGCTGAAAATGGTGTTTCGGATAGGTTCGCCAGTAAGTGCTTCAGGTTCTTCGCCAAGAGGGAAATTCGGTGGGTGGAAAGGATCACCTTCTTCTTGTCTTCAATGATTAAGTAGATCACGAACCCATCAGATGAATTGTGGATGGCTGATTGATTGATTCATTCTGGTGACACCGCTTTCGGAGCTTAGGTGAATATCCATGTCGGAATAGCTGTCGGAATAACTATCGGAATAGCTATCGAAATCTGAGGGACTCGAACTGGTTGAGGGATTCATCTCGTACGATCAGATGAAGGATTTTCGATAAGAAGTAGATTATAGGATGTAGATTAGTACCCTGCAATACATAATTTACATATGCATATATAATACTAAAATCCCATAAGTTACGGAGGAATCTACGGAAGCTATCAGGCAAAGGTAACAATAACAGATACGCTAAGATATGAATTTATCTATACACTATCTATGCAATAGAGGCAGTAAGACGTGTCTAGACCTTAAGGATGATAAACAAATAATTTTCGACAATAAATGATAAACAAAACTTTTGACATGCAGACACGGTCGAAGTCCAGACCTACTAATGCATCTAAACAACTATCAGTTAGACACACTAATGCAAGACCTGGTTCGCTAAGACCACCGCTCTGATACCAACTGTAAAGACCCGTCCTAATCCATTCGGACGAAGTCCATATCGATTATAAACGATTCACAACAGTTGATTACATCGCGAGGTACTTGACCTCTATATGATACATTTTACAAACATTGCATTCGTTTTTGAAAAGACAATCTTTCATTTCATCGAAAGTTGATGGCATGCATACCATTTTATAATATATCTAACTATAATTGACTTAATAATAATCTTGATGAACTCAACGACTCGAATGCAACGTCTTTTGAAATATGTCATGAATGACTCCAAGTAATATCTTTAAAATGAGCAATTGCACAGCGGAAGACTTCTTTCATACCTGAGAATAAACATGCTTTAAAGTGTCAACCAAAAGGTTGGTGAGTTCATTTGTTTAACATAAATAATCATTTCATAATTTTAATAGACCACAAGATTTCATATTTCCATTTCTCATAAACATACGTCCCATGCATAGAGACAAAATATCATTCATATGGATTGAACAAATGGTAACCGACATTCACAATATGCATATAAGAATATCCCCATTATTTCGGGATCCTCCTTCGGACATGATATAAATTTCGAAGTACTAAAGCATCCGGTACTTTGGATGGGGCTTGTTGGGCCCGATAGATCTATCTTTAGGATTCGCGTCAATTAGGGTGTCCGTTCCCTAATTCTTAGATTACCAGACTTAATAAAAAGGGGCATATTCGATTTCGATCATTCACCCATATAATGTAGTTTCAATTACTTATGTCTATTTCGTAAAACATTTATAAAAATTGCGCATGTATTCACAGCTCAAAAATATAAAGAGTAAAAAGGCAAATGAAACTCACACATATAAATATTGTAAAACAGTTAATAAAGCATTTGCATGCATTCTCAGCTCAAAAATGTAATGAGTAAAAAGGGAGCAAATGAACTCACACATATAAATATTGTAAAACAGTTAATAAAGCATTTTCATGTATTCTCAGCTCAAAAATGTAATGAGTAAAAAGGGAGCAAATGAACTCACCTAATGTATTTTGTAGTAAAAATACATATGACTATATTGAACAATGCAGGGTTGGCCTCGGATTCACGAACCTATATCATTTGTGTATATTAATACATATAATCGTAATAAACAATTTTATATATATTTAGTTATGTATTAAGATTTACTATTTATATATATGATTTAATTTAAAATATAATTATATATTATTTGTAACTTATTTATAATAACATTTTATTTAACAAGATAGTATTTAATATTAATATAGGTGTACAATATATTTTTACATAATTGTCCTTTATTTATTAAAGTACTATTTTTAATACTAACATAGTGACAATAATAATAATGATAATAATAATAATAATAATTTTAATCATAATACTACTAATAATAACCTTAATGATAATATTTAATAATAATACTCATAATAATAATAATAATAATAATGATAATAATATTAATAGTAATAATACTAATAATAATAATAATAATAATAATAATAATAATAATAATAATAATAATAATAATAATAATAATAATAATAATAATAATAAAAATAATAATAATAAAAATAATAATAATAAAAATAATAATAATAATAATGGTAAATATAATACTACCTCAAAGAAGTAGCTCTTAGAAAAATGCTCAAGTCCGGGTTTGAACCCGCGACGTCCCGCTAACTCAATACAACCCATAGCCATTACTCTAACTTCTTTCTTTCTGAAATTATTATCACTTTGCATATATTTAATTCGATTTCCGTTATCTTCATCTTATGTTATCATTAACCTATATCATCATAACACTACTACAATCATCATCAATACATCACCATTTTTCTCGTCATCCGTATATCATACCCATCATCACTACATCCTTATCATAATCATATTCCTAACCTAAACTCGTCATAATACCACGATCATCTTCTTCGCTTTCAAATCGTTATCATCATATCATATTCATGTAACATCATCATCAACATCATCAGCTTGCCATTATCATCAACATCACTTAACATCGTCCTCATCATCGTCTAATATCACACATCATCGTGGTTCATTAACAACATCATATCCATGATCGTATATCATCTTTATCGTACACATCACCTAATCATCATTATACTAAGCACCAATGACATCTTTAGCTAAAAAACTTTTGTTATTTAATTCATAATAAAGAAAATTGATGGGTTTCTTTCCCTTGGTCCCCCACGAAAATATATAAAAATATATATGGACGTATGCAGCAACCTAAATCAACTAATTCACTAACATTTCATTTAAACTACTAAATTTAAACAATGCTCAATTTGTCTTTTCTGTTTTGGTCCATTTGTAAAAGTCACGATCCACTAACACTTTAATATCATTACCACAATTCTTTAATCAACTTGCAGCAAGGGTCGGCCATTAAGAATAAAACAATCACTAGTCACCAAATCTTGTTTTACATTTCAGTTTTAAAATACAAAAAAAAACTCAAGTGTGGTAGTAACAAATTGCGAGGAATAGAATTGAAGCAGGTAGCAGGATTAACTAGTAACAAGATAATAGGTTTGGTTGTGGGTTCGTGATTGAGCAGAAAACACAAAAAAAAAAATACGCCATGTTGTTTTATAATGAAAAGAAATCAAACGTTACCGATATGAGTTTGAGCAGAATAATTGTGATTAAGATGGTAGAAATCAAACGTTACCGATATGAGTTTGAGCAGAATAATTGTGATTAAGATGGTGTTTGTGATTGGAATAGAACCCAGAAAATGGAAGCAACACAGTATCGTTTGATGATAATGGTTCGATGGTGGTTTAATGTTTTCAACGATGGCTATGGTGGCGTAAGGTGGGTGTGTTTGTTAATGGTTATATGGTTTGGTGTTGGGTGTTCGTTCCTCAACATCAATTTAAACGATAGTAACTAAAACAAGTGAGTTCGTGTTGGATTCTTGAGGTGGTTTTCGTTGGTTATAGTGGTGGATGATTAGAAAACAGAAGTATAAGCAATGGTATTTAACGGCCATGATGATGGTGTTCACGATTAACACAGAAAAATAGTGATCGTTGCAAGTTACATGGGTTGTTTGGATTGTGGCCTGCAGAATCAAGAAGGAATAGCAGTTGTTAAGGAGTTCTATGATTGGTAGTGATAATGTGAATTTGTATGATATTAATTATCAAGTGGAAGGATTGATATCTAGCCAAATTGAACTCGACAATCCAGCATCGTTCGTACATAAAGAAATAAATAAAAATAAAAAGCTGAAGGAGGTTGGTAATTGAATTTTGGATTGTTCTCATAGTTAGATAATGATTTTGTACTAGTTTTGATACATAAAGCAAGAATCACTATAGTCCGATATTGATTGAAAACAGAATACTATCGTGCTGTATATACCTATACGTATTTATATGGAACACAGAATACGGTTGTTGTATATATGTATTTATATATAAATGTACTTGTATAAATGTATATCGATTATTCCTATATCTGTGTATTAAATTTATACAAAAAAAAAACATAATAATATTAATTATACATATATTAATTTTTAATATTAATTTTGTTAATAATATTGGAACTAATAATAATAATAATAATATTGCCAAAAATAATGATAATAATATCAATAATATTAATAACACATTAACACTAATCAAATTTCATATATAATAATAATAATAATAATAATAATAATAATAATAATAATAATAATAATAATAATAATAATAATAATAATAATAATAATAATAAGTAACCATGATAATAATGAAAATGATAACAATATTAATCATAATATTTATAACTCTTAATAATAATTACATTAATAATAATTATAATACTAATACTTAATAACAACAATTATAATAACTGATAATACATAAATTACAATTATAATATATTCAATAAACTAATATAGGTATTGAGATTAGTATTGTATTAGTAATTAATAATGAAAGTTATTATGTTAACTATATTCTTAACTTGTATTTACATTTAATATATACAACTTATTTACTTTATATCTTATTGTATTTATTAAATTTTAATGTTTAAATTATATTTTATAATTTCTATTTATTATACATATACTCACATTTATATATATATATATATATATATATATATATATATATATATATATATACATACATATTTATTTACAAACAATTGTTCGTGAATCGTCGGGATTAGTCAAAGGTCAAATGTATACATGAACACAGTTCAAAGTTTTTGAAATTCAGTTTAACAGACTTTGCTTATCGTGTCGAAAACATATAAAGATCAAATTCAAATTTAGTCGAAAATTCCCGGGTCGTCACAGTACCTACCCGTTAAAGAAATTTTGTCCCGAAATTTGAGTGAGGTGGTCATGGTTAACAATAAAAATGTTTTCATGACGAATATGAGTTGATAAGATAGAATTTTATCATCATTGAGTACCACCGATAAAACAATTCGATTATTCGAAGCGTACGAGTGAAGTTATCACAAAAGAGTGAAAAGTTTCGTCTTATCTTTTAACGTAGTCACGATTGAATTTAGAAAATAAGGCGCGTCTTAACTTTTGACGTTGTCTTGGTTGAATTCCGGAATTCAAGGGATTTAAAGAAATCTTTGAAATCTGAGTGAGATCTGATTCTTCGGTGAATAAGGAGATTAAGAGTTCTTCAATTAAATGCGATGATCTGCCTCGATTGCTCTGTCGGATATTTCCATTATAAATTCACTTTCTTCGTTCCATTAATTTTCACCACTTCTATACTCAATTCCCAAATTCAAAAGATTGTGAAAATGCTTAATCCAGTTCTGATCCTTGTTCTCATCCTTACTATCGCAACAATCATTCTCCTTTTCCAACTTCCACCAGAGGAATCTGCTTTCTTCTACTTCGCCCTTGGGGTTATAGTGTTTCTAATTCTCCCGTGTCTTTATGTTGTGATAAACATTGATATACACGGTTTGTAATTTATGTGTTGTTATCGGGCTTTATATTCTCCCTTATATTTCGAAGCTCTATGCTTTTGGTTTTCTCTTCCCGATTTCAAGTCAAGCGAATAAGGGTCCAGAATTTGTAGGTATAGAGTTTCGAATAATTATAATGTTCTAAGCAGGAAAGAACGTGACAGCACAATTTGATTTTCAAATTTATCAACATCACGGACGATAGAACCATCAAGAATACATTTTCTTGATATGTTCAGGAGTTAAGTAGAATGAAAGAGTTATGTAACATGGCACATGTTGCTGGTATGATCTACTGTGAACCATCATCACGTTTCATTAGAAACTCAGCATGACTTACTGTAATATAATCAAGTTGGCCAAGCGTCATTATATTATACTAACCCATGCTTCAATTCCCAACACTTCTCCACAATTCATTCATAATTTATACTTAGATTTTACAGAAGTTTCCAATATAATGAAATACAGAAAATACGAAGAGGTAGATAATTTCGGACAAGAATATTTATGAAAATATCCTCAGAAATATCGAAGATATTTATGATGATATTTTAGAATTTCTAAGTTCGAAGGTTGATGAAGAAAAATTTTCCGCAAGATTTTTGCATGACTTCGGAGCAAGATATACGCTGAAGACTTCATTGGATACAGAATTACCTGGATTCTTTGAATATAGGGTTTGGTCCTTGTATTTGACCTTGGTCTCCTTCATGGTTAGCTCAATCCGTTTTTTTTTTTAGTACCACGTTTTCTATCGAGCGTTCCTAATACTCCATTCTTTATCATCAAACTCTTGGCTATTTAGACCATCTACACTTTTGTTGTTTCCTCTGCATTTAATGATACCATATCTGAATCATCAGTTATCAATCTGAGGTGGTTTCAAGAGAATTGTGTTTTTAGATGATTAAACGCTGATGGTAATATGGTGGTATATAAAAGGTTCCCCGGTAACAATAAAGAGCATGCATATATATCAAAGTTATAATAAGGTTGTTTCGAACGAAAAGTCGAAGTTGATTTGCTGGAGCTGTTACAAAACTAGCTATCTTGAACAGGAGTTGCAAAGTTATTTTCGGTAGTAACAATGCCAAAGAAATTAGCACAGCTACGTGTTGAACGGTTACTCAGTTTCCGAGAGTTTTTCAGGTGCATAACTATATGCATCAATCTCTTCTTACGTAGATGAAGTGCGATTGGTTCATCCTCTCGATTTGAGGTGTCTTCAAGAATCACGAAAGGTTTGAACGCAGATTGTAATCGTCGAGATACAATGAGGTTTAAGATGAAATCAAGTGGCAAACTTGAAGAATTGTTTAGTTTCATATGTTATAATCAATATTTTAATTTTAATTCATTTTAATTGTCCAATGTTGGCAGTCCATAGTCGATAGTCCACAGTTACTAATTCAATAATTCATATATAGTTTATGATATTCGAATTTATTAATATGTATCGTGACCCGTGTACATGTCTCAGACTCGATCACAACTCAAAGTATATATATTATTATAGAATCAACCTCAACCCTGTATAGCTATCTCCAGCATTACTGCATATAGAGTGTCTATAGTTATTCCAAATAATATATATAGATGCGTCGATATGATATGTTAAAACCTTGTATACGTGTCCAGATATTTAAAGTGCGTAAAATAAATAACAGAAATTAAATGACGATAAATAAAGTGCGTAAAGTAAATAACAGAAATTAAATGACGATAAATAAAATTGCGATAATTAAATTGCAATAACTGAAATGTATTCAGTTAGCTAGGAACAGTTAGCTAGAAACAGTTAGCGTGGATTCTTAACAAAATTATTCATAGTTAATTTGTTTGTTTCTATCAAATTTTTATTTCATCAAATGTGTTCTTCATTATGCCACTTGTTGGATTCTGATAGGTCAAAATTCAAACATGAAATTGAATGAAAATAGTTATTCTGCAGTGAACAGATTCGTATATCTGTAGATGTAAGTAGGATAGTAAATGACTGTTGAATCAGATTGGAAGAATGTACAGTGTAACTTATTAATGTGAAATCTAAATATTTCTAGGGTATTACCTACCCGTTAAAATATTCTTACCATTAACAGTTTGTACAAAAGAATTTTTAATTACAATCTTTATGAAAATATATATACAGATATATTTTCTTCAGATGTAATCATGGATTTAATGAGTCAATATGATATTAAACTCATTTAATTTATTGTTAGAACTAGAATACATAATCTCTAAAACATTAGAGATTACACAATCGCTAGGTAGAACGAAGATAATTGATGTAGAACGATATGTAGAATGATGATTATACTCGAGGTACAGAATGGGATGCTGAGGCGTGTGTTTTTGATGGTACGGGTGCTATTGCTGGTGGTCCTGTTAATGTCGATGATGTTGCTGAAGCTGGTAAGTTTTGCACCATATTTTCCAAATTGATTACTCGAGCGCGAAGTTTGTTGACTTCTTCCATTATTCCGGAATGATTGTCGGTCGGAACTAGCGGCTGAATAAAGTTTAGAATTTTGGATAGAATATAATCGTGACGAGCTACTCTGGAAATCAGGCTGAAAATGGTGTTACGGATAGGTTCGCCAGTAAGTGCTTCAGGTTCTTCGCCAAGAGGGAAATTCGGTGGGTGGAAAGGATCACCTTCTTCTTGTCTCCAATGATTAAGTAGATCACGAACCCATCAGATGAATTAGGGATGGCTGATTGATTGATTCATTCTGGTGACACCGCTTTCGGAGCTTAGGTGAATATCCATGTCGGAATAGCTGTCGGAATAACTATCGGAATAGCTATCGAAATCTGAGGGACTCGAACTGGTTGAGGGATTCATCTCGTACGATCAGATGAAGGATTTTCGATAAGAAGTAGATTATAGGATGTAGATTAGTACCCTACAATACATAATTTACATATGCATATATAATACTAAAATCCCATAAGTTACGGAGGAATCTACGGAAGCTGTCAGGCAAAGGTAACAATAACAGATACGCTAAGATATGAATTTATCTATACACTATCTATGCAATAGAGGCAGTAAGACGTGTCTAGACCTTAAGGATGATAAGCAAATAATTTTCGACACTAAATGATAAACAAAACTTTTGACATGCAGACACGGTCGAAGTCCAGACCCACTAATGCATCTAAACAACTATCAGTTAGACACACTAATGCAAGACCTGGTTCGCTAAGACCACCGCTCTGATACCAACTGTAAAGACCCGTCCTAATCCATCCGGACGAAGTCCATATCGATTATAAACGATTCACAACAGTTGATTACATCGCAAGGTACTTGACCTCTATATGATACATTTTACAAACATTGCATTCGTTTTTGAAAAGACAATATTTCATTTCATCAAAAGTTGACGGCATGCATACCATTTTATAATATATCTAACTATAATTGACTTAATAATAATCTTGATGAACTCAACGACTCGAATGCAACGTCTTTTGAAATATGTCATGAATGACTCCAAGTAATATCTTTAAAATGAGCAATTGCACAGCGGAAGACTTCTTTCATACCTGAGAATAAACATGCTTTAAAGTGTCAACCAAAAGGTTGGTGAGTTCATTAGTTTAACATAAATAATCATTTCATAATTTTAATAGACCACAAGATTTCATATTTCCATTTCTCATAAACATACGTCCCATGCATAGAGACAAAATATCATTCATATGGATTGAACACCTGGTAACCGACATTCACAATATGCATATAAGAATATCCCCATCATTCCGGGATCCTCCTTCGGACATGATATAAATTTCGAAGTACTAAAGCATCTGGTACTTTGGATGGGGCTTGTTAGGCCCGATAGATCTATCTTTAGGATTCGCGTCAATTAGGGTGTCTGTTCCCTAATTCTTAGATTACCAGACTTAATAAAAAGGGGCATATTCGATTTCGATCTTTTACCCATATAATGTAGTTTCAATTACTTATGTCTATTTCGTAAAACATTTATAAAAATTGCACATGTATTCACAGCCCAAAAATATAAAGAGTAAAAAGGCAAATGAAACTCACACATATAAATATTGTAAAACAGTTAATAAAGCATTTGCATGTATTCTCAGCTCAAAAATGTAATGAATAAAAAGGGAGCAAATGAACTCACACATATAAATATTGTAAAACAGTTAATAAAGCATTTGCATGTATTCTCAGCTCAAAAATGTAATGAGTAAAAAGGGAGCAAATGAACTCACCTAATGTATTTTGTAGTAAAAATACATATGACTATATTGAACAATGCAGGGTTGGCCTCGGATTCACGAACCTATATCATTTGTGTATATTAATACATATAATCGTAATAAACAATTTTATATATATTTAGTTATGTATTAAGATTTACTATTTATATATATGATTTAATTTAAAATATAATTATATATTATTTGTAACTTATTTATAATAACATTTTATTTAACAAGATATTATTTAATATTAATATAGGTGTACAATATATTTTTACATAATTGTCCTTTATTTATTAAAGTACTATTTTTAATACTAACATAGTGACAATAATAATAATGATAATAATAATAATAATAATTTTAATCATAATACTACTAATAATAACCTTAATGATAATATTTAATAATAATACTCATAATAATAATAATAATAATGATAATAATATTAATAGTAATAATAATAATAATAATAATAATAATAATAATAATAATAATAATAAAATAATAATAATAATAATAATAATAATAATAATAATAATAATAATAATAATAATAATAATGGTAAATATAATACTACCTCAAAGAAGTAGCTCTTAGAAAAATGCTCAAGTCCGGGTTTGAACCCGCGACGTCCCGCTAACTCAATACAACCCATAGCCATTACTCTAACTTCTTTCTTTCTGAAATTATTATCACTTTGCTTATATTTAATTCGATTTCCGTTATCTTCATCTTATGTTATCATTAACCTATATCATCATAACACTACTACAATCATCATCAATACATCACCATTTTTCTCGTCTTCCGTATATCATACCCATCATCACTCCATCCTTATCATAATCATATTCCTAACCTAAACTCATCATAATACCACGATCATCTTCTTCGCTTTCAAATCGTTATCATCATATCATATTCATGTAACTTCATCATCAACATCATCAGCTTGCCATTATCATCAACATCACTTAACATCGTCCTTATCATCGTCTAATATCACACATCATCGTGGTTCATTAACAACATCATATCCATGATCGTATATCATCTTTATCGTACACATCACCTAATCATCATTATACTAAGCACCAATGACATCTTTAGCTAAAAAGCTTTTGTTATTTAATTCATAATAAAGAAAATTGATTGGTTTCTTTCCCTTGGTCCCCCACGAAAATATATAAAAATATATATGGACGTATGCAGCAACCTAAATCAACTAATTCACTAACATTTCATTTAAACTACTAAATTTAAACAATGCTCAATTTGTCTTTTTTGTTTTTTTTCCATTTGTAAAAGTCACGATCCACTAACACTTTAATATCATTACCACAATTCTTTAATCAACTTGCAGCAAGGGTCGGCCATTAAGAATAAAACAATCACTAGTCGCCAAATCTTGTTTTACGTTTCAGTTTTAAAATACAAAAAAAAAAACTCAAGTGTGGTAGTAACAAATTGCGAGGAATAGAATTGAAGCAGGTAGTAGGATTAACTAGTAACAAGATAATAGGTTTGGTTGTGGGTTCGTGATTGAGCAGAAAACACAAAAAATAAAAATAAAAATAAAATAATACGCCAAGTTGTTTTATAATGAAAAGAAATCAAATGTTACCAATATGAGTTTGAGCAGAATAATTGTGATTAAGATGGTGTTTGTGATTGGAATAGAACCCAGAAAATGGAAGCAACGCAATATCGTTTGATGATAATGGTTCGATGGTGGTTTAATGTTTTCAACGATGGCTATGATGGCGTAAGGTCGGTGTGTTTGTTAATGGTTATATGGTTTGGTGTTGGGTGTTCGTTCCTCAACATCAATTTAAACGATAGTAACTAAAACAAGTGAGTTCGTGTTGGATTCTTGAGGTGGTTTTCGTTGGTTATAGTGGTGGATGATTAGAAAACAGAAGTATAAGCAATGGTATTTAACGGCCATGATGATGGTGTTCACGATTAACACAGAAAAACAGTGATCGTTGCAAGTTACATGGGTTATTTGGATTGTGGCCTGCAGAATCAAGAAGGAATAGCAGTTGTTAAGGAGTTCTATGATTGGTAGTGATAATGTGAATTTGTATGATATTAATTATCAAGTGGAAGGATTGATATCTAGCCAAATTGAACTCGACAATCCAGCATCGTTCGTACATAAAGAAATAAAAAAAAATAAAAAGCTGAAGGAGGTTGGTAATTGAATTTTGGATTGTTCTCATAGTTAGATAGTGATTTTGTACTAGTTTTGATACATAAAGCAAGAATCACTATAGTCCGATATTGATTGAAAACAGAATACTATCGTGCTGTATATACCTATACGTATTTATATGGAACACAGAATACGGTTGCTGTATATATGTATTTATATATAACTGTACTTGTATAAATGTATATCGATTATTCCTATATCTGTGTATTAAATTTATACAAAAAAAAAAACATAATAATATTAATTATACATATATTAATTTTTAATATTAATTTTGTTAATAATATTGGAACTAATAATAATAATAATATTGCCAAAAATAATGATAATAATATCAATAATATTAATAACACTAATCAAATTTCATATATATTAAGAATAATAATAAGTAACCATGATAATAATGAAAATGATAACAATATTAATCATAATATTTATAACTCTTAATAATAATTACATTAATAATAATTATAATACTAATACTTAATAACAACAATTATAATAACTAATAATACATAAATTACAATTATAATATATTCAATAAACTAATATAGGTATTGAGATTAGTACTGTATTAGTAATTAATAATGAATGTTATTATGTTAATTATATTCTTAACTTGTATTTACATTTAATATATACAACTTATTTACTTTATATCTTATTGTATTTATTAAATTTTAATGTTTAAATTATATTTTATAATTTCTATTTATTATACATATACTCACATTTATATATATATATATATATATATATATATATATATATATATATATATATATACAAACAATTGTTCGTGAATCGTCGGGATTAGTCAAAGGTCAAATGTATACATGAACACAGTTCAAAGTTTTTGAAATTCAGTTTAACAGACTTTGCTTATCGTGTCGAAAACATATAAAGAACAAATTTAAATTTAGCCGGAAATTCCCCGGTCGTCACAGCATGGCTACTAACCCCCTGCCCCCCGCAACACGATGTGCGGAAGGCGCCTTTGGGTGGAATTTAAGGGTTAACGGAAAACCTTATGTGCATTGCTGCACCCCACATGAGTCGAACTCCTAGCCCCTCGCTAAGAGAGGCAGACCACTAACACATGAGCTACAACACGAACGTTGATTAAAAAAATGAGTAATTCCTTTTTAGAGCCTTACTGTCCAACTCGAAAACGGACAATTGGATCAAAGCATATACCAAAACTAATGTTTAATGATTCTACATGTCTCGTGGAGAGGGAACATGTCATAGAGTCATCATTCACTATAAATAGGTTGATTTATAAAAATTTTCGTGCACACGTTAGATAGAGAGCGAATATATTTCTTTTACTAGTCATATATATGCAATTCAAACTAATGTAATCCATGTCCATTTTCTTGCCATTTACAATATTTAAATCGAAAGCCTCTCATTAAAACATCAAAACATCTACCATCTATCTATGTATGTACATGATAGCGTCACCATTCATCTTTTCATCATATATGGAAGATGATTTAGGCTAATCATCACTAGATTTAGTTGTGTTTATTGTATAATTGTTTATAAGGATATTAAGATATACTTAATCAGTGATATGTGATTTCACATGATCAACAAGTTTATCACTTATAATCGAAGGAGTAGCGGGAGCAGACATATTGATTAAAATTATGCAATAACAGTTGCGGAAGTAAAAAATCAAACTAACCTTAGTTTGATTTTGACTCTTTTAAAAAATACGAGGCGATGAAAAGGATGATGATTGTATGAATGATTGTATGCAAAGATTGATAGTGGTTGAGTAAAGTTGAGTGCGTAAATTAAAAAGAGTCTCATGAGATATTTATATAGCAAATAAGTGGAGAGTTCATTATGATTTTTCCTCGAAAAACGCGTAAAAACTCAGCCGTATACCGTTACGCTGACAGAGATGGGACGTGCCTAGTCAATCAGCCGTTTGAACAGGCTGTCGTTGCGCGTCAACTCCAATAATTCGTTTCTTTTACTTTTTAAAGTTCATCACGTTATATGTTATATTAAAATTAAAGTAATAACCTAGTGAACTGTGGGGACTTGATGATATGTGTAAATATACACATATTATGCGGAATATTATAAGAATTGCGCAAAAACAGCAAGCTGAAAAATTGCGTAAATAACAAAATGCAAACCGTAGTATTTGGTCAGTGCATAAATAATTACAAAGATGGCGCAAAGTCCGCACAAATTAGCGCTTACACAATGCTACACGCAGTCATTTGAAAACTATAAATATAAGTCTTTTGTCTTCATTTAAAGATTGTTGAACCGGTGAATTTCCAAGATACATCATAGCTCCTCTACATGTCTCATAAGGTATAATCAAGACCGGGACATGGTGATTGATCATTCTTAATGAATGTAAAACGATCATAAGGTCCCTTAAACTTCGAAAAAGCTTCAATCTCCAATCTCATTGCACTCGGACTAAATTTGATTAGTATAGTCAAATTTAGGCTCGATCAGTAAGCATGAGGAACAATGAATTTTTGGGATGGAACCTCATCTTTCTAGTAACAGTATTTTGAAAAAAAAAACACAACTAGTAACCGGTGTTACAAATGCCGGTTTATGCCATCTCACCCTAAACCGGTGTTTGGAAGGCCGATTTATGCTTACGTGCTGTGACGATCGCTCCAAATCCATATGGACGAACACGTCATTCATTGATTTCATTGCGAGGTATTTGACCTCTATATGATACGTTTTGTAAACATTGCATTCTTTTGAAAAGGCACACCATAAATGAATATTTAAATCAAAGGTTTTCGACATCTGATGATTTCTACATATAGACAATCACCATAAATAATAGTTTACAACATCATTTCTGTTGACAATGCAGTCAAAATAAGATACATGGTGATGATTTGGTAAATGCAACGTCTCCTTGAAAAATATGTCATGCAAGACTCCATGCACATAGCTTGTTTAACATCTAAGCAAACAGCGGAAGACTTCTAGGAAACCTGAGAATAAACATGCTAACAAGTGTCAACACAAAGGTTGGTGAGTTCATAGTTTTAATGTTACACATAATCCGTATATCAATGTGGATTACAAAAGTTCAGTTGTTTTATTCAAAACGTTTATCAATAGGTTTTACATAAAAGGTGGATCACAAGATTTCAGTTGTTTCATCCGAAACGTTTATCAATCGGTTCTACAAAATTGAGCACCCTGGTAACTAAACTTTAATGCTTATATTATTTGTACCCTTTGTATAATCATCTTAATAATAATACACGCAAACCAACGTGTACGCTTCTCAAATAGCATACGTCCGTTAAAAGGCTAGCGCTCTAGCTCGGACGGGGATATCAAGCCCTATGGATCCATATATAACTACTCGCGCCCACCAGTTCTTATAACCAGCAGTTACTAGTTACCAAAGCTAAGGGATTTTCGGTTCAAACTCGGTGTAGAATTTAGTATGTACTTGTATCCATTGCGTTTAAAATAAAGTGCATGTATTCTCAGCCCAAAAATATATATTGCAAAAGCAATTAAAAAGGGGGCAAATGAAACTCACGCATATAAATATTGTATATCAGTTAATAAAGCATTTGCATGTATTCTCAGCCCAAAAATATATTGAGTAAAAGGGATCATATGAAACTCACTATTTAATATTGATATACAATATTGTAGAAAAGCACGTAGACGCATCGGAGATGATAAACACGAGGTTTGATTCACAAAAATACCCTCGAACATTACCCATAATTTCCTTGGCAATAACCCATATTTTCCTTAGCTCTAGCTCGCTTGGAAACACGTTTTGAAAATTACTTGGACAGCACTCCGTCGTAATATTTTATGTACATTATTATTTTTGTATCGCAAAAATAATAACATTAATAATAAAAATAATAAGATTAATAATAATCTTATTAATAATAATAATAATAATAATAATAATAATAATAATAATAATAATAATAATAATAATAATAAATAATATTACGGAGTATATCTATATTTGTGTATGTGTGTGATTATCTCGAGCCAAAAACTGCAATTTATAGAACCTGGCCTGAAATCTGGAGTCACGCGACTCGCATGGAAATGGCCTTCTGGCCATGCGACTCGCATGAGGACCAGGGACAGCTCACATTGTTTTGTATTTTAGTTTGTCGACATATTTAAATATAATATATATTATATTTAATTTATATAATTATTTATATATTATATTATATTTACGTGCATAGTTAACTTGTAACTTTTGTTCCGATAAGTCGTACGTTGTTACTTGACTTACGTCCCGGTTCCGGTTTCTCGAATGTCCTTTCGTACGCTGAGAAAACTTGCATTTTACATTTCGTGACTCGTACCTTTGTTAAAATATAGCCTTAAATTATTCCTAAACTATACCACTCAAAGTATATCTCAAACTTTCGAGTATTTTGGTCATTTACTTCTATAAATCATCGTCTCACTATTTGTTAAAATGCATTTTTAAAATAGTGGTTTACTGTAGCAAAGTTACTGTAGCAAAGTCAATTTTTACTGTAGCAATTCACTGTAGCAAAGTCAATTTTACTGTAGCAAAGTCAATTTTACCGGTGAATTTCCAAGATACATCATAGCTCCTCTACATGTCTCATAAGGTATAATCAAGACCGGGACATGGTGATTGATCATTCTTAATGAATGTAAAACGATCATAAGGTCCCTTAAACTTCGAAAAAGCTTCAATCTCCAATCTCATTGCACTCGGACTAAATTTGATTAGTATAGTCAAATTTAGGCTCGATCAGTAAGCATGAGGAACAATGAATTTTTGGGATGGAACCTCATCTTTCTAGTAACAGTATTTTGAAAAGAAAAAAAACACAACTAGTAACCGGTGTTACAAATGCCGGTTTATGCCATCTCACCCTAAACCGGTGTTTGGAAGGCCGATTTATGCTTACGTGCCATCCAACTCATCCATCGTTTGAACGTTTATCTAAACCCTAGATAAAGCCGGTCTTTAGAAGGCCGGTTTGTGTACTTTTCTGCAACTTAAAACTGACTTTGAAAAGGTTGGTTTCCAGTGAATTATTGTTAGCCTGTATTATTGAGCAGAAATCACTAACCTCCTACATTTGATGGCTTCATTTCGTCCGATCATGGTTCATTATGTTTGGGGAGGTGAAATTACATCTCAGAATGGTTGCCTTAATGGTGATGATCCATCACTAAAAAATAGTATCCCACGCTTTTACAAGGTTGATTTTGCCACATTGACTAAAATGATTTACGGATACTTTGGGGTTCAACAAGAATCGTGTAACAAAAACTCAATATGTGGTATGATTTTTGTAGTAATGCATGTAGGAATGAAATCATTGATGATAATAATTTGGAAACAATATATTATATGCCTGAGAATGATTCAAATTATAATGCTCAATTTCAAGTTCAATTTGAGTGAATCACTTCCATACAACAATCTAGTTTTGTAGATTAGTTGCCTAATATTATGCAATCTTCACAAATTATTACAATCGAGTCCATCCACATCTCACAACCACTCAAGGAGTTACATGATGATGAAGGTGATGATGAAGATGAATCTGAAGAAAGTGACAATATAATATAAGAGATAATTATAGCGTAAAAGAAAATGTTTCAGAAGTAGATAGATGGAAACGAGGTGGAGGAGGAACAAACTCCACTAGTAAATACCGTAGTTTCACGTTTCATGCTGAAAAAGATGAACAACTTCTTCTTCTATCCATTCTGCCTCAGATCCAATCTGACTGCACTGATGAAAGAACAATGTCCGCCCTGATCACTCATGTGACAGATGGTTACTCCTTCATCGCATCCTTTGTTGAGGTAGAGTGCCTGAAATATAGCACCGAAG
This sequence comes from Rutidosis leptorrhynchoides, assembly GCF_046630445.1. Classification (NCBI taxonomy): domain Eukaryota; kingdom Viridiplantae; phylum Streptophyta; class Magnoliopsida; order Asterales; family Asteraceae; genus Rutidosis; species Rutidosis leptorrhynchoides. Next base: position 62,586,401 of record NC_092340.1, on the reverse strand, counting down.
AAAGGAAAGAGCGAGATGGTGGTTTTTGTTGTTCCCGCGAAGCGAGGATGATTCGACCAGCGAATGAAGTGGGTCAACTTTTTGTCTTCTGCCAAAAAAAAAAAAATCTCGCTAGACGAGCTTTCGACAAAAAAAGATTTATTAATGACGAAATTGATGATCGTAATCAACTTCTACAACAACAACAACAACAACAACAACAACAACAACAACAAAACTCAATACCACATGAGTGGTGTATGGGGGATGTGAGATGTAGACAATCTTTCCCCTATCCGAGAATAAAAACAAGTCATTTCTCCACCCTGAGTACAAAGTAGAGAAACTCATCCCCTCTCTATTCGACTAATAAAGAGATTGCTTTCGAGTGGACCTCCGGCCAAAAAGTAGACGAACAAGAATGGGATTGATGGACTAAAGAGGATGGTGAAATTCTGAAAGAGATTGTTTTTAAAAACAAAGCATAACTTATGTTTGCTATTCAGCACTGGAATATTAAGCGTAATAAAGAAATGATTGTTGAAGATACCAAACCAAGATATTTGAACGCAAAATGTTTTAAAAATAGGTAAAAATTACAATGATTACTGTGTCATTCCCGTATGATAGATTAAACCGTGTATTGATTTTTTTTTTTTTTTTTTTTTTTTTTTTTTTTTGAGATGGAATTGTGGGGTGACCCACCATCAATAACTATCGAAACTGGTAATCCATTTAATTCACTCATTAATTAATTGTTTTCAATGTAGAATCAGATGACATACCATAAAATTCCATTGTTTGACATTCTCCTTCACTTACTTGAAATTGTTTACTTTCCGTTAAGCAGATCTCTCCTTCACCGGTCAGTTCTTCACCATCTGCAAGCAATAGGAACCGTAATTGACCTTCTGAACAGTTGTGTTGTGGTGAGTACTTTTTCCCGAAACCGAAACATAATCCCCATCGTCTTCGGTCTTCCCATTCCTGCTTTTGGTCAAATGTCGTGTAGTAGGCTGACTAGGGTTAATAAGTTGTTGTGGATAGTAAACATGACTTTGGGCTTGACGTGATGTTGAGCCTATTTGCGTATTTTTTTTATTATTATTATTTTTATTTTTTTGTTGTTGCAAAAATAACGAATACCGTAGAAATAGGAAACTTTCATCAATAGACGAAGGAACCACAAAACGATACAATCATACCAAACAAAAAGCTCGCTACAAGAAAACATGCAAGACCAAAACGTAACGGCTAGACTTATCTAACTCTAATCGAGGCAAACGGGCAAATCAAATCTAAACCAAATATGAAACAACAAAATGATACAAAAACAAAAACTAATAAACAAAAAACTACAAACAAAAAAATAGTCGAAGAAGCCAAATTAACCATTGCTCGAAGGTCCTTGACCGTTGCTAGAAGGTCCTTTTTTATTCCTTTCATAAAATTGGAATTGAATTAAGACACGATTCGTGTCTAAATTCAATTCCAATTCCGCCGGAGTTCTATTAGATTTCGTGAGCCAAACGGAGCCTTGGTTTTTTCTTCAAGTCCTTTGAGAAACATTTTATTTGATTGGGCAGAATTAAGTGTTAGTGGGGCTGACCCAACAGGAATGGGATAATACCCACGTGAACGGCAATCTCCTTGGCCGGTGGCAATTGAGACGTGACGTGCCAATTCCATCGCTTGATCACAACACTCAGGAATCAGAGCTCATACACAGTTCTTAGGTCTCGTTTGGCTCACGGAATCCAATGGAATTCCGTCAGAATTGGAATTGAATTTAGACAGGCTAGCGAACCAATTCAAAGCAATTCCATCCTAGAACTTCGTGATGTTTCCCCACATGCTTCCTTTGGCACACTTTCCATTCATTGGGTTGGGCTTGATCAGTCTTGAGCTTGATAATAAATGAGATGGGCTGGATTAAAGAGGTGATGGGTTGATCTCTATTTTATCACAATTCGAAGAAATACATGCAGAAGTTATTTGAGCTAACAATCCATAAGTAACATTTTGAATGGACCAAATGGTAGTATATATAAAATTATGTATACGAAGAGATGATATATAAAACTATCTGTTAAAATAACACCTCATGATTATCTATACCTTATACAACACTATAAGTAACAGACTAACTATATATGTTATTATTCATTACTCAGTACCTCTGTTGTTATTATTCATGGTTATGCACACTTAAGTTCACCAGAGGCAATCAATAGCATGCATCAGCTTTCTCCTAGGCCCCACTGCATGTACACCCATATCTTTCAGCTTCTTCATCGTTAGATTCATCAATTGAACCTTTCCAACACGTTGGCACCTAAAAATCTTCACAAATTGCCCGAGTCCAAGAGACAACAACCAACTGTTCAAACCACCTGCCCTATTAATCTTTCTCTCAAGATTCAAAGCCCTCATCTTTGGATTCACTAACATGTGTCCATTAATCAAATGTCCATAACATTTTCTTGTTTTTGATGCACTGCAAACTTTAACTGTTTTACAGCGATTGGGTTGATAATTATGTGGTGTGACGTTATGATTCAGCTTTGGTGGGCTGGAAGATGTTGTGATTGGTTTTGTGGTGGCCAATGGCATGGTGTACTCTAACATGAGAGGTGGGCCCGGTTGTGGAGATGAAATATGATCAATCTCTTCGGTGACCATAGGCTGAGATGGAGTTGGTCCAGGATTAGGTATGGCACATTGTTCGGTGATCGGTAAAGGTGGGATCCAAATGGTAACAATTTGTTTCTTTACAACAACCCAACCATCTTGTACAAGCTCATCCATATTAGGGTCATTTGGAATACCAATTTTGTTACTATGTTGCTTCAGCTTCGGTTTCACCATTTTGGTTTAACACCTGCTTCATTAATTAATATACCAAATATCAAGAGAGAAAATTGTGGCAAAATTTATAATAGTATTGCTTGTTTTATGCACATTTTTCGTGAAAATATCGATCCGAATTGCACATCATCATAGTTACTTTCATAAATTTACGACGCTTATTTAATTTAAAATTAATTTCAGTTGAAAAGGGACTGAGAGATACGAAAATAATGAGTATAGTGTTGATAAATGCAGATTTTGCGAGTCTTCACCCGTTTTGGCCATATCTCAATTATGTGGACTCCGATTAAGTTGATTCAAAAGACCAAATGTCAAAGGCTTAAAAAATTTAATTCCTTAGTCAAATGAACAATTGTACCAGATAAAAGTTCCATCCCAATCAAGGTAAACCAACTTAACTGTAATGCACCAATTATTCAGATCCTCTAATAAACACCAAAATCAACATTCAAGTGATTTGGATTAATCAATTTATAGATAAGAAGCTTTATTTTGCAACCTCAAGGATTCAAGAAATTAGCTACTAAAGTCAGACTTCATACATACAAACTGCATATATATACATATATATATTTATATTTATATTTATATACTGTGTATCGAAAGAAAAAGCTGTGAAATATGAGTGAAATCGATCTAGATTATTACTATTGTATTCATAAAATTGAAATTAGGATAGCCCGTACATACCTGGATGATTATGCACAGATATCAAAGTTGAACTTGATCGAAGAAGAGCTTAAATTGAGAGCGACACGCTTTTGGAAATTAAACCCTTGATCAATTCAGGGGATCTTAGTAATATCGCGCCCTAAATTTATGAATGAAAACTTATAGGCTTCGATTTTATTGCAAGCAAGTTTATGCCTATCGATTAAAATTAGGGATTCATACTGAGGGATTTGTCGCAAATTTGGTCAAAGTTTTCAACTTTCTGGTCAACTAAAACTATCCACAAGTGTCCTTAGACCACGGATAACGCAGTCGTTTGTCGCCTTAACCCGCCCACAAACGCCCGGAATGGGGCGTTTGTGTGGGGGCGTTTGTCACAAAAAAACGCTGGTACAAACGCATGTATTGGCGACGTGGCACGTTTTGATTGGACCAAATATCATAGCCGTTGGGAAAATAGCCGTTGGTTTTTTTTTTCCCTCTTTTTCTTCTATAAATACACACTCTTTATTTTCATTTTTCACACACTAATTCACTACACACTCACATATATATAAAAGTTTATATATTCTTTTTGTTTTAGAAACAAAAAATATGGATTTTTTAGGCTTAAGTATCGATTTGTCATTCGATTCAACGTCGTCCGAAGAAGAGGAAGAAATCCAACCAAGAACTCGTTTTCAAAGACAACCACGACGTTTTTTAAATAGAGATCGTGAAGCAGCGGGTGAATTATTGTGGAACGATTACTTTTGTTTAAATCCGACGTTTCCGGACGACATTTTCAAGAGACGATTTCGGATGCGCAAAGTTTTATTTCTCCGTATCCGAGACGGTATTCTTCAACACTCTTATACTCCTAATGCCCCCGATCATTTTACTTTTTTCCAACAACGTCCGGATGCACTTGGACGTCTTGGTTTCTCAACTATTCAAAAAATAACTTGCGCGTTACGGCAATTGTCGTATGGGATGACCGCGGATATATTTGATGAATATATTAAAATGGCGGAAAAAACGGGTTATGTTACTTTAAATAATTTTTGCAAATGTATAATTGACTTATATGGGCGGGAATATTTGAGGAAGCCTAATGCAACTGACATTGCTCGGTTGTATTCGGCGCACGAGGAGAAACATGGTTTCAAGGGAATGTTGGGTAGTATTGAATGTATGCATTGGGCATGGAAAAATTGTCCCGTTGCATGGAAAGGTCAATATACGAGAGGTGATCACGGTCACCCGACGATCATGCTTGAAGCGGTTGCTTCATACGATATGTGGATATAGCATGCGTTTTTTGGGATGGTGGGTTCAAACAATGACATTAATGTGTTAAATCATTCTCCGTTGTTTGATTCCCTTTGTAAGGATAGAGCCGCACCTTCACCGTTTGAAGTAAACGGAAACCATTATCCCTTTGGTTACTACTTGGCGGACGGGATATATCCCGATTGGACAACACTAATAAAGGGGTATTCGACTCCTATTGAAGAGCCTAGAAAAAAATTTACTAAATTTCAAGCGAGTGCTAGAAAGGATGTTGAGCGTACATTTGGTGTTTTACAAGGTCGGTTTGCGATTTTAAAAACACTGGCACGAGTTATGAGTGTTAATAAGATGAGAAGGATAATGTATAGTTGTATTGTTATGCACAACATGATACAAGAAGATAACGGGTTTGCGTTAAGTACTTGGGAACAAGAATGGTTAGATAAACCCGAAAACCGGGCTCGTCGCAATATTCGGAGAATGGTCAAAGATCGTTGATCACGAGAGAACGAGATTCGCTATCGAGACGTGCACGATCAACTTCGTGAAGATTTAACGACTCATATTTGGAACCTCCCGCCAAACTTTCGCTCGATGCAAAACTAGTGTTTTTTTTAATAATGTAATGTAATTTTTTTTTTTCGTGTATTTTTTTTATTGTAATGTTTTTTTTTACTAATTAATGTACTTTTGTCTAATTTATTTTATATTTTGTATTAAACAAAATAAAAACTAATTTAAAAACAATTAAAAGAAAAAGAAAAAGAAAATGTCACGTCACAGTCTTACCATGACAAAAGCCCCCCATTACAACTTCCCCCCAAAATGTCATGGCCCAGTCACAGTTTTTCCCCAAAAAGTGCACCTCACCCACTCCACGTCACAATCGCCAATATCTGTGGTCTTAGAGAGTATAAGGATGGCAAATTGGCAATGGATGTCAGATCTATCGGATATCCATTTGATCTGATCCGCTCTATATATAGATGGATATGGATGATCTAACTGGATGATAAATGGATATGGATATGGATATGAATATGAATGTGGATCATGTGAAAAATTAGTGAATCGAGTATGGATGACAATTTATCATTTATGGATATATTCATTTACCACCCGAAATACAAATATACATATAAATATATACATATTTACTTAAATATATATATTTAAGTATATATTTACTTAAATATATGTATATATTTTTAAAAAACCTTGTATCTTATATGTGTACACTATAAACTATTAAAATATTATCGAAAATATAGATTGTGAAGATACAACTATGTAGATATTATTAAATTTATATATCATATATATATTACACATCTATGTTAAAAAAGTTTTGATGATTTCAATTCATAATGAGAATATTTTTAGAAAAACTTAACATTCAACGGATACCTGATAACTCGCTTAATTCAACGTATATGGATATGGATGGATGAATTATATTTAAATGGATATGAAGACAAATGTGGATTTTAAAAATTAAATGGATATGAGTATGGATATAGGCGCACCGGATCCATATCCGATCCATTGTCATCCCTAATATAGAGTATGATATATTGATATTCTACTTCGTCAATTGTTTAAAAATTTTCTATTATTCTTTTTTTTAACTGCGGTTACGAGTCATTGACCGGAGAACGCGATACCTACTCACCCAATCATTTTTTTTGTAGGAATTATTACAATCCTACCGTCTTTCAAGAGGAAACCCCCACGACGAATCCATACGCGCATCGCTGTGGTGTGGTAGAACCCTCGGATGAGGCCCAAACGCAAGATGTCCACAACCTCCGAGGCCCATGAAATGGGCAGGTAACAACAAGAAATTTTTTTTGCGGCGAGTGAGAGTCGAACTGAAATGTCCCGTTCTTATTGATTAAAAACGTTCCATATTAATTGATTTCGTTGCGAGGTTTTGACCTCTATATGAGACGTTTTTCAAAGACTGCATTCATTTTTAAAACAAACCATAACCTTTATTTCATAAATAAAGGTTTAAAAAGCTTTACGTAGATTATCAAATAATGATAATCTAAAATATCCTGTTTACACACGACCATTACATAATGGTTTACAATACAAATATGTTACATCGAAATCAGTTTCTTGAATGCAGTTTTTACACAATATCATACAAACATGGACTCCAAATCTTGTCCTTATTTTAGTATGCAACAGCGGAAGCTCTTAATATTCACCTGAGAATAAACATGCTTTAAACGTCAACAAAAATGTTGGTGAGTTATAGGTTTAACCTATATATATCAAATCGTAACAATAGACCACAAGATTTCATATTTCAATACACATCCCATACATAGAGATAAAAATCATTCATATGGTGAACACCTGGTAACCGACATTAACAAGATGCATATATAAGAATATCCCCATCATTCCGGGACACCCTTCGGATATGATATAAATTTCGAAGTACTAAAGCATCCGGTACTTTGGATGGGGTTTGTTAGGCCCAATAGATCTATCTTTAGGATTCGCGTCAATTAGGGTGTCTGTTCCCTAATTCTTAGATTACCAGACTTAATAAAAAGGGGCATATTCGATTTCGATAATTCAACCATAGAATGTAGTTTCACGTACTTGTGTCTATTTTGTAAATCATTTATAAAACCTGCATGTATTCTCATCCCAAAAATATTAGATTTTAAAAGTGGGACTATAACTCACTTTCACAGATTTTTACTTCGTCGGGAAGTAAGACTTGGCCACTGGTTGATTCACGAACCTATAACAATATATACATATATATCAAAGTATGTTCAAAATATATTTACAACACTTTTAATATATTTTGATGTTTTAAGTTTATTAAGTCAGCTGTCCTCGTTAGTAACCTACAACTAGTTGTCCACAGTTAGATGTACAGAAATAAATCGATAAATATTATCTTGAATCAATCCACGACCCAGTGTATACGTATCTCAGTATTGATCACAACTCAAACTATATATATTTTGGAATCAACCTCAACCCTGTATAGCTAACTCCAACATTCACATATAGAGTGTCTATGGTTGTTCCGAAATATATATAGATGTGTCGACATGATAGGTCGAAACATTGTATACGTGTATATGGTATCTCAAGATTACATAATATACAATACAAGTTGATTAAGTTATGGTTGGAATAGATTTGTTACCAATTTTCACGTAGCTAAAATGAGAAAAATTATCCAATCTTGTTTTACCCATAACTTCTTCATTTTAAATCCGTTTTGAGTGAATCAAATTGCTATGGTTTCATATTGAACTCTATTTTATGAATCTAAACAGAAAAAGTATAGGTTTATAGTCGGAAAAATAAGTTACAAGTCGTTTTTGTAAAGGTAGTCATTTCAGTCGAAAGAACGACGTCTAGATGACCATTTTAGAAAACATACTTCCACTTTGAGTTTAACCATAATTTTTGGATATAGTTTCATGTTCATAATAAAAATCATTTTCTCAGAATAACAACTTTTAAAACAAAGTTTATCATAGTTTTTAATTAACTAACCCAAAACAGCCCGCGGTGTTACTACGACGGCGTAAATCCGGTTTTACGGTGTTTTTCGTGTTTCCAGGTTTTAAATCATTAAGTTAGCATATCATATAGATATAGAACATGTGTTTAGTTGGTTTTAAAAGTCAAGTTAGAAGGATTAACTTTTGTTTGCGAACAAGTTTAGAATTAACTAAACTATGTTCTAGTGATTACAAGTTTAAACCTTCGAATAAGATAGCTTTATATGTATGAATCGAATGATGTTATGAACATCATTACTACCTTAAGTTCCTTGGATAAACCTACTGGAAAAGATAAAAATGGATCTAGCTTCAATGGATCCTTGGATGGCTCGAAGTTCTTGAAGCAGAATCATGACACGAAAACAAGTTCAAGTAAGATCATCACTTGAAATAAGATTGTTATAGTTATAGAAATTGAACCAAAGTTTGAATATGATTATTACCTTGTATTAGAATGATAACCTACTGTAATAAACAAAGATTTCTTGAGGTTGGATGATCACCTTACAAGATTGGAAGTGAGCTAGCAAACTTGAAAGTATTCTTGATTTTATGAAACTAGAACTTTTGGAATTTATGAAGAACACTTAGAACTTGAAGATAGAACTTGAGAGAGATCAATTAGATGAAGAAAATTGAAGAATGAAAGTGTTTGTAGGTGTTTTTGGTCGTTGGTGTATGGATTAGATATAAAGGATATGTAATTTTGTTTTCATGTAAATAAGTCATGAATGATTACTCATATTTTTGTAATTTTATGAGATATTTCATGCTAGTTGCCAAATGATGGTTCCCACATGTGTTAGGTGACTCACATGGGCTGCTAAGAGCTGATCATTGGAGTGTATATACCAATAGTACATACATCTAAAAGCTGTGTATTGTACGAGTACGAATACGGGTGCATACGAGTAGAATTGTTGATGAAACTGAACGAGGATGTAATTGTAAGCATTTTTGTTAAGTAGAAGTATTTTGATAAGTGTCTTGAAGTCTTTCAAAAGTGTATGAATACATATTAAAACACTACATGTATATACATTTTAACTGAGTCGTTAAGTCATCGTTAGTCGTTACATGTAAATGTTGTTTTGAAACCTTTAGGTTAATGATCTTGTTGAATGTTGTTAACCCATTATTTATTATAACAAATGAGATGTTAAATTGTTATATTATCATGATATTATGATATATAATATATCTCAGTATGATGTATATACAGTTAAATGTCGTTACAACGATAATCGTTACATATATGTCTCGTTTCGAAATCATTAAGTTAGTAGTCTTATTTTTACATATGTATTTCATTGTTAATACACTTAATAATATATTTACTTATCATTTAACATAATTAACCAAGTGTATCAATATCTTAATATGATTCATATGTACCTAGTAAGACGTTGTTATAACGATAATCGTTATATATATCGTTTTCGAGTTTCTTAAATTAATAGTCTCATTTTTATGTATATAACTCATTGTTAAAATACCTAATGAGATACATACTTATAATAAAAACATGTTAACTATATATATAACCATATATATGTCATCGTATAGTTTTTACAAGTTTTAACGTTCGTGAATCACCGGTCAACTTGGGTGGTCAATTGTCTATATGAAACATATTTCAATTAATCAAGTCTTAACAAGTTTGATTGCTTAACATGTTGGAAACATTTAATCATGTAAATATCAATCTCAATTAATATATATAAACATGGAAAAGTTCGGGTCACTACAGTACCTACCCGTTAAATAAATTTCGTCCCGAAATTTTAAGCTGTTGAAGGTGTTGACGAATCTTCTGGAAATAGATGCGGGTATTTCTTCTTCATCTGATCTTCACGCTCCCAGGTGAACTCGGGTCCTCTACGAGCATTCCATCGAACCTTAACAATTGGTATCTTGTTTTGCTTAAGTCTTTTAACCTCACGATCCATTATTTCGACGGGTTCTTCGATGAATTGAAGTTTTTCGTTGATTTGGATTTCATCTAACGGAATAGTGAGATCTTATTTAGCAAAACATTTCTTCAAATTCGAGACGTGGAAAGTGTTATGTACAGCCGCGAGTTGTTGAGGTAACTCAAGTCGGTAAGCTACTGGTCCGACACGATCAATAATCTTGAATGGTCCAATATACCTTGGATTTAATTTCCCTCGTTTACCAAATCGAACAACGCCTTTCCAAGGTGCAACTTTAAGCATGACCATCTCTCCAATTTCAAATTCTATATCTTTTCTTTTAATGTCAGCGTAGCTCTTTTGTCGACTTTGGGCGGTTTTCAACCGTTGTTGAATTTGGATGATCTTCTCGGTAGTTTCTTGTATAATCTCCGGACCCGTAATCTGTCTATCCCCCACTTCACTCCAACAAATCGGAGACCTGCACTTTCTACCATAAAGTGCTTCAAACGGCGCCATCTCAATGCTTGAATGGTAGCTGTTGTTGTAGGAAAATTCTGCTAACGGTAGATGTCGATCCCAACTGTTTCCGAAATCAATAACACATGCTCGTAGCATGTCTTCAAGCGTTTGTATTGTCCTTTCGCTCTGCCCATCAGTTTGTGGATGATAGGCAGTACTCATGTCTAGACGAGTTCCTAATGCTTGCTGTAATGTCTGCCAGAATCTTGAAATAAATCTACCATCCCTATCAGAGATAATAGAGATTGGTATTCCATGTCTGGAGACGACTTCCTTCAAATACAGTCGTGCTAACTTCTCCATCTTGTCATCTTCTCTTATTGGCAGGAAGTGTGCTGATTTGGTGAGACGATCAACTATTACCCAAATAGTATCAAAACCACTTGCAGTCCTTGGCAATTTAGTGATGAAATCCATGGTAATGTTTTCCCATTTCCATTCCGGGATTTCGGGTTGTTGAAGTAGACCTGATGGTTTCTGATGCTCAGCTTTGACCTTAGAACACGTCAAACATTCTCCTACGTATTTAGCAACATCGGCTTTCATACCCGGCCACCAAAAATGTTTCTTGAGATCCTTGTGCATCTTCCCCGTTCCAGGATGTATTGAGTATCTGGTTTTATGAGCTTCTCTAAGTACCATTTCTCTCATATCTCCAAATTTTGGTACCCAAATCCTTTCAGCCCTATACCGGGTTCCGTCTTCCCGAATATTAAGATGCTTCTCCGATCCTTTGGGTATTTCATCCTTTAAATTTCCCTCTTTTAAAACTCCTTGTTGCGCCTCCTTTATTTGAGTAGTAATGTTATTATGAATCATTATATTCATAGATTTTACTCGAATGGGTTCTCTGTCCTTCCTGCTCAAGGCATCGGCTACCACATTTGCCTTCCCCGGGTGGTAACGAATCTCAAAGTCATAATCATTCAATAATTCAATCCACCTACGCTACCTCATATTCAGTTGTTTCTGATTAAATATGTGTTGAAGACTTTTGTGGTCGGTATATATAATACTTTTGACCCCATATAAGTAGTGCCTCCAAGTCTTTAATGCAAAAACAACCGCGCCTAATTCCAAATCATGCGTCGTATAATTTTGTTCGTGAATCTTCAATTGTCTAGACGCATAAGCAATCACCTTCGTTCGTTGCATTAATACACAACCGAGACCTTGCTTTGATGCATCACAATAAATCACAAAATCATCATTCCTTTTAGGCAATGACAATATAGGTGCCGTAGTTAGCTTTTTCTTTAATAACTGAAACGCTTTCTCTTGTTCATCATTCCATTCAAATTTCTTCCCTTTATGCGTTAATGCAGTCAAGGGTTTTGCTATTCTGGAAAAGTCTTGGATGACCCTTCTGTAGTAACCAGCTAGTCCTAAAAACTGGCGTATGTGTTTCGGAGTTTTCGGGGTTTCCCACTTTTCAACAGTTTCTATCTTTGCCGGATCCACCTTAATACCTTCTTTGTTCACTATGTGACCGAGGAATTGAACTTCTTCCAACCAAAATGCACACTTTGAAAACTTAGCGTACAATTCTTCCTTCCTCAATACTTCTAACACCTTTCTCAAATGTTCACCGTGTTCTTGGTCATTCTTTGAGTAAATAAGTATGTCATCAATGAAAACAATGACAAACTTGTCAAGGTATGGTCCACACACTCGGTTCATAAGGTCCATGAACACAGCTGGTGCATTAGTTAAACCAAACGGCATGACCATAAACTCGTAATGACCGTAACGTGTTCTGAAAGCAGTCTTTAGAATATCATCTTCTTTCACCCGCATTTGATGATACCCGGAACGTAAGTCAATCTTTGAATAAACAGACGAGCCTTGTAGTTGATCAAATAAGTCATCGATTCTCGGTAGTGGGTAGCGGTTTTTGATGGTAAGTTTTTTCAACTCTCGATAGTCGATACACAACCTGAATGTACCATCTTTCTTCTTGACAAACAAAACAGGAGCTCCCCACGGTGATGTGCTTGGTCGAATGAAACCACGCTCTAAAAGTTCTTGTAATTGGCTTTGCAGTTCTTTCATCTCGCTGGGTGCGAGTCTGTAAGGAGCACGAGCTATTGGTGCAGCTCCTGGTACAAGATCTATTTGAAATTCAACGGATCGATGTGGGGGTAATCCGGGTAATTCTTTCGGAAATACATCGGGAAATTCTTTTGCAATGGGAACATCATTGATGCTCTTTTCTTCGGTTTGTACTTTCTCGACGTGTGCTAGAACAGCATAGCAACCTTTTCTTATTAGTTTTTGTGCCTTCAAATTACTAATAAGATGTAGCTTCGTGTTTCCCTTTTCTCCGTACACCATTAAGGGTTTTCCTTTTTCTCGTATAATGCGAATTGCATTTTTGTAACAAACGATCTCTGCTTTCACTTCTTTCAACTAGTCCATACTGATTATCACATCAAAACTCCCTAACTCTACTGGTATCAAATCAATCTTAAATGTTTCGCTAACCAGTTTAATTTCTCGATTCCGACATATATTATCTGCTGAAATTAATTTACCATTTGCTAATTCGAGTAAAAATTTACTATCCAAAGGCGTCAATGGACAACTTAATTTAGCACAAAAATCTCTACTCATATAGCTTCTATCCGCACCCGAATCAAATAAAACGTAAGCAGATTTATTGTCAATAAGAAACGTACCCGTAACAAGCTCCGGGTCTTCCTGTGCCTCTGGCGCATTAATATTGAAAACTCTTCCACGGCCTTGTCCATTCGTGTTCTCCTGGTTCGAGCAATTTCTAATAATGTGGCCCGGTTTTCCACATTTATAACAAACTACATTGGCATAACTTGCTCCGACACTACTTGCTCCGCCATTACTCGTTCCGACACTGATAATGCTAAAAACGAACATATATTTCATAGCATTATTCCTCAAGAAAGACAAGCTTTTAGTTGCAATTGTTCTATTTACAAGCGATATTCGTTTAAATAATAAAAGGTGAAGACAAAAGACAGATTCGACGAATTGAAGACGCAAACGACCAAAAAGCTCAAAAGTACAAAAGACAATCAAAAAGGTTCCAATTATTGATAAGAAACGTCTCGAAATTACAAGAGTACAAGATTCAAAACGCAAAGTACAAAATATAAAATTGTACGCAAGGACGTTCGAAAATCCGGAACCGGGACCAGAGTCAACTCTTAACGCTCGACGCAACGGACTAAAAATTACAAGTTAACTATGTATATAAATATAATATAATATATAATTAATTATATTAATTATATATATATTATATATATATTATAAACCGTCGGTAAACAAAGAGCCAAACTCCTCTGAGCTGTAAAAGTAACCTCCGCGACTCGCGGAGTTTGAAGGCAAAATTCACCGCGAGTCGCGGAGCCCCAAATTACGAAATTCCCTATAAAGCCAACCGAATTCTGATCACAATTCAAAATCTATTTTCTCTCTTCTCTCATATATACGTAAAATATATATATATAATTTATATTTTAATTTTAATTTTAATTATAATTCTAATAATAAGGGTATGTTAGCGAATGTTGTAAGGGTGTAAGTCGAAATTCTGTCCGTGTAACGCTACGCTATTTTTAATCATTGTAAGTTATGTTCAACCTTTTTACATTAATGTCTCGTAGCTAAGTTATTATTATGCTTATTTAAAACGAAGTAATCATGATGTTGGGCTAATTACTAAAATTGGGTAATTGGGCTTTGTACCATAATTGGGGTTTGGACAAAAGAACGACACTTGTGGAAATTAGACTATGGGCTATTAATGGGCTTTATATTTGTTTAACTAAATGAAAGTTTGTTAATGTTAATATAAAGATTTACAATTGGGCGTCCCTATAAATTACCATATACACTCGATCGGACACGATGGGCGGGGTATTTATATGTACGAATAATCGTTCATTTAACCGGACATGGGAATGGATTAATAGCCACTAGAATAATTAAAACAGGGGTGAAATTACATTCAAGGGTAATTGGTGTAATTGTTAACAAAGTAGTAAAACCTTGGTTTACACGCAGTCGATAACCTGGTGTATTCATTAAACAAAGTATTAAAACCTTGTTACAATTCGAATCCCCAATTAGTTGGAATATTTAACTTCGGGTATAAGAATAATTTGATGAGGACACTCGCACTTTATATTTATGACTGATGGACTGTTATGGACAAAAACCAGACGGACATATTAAATAATCCAGGACAAAGGACAATTAACCCATGGGCATAAAACTAAAATCAACACGTCAAACATCATGATTACGGAAGTTTAAATAAGCATAATTCTTTTATTTCATATTTAATTTCCTTTATTTTATATTTAATTGCACTTCTAATTATCGCACTTTTATTTATTGTTATTTAATCGCACTTTTAATTATCGTACTTTTTAATTATCGCAATCTTATTTTCGTTATTTACTTTACGCTTTAATTTAAGTCTTGTATTTATTTTATATTTTACATTAGGTTTTAACTGCGACTAAAGTCTTAAAATCGACAAACCGGTCATTAAACGGTAAAAACCCCCCTTTATAATAATAATATTACTTATATATATATTTGTATTTTTAATAAAAGTAAACTAATATAGCGTTGAGCTTTGTTTAAAGATTTCCCTGTGGAACGAACCGGACTTACTAAAAACTACACTACTGTACGATTAGGTACACTGCCTATAAGTGTTGTAGCAAGGTTTAAGTATATCCATTCTATAAATAAATAAATATCTTGTGTAAAATTGTATCGTATTTAATAGTTTTTCCTGCAAAAATTTAATAGTATTTTATACCCCTCTGCTTTGACATCAAGTATTTTTGGCGCCGCTGCCGGGGAACTCTCTTAAACACCGGAAGCGCAACGCTAATATAAAAAAAAAAAAAAAAAATTTTTGTTTACTTTTATTAAAATTCGCTTTTGTAAAAATACGTTTTAAATATTCAAAAATATAAAAAGAAAAACAAAAATATAAATATTTTTAAGATTTTGTTAAATATTTAAGTTTTATAAGTTTCTTTATTTTTATTTTAGTTTATAAAAATATAAGTTTTATTAACTATCTTTTATTTATAGAAAAAAATTAAAAACAGAAAATAAAAAAAAAATAAATAAATAAAGAAAAAACGCGTCGAATTTAAAGCTGTCATCTGAATTTTTGAACGCCGCGACTCGCGGGGTTTTCTGCATTAATTACCGCAAGTCACGGAGCTTCTCTGACACGCGAACAGAAACCCTAATCCTGCATTAATTACGATTATTAATTAATTATTATTATTATTTAACCCTAATTATTATTATTATTATTATTATTAGTTTTATTTTAAGATTTACTTTTTATTTAATTTATGTATTTAGTATTAATTAGTTTTAATTAAATTGTAAAATTAGTAGTTTTATTAAATAAATAATATAAAAATAATATTTTTATAAAAATTGTACTTTTTACAACTTTTTGTATATTTTTATATTTTGTACCTTTTTAATCGTTGTAGCATAATATTTGTATTTTTCGCTCATATTTAATTTTAAACTTAGTTTTTGCTATAGTTATTTTTACTCCTAGATTTTTAGGCTTTGCCGTAGAATTCCTTAAGTGCTTTTGCTTTAGACTAAGATTTAGGTGCTTTAGAATTTTGCGACGCCTTTTTAAGTTTTAGTTTCTTTTTAAGTTATTTCCATTTGGGATTTAGTTTTTCTTGTAAGCTTTAATATTTTTAGACGACTTTTACCTATGTATCAATTATCATTCCAATTAGTAATCTCAATTTGCGATTATAATTTTAAGTTAGTTGTAGTAATAAGGTTAGGTTAGTAAAGTATTTTTAAGTTTTTATAAGTTTCTTTTATTTTTCCGTCACCTTTTATTTTTCAACCATTATTCTTTTTCGACCTTTTGCGACGAACTCTTTTTCTTTCTTATTTCTCGCCATTCTAGTTTTAGGACATAGATTTTTATTCTACTTCTTATCTAAATTTCTTAAAATTACGAAAATTTATTTTAAGTGGTTAAATTGATAGACATCAAAATTTTCTGGTTCGTAGTAATAGTTGGATTTGTACGTGGACCGGGTTATTGGAGCCAAACAGTCCTCAATTATATTGAGACCAAACGAATCCTGCCCCTCTGCTGCATCTTTTGGCTATTCAAAACGTGGGCAAAATCAGAAAAGTCTATTGATTGGATAACTTATTATAATTTTTCTTTCCTTTTAAAAACTAATAGGATATTCAGTGAATGCACCGAGCAAGACGTTCATCACCTTTTGTACGTTCACCACCTGTAACTAGATCAAGACATTTAGCAAATATAACCGCCGTTGATTTTTCTTTAGAATCGTCATCCAGTCGACCAAGTACTTCAGTTCAAATTTTCGATAATCCATTTTTTGAACCCGACCTCACAATTGAGAATCCGGAGAATATTCAGGAACGGTTCATAGATCCTGAACCATTAAACTTTCCTCCGGAGCCACCAATCATTCAAACAGAGATTGTTGAGGAACGAACCATTAAATCAGAATCATCTAGTGATACCGATTCAACAAATTCAATTATGGAGAATCTGGAACCGTTAAGTATGGAAGACCGAATGAGAGCTAAACGCACTGGCCAAGGTCACGCAATTACTCATCCAGACATTAATGCGCCAGATTATGAAATCAAAGGACAAATTTTACACATGGTGACTAATCAATGCCAATTTAGTGGTGCGCCGAAGGAAGATCCAAATGAACATCTACGTACCTTTAATAGGATCTGCACACTATTTAAAATCCGAGAAGTAGAGGATGAACATATATATCTCATGTTATTTCCCTGGACTTTAAAGGGAGAAGCCAAAGATTGGTTGGAATCGTTACCTGAAGGGGCGATTGATACATGGGATGTTTTAGTTGACAAATTTCTTAAACAATTCTTTCCTGCATCTAAAGCCGTAAGACTTCAAGCAGAAATTGTTACGTTTACACAGAAACCAAATGAAACTCTATATGAGGCATGGACAAGATATGGAAAGTTGTTAAGAGGATGTCCGCAACATGGTTTAGACACCTGTCAAATAGTACAAATATTCTACCAAGGATGCGACATCACTACAAGGAAAGACATAGATATAGCAGCTGGTGGTTCTATTATGAAGAAAACCGAAACTGATGCTTACAAAATTATTGATAACACTGCTTCCCACTCACATGAGTGGCACCAAGAAAAAGATATCGTTAGATCATCTAAAGCAGCTAGAGCCGATTCTAGCCATGACTTAGATTCCATTTCCGCAAAGATAGATGCTGTGGAGAGACGAATGGAAAAGATGACTAAGGATATTCACTCAATACGAATTAGTTGTGAGCAGTGTGGAGGACCACATTTGACAAAAGATTGTCTCAGTATTGAATTAACAATGGAACAAAGAGAGAATATTTCATACATAAACCAAAGGCCTGGAAATAATTATCAGAATAATTATCAACCGCCAAGACCGATTTGCAATCAAAACCAGAATTATAACCGAAATATTCCATACAACAACCAACAAGGTCCTAGCAATCAACAAGTATCCAATAATACTTACAATCAGCAAAGACCGAATTTTCAAAACAAACCACCACAACAAACCGATGATAAAAAGCCGAATTTAGAAGATATGATGACAAAGCTAGTTGAAACTCAAACGCAGTTTTTCACATCTCAAAAACAAACTAATGAACAAAATGCTCAAGCATTTAGAAATCAACAAGCTTCTATTCAAAATCTGGAACAAGAAGTAAGTAACCTAGCAAGATTAATAGGTGAAAGAAAACCGGGAAGTTTACCAAGCGATACAAATGCTAACCCCCGGAATGAAACAGCTAAAGCTATTACCACAAGAAGTGGTACAACACTTAAACCACCTGAAATACCTGTAACTTCTGATGAAACTATTCCTACTCCACAAGAACCACAACCTGATCAATATAAGGAAAAAGAACCGGTAGTTGAAAAAGTTAATGAAGATAACACAGTTAAGGATAAACCTTATGTTAAACCATACCAACTACCACTTCCTTACCCGAGTAAAATGAAGAAAGAGAAACTTGAAGCCGAGCAATCCAAATTCTTGGATATGTTTAAACAGATAAATGTAAATCTTCCTTTCATTGATGTGATTTCAGGAATGCCAAGATATGCTAAATTCTTGAAAGATCTAATCTCAAATAGAAAGAAAATGGAAGAACTCTCGGCTGTTACTATGAATGCTAATTGTTCAGCAGTGCTGTTGAATAAGATACCAGAAAAATTATCTGATCCAGGAAGTTTCACAATTCCATGTTTTCTGGGTAGTCTTAGTTCAATAGAAGCATTGGCAGACTTAGGTGCTAGTATAAATCTAATGCCGTATTCACTATACGCTAAACTAGACCTTGGAGAATTGAAACCAACCAGAATAAGCATACAACTAGCCGATAGATCAATAAAATATCCTAGAGGGATAATGGAGAACATGCTAGTTAAAGTTGGTACTTTAGTATTTCCAGTAGATTTTGTTGTTTTGGACATGGAAGAAGATTCTCAAGTTCCTCTCATATTAGGAAGACCATTCTTAAACACGGCTAAAGCAATGATAGACGTGTTCGGTAAGAAACTGACCCTAAGTATAGAGGATGAGAGTGTTACCTTTTCAGTTGATAGAGCAATGCAACAACCACAATCTGCAGATGATACATGTTATTATATTCAAACTATAGATGCACATGCAGAATTATTAGAAGAATTTCCAGAATTACAAGGAACAGGAGAATGTTCTTTAGGAGAAGGTAATGAACCAATTGATGAAGCTGAAATGTTAGCTACACTTATAGCTAATGGATATGAACCAACAACAGAAGAAATTCAAATGCTAAAAGAAGAAGACAGATATCGATATAAATCATCGATAGAAGAACCTCCGAAATTAGAGTTAAAGCCACTTCCAAACCATTTGGAATACGCTTATTTACATGGTGAATCTGAATTACCTGTAATAATATCGTCTTCTCTTACTGAAAATGAGAAATCACAACTCATTTCTGTGTTGAAAGCTCATAAACCAGCCATTGCATGGAAGATTCATGATATTAAAGGAATAAGTCCTTCGTATTGCACACATAAAATCCTTATGGAAGAAGGTCATAAAACGTATGTGCAACGCCAACGAAGACTAAATCCTAATATGCAAGATGTAGTTAAGAAAGAGATTATTAAACTGCTAGATGCAGGTTTGATATATCCAATTTCTGATAGTCCATGGGTAAGCCCAGTTCAATGCGTACCTAAGAAGGGTGGCATGACTGTCATTACAAATGAAAAAAATGAGCTTATTCCTACTAGGACTGTAACAGGATGGCGTGTATGTATTGATTATAGAAAATTAAATGACGCCACCAGAAAAGATCACTTTCCCTTACCTTTCATAGATCAAATGTTGGAAAGATTAGCCGGAAATAGTTACTATTGTTTTCTAGATGGATTTTCCTGATATTTTCAAATTCCAATAGCACCCGAAGATCAAGAGAAAACCACATTCACGTGCCCTTATGGTACTTTTGCTTACAAACGCATGCCATTTGGACTTTGCAACGCCCCTGCAACCTTTCAAAGGTGTATGATGGCGATTTTTCACGACATGATAGAAGAATGCATGGAAGTATTCATGGATGACTTTTCAGTCTTCAGTGATACATTTAAATCATGTCTAGTTAATCTGAAACGAATGCTAATTAGATGCGAACAATCAAATCTAGTACTTAATTGGGAGAAATGCCATTTCATGGTTAAAGAAGGCATCGTTCTTGGACATAAAATTTCAAAAGAAGGAATTGAAGTGGATAGAGGTAAAGTAGATGTAATTGCTAAACTTCCACATCCCACAAATGTTAGAGGAGTTAGGAGTTTTCTAGGGCATGCCAGTTTTTACCGACGTTTCATAAAAGATTTTTCAAAAATTGCCACTCCTATGAATAAACTCCTAGAAAAGGATGCGCCATTCATCTTTTCAGATGAGTGTATCAAATCTTTTAATATTCTTAAAGAGAAACTCACTAATGCGCCGATCATGATAACACCAAATTGGAATCTACCATTTGAACTAATGTGCGATGCAAGTGATTTTGCAATGGGAGCCGTTTTAGGACAAAGGATTGAAAAACGATTTCAACCTATATATTATGCTAGTAAGACGTTACAAGGAGCACAAAAAAACTATACAACTACTGAAAAAGAACTCCTTGCTATTGTCTTTGCTTTTGACAAATTTCGATCATATCTCGTTCTAGCAAAAACGGTGGTCTATACCGACCATTCTGCTCTTAGATACATATTTTCAAAACAAGATGCTAAACCAAGATTAATCCGTTGGATCTTACTCTTACAAGAGTTTGATATTGAAATCCGAGATAAAAGAGGAGCAGAAAATCTCGCCGCTGATCATCTTTCTCGTCTTGAAAATCCCGAATTAGAAGTTCTGAATGAATCGGCCATACAAGACAACTTTCCTGATGAATATCTATTGAAGATAGATTATAAAGAAATCCCATGGTTTGCAGACTATGCAAACTACTTAGTTTGTGGATTCCTTGAAAAAGGATTATCGTACCAAAGACGAAAGAAATTCTTCAGTGATATAAAACACTATTTCTGGGAAGATCCACATCTGTTTAAAAGTTGTCCCGATGGAATAATACGCCGATGTGTATTTGGAGATGAAGCTAGTAAAATTTTAAACCATTGTCACACAGGACCAACAGGAGGGCATTATGGGCCTCAACTAACAGCAAGAAAAGTTTATGAAGCTGGATTCTATTGGCCTACAATTTACAAAGACGCACACCTTCTTTGCAAATCCTGTGATACTTGTCAAAGGGCCGGAAAAATAAGTCAACGTGATGAAATGCCACAAAATGTCATCCAAGTATGTGAAGTATTTGACATTTGGGGTATTGACTTTATGGGTCCATTTCCAAAATCTCATAATAATCTATATATACTCGTAGCCATTGATTATGTATCTAAATGGGCGGAAGCACAAGCTCTCCCAACTAACGATGCACGAGTTGTAGTCAACTTTTTAAAACGTCTTTTTGCAAGGTTTGGAACACCGAAAGCTTTAATAAGTGATCGGGGTACTCATTTCTGTAATAATCAACTTGAGAAAGTTCTTAAAAGATATGGAGTAACTCATAAAATCTCCACCGCATATCATCCACAAACAAGTGGACAAGTTGAAAATACAAACCGAGCTTTAAAACGTATTCTAGAGAAAACCGTAGGATCAAATCCGAAGGAATGGTCCATTAAATTGGAGGATGCACTCTGGGCTTTTAGAACAGCCTACAAAACTCCAATTGGAACCACACCTTTTAGACTTGTTTATGGAAAAGCATGTCATCTTCCAGTAGAAATTGAACACAAAGCATTTTGGGCTTTGAAGACATGTAATCTTGATTTACATGAAGCCGGACGTCTACGATTAAGTCAACTAAACGAATTAGAAGAATTAAGACATGAAGCATACGAAAATTCGTTAATCTATAAAGAAAGAACGAAGAAATGGCATGATAAAAGAATCAGAAGTTCAAAAGAATTTAAAGAAGGAGACAGAGTTCTTCTTTTCAATTCACGATTCAAGCTATTTCCTGGAAAATTGAAATCAAGATGGTCTGGACCATTCATAGTCAAAAGAGTTTTCCCATACGGAACGATAGAATTAATAAATTCAAATGGGATTGAATTTAAAGTTAATGGTCACAGAGTTAAACATTACATACATGGTCCGATGGAAGTCGACAACGAAGTTAATCACAATTTCGACAACACAGCTAACTAAGTGTGGGGAGAATCAAGTCTTTAAAGGATAATATGTATTTCTGTTAGAGTTAGAATGTCTGTTTTCGTGTAGTTCTCGAAAATGGAACCCGAATGGTCTTTCCCTAGCAGACCCTAAAGAACTAGTCTTCTCCCCCCATTCTAAATTTTTATTTTTCTTAGGTTTTTACAAAATGAAGACTGCCTGTGAACTAAACCATGGTCTAATGCTACACGCTTTGATCACTAAACGTAATAATGACATACTCCCGAGTGAAATAGTATCAGTAATCAGAGAAAGAATGGACGGAGTTAGAAAAGAATCCAGATGCGAAGATAATAAGTTACAATTTGGTAAAGGAAAATCAAAATCCGCAGCGAAAAGAAGAGCACGACACCTAGAACGATGTCACAAATGCGGAAAATGGTCGCATGGAGGTAAATGTTCCAATAATCAAACCTATTCAAATACCGAATTTGTTACTTTATGCAGAGACGGACCGTTCATATGTTTAGAAGAAAAGATACTGAATGCTCGAGGTTACGCCTATGTAGCCATGGAAAACCAATTAAACCGACTATCTTATGAATGGGATAGATCATATAACTAAGAAATCTATTTCACAGGTATGTCTGTACAGTTTTTATTTTTATTTTTATTTTTAACCTTTTGATAATAAACGCTAATTTGTTCGCTAAAAAGTATTAAATTGGTATTGAATAAAATTAGGTTTGGCGACCGAAATTATTGATATCATTCAAAAATTTATTACATCACTGCGAAATTTAACGTTTATTCTTAAGGTATAAATATCTTTAATCAATCAACCCAAAATATTTCAAAAATTCGTCATGAGTTAAATTAGGTTTTGGAACCGAAATTACTTTACCGAAAAGAGGGGCGTATATTTTTGATAATATTTGATTGATTAAAGTGGGATAAAAAGACAAAAAGATTTTTAATTTTATTTTTACCATGTTTTTAAAATTAATATTTAAATCTTAAATTAATATTATAAACTTTGTAAAAACAATATATTTAAAATTGTAAATATTTGAAAAATTAATATAAGTTTGATATGAATTTATAAATTTTTAAATTAAGTTTGGTGTGAATTTTTAATTTTTAAAATATAAAATTTTAATTTTATGCATTTCAAATTTTAAGTTTGGTGTGAATTTTTAATAATAATTTTGAATTTTATATTTAAGTTGTGTGAATTTAAAAACAAAAATTTACTTTATCTCATTAAGTTAAGAATATGATTTTTAAAATTCGTCGTAAGTTGAAGACTAGGTCTTTGAACCGAAATTGCTTTACCCAAGGGAGGGACGAGAACTTTTATTATCATTATTTTTAATCTTATTGATTTAAAGTATGCCAAAAACATTAAAAAACCCAAAAATCTTAGCTTTTAAAACAATCGCTACAAAAAGACAAATTTTAAAATTTTGTCGAAGGACGGACTAGGACATCGATCCGAAACGACCTCGTCCTAAATAACAAGGGAAACAAAGTTTTAAAATTAATTACTTAATTGTTTTAATAAGTTAATGATTGCAATGTATTATCTAACTTTTATTCTTAGATTTTAATAATTTTTGAACGTGGGGTAATATACCAAACTTCAAAAATATGTATATATGTTTGCAAGTTTATCTTATGTACACAACAGGGTAAAACAACGCATTTTCAAAGACTGGCATTAAGTTCAGCAAAAGCAACTAATTTTGACGACAAGATGCAAAATATATGTGAAATAACAACAAGACGGAATGAACAAATGATGTGCACCATTTATCATTCAGCAAACAAACGCCAATATATTTGGAAACTTTGGTAAAAATTTAATCATTTTCACACAAATCACCCTCAATAATTTAAATTGTTACTGATTTCTTGCAAATGAGGGCATTGCAAGATCTTAAGTGTGGGAAGGGGTTAAATTCTTTCGGATTTTAAAATTTTTATCTTAAACACTTGGTTACCATTAAAAAATACTAGTAAAGCAGTAGTTGTATTAGAATCTAGTGCTCTCTGATAAAAAAAGAACAGCCCTAGTCTTATATACTGACTACCCAATTCTAGTAAAATTTTTCAAAATTTTCAATTAAATGAATTCAAAATCATGTTTATACATATTTATGAACGATAAAACTAGGTTTTAACACCGAAATTATTGTTACCTCGGAAAGGACATAAATTAAGAAACAAACTAAAATGTCAAAATTCATTTAAAATGGAATAGAGGACAATAAAAAGGAAAATAAAAGCCAAGTGTGGGAAAATTTACCAAGTTATCTTAAACATATGTCACATATATCTGTAACAAATAACTGAAAATACTTTTGCTTTGGACTAAACTAAACTGTTTTACCCGATGAAAGAAAAGAAGAGATGGATCTACACGATGAATCAATTCCATCATTAAAAGGAAGTAAAGTCTTCCGAAAAAGACACGCGCTTCTTGATTTAGGTCATGAAGTTGTCGTCCAGACCAGCTGTAGGTTGACGAAAAATCTAGAAAAGTCATCACTAAAATCAGCAGGAAATCCACGGACCTTAGCATTAAACAGGGTCGCCAAGTGGTCAGATTTATCCTAACCATGAGAAGGATTTATCTCGTACAATGGGGGGGCACCATGCAAATTAGCTGGATAAGACTAATGAATCAGATCCCCAGAAAGGATAATCTCCTTAAAGATTAAAAATCAGCTTTTAAGACTGATATTACTCAATCCTAGAGATTGACCTTAAAGATTGAGAATTCAAACTCATGGAATTCAATGATATCTAAACTCGAGCTTGAACGAGAAAATATTTTGATCAAAATTACAAACCGATTTGTTTTCTGAAAACCCTATTTTCAATGCGTTCATTACCATTGAACGTAAAATCCTAGGAATTCACCTGGAATTCATTAGGTCACCTGAACTAAATCGGGTGTCAACCGTAAGAACGGTGGTTGCATAGTGGTCAAAGACAGGACCTTGTGCCAGACCGAAAAATTATAAGGGTGAGCTTTACTATTGCTCCTACCAAGGATAGTAATTGCGTCCGACACGTTATAGACCATAATTAAAAGCATGTCAGGGGACATTGCCTTAACAGTTGCTTGTTCAACGCTTTCCTTTACAACCGGACGGTAGTTTACCGAAAGGTAATATACGGGACAAGTAAACTGGACGTGTTGCTTTCCAAATACAAGGTTAGCAAGTGGGTGACACAAAACAGCAAGTTTTGAGCTAAAATTTTCAATTCTGAAACCCACCAAACCCACAAAAATATTTTGCAAACACCGGTAAAGGGTTATCCCGGAAAACTTATCTAGGGTAAAAACTAGATTTCAAAAGATCAAATGTTTTCATAAAGATCCAATTTCCTTAATGGATCTAAACTTTTATAGTCATGTGGGACTGTAAACCATATCGTTACTACCATTGTTTATACCGCCGTATAGAAATCACTGATGTACAAAGTGTGAAGAATAAAGAAGTGATTCTTGTATTTCAAGACAATATTGCTTGAGGACAAGCAACGCTCAAGTGTGGGAATATTTGATAATGCTAAAAACGAACATATATTTCATAGCATTATTCCTCAAGAAAGACAAGCTTTTAGTTGCAATTGTTCTATTTACAAGCGATATTCGTTTAAATAATAAAAGGTGAAGACAAAAGACAGATTCGACGAATTGAAGACGCAAACGACCAAAAAGCTCAAAAGTACAAAAGACAATCAAAAAGGTTCCAATTATTGATAAGAAACGTCTCGAAATTACAAGAGTACAAGATTCAAAATGCAAAGTACAAAATATAAAATTGTACGCAAGGACGTTCGAAAATCCGGAACCGGGACCAGAGTCAACTCTTAACGCTCGATGCAACGGACTAAAAATTACAAGTTAACTATGTATATAAATATAATATAATATATAATTAATTATATTAATTATATATATATTATATATATATTATAAACCGTCGGTAAACAAAGATCCAAACTCCTCTGAGCTGTAAAAGTAACCTCCGCGACTCGCGGAGTTTGAAGGCAAAATTCACCGCGAGTCGCGGAGCCCCAAATTACGAAAATCCCTATAAAGCCAACCGAATTCTGATCACAATTCATAATCTATTTTCTCTCTTCTCTCATATATACGTAATATATATATATATATAATTTATATTTTAATTTTAATTTTAATTATAATTCTAATAATAAGGGTATGTTAGCGAATGTTGTAAGGGTGTAAGTCGAAATTCTGTCCGTGTAACGCTACGCTATTTTTAATCATTGTAAGTTATGTTCAACCTTTTTACATTAATGTCTCGTAGCTAAGTTATTATTATGCTTATTTAAAACGAAGTAATCATGATGTTGGGCTAATTACTAAAATTGGGTAATTGGGCTTTGTACCATAATTGGGGTTTGGACAAAAGAACGACACTTGTGGAAATTAGACTATGGGCTATTAATGGGCTTTATATTTGTTTAACTAAATGAAAGTTTGTTAATGTTAATATAAAGATTTACAATTGGGCGTCCCTATAAATTACCATATACACTCGATCGGACACGATGGGCGGGGTATTTATATGTACGAATAATCGTTCATTTAACCGGACACGGGAATGGATTAATAGCCACTAGAATAATTAAAACAGGGGTGAAATTACATTCAAGGGTAATTGGTGTAATTGTTAACAAAGTAGTAAAACCTTGGTTTACACGCAGTCGATAACCTGGTGTATTCATTAAACAAAGTATTAAAACCTTGTTACAATTCGAATCCCCAATTAGTTGGAATATTTAACTTCGGGTATAAGAATAATTTGATGAGGACACTCGCACTTTATATTTATGACTGATGGACTGTTATGGACAAAAACCAGACGGACATATTAAATAATCCAGGACAAAGGACAATTAACCCATGGGCATAAAACTAAAATCAACACGTCAAACATCATGATTACGGAAGTTTAAATAAGCATAATTCTTTTATTTCATATTTAATTTCCTTTATTTTATATTTAATTGCACTTCTAATTATCGCACTTTTATTTATTGTTATTTAATCGCACTTTTAATTATCGTACTTTTTAATTATCGCAATCTTATTTTCGTTATTTACTTTACGCTTTAATTTAAGTCTTGTATTTATTTTATATTTTACATTAGGTTTTAACTGCGACTAAAGTCTTAAAATCGACAAACCGGTCATTAAACGGTAAAAACCCCCCTTTATAATAATAATATTACTTATATATATATTTGTATTTTTAATAAAAGTAAACTAATATAGCGTTGAGCTTTGTTTAAAGATTTCCCTGTGGAACGAACCGGACTTACTAAAAACTACACTACTGTACGATTAGGTACACTGCCTATAAGTGTTGTAGCAAGGTTTAAGTATATCCATTCTATAAATAAATAAATATCTTGTGTAAAATTGTATCGTATTTAATAGTTTTTCCTGCAAAAATTTAATAGTATTTTATACCCCTCTGCTTTGACATCAGACACCATTTGTTCCTTTCGTTCTATTAACCCCTGGTCCGTAGACCTCACACTTCGCCGCGCTATGACCATTTCTTTTACACTTGTTGCAAAATTTGGTGCAGAACCCCGAGTGATTCTTTTCACACCTTTGGCATAGCTGCTTCTGATTGTTGTTGTTGTTGCGGTTATTATTGTTGTTGGGATGATTGTTGTAGTTGCTGTTGTTATTATTGTTGTTGTTGTTGGGCCGTTTGTTGTAGTTGCGATTGATGTTGCGATTGTTGGGATAATTGTTGCGATTATTGTTGTAATTGCTGTTGTTGTTGTATTGGTGATTCTTATCACCGTTTTCCTCCCACTTTCTTTTGACTTGCTTCACATTGGCCTCTTCAGCAGTCTGTTCTTTAATTCTTTCTTCAATCTGGTTCACGAGTTTGTGAGCCATTCTACATGCCTGTTGTATGGAGGCGGGCTCGTGTGAACTTATATCTTCTTGGATTCTTTCCGGTAATCCTTTCACAAATGCGTCGATCTTCTCTTCCTCATCTTCGAATGCTCCCGGACACAATAGGCACAATTCTGTGAATCGTCTTTCGTACATGGTAATATCATATCCTTGGGTTCGTAACCCTCTAAGTTCTGTCTTGAGCTTATTGACCTCGGTTCTCGGACGGTACTTCTCGTTCATCAAGTGCTTGAATGCTGACCACGGTAGTGCGTACGCATCGTCTTGTCCCACTTGCTCTAGATAGGTATTCCACCATGTTAACGCAGAACCTGTGAAGGTATGCGTAGCGTACTTCACTTTGTCCTCTTCAGTACACTTACTTATGGCAAACACCGATTCGACCTTCTCGGTCCACCGTTTCAATCCGATCGGTCCTTCGGTTCCATCAAATTCCAAAGGTTTACAGGCAGTGAATTCTTTGTAGGTGCATCCTACATGATTTCCTGTAATGCTAGATCCAAGGTTATTGTTGGTATGTAGCGCAGCCTGTACTGCGGCTATGTTTGAAGCTAGAAAAGTACGGAATTCCTCTTCATTCATATTCACAGTGTGTCGAGTAGTCGGTGCCATTTCCTTCAAAATAGTCAAATGGAACAAGTTAATCATACAAAATATTAAGAGTAGTTAATAGTATTTCGTAGCATAATATGAACTCATTTATAAAAGCTTTTTCTTCATATTAGCATTTTATAAGTTTAAATTCGGGTAGTGCTTACCCGTTAAGTTCATACTTAGTAGCTAATATACAATTCAACTACTTCAATTCTATATGAAAAACTGATTATAATAATATTTCGCGTTCAAACTTTTACACAATATTTTAGAAACTTACAATACCGCTTATTTTACATAAAGCATGAAATATAGCACACAATAACTTTGATACAAGATAGTTGTGAAGATAATTCTAGCTAGTACACAAGTCGTTCAGCAAAGGCAATAAAGACACGTAATTCATACGTCCAGAAACAAGTCATGCATTCTGGTTTTACTAGGACTACTTCCCATCCTTGGTCTTGTGCAACATAACCGTTATGGCCGTTGATAAGACAGCGTGTTGTAACGTCGTCAAAGGGACGAGGGTTACGTAATGTCCAACAGTCCCGTAATAATCTAAAAACCTCATTTCTTACCCCAATTACCGACTCCGTCACTTGTGGAAACGTTTTGTTTAATAGTTGTAGCCCGATGTTCTTGTTCTCACTTTGGTGAGAAGCGAACATTACTAATCCGTAAGCATAACATGCTTCTTTATGTTGCATGTTAGCCGCTTTTTCTAAATCACGAAGTCCAATATTCGGATATATTGAGTCAAAATAATTTCTTAACCCGTTGCGTAAAATAGCATTTGGGTTCCCCGCAATATATGCGTCAAAGTAAACACATCGTAACTTATGGGTTTCCCAATGTGATATCCCCCATCTTTCAAATGAAAGTCTCTTGTAAACCAAGACATTCTTGGAACGTTCTTCGAATGTCTTACAAACTGATCTCGCCTTAAATAGTTGTGCCGAGGAATTCTGGCCGACTCTAGACAAGATTTCATCAATCATGTCTCCGGGTAGGTCTCTTAAAATATTGGGTTGTCTATCCATTTTGTGTTTTTATACTGTAAAATAGACAAGAGTTAGATTCATAAAAAAAATATACTTATTAATACAAGCAATTTTTACATATATCATAAAGCATAAGCACACTATATTACATATATTACACCACACGAATACAACTATCTTATTCCGACTCGCTTGTTTCTTCTTCTTCGGTTTTGGTTCGTTTTGCCAAGTTTCTAGGGATATATGATGTTCCCCTAATACGAGCCATCGTGATCCACATTGGTTTAGAAAAACCTGGTGGTTTAGAGGTTCCCGGGTCATTGTTACAACTTAAGGACTTCGGGGGTTGACGATACATATAAAGTTCATCGGGGTTGGAATTAGATTTCTCTATTTTTATGCCCTTTCCCTTATTATTTTCTTTTGCCTTTTTAAATTCAGTTGGGGTAATTTCTATAACATCATCAGAATTCTCGTCGGAATCCGATTCATCGGAGAATTGGTAATCCTCCCAATATTTTGCTTCCTTGGCGGAAACACCATTGACCATAATTAACCTTGGTCGGTTGGTTGAGGATTTTCTTTTACTTAACCGTTTTATTATTTCCCCCACCGGTTCTATTTCTTCATCCGGTTCCGATTCTTCTTCCGGTTCCGATTCTTCTTCCGGTTCCGACTCTTCTTCCGGTTCCTCTTCGGGAACTTGTGAATCAGTCCACGAATCATTCCAATTTACATTTGACTCTTCATTATTATTAGGTGAGTCAATGGAACTTGTTCTAGAGGTAGACATCTATCACATAATATCAAACGCGTTAAGAGATTAATATATCACATAATATTCGCATGTTAAAAATATATAGTTTCCAACAAAATTTATTAAGCAATCATTTTTCAAGTAAACACGGTCGAAGTCCAGACTCACTAATGCATCCTAACAAACTCGATAAGAAACACTAATGCAAAATTCTGGTTCTCTAAGACCAACGCTCGGATACCAACTGAAATGTCCCGTTCTTATTGATTAAAAACGTTCCATATTAATTGATTTCGTTGCGAGGTTTTGACCTCTATATGAGACGTTTTTCAAAGACTGCATTCATTTTTAAAACAAACCATAACCTTTATTTCATAAATAAAGGTTTAAAAAGCTTTACGTAGATTATCAAATAATGATAATCTAAAATATCCTGTTTACACACGACCATTACATAATGGTTTACAATACAAATATGTTACATCGAAATCAGTTTCTTGAATGCAGTTTTTACACAATATCATACAAACATGGACTCCAAATCTTGTCCTTATTTTAGTATGCAACAGCGGAAGCTCTTAATATTCACCTGAGAATAAACATGCTTTAAACGTCAACAAAAATGTTGGTGAGTTATAGGTTTAACCTATATATATCAAATCGTAACAATAGACCACAAGATTTCATATTTCAATACACATCCCATACATAGAGATAAAAATCATTCATATGGTGAACACCTGGTAACCGACATTAACAAGATGCATATATAAGAATATCCCCATCATTCTGGGACACCCTTCGGATATGATATAAATTTCGAAGTACTAAAGCATCCGGTACTTTGGATGGGGTTTGTTAGGCCCAATAGATCTATCTTTAGGATTCACGTCAATTAGGGTGTTTGTTCCCTAATTCTTAGATTACCAGACTTAATAAAAAGGGGCATATTCGATTTCGATAATTCAACCATAGAATGTAGTTTCACGTACTTGTGTCTATTTTGTAAATCATTTATAAAACCTGCATGTATTCTCATCCCAAAAATATTAGATTTTAAAAGTGGGACTATAACTCACTTTCACAGATTTTTACTTCGTCGGGAAGTAAGACTTGGCCACTGGTTGATTCACGAACCTATAACAATATATACATATATATCAAAGTATGTTCAAAATATATTTACAACACTTTTAATATATTTTGATGTTTTAAGTTTATTAAGTCAGCTGTCCTCGTTAGTAACCTACAACTAGTTGTCCACTGTTAGATGTACAGAAATAAATCGATAAATATTATCTTGAATCAATTCTCGACCCAGTGTATACGTATCTCAGTATTGATCACAACTCAAACTATATATATTTTGGAATCAACCTCAACCCTGTATAGCTAACTCCAACATTCACATATAGAGTGTCTATGGTTGTTCCGAAATATATATAGATGTGTCGACATGATAGGTCGAAATATTGTATACGTGTCTATGGTATCTCAAGATTACATAATATACAATACAAGTTGATTAAGTTATGGTTGGAATAGATTTGTTACCAATTTTCACGTAGCTAAAATGAGAAAAATTATCCAATCTTGTTTTACCCATAACTTCTTCATTTTAAATCCGTTTTGAGTGAATCAAATTGCTATGGTTTCATATTGAACTCTATTTTATGAATCTAAACAGAAAAAGTATAGGTTTATAGTCAGAAAAATAAGTTACAAGTCGTTTTTGTAAAGGTAGTCATTTCAGTCGAAAGAACGACGTCTAGATGACCATTTTAGAAAACATACTTCCACTTTGAGTTTAACCATAATTTTTGGATATAGTTTCATGTTCATAATAAAAATCGTTTTCTCAGAATAACAACTTTTAAATCAAAGTTTATCATAGTTTTTAATTAACTAACCCAAAACAGCCCGCGGTGTTACTACGACGGCGTAAATCCGGTTTTACGGTGTTTTTCGTGTTTCCAGGTTTTAAATCATTAAGTTAGCATATCATATAGATATAGAACATGTGTTTAGTTGATTTTAAAAGTCAAGTTAGAAGGATTAACTTTTGTTTGCGAACAAGTTTAGAATTAACTAAACTATGTTCTAGTGATTACAAGTTTAAACCTTCGAATAAGATAGCTTTATATGTATGAATCGAATGATGTTATGAACATCATTACTACCTTAAGTTCCTTGGATAAACCTACTGGAAAAGAGAAAAATGGATCTAGCTTCAATGGATCCTTGGATGGCTCGAAGTTCTTGAAGCAGAATCATGACACGAAAACAAGTTCAAGTAAGATCATCACTTGAAATAAGATTGTTATAGTTATAGAAATTGAACCAAAGTTTGAATATGATTATTACCTTGTATTAGAATGATAACCTACTGTAAGAAGCAAAGATTTCTTGAGGTTGGATGATCACCTTACAAGATTGGAAGTGAGCTAGCAAACTTGAAAGTATTCTTGATTTTATGAAACTAGAACTTTTGGAATTTATGAAGAACACTTAGAACTTGAAGATAGAACTTGAGAGAGATCAATTAGATGAAGAAAATTGAAGAATGAAAGTATTTGTAGGTGTTTTTGGTCGTTGGTGTATGGATTAGATATAAAGGATATGTAATTTTGTTTTCATGTAAATAAGTCATGAATGATTACTCATATTTTTGTAATTTTATGAGATATTTCATGCTAGTTGCCAAATGATGGTTCCCACATGTGCTAGGTGACTCACATGGGCTGCTAAGAGCTGATCATTGGAGTGTATATACCAATAGTACATACATCTAAAAGCTGTGTATTGTACGAGTACGAATACGGGTGCATACGAGTAGAATTGTTGATGAAACTGAACGAGGATGTAATTGTAAGCATTTTTGTTAAGTAGAAGTATTTTGATAAGTGTCTTGAAGTCTTTCAAAAGTGTATGAATACATATTAAAACACTACATGTATATACATTTTAACTGAGTCGTTAAGTCATCGTTAGTCGTTACATGTAAATGTTGTTTTGAAACCTTTAGGTTAATGATCTTGTTGAATGTTGTTAACCCATTGTTTATTATAACAAATGAGATGTTAAATTGTTATATTATCATGATATTATGATATATAAACAGTTAAATGTCGTTACAACGATAATCGTTACATATATGTCTCGTTTCGAAATCATTAAGTTAGTAGTCTTATTTTTACATATGTATTTCATTGTTAATACACTTAATAATATATTTACTTATCATTTAACATAATTAACCAAGTGTATCAATATCTTAATATGATTCATATGTACCTAGTAAGACGTTGTTATAACGATAATCGTTATATATATCGTTTTCGAGTTTCTTAAATTAATAGTCTCATTTTTATGTATATAACTCATTGTTAAAATACCTAATGAGATACATACTTATAATAAAAACATGTTAACTATATATATAACCATATATATGTCATCGTATAGTTTTTACAAGTTTTAACGTTCGTGAATCACCGGTCAACTTGGGTGGTCAATTGTCTATATGAAACATATTTCAATTAATCAAGTCTTAACAAGTTTGATTGCTTAACATGTTGGAAACATTTAATCATGTAAATATCAATCTCAATTAATATATATAAACATGAAAAAGTTCGGGTCACTACACGAACCCTTGACATCCCATATGAAAAGGCAAGTGACCGCCACTACACCAATTTTTTGTTGTTAAAATAGTTTGCTATTATTCTACTTCATCTATTGTTTAAAAGTTTGCTATTTACTTTTGAGAACTTATATTTTCACCACAGTTTTTACTAAATCTATCTAAAATTTTCAAAATATCCTTAATAATGACTTAAAAAAATTTGTTGTTATAATCGAACAAAGAATATTTCTGGAAAATAAAATAAAAAAAAAACCATCAAATAATGGTGAAAGTAACCCGCGATTTAGTTGCCAAGCAACGCGAAACCCTCGTTTAGTTGCCAAGCAACCCGAGTCAATCCTTCGAGTTTCCTACCTAGCGTATGCGGGTCGCAAATAAGAGTATTCGATGCGAAAATTTGCCGTTCAAAATAATAATAATAATAATAATAATAGTAAAAGTATAGGTTTGGATGATGGAAGTATCACCTCCCTTTATTTTTCTAACGACAACCAGTCATTTTTTTCCACCGAATTCAAACCTACAATCTCAAAGTTAATGAGTCTTCTTGATACCGTTAAATCATAACCTATTTGATAAAAAGTAAGGTATTCATTATTAATTTTTTATTATATAAAACATACACTCCCTAGAAACTAAAAGGTTAGAATCCAATTTTTTCCCCTCATTTCCATCCATTCAACCGGCACCGACAGTTGAGATTCTTATGTGCTCTCTATTCTCTTTCTTTTTGTCCCTTCTTTCTTCCTTTCGAGTTTTGAGTTCAAGATTTGTTTCCCGATAATCCTTTTATGCACTCAGGCGACGAATACTTTGGATTCTTCTTTTGGATTCTATGTGTGGTGGGTGTCTCTTTTATCTTCTATTGTTAAAGTTCTCACAACATTTTTTTTGAAATAATGGGTGGGAAAGAGTATTTTTAACTCTTGTAGAGGCGAAGTCAGAATTTAAATATAAAGATGACTTACACTATTATCAAATATGATAATATAAATAAACAACGATAGTCGTTAAAAAATTGAACAATGAAGCATATGAGTTATTGTAATACTATGTACAATTTTTTTCGAAACTAGTCTTCTAGAAAACAGATTAATTTATATTATGTCATGTCATTTTCGTGTTGATAGTCTATCTAACATAATTAAATAGTTACATCAATTGTATAAGTTAAATATTTATAAAACACATATAAGAAATTAAGTTGTTCAAGAAAATTATATCCAGTATAAAGGCTAGACCAAACCATCGAAGCTTAACTTGAGTGGTATGCGGGTGAGATCTAACTTCGGGTACTGTCGACCCAAGTTCGATTCTCACTCCAAGTAGGAAGTTTCCAACCTTTAATTGTACTGTCAACATCAATGCAATTTGGAAAGGTCTCTAGAGGGGTTTTCCCAACCTT
Organism: Rutidosis leptorrhynchoides; assembly: GCF_046630445.1. Taxonomy (NCBI): domain Eukaryota; kingdom Viridiplantae; phylum Streptophyta; class Magnoliopsida; order Asterales; family Asteraceae; genus Rutidosis; species Rutidosis leptorrhynchoides. The sequence continues at coordinate 62,550,408 of NC_092340.1, read as the reverse complement.
CTTCGATGATACTGCCAATATCGTCGCGAATTGGGTTTTCTCCTAACGTGTGAGTGAGTGACAAATGAGAGCATTCGATATCGATATTGCTGTTCAAAAGAAATGAAGGCTAGACCAACCAAGTTTGATTCTAGTATCACAAACTAGCCTAACTATACTTTGATGCTTTGATGCATTAATGAGAGATGTATCAACAAATCTTCACAATAATTGGTTGAGATATGGATATTCTATAATTGCATAGATTTATTCAAATATAACTTGTGCACAAACAACATAAATCATAATTTAAATAAATAATCATATAATTATTTTATCTTACAACTTTTTATATGTACACAAATAGTTTCTTAAGCATAAGATTTTTCAATTTTAGTGATGTGTGAACCAATTTGTGAAAACACCGATTAAGTTATTAGTGACCCACCAAATATTATACAGGTTTATTTACAATCAGTTTGATTGACATAGTTAAACTTGAAGGGTTATAACAAAATATATAATGTTAGGTGAGAGGGTTTAAATGTAAAAATGATAAGAAATCCTCTTCTCCCCAAATCCAAGGTTGAAGAACTCGGAAATCAAGGAATTCTCGGCGGGACAATTTTTGGGAGTTCTCAGAGAACTCGGGAAAAACTCGGTTGTTGACTAACGTTGACTTTCTAATATAAATATATATTTTCGAATATATATATATATATGTTATAAATATTAGACTTTTGAGATAATTTTATGATACTTAATATAATATATAGCTACAAACAAATGTTGACCGAGATTTGGACGAGATATTGACGTTGACCGAGATTTGGCCGAGATTTGACTGAGAAACTCAATTTATTAGTCGTTGACCGATAAAATCGGAAGTTGACCGATTTTTTAAAACGAGAACTCAGCAGCCTCCCGAAAACGAGTTATCGCCGAGTTCTTGGCCCATTTTTTCAATTTTTGCAACCATGCCCAAATCAACCTACAACTACTACGTAACCCACTCATTGCTCAAAAATAACCAGTTTTGCATATACTCTTCCCTTTAGCATATGTGAGTCTAATGTGTATCATCTCCTTCATTGGTGAAAGAGATGACCAACGTAACTCTAAAGATGATTTCATTTCATGTATCAGGTATTTTTCGAGTGTATACTATAGTGGGTCATCAACCACGACCCGAAAACGTACCTAGTGAGAAAGTATAAAGTATACTCAATGAAATTGTGATGTGGTCTGCCTCTTTCAGGTGAGGTAAGTAGTTCGACCCTCGTTGGCTACATATTAACCCACAATTTTATTCCTGTCATGTAGTATCCACACATAGCATCTTTCCCACATCGCGTTAGGGGTAAAAGAGAGGTAAAGGGGAGGGGATTTTACCGTTCATGTTCCGTATGAAATTGGTGCGAGTTTCTTCCGGCTGCAGGAAATGATTGCGTGAGTGATTAAATACCTGGATTATCCCCAACTAACTTATGTCAAAAAAAAAAATAGAGTATACTCAATTCTTCTGCTTTATTTTGTTTCTACACAATTCAATGAAGTCCATATTCCTAGTCAAAATCAAACTGTAATCATAAATTAGTCACAATCGTACTATGTTATATGATGGAGTATAAAATATATAAATTTTAATTTAATATAAAATAATACGGAGTATAAATATAATTCAGTCATAATCATAATGATCTTGATCACCAACTCCAAAGATTTGAAAAACACAATGGCATTCTCCAATTTGCTCTTTCGTTTCCGGTCTTCTTCAAAACCTATCAAACTGATTCAAAATTCCTTCATATATTCCAAACAAACAGCTCAATTTCAATCTCAATCAAGAATCCTTGAAAAAACCATTTCAACCAACACAAAAAACAATCAATCATGGATGTCTTATTTGCTTCCAATTGTTATTGTTGTTTCCGGTGGTTCACTTGCACTTCAATTACCAAAAAACCTATCTCAATGTGATGCCCCTGATCTTCAAGAAAGGTACTTGCTTTAATATTTTGAGTGATTTTGTGACATGGGATTTGTTTGTTTTGGTGTAATCGAAATGGGTTGTTAAAATCTTGATTTTTATTTATTTATTTTGGTGGGTTTCAGAGATGTGAGAATTGGGGGTAAAGATAGTACAGAGCATGTTGTGAAGGGGAGTTATAAACCAGTTCCACCTGAGCTCATCACTGAACTCAAGGCCATATGTCAAGTAATCTTTGCATGCTATTATTCATTAAACCTTATTTATAGTTTACTTCCTTTATTGTGAATTTGGATTATTGTAGTTCCTAGCTAAATTTAATGGTATCTAAAACAAGTTTGAATTTGGTTGTAAACCAACTCATTTTGTAAAAATGCAAAAATAAAAAATTATTCTAGTTTGCAGGATTGATGGATTTTTTGAACACATGTGGAAACACAATTCTAGTTTGCAGGATTGATGGATTTTTTGAACACATGTGGAAACACAAGTGCAAAAAGACCATAAAGTTTGGCCTTTTCGTCCAAAATGACTCATATCTGTGAATATAGTATTGTTCCTCTATCATTAGAAGAACAAGAATTGTGTTGTTTAAGCGATCACTAGCTCAATCTGAGTAATTCATATCATCTTTGAAGTTTGTATCAAGTATTTTGACCTTCAATTCTTTGGAACAAGAACAGAACACTTCGTTCTATAGTTTCATCGAGGTTCTTGAAAATTTTAAGAATACTAAATACAAAGCATGATGTGAGAAGCGGTGTTTATACTCGTTATACAGGATAATATGACGTTGGATTATGACGAAAGAGACTTTCACGGTAAACCACAATACAGTTTCCACAGAACAATTAATATCCCTGATGTTGTCGTGTTTCCGAGGTAAGAAAATATTTTATAGTTAACCACGCAGGCTTGCCTGAGTGGCCACCGAGTTGACCAATGAAGCACACCACCCGGTTTCAATTCCTGGCTATGCCAAATTGTTCAAAAAGGGAGTGTGACTAGAGGGTGCGCATAATGCGCAATTCACCCGGTACCAGGTCGCGCGCTCTGGGGGCTTGATTACCCGAGGTTTTACCTTCTATGGGGGAGCCAATTGTGCTCGTTCATAGGAGGATTTCCTCGCTTACCCAAAAAAAAATTTTTTTTATAGTTACCATTATTATTGTACAGATAGAGACTGGTAATAACCATTTCTTCTAATCCATCACATGTCAAATTCTAAATGTAGGTCTGAAGACGAGGTGTCTAAAATTGTTAGATCTTGTAACAAACATAAGGTCCAATCTCTTATGTTGATTTGCAAATGGTCACATGTCAAGTTAAAAGTAATTTGTATAAATTCAGGATTAGAAATTTTCTTAATTTCTACTTTTTAATGTTCCATTTTCAGGTGCCTATTGTACCTTATGGTGGAGCTACATCAGCTGAGGGTCACACTTTATCTCCTCATGGAGGTGTTTGCATTGACATGACCTTGATGAAAGTATGAAACACTCTTTCATGTTCAAAAATTATGATATCATAATGTTTTTTTAGAAGCCTATGTGGATTAATCATCCTTACCAAAAAAAATTGTATTCTTTTTATAGAATGTTAAAGCATTACATGTTAAGGACATGGATGTTGTTGTTGAGGCTGGGATTGGATGGATGGAACTTAATGAATACTTAGCACCATATGGTCTTTTCTTTCCTCTTGACCCCGGTTAGTTTCTTCTTCTACATTCCGGTCTCGTTTGACTTTTATATATTATTTATTTATTTATTTATTTATTTTTTGGTGTATACATGTCTATTGGGTAGGACCCGGAGCAACCATTGGAGGGATGTGCGGGACGCGATGTTCCGGTTCTTTAGCTGTTAGGTATACAATTTGGCTTGTTTAACCTTATTTAATCTAGTTAAGAGTAATGATATATACACCTAATTACATAGGTCTATAACTACACCTAATTTACTTATTGTTCGATACATTTTCTTGTGTTTAACAATGACATAATGATAGTTACACCAAGATGTATGTTCTTACAAATTTGAGTTGCATTTATGCTTTTAATACGTAGGTACGGAACCATGCGTGACAACGTCATTAATCTCAAGGTCCTTAGTTTTTCTTTCTAATCATTGTTATTTAATTAATGAAGTTACTTTTTGTATCATACTAAAAGTTGCTTTCTTAATTACTAGGTTGTTTTAGCAGATGGAGAGGTTGTTAAGACAGCATCACGTGCTCGAAAAAGTGCTGCTGGGTACGATCTTACTCGGCTGATGATTGGTAGCGAAGGCACGTTGGGCGTAATAACAGAAGTAACACTACGTCTGCAAAAAATTCCAGAACATTCCATTGTAACCTCATTTGATACAGTTATTACTTATAAGCATTTCTTATTTATTCAATCTTTCACTATTGACTCTGGTTTATGTGCAGGTTGCGATGTGCAATTTTCCTACCGTTAAAGATGCAGCTGATGTTGCAATAGCAACTATGTTGTCTGGCATACAAGTATTCTTTTTCCATTTTACTAGAACTTGTACATTTATTCTTTGTTACACAATCTTGTCCAACTCTGGATACAAATTATGCATTAAAACAATAATACAATTACAATTACAATAAAATAAAATAATAAGAAATCGAATGGATCTGTTTCTGGTAGGTGTCAAGAGTGGAACTATTAGATGATGTTCAAGTAAAGGGTATCAATCTTCTCCATAAAAGACAGTTTCCTGAAGTTCCAACGTTGATGTTCGAATTGATTGGCACAGGTAAAACAGTACAAATTTGTTTTTTGTCTTAATACGGTAATACCCCCCCCCCCCCCCCCCCCCCCCCCCCCCCCACACACACACACACACACACACACAAAATGCAACATAAGGAATAGTTGAGGGTTGCTGATACTGTATGCATATAAATATCTTTGCTTAAAAAAGCTAATGTTTAAGAGAATTCTGTTTTTTTATAGAAGCGTATACACGCGAACAGACACAAATAGTTCAAAAGATTGTATCTGAGCATCGTGGTTCGGATTTTGTTTTTACGGAAGACACCGAAGCTAAAAAGGAACTTTGGAAGGTTAGATGATACTAATCGCATCTGTTTAGCACTGTTATATACTTTAACTTAGTTTCTTTTCTATATACTTTAACTTAGTTTCTTTTCTGTTACCTAAATTTTACGAGTATTTATTTAAATGATCCCTTGCCTTTCTAGATTAGGAAAGAAGCTCATTTTGCCTGTTTGGCATTAGCACCTGGTTTCGAATCAATTATAACGGTAATTCTGTTACTCATCTAATCTTTTTTGACAGCATATTTGCAATAACAGTTAGCTGCAAGCCAAATCTCTTTTGAATTGGAAATGTATTAAGATTGACCAGAAAAGTCAACTTGAATATCCAAATTATTTTTCAGGATGTATGTGTTCCGTTATCACATCTTGCCGAACTAATCTCTAAATCTAAAGAAAAGTTAGATGCTTCATCACTGGTGTGGTATGTTCCATTGATATATATCTATCTATCTACTATCTATTCTTGAATGTAGTAGTTTGAAAAGGGTAGCAAAAAGTCAAAGTTTAACTTTAATATGTGAACAGCACGGTAATCGCGCATGCTGGCGATGGTAACTTTCACACGGTGCTTTTGTTTGATCCGGAAAACGAGGAACAACGAAAGGAAGCTGCAGGATTAAATGATTTCATGGTTCATGCTGCTTTATCTATGGATGGTACATGTACCGGAGAACATGGTGTAGGTACAGGGAAGCTAAAGGTAACCATAAACTTGCAAATATATGCATCAATATAAGCCATAATAAATGCCACACTCTTTAAATTGAATAACATTTTTATTTTTTATTTTTGCAGTATCTTGAAAAAGAATTGGGAACAGAGAATTTGAGAACAATGAAGAAGATAAAGGCTGCTTTGGACCCTAACGGCATTATGAATCCAGGAAAGCTTATTCCTCCTCATATATGCTTGTAAAAGTTGTATTGTCCTCTGTTTTATAATGTTATATTGCTATGTTGTTATACAAAGTAGCCTTGGGCACATGTACTCTATGATTACTGGAATGAAAAATGTTACTTTTTGTATTGACATGTCTAAAATGGATATCACTGCACTTATAATTTGATGGTTAAGACTAGAGTGTGCTAATTAACTACTGTATTTCAAATTGTCTAAGTGTGTGTTTGATAAAATAGAATAACTAAAATTTAATATTACCAACGAACTATTGGTTGAGTGGTAAAAAGCCTCAGTTGGTTCTGGACCAGTATCCTTGAAAAAAATATCCTTCACTCTGTGCGGGCCAAGCAGTTAACCTAAAGCATTCCGGGTACGCTTTGCGCGATGGATGCGAGGAGTTTCTTCCTAACAAGTGTGTGGGTGGCAAATGAGAAGATTCGATGCCACATTTGCTGTTCCAAAAAAAAAAAAAAAAAAAAAAACTTTAATATTTATTTATTTACATTTTTTTAAAGCATAACTAAGCTTTAATGGTTCAAAATTTAAATAACTAAAAGGTTCTGATTGAACTAGTTACGAATGATAATAAGATGTTTGATAATCAGTGATAATGGTTCCGTACTTCCGTATACAATTTAAGGAGTGCATCAAAGAAAAGTGATGTGTTGATTAAGAGATACTTTAAACTTTGAACGGTTCGCCAAATATTTTTGTTTCATTCAGCATCACGGTTACAAACAAACACGTTAAATATTGTACGATTCAACATTTAGTGCCGAATTAAACAGAACCTAAATATATATTACGAAGTACTTGGCTAAAAGTTCTAAAAGTTCAAAGCTTGAAGCCGTTAAAACTTTTCACCTAGATTATCAAACAGAACCTAACTATAGTACTAGGCTAAAAGTTCAAACCTTGAGGCCGTGTTAACAGTCTTGATAATCTTTGGAAGCCGTTTAAAAGTCTTCACCTAGATTATCCGTCTTCAATATTCTTCTGAAGCCGTTAAAAGTCTTCAACTAGATGATTTGTGAAAGGCGTTAAAAATCTTGACGTCGTTAGAGACTATCGGTGCAGTTTTTAGAAGATTATGACGATCAGTGTAATTTCATGAAAACTATAGCGACGAAAGATTATCTTCAAGATTTTCTGAAACATAAAGTCACTATCACATGTCTCTCCACCTTATCTATCCTTGACAATCAATGTTCAAATCATAAGACCTCAGCATCAATGGGCAACATAATCAAAATGATTATTCTCCCTCTCTCTCACTTTCTGTCACTAAACTAAACCTAATCATCAAATCAACAATTGAACCTCAAATTGAAGCTTGAATTAGCTTATCATCAATGAGGGACAATCAGTGTAATTTGCATGAATTAAGGAAAGTTAATGTAACTTCATATAAACCACAAACTATAATTTAATTTTTTCTAACAACGGCTCTAAGAGTAATCGTTAAGGTGCGCACGCACTTTAACAGAAGACATTAAAACTTTCGTTAGAAAAACTATATTATTATACAGGTTAATTAAACTTTTACTGATGACAATTCTTACGGATGTCGTTAAAATATATTACTTTGTTGTAGAAAGTATTTAATTAATGTTAACGTTTACATAGAGGTTATTAAACACTATAAATATTTTTTTAACTTTACCACACAGTTGTAGTAGAAAAATCTTTAAAATAAATAATAAATAATTCTGCTAATATATCAGCCATTGTTATTGTTAACTTAATTTAATCTAAGGGCTAAATATATAAATAAACAATACACTTCATAGAATGATCAAAATCAATACTGCCGCCTCAACTCGTTTTTAGGTCATCATCTTGTCATCTTCAAAGCAAACCTACTTGAGTTCCCTAACGTTTTCCCCCAAAATAAAATCGCAAAACTAAAAACATGATCACTAAGTATTGCTCTGATTGTACAAGTCTTACAGAGGTATTGCTCGATTGCTCAACCGAAATCGCCGTTTGTACCGAGTGCGGACTCATTATTGAGTCGAACTCAGTCGATGAAACCTACGAACGGCGTCCTTTCGATAACGAATCAGGCGATAATGGTGGCGATTTGTCAACGATCATTTCTAAACCGAAGGGTGGATCGAATCCTACTGATAGGTGAGACCTAGCCCTAATTCTATATTCTATTATGTTTATCTATATTAACGTTAATTTACGGTTTTATATCGATTAAGATTAATAATAATTTTGATGTCGATAATTAATTTATACGGAGCAATTGATAATTTGTTAGCTTGTAGGTGATGTTAGGTTTGTATAAAACCTTAAATTGGCTTGTTTAATTAGTTTCAACCAGTTAGGGTTTTATAAATTATAATCTAAATAAAATCTTTATAATTTTTGAGAAGCCAGTAGCTGTGGAAAATAAAATTATTTATACGCCACCTAAAAAGAGGGGAAGTAGACTGTAGTTTGGATATAGAAATTAAATACATTACATTGTAACATTAAACATAATATAATAATAGAATTGTAACAATTAGCTTATTCTGTAATACTAATAAGTATTTTTACACTTTTACAACGATACATATTTTTACTTAATCTGTAATACTAAAAAGTATTTTTTCCGTTATATGAAAAGCATTTAGATTCATTCTATTACGTGTCTCCTACAGTCCTCACAAGCTGGCACCGCCTCTGAGTTAATGGCTGCTCTGTTAAGTTGAACACTTATTAATAATTAGTCCCCTGTGCAACGCAAAGTTCATTATGCAAATGGTTCAAATTAAGTATAGAGACTAGCACAAATCCATGGCTGTAGAACTCGAATTTACTCCCCGAGTACTCAGTTTTTAGAGAGCTTTGACTGCTCCCCGAGTAATTGGTGTAATTGAAGTGATTTTGTTAAAATCTTGATTTTTATTTATTTATTTTGGTGGGTTTCAGAGGTGTGAGAATTGGAGGTAAAGATAGTACAGAGCATGTTGTGAAGGGGAGTTATAAACCAGTTCTACCTGAGCAGGATTGATGGATTTTTTGGTTGCAAACTTACTCATCATGTTGTAAAAAATCCAAAAAAAAACATTGTAGTTTGCAGGATTGATGGATTTTTTGAACACATTGTGGAAACACAAGTGAAAAAAATACAAAATACCATTAAGTTTGACATTTTCGTCCAAAATTACTCATATCTGCGAATATAGTATTGTTCCTCAATCATTGGAAGAACAAGAATTATGATTTTTAAGCAACCACTAGCTCAATCTGAGTAATTCATATTATCTTTGAGGTTTGTATAAAGTATTTTGACCTTCAATTATTTGGAACAAGAACAGAACACTTGGTTCTATAGTTAAGCTCGCTCGATTTTATATCTGTTTTGTTCTTCTCGTTTTCGAGCCACTCCCAGTTTCATCGAGTTTATTGACAAATTTTAGAATACTAAACACAAAGCATGATGTGAGAAGCGGTGTTTATACTCGTTTTACAGGATAATGTGACCCTAGATTATGACGAAAGAGACTTTCATGGGAAACCATAATACAGTTTCCACAGAGCAGTCAGTATCCCCGATGTTGTCGTGTTTCCGATGTTGTCGTGTTTCCACAACGGTCCCTCAAATTTACACTTTTTAAGGGGTAAAAAGTGTAAATATATAATTTAATTAAAATATAAGAAACTAACTCCACCCGAATTTATAACGGGCCCTATCTTCTCGCTGGGTGCGAGTTAAATTTTTCAGAGATAACCGTTCAACTCGAAAAAAATTTATGAACCCAACGGGACTAACTATACGCGAAACGGACACTTCTAAAAAAAACGCTAAACACAACGACATTTAGGGGTTTAATCTTCTATTGCTTCTTCTACGGATTCCTCCTCCACCGTCGTCGCTCCTGCTACCAACGACGCCCCACACCGTCTTCCTCCAACGACTCTTTCGATCTGCTGCTTCTGTTTATTCGTTTGTTATGGCCGACTTTAAATGTAAGGGTTTCAATAATTTCTTTCTTAAATCGATGAGGTAACAGTAACAATTTTTTTAACCTTCATTTAGGGGTTTAATCTTCTATTGCTTCTTTGTTACGGTTTTTCGTTATTTCAGAAACAAATTTGATCACATGAATGAAAGTACTGGATTTAGTAACTCTTTTTGTTGTTTATTGCTAGAATTCCGGCACTAAAAAATGCAGGTTTAAATATAAGGTAGCGAAATTGATTGTGAGGTTACCTTCTATAGTAATAAAATTCGTTTTACAACTTGCAAATCTTTTAATAATTTTGTGATTTCTTTTTAGTTTAAGACTTTAGCATTGTGATTTTTCCTTTAATTTATTGCACTGTGGCTTTTGTTTCGTTTTTAGTTTTGTGTAATCAATGATTTAACATGGGTGTCGTATGATATATGTATCTGTAGAGTTTAGTTATAAAAGTTATGCTCTTTAACAATCTGAATTTTTTGTACCTGTTGTACTATATTGTTTGTTTGTTCCAGTGCAGAATATAGAAGAGCTACATGTACCATAAATTACTCATAACTTATGTGATGTCTCTTGCATTGGTTCGTGTTACGATCATGATTAGGTTTTACTAAAACATACACACTGTTATTAATGTATTTTAAAATTGAATACAAAAATTTATGCTTCTATACTTACATGAACAGTTAATTGTATGCATTAGGCATGAATTTGCCTCAAGCTTTCGCTTAAAGATTAACAGGGTTCGTAGATGTGAACTTTAGTATCATATACTAATCATGAACATAGTTTTAAATGATTATCTAATTATTTAATTTTTCTGTGATGATTATAATTCGCCCTATTTTGAAGATTTGAACATACTTCATATGCAGATTATAAGGTGAGAGGCAGGTTGATTGAGTCTAAAAGCACTATACTCTGCGAAGGATGTTGTAATGATCTTTAGAACATTCCTTCTTTTGTTGTAGATGACTAATTTGGAGAACATCATATTGTATGTGTCTTGAAATCCTTCACTTTTAGGAGGCTGATAATTTTCAAGTGTATAGTGATTGTTGTCGGAGAAATACGGATTAGTGGGTAAAGAATCAACAACCGGATTGATACTATAATCGTGTGAACACTTTTTTAATAAAGTATTTCGACCCACTTAGTCACGGGTTACACGAAATCACTGTTAGGATAAGACTAGTATGAACAATCGTCTTGACCAAAAGATAATTGTTCCTTACAATTGTAGATTGCATAAATCTAAAAGTTTTGTGTTGAAAGTGTGTTAGACATGTTCAAAATCTGGAACATTATGTAAAGTGTCTAACCCTTCATATGGAAATGAATCCATATATTTATAATGACTCAAAAGGTGTCTTTAAAAAGTCACACCTTTTCAAATGAACCCACATAATGCTTGGAATGTCACACCCATGTATTTGTGCTTAAACAAGTCCAAATACATGAAAAAACCGTTCATAAATGTCCTGGAACAACCCCATAACATTTGGGGTTCAAATGTGCCTTTTGGGTTAAAAAAACACCTTTTCAGCGAACCAGTGTTAAGCCGTGCCGCGGGCCTGAGAGCCGCACCGCGGGCTAACAAAGAACCACACTTGAAAATACGCCAAAAACCTCGACCTGAAATTTATGCCTTAAGCCGCGCCGCGGGCTTCCTAGCCGCGCCGCGGGCTTCCTAGCCGCGCTGCGGCTTAACCTTGTCCATCAGCTCAAATTTCTTTCTTATGGTTTTTCGTGCGTATGGCCCTTTCAAGTCGCGTTTCGCATTCCTTAAGTTCCAAATGTTATTTCCAAGCTCACTAATATAACCTCAAACCATTTTACACTTTACGAATGTTTCCACACTCTCCAAATCCGTGTAGCGTTTCAATAGTTCGAGCACTTTCAACTTAGTAATCCAATCAACTAAAATGACGTTGGTTTTTGCTAAAATCACCAACAATTGTGATACAAGTGGCAAGTTTGAAAAACTACTAAGAAGGTTAGTATTATTCAAAGTTTTTTAAAAAGTTGACTAACCATTAATTAGTTATTTCGTTATAGTATCATTTATAGACCCTCTTACAAAAGCACATTTTGTAGTGGGAATAGAATAAAATCGAACAAAAACTTGAAACTTCCAATCAAAAGGCATCGCCTTCATAACAACCACTACCTCCACTACTAACGCCATCTCAACCACTAAGATGCTGATTCATATAACCTTTAGGTAATTGCTTCCAACTTTGTTACTATTTTATGTTTTACTTTAACATAAAATTTTGTTTTATTACTATGACTGTTTTACTTATTAGTTCGAAAAAATTATAATCCTTTGAATTCAGTTTCAAGTTCTTGATTATCGTGCAAATATCGAGTAAACAGAGGACCCGTCGATGTAGTTTCTCTAAGGAATGTTCCTAGAACTCATCTGCCTATGTTTCATGATTCTAATACATCTTCATCTTATTAACATGGGATCAATAGAGTAAGTTAGATTTTTATAAACTTTTAAACCCTGTTCAATTACAGATTTGTCATTATTTTTGTATGATTTAAAGTATTTTGTTTTCGTTCTTTAATTGTGGTTTTATTTAATTTTTTAGCAGTCAGCCATGATTATACATCTAACGTTAAGTCATATTTCTGCAAATAGTTCTGATTATCAAAGTGCACAATTAAATGTTTCAGTCATAACTATGTCTGAAAGTATTGTTGAACATTCTATCCATTTATTTGTTTTCAATTTGATCTACTTTCTTGCTTATTATCCGTTTTCTTTAATATGTCCATTTACGATTGTATACCTATTGGATTCTGCATTTTTAATAGTAGAGTAGTTGATATATACTATTATGATCAGGCAGTGCTATCAATCTAAGTATCTATTGCATAAATCTATTATAATGGACTTACAGCAAAACACTTATATTGTATGGTATTCATTTGTGAGTCGCAACACAATCTGTGTATTATAACATGATAGTGTACGCTTAATATTATCGATTGCATAAAAAACGTTAGAACGCAGCGAAGCGCATCGGTCCACTTACTAGTTATTATTAAACCGTAAATAAGCTGAAATTAGACTTGGCTGGCTGGCTAATGATGGATAGTATACTTGTTTTGTTTATATTTAGTATTTAATTTAATTAATAATTAATAAGGGAGGTAGCTGAAAAGTATACTAAAAATGTGATGGAGCGCTACTGCAAGAATCAAAGTGACTCAAGTGGAACTGCTTTGGCTACAACTTTTGGTTAACTTTCTAAATCCCATTCTTATTATCTTGAGACTAGAATTGGATTATATAGATGGTTTTCATAATTACTCTTTTGTTTTCAGATGACATGCACTGTCAGGATACCGGTGAATCAAGTCAGGTATTAAAGATTTAATCTAGTTTGATCAGTTTTTTTTAGCTTTCTATGGTAACTATAAACTCGTTTTTCAAATTTAGTTATAAAATAGCATGTAATTTAATGTTATTTGGTATTGTAGATGGATCTAGACGAGGTAAGTGAAACGGTAGTTGATGTTCCTGTTATTTGAATCAACTGTTGTATTAGTGACTGGTTTGTTTAATAGTTACAACCACTTACACGACATGACTTGATTAACATAAATAAATAAAGGTTAAACCTCTCTTTTTGAAACTCACATTCTTTAACAAATTAGCCGAAAAATTATTGCAGTAATTAGTGTTAGTACGTAGCAAGAAGGGGGAGAAAGCAGGGGAAACTCACATACTTTGCAGCTTAAACAACTATTCATAACTTTGTTATAGATAAAGGCTCAAACCAGTTTAATAATATCTTATCATGAGTGGGCGGTCTATAATGCTCTTCAAATCCATTAAGGTTTGATGTTCAATTACCAAATACACAAAACTTAGTGATAAAAGCAGATTTTTAACACATTTAAACTTCAATAACTTAAAAAATTTAAAGATGCAGGGAGTAGAGCGATGAGCGAGTTTATTGATGGTGTAGAGATGAGGATAGCATAGGCATCCGAAGACGCGAAGAGTGGTGTGGTTAGGTTTTTGATGGTAGAGGCGAGAGTACGGTATGTCGTTGTTGATGGCGGAAGAAGGGAGAATATTAAGAAGATGAGCGGCCATGTGGAGGGCTTCAACCCAGTAAGTGGGCCGAAGATGAACCTGAAAGAGAAGAGTACGAATTACGTTGTTGATGGTGCGAAGCATGCGTTCGGACTTTCTATTTTGTTGAGAGGTGTGAGGGCACGAGAAGCGGAAGTGAATGCCGTTAGATTGATGAAGCTTGTGGAAAGCGGTATTATCGAATTCGCCACGGTTATCACATTGGAAGGTTTTTATTTCTTGATTAAATTAAGTTTTAACAAAGGTGCGTATTTGAATAAATGTATTAAGTGCATCAGATTTATTGCGTAGCGGAAAGCCCCATACATAATGCGAAAAGTGATCAAGGAAAATAATGTAATATTTTAAACCACTAAGACTAGCAACAGGAGATGTCCATAGATCAGAGTGAATAATATCAAAAGCAGCATTAACCTTAATACTAGAAACAGAAAAAGGAAGGCGCAGATGTTTGCCAAGCTGACATGCATTACAAAGAAGAGGTAACGTGGTTTTATTACAAATAATGTCTTTATTAGCTACTAACCTGCGAAAAACATCATGCCATGGGTGCTCAAGACGCTGATGCCAAGTAACCAGACTAGTGAGAAGAGCATTTTGAGTAGAGTGCGAGACGGATGGCGTAACAGGGTAGAGATCTCCGGTGCTATCACATCGAAGGAGACGACGAGTCAGATAATCTTTTACCGAAAAACCAAGCGGATCAAAGTAAATAGAAACCATATTATCACGAGTAAATTGACGAACATAAATGAGATTTTTAACGATGTTAGGGGTCACAAGAGCATTATTTAAGTGTAGGGGTCGATGTTCATTAGGTAACAAGCTATGACCGGTATTGACAACGAGAATGGTATTCCCGTTACCAACGGCGACTGATGGATATTTGCAATTCTTAAAAATAGTACTAAGATTATGCACAGATGAAGTAAGATGAGATGAGGCACCTGTATTCATGATCCAACTTGAGTCTCTAGAGTTTTGAGAAGACTGAGTATTGAATGGTGCGGAATGTTAGATTGAGATATCACGTATGCTTGATTTTGAGATGCATGTTGCGGCCCACAGTTTCTGAAATTATTGGACTGTGAAATCTATCGTGGCCCAAAGTGATTGTTACTAGAATGAGAGGCTTGATAAAAGGCTCTTTGGGCTGGTTTATTATATTGGGCCAATCGATGTCGTTGCGCTTGAATAATCTGTAGCAGTTGTGTTTTTTTTGGGTAAGCGAGGAAACCCTCCTATAAACGAGCACATTGGCTCCCTCATAGAAGGTAAAACCTCGGGTAATCAAGCCCCCCGAGCGCGAGACCTGGTACCGGGTGAATTGTGCATTATGCGCACCCTCTAGTCACACTCCCTTTTTGAACAATTTGGCATAGCCAGGAATTAAACCTGGGTGGTGTGCTTCATTGGTCAACTCGTGTTTGTGATAGGGTAATTGATTGTTGAATATTGTGGTTCGACATAACTAATAAATAAGAATAAGATGGTGCATTGGTGCGTATAATATAATATAATGAAAAGGAGAAAAGGAAAACGAAATTATGGTGATTTTTTGAGGATTTCAAATAACTGATTAAATTATTTGAGTGGTTGTGAATGATAGATGCTCTACACGTGATGATTTCCCTATGTTGCTTTTGTGAAGACTAGACGGCCACTCTGATAACCATGTTAAGTTTAGATGTAGCACAGAGAAAGACAAAGATAGTGGATATGTTATTGCTTGAGAATTCCAGTACATCATGACACAATAATATATAGGCTAAACCATCCCTAATTATCTCCTATAATTATGATCACAATAATGACTATAATTATGACTCGATTGACCAGTCAATAGACAATCTTTCTAACAAAGGCAAGTGCTAATAATTATGGCTAACAAAATAAACACGGAACTGATATTGTTTACCAAATTTCTTATAAAAATGAATGAACAGCTCAAAGTTGCATACGTATGATGATGTGGTGGTGAGAGTTGCTGGAAAACTTAATATGGACGACCCGTCAAAAATCAGGCTTACTCCTCACAACTTCTATTCTCAACAACCCAAACCTGACCCGATTAAGTATTGGGTCACAAAACATTTGCTAGACATGTAGGATTAATGTGCAAGGTACAACATAAAACTATATGGCAAAATTTATTTGAGCCTTTGAGGTCACACACATATACACTTAGACGTCAAATGAAATATATATGATGTATATATTACTCAAGTAATAAAATAAATTAAAATACTTAATTAATTATAATGGAAATAGAGTTTCTTGTTGACTACGTTCAAAGTTAAAAAAAGGAATTGATTTGCTTGATTTTGGTTTTCACGAATTTGGAGTTTGTTAACAATCTATAGTTTCTATTAAAATTCTAAAATAATGATGTCATTATTAGGCTAATTCTTTTGTTAAGAAAAAATCAAAAATAAAAAGAAAAAAATCTAAGCATGGTGGATGATGTCATTAATTTAAATAATTTTGAATTAAAATTAAATCTTATTAATTAATTATTATTATTATTAAATCTTATTAATTAATTATTATTATTAAAATTTATTAATAATTATTTTAATTATCAAAATTAAATAATTTTGAATTATTTTAATTAATTATTTTGAATTGAGTACGAGAAGGTATAAAAGTTAGGCAGAAAGAAACAAATTCTAAATTTATATTTTAATTTACATTTTTAAAATAAAATAACAATCAATATTATCTCTTATAATTGGATGTGGATTATTTAATATCATTTTAGAGATGCTGTAATATACTCTTGCGCCTATCTCTTGTTATACTATAGCAACGGGATCAATCGGGATTGGTGCCCTAAATGAAGGGAAATCTATAGAGGATTCTATTGATCCAAGACCCGTATGTAGACCTGGGCCTCCCCCGCTTTCAGTTAGTTCCACGGGTCATTAAACTAAATAACTTTAGCATTTACGTTCACTTAATACCTAAAACATATCATTAAACTCTTTCGTTTAAACAAACCCGTGGTTTCACGGGTCATTTCACTAGTATATTATATATGTTTGTATATTTTGGTCTTGTGATATACAGAGAAACAAATTGATTTTTGAAATCTTTTTCTCAAACATCTTTGGGCCACCGAAAGTCGGTTTACAAGTTTAACTTATTTACTCTAAAATTATATATAGACTTGTTTGGGATGGTGGTGATAGTGGTGGATGAAAACAAAATAACACCCCAACCCTTTTGTAATACATACACGTTTTTAAGTACGAAAGAAAACACAATTTTCGTTCTTTGTTATTACGGCTCAATTACTAAAACACACCTTTTGGTTCCTGTTGAAAACTTATACGGAGAAAACCTTGTAGAAAGTATTATTATTTATTTATTATAATAATTTGATTATTATGATAAATTACTTGAGTTTGGACTAGCATCCATTGATGTCGCTTGAAAGTGTAGTGGACTATCCAAAGAGATGATCATACTTTTGGTCATAGGTTTCTCTCCAACAAGGTGTTCGTTTCAACCTTCTCGTGGACGTCAATTCAGAAAGGTATATCGTTTTACTCACTTTGTGCTTTTATATTTGAGACAATTATTAGTAGTGTAACTGGATCTTAATGGGACGGTTTAATCGTGTGCATGTTTTATTAACTAAATGATTATTTAATTTTATGAATGTTTGATAAAATAATAAAAGATTATTATTTTAACTGTCCGCTGCGTTGATCTAAAAGTTAAAAGTACACACGATTTTCCATCAGTGGTATCAAGAGCCGCTTTTACACCGTCTTAATTGTCGTGTAATTTTCTTAGATCTAGCTTTGTGGTGAATTGGTAAAAGTCAAAACCTTTATGGTTTTGAAAGTCAACTTTGTTGATTACCTCATGACGCACAAATAAGATCTGAAGAAATTCACTCTTTAAATTTTAAATTTAATAGTT
Organism: Rutidosis leptorrhynchoides; assembly: GCF_046630445.1. Lineage (NCBI taxonomy): Eukaryota > Viridiplantae > Streptophyta > Magnoliopsida > Asterales > Asteraceae > Rutidosis > Rutidosis leptorrhynchoides. The sequence goes on along the minus strand of NC_092340.1, from coordinate 62,532,455 downwards.
ATGGCTTGGATAATTGTTGGTTATTTAATATTTAATTTGTGCCATGGTTATACATATGCATTGCAACCATGGACAAACCATATATAGGTTTAATAATTTTGTTATTAAATTGTGATTGCATACATAGCCCATAATGCCCCGACCAGTGTATGATTGTTGTGATTGTTGGTTACGGCAATTTTATGCCATGTTGTTTTTGATTTATTTGGAGGCCAAAGAAGCCAGAGTTGTATTTTATTTATTTTCAATTTCATAGTATTGTATTTAGGTTTATTTTAAATTGTAAAAGTATTAGATTAATTGTATTTTTCAATTTTAAATAAATGTAACAAGATGAAGATTGAAGATAAAGATTCAACACGGAGTTGGCTTAGTAGATGGCGATTGGATCAAGTTAACAACGATGGTGTTCGACACGTTTTCACTTGGTTCTTGAACCAACTGGGAGCTTTGATTGTCCTTAGTATGACCTCTTGATCCCATGTAGGCTCATGGGATCAAGCATAGGATTTTTGGGCTAGGCTATGTATGTGTGTATGCATGGTTTTGTTTTATTTTACGCATTTATATTTAATTGTTGATTATAATATATGCTAAATGTTTTTGATAAAAACATCAAATAAAATCGGTAACGAGTTTCAAAGATTAAAATTGATGATTTTAAAAAGTTAAACTCTAACGAGTTTAAAGTTAAATGTTTTTGAAACTCAAATAATATATATGGGCGACATCTTTTAAAACTGTTTTAAAACGATACACGTTTGTGTATTTGTTATTTTTTATACTAGAAATTAAATAACAAACTGTACACATAATACACGATCGACATATATAATTGGTTAAAATGATTTTTAACAAATAATGTAACGGCTATTGTGTGCATGCATTATTCGTTAACACAAACATTTTCAAAATACCTGTCAAATTTAAGTTATGCCATCCAATGAGCTTGTAAACACTCCTCGTTATTTTTTTGATCTAGTGAGACTAGGCTGAATTATAGCCACGAGGTGGATTTTTCGATCTAGTGAGTCTAGCGTGAATTTTCACTGTTTCCAAATTGGACGACTTAATCGTATTCACGGTGAGACCTGAGTTCGAGGCAAGGATGGGACAAACATGCCAGTAGATAATAGTGGTTTGTTGGACTACATATATCTCTAGGTCCCATAAAGATCTAAGAGTTGCACTTGTAATGCAATTGGTACTTGCTACCTACCAATAGACTCCATAACTGCTAGATGATCAACAGATGTGGCTATGGAACCTCTATGTGGATCTTAGGCTTTCGTAAATTAATTGTTTTTTAAAAAAATGTATAAAAACTTGGGTAGTTAATTTATTAAAGCTCAATATCGAAAATACTAAATTGAATCTTATATATGTTGTAGATGTCAAACAATTAAAACGTAAACCAAAACACACTTCCTTCTTTGTTGGAGAAGGATAAACTCAATTGTTTTAACTTCCTAGACTAGCACCGCAAATAGAGAATAGTTCTCAAATATGAAGGGAAGTTGAACAAAATTAAAGAAGCCTTACTCAATCCTCTTACTGAGAAAATTGTTGCTATTTAGCAAAGTGCTTATCAGATGTTGTTCGATGAGCAGAGGAAGAAGGGTGGTAGGGTGACCAAGAATAAGCCAAATACTTTGTGGAAGGAAAATGACAAATCATTTGCTAGGAAGAATATTCCACCTTCCAAGAAGAAAAACCCATCAAAAGACACCGAATGTTTTCATTGTGAAAAAGTTGGCTATTGGAGAAGGAATTATCCTATCTACCAATCTAAGCTGAAAAATGGCGAAGTTGGTGAGACTAGCAATCAAGTATATTTATATACAGTTATATATTTTCTTCTAGTGATTCCTGGACCTTTGTTACCGGTTGTGGCCTTCACATCTATAACAATATAAAGGGAATGAGAAGAAGTATTAAACTGAAAAAATACACACTGGATTTGTGAGTTGGCAATGGGGATTGAGCTTCTGCTGAAGATATTGATTCCTATAAGCTTACTCTTTCAAGTGACCTCATTGTTTTGTTGAAACAATGGCATTACGCTCATTGATGTTATGCGAGGTGTATATAAAATAGTTTATATTTTACTAGGAAAATACTATTAAATACAATACAATTTTACACAAGATATTTATTTATTTATAGAATGGATATACTTAAACCTTGCTACAACACTTATAGGCAGTGTACCTAATCGTACAGTAGTGTAGTTTTTAGTAAGTCCGGTTCGTTCCACAGGGAAATCTTTAAACAAAGCTCAACGCTATATTAGTTTACTTTTATAAAAATACAAATATATATATAAGTAATATTATTATTATAAAGGGGGTTTTTTTTACCGTTTAATGACCGGTTTGTCGATTTTAAAACTTTAGTCGCAGTTAAAACCTAATGTAAAAGACTTAATTTAAAGCGTAAAGTAAATAACGATAATGAAATTGCGAATAATAAAAGTGCGATAAAATAAAATTGCGATAAATAAAAGTGCGATAATTAGAAGTGCAATTAAATATAAAATGAAGGAAATTAAATATGAAATAAAAGAATTATGCTTATTTAAACTTCCGTAATCATGATGTTCGACGTGTTGATTTTAGTTTTATGCCCATGGGTTAATTGTCCTTTGTCCTGGATTATTTAATATGTCCGTCTGGTTTTTGTCCATAACAGTCCATCAGTCATAAATATAAAGTGCGAGTGTCCTCGTCAAATTATTATTATACCCGAAGTTAAATATTCCAACTAATTGGGGATTCGAATTGTAACAAGGTTTTAATACTTTGTTTAATGAATACACCAGGTTATCAACTGCGTGTAAACCAAGGTTTTACTACTTTGTTAACAATTACACCAATTACCCTTGAATGTAATTTCACCCCTGTTTTAATTATTCTAGTGGCTATTAATCCATTCCCATGTCCGGTTAAATGAACGATTATTCGTACATATAAATACCCCGCCCATCGTGTCCGATCGAGTGTATATGGTAATTTATTGGGACGCCCAATTGTAAATCTTTATATTAACATTAACAAACTTTCATTTAGTTAAACAAATATAAAGCCCATTAATAGCCCATAGTCTAATTTCCACAAGTGTCGTTCTTTTGTCCAAACCCCAATTATGGTACAAAGCCCAATTACCCAATTTTAGTAATTAGCCCAACATCATGATTACTTTGTTTTAAATAAGCATAATAATAACTTAGCTACGAGACATTAATGTAAAAAGGTTGAACATAACTTACAATGATTAAAAATAGCGTAGCGTTACACGGACAGAATTTCGACTTACACCCTTACAATATTCGCTAACATACCCTTATTATTAGAATTATAATTAAAATTAAAATTAAAATATAAATTATATATATATATTTTACGTATATATGAGAGAAGAGAGAAAATAGAATATGAAAAATGATCAGAATTCGGTTTGCTTTATAGGCAGAGTTGATTTTTGGGGCTCCGCGACTCGCGGTAAAATCCTCTTCAAACTCCGCGAGTCGCGGAGAATGAATTTACAGCTCACACCCTTGGAGTCTTTCTCTGCCGACGGTTTTATAATTTATATATAATATATATATAATTAATATAATTAATTATATATTATATTATATTTATATACATAGTTAACTTGTAATTTTTAGTCCGTTGCGTCGAGCGTTAAGAGTTGACTCTGGTCCCGGTTCCGGATTTTCGAACGTCCTTGCGTACAATTTTATATTTTGTACTTTGCGTTTTGAATCTTGTACTCTTGTAATTTCGAGACGTTTCTTATCAATAATTGGAACCTCTTTGATTGTCTTTTGTACTTTTGAGCTTTTTGGTCGTTTGCGTCTTCAATTCGTCGAATCTGTCTTTTGTCTTCACCTTTTATTATTTAAACGAATATTACTTGTAAATAGAACAATTGCAACTAAAAGCTTGTCTTTCTTGAGGAATAATGCTATGAAATATATGTTCGTTTTTAGCATTATCAAATATTCCCACACTTGAGCGTTGCTTGTCCTCAAGCAATATCGTCTTGAAATACTAGAATCACTTCTTTATTCTTCACACTTTGTACATCAGTGATTTCTATACGGCGGTATAAACAATGGTAGTAACGATATGGTTTACAGTCCCACATGACTATAAAAATTTAGATCCATTAAGGAAATTGGATCTTTATGAAAACATTTGATCTTTTGAAAATTAAATCTAGTTTTTACCCTAGATAAGTTTTCCGGGATAACCCTTTACCGGTGTTTGCAAAATATTTTTGTGGGTTTGGTGGGTTTCAGATTTGAAAATTTTAGCTCAAAACTTATGGTTTTGTGTCACCCACTTGCTAACCTTGTATTAGGAAAGCAACACGTCCAGTTTACTTGTCCCGTATATTACCTTTCGGTAAACTACCGTCCGGTTGTAAAGGAAAGCGTTGAACAAGCAACTGTTAAGGAAATGTCCCCTGACATGCTTTTAATTATGGTCTATAACGTGTCGGACGCAATTACTATCCTTGGTAGGAGCAATAGTAAAGCTCACCCTTATAATTTTTTTGGTCTGGCACAAGGTCCTGTCTTTGACCACTATGCAACCACCGTTCTTACGGTTGACACCCGATTTAGTTCAGGTGACCTAATGAATTCCAGGTGAATTCCTAGGATTTTACGTTCAATGGTAATGAACGCATTGAAAATGGGGTTTTCAGAAAACAAATCGGTTTATAATTTTGATCAAAATATTTTCTCGTTTAAGCTCGAGTTTAGATATCATTGAATTCCATGAGTTTGTAATTCTCAATCTTTAAGGTCAATCTCTAGGATTGAGTAATATCAGTCTTAAAAGCTGATTTTTAATCTTTAAGGAGATTATCCTTTCTGGGGATCTGATTCATTAGTCTTATCAAGCTAATTTGCACGGTGCCCCCCCTTTGTACGAGATAAATCCTTCTCATGGTTAGGATAAATCTGACCACTTGGCGACCCTGTTTAATGCTGAGGTCCGTGGATTTCCTGCTGATTTTAGTGATGACTTTTCTAGATTTTTCGTCAACCTACAGCTGGTCTGGACGACAACTTCATGACCTAAATCAAGAAGCGCGTTTCTTTTTCGGAAGACTTTACTTCCTTTTAATGATGGAATTGATTCATCGTGTAGATCCATCTCTTCTTTTCTTTCATTGGGTAAAACAGTTTAGTTTAGTTCAAAGCAAAAGTATTTTCAGTTATTTGTTACAGATATATGTGACATATGTTTAAAATAACTTGGTAAATTTTCCCACACTTGGCTTTTATTTTCCTTTTTATCGTCCTCTATTCCATTTTAAATGAATTTTAACATTTTAGTTTGTTTCTCAATTTATGTCCTTTCCGAGGTAACAATAATTTCGGTGTTAAAACCTAGTTTTATCGTTCATAAATATGTATAAACATGATTTGAATTCATTTAATTGAAAATTTTGAAAAATTTTACTAGAATTGGGTAGTCAGTATATAAGACTAGGGCTGTTCTTTTTTATCAGAGAGCACTAGATTCTAATACAACTACTGCTTTACTAGTATTTTTAATGGTAACCAAGTGTATAAAGTAAAAAATTTTAAAATCCGAAAGAATTTAACCCCTTCCCACACTTAAGATCTTGCAATGCCCTCATTTGCAAGAAATCAGGAATAATTTAAATTATTGAGGGTGATTTGTGTGAAAATGATTAAATTTTTACCAAAGTTTCCAAATATATTGGCGTTTGTTTGCTGAATGATAAATGGTGCACATCATTTGTTCATTCCGTCTTGTTGTTATTTCATTTAGTTAAACAAATATAAAGCCCATTAATAGCCCATAGTCTAATTTCCACAAGTGTCGTTCTTTTGTCCAAACCCCAATTATGGTACAAAGCCCAATTACCCAATTTTAGTAATTAGCCCAACATCATGATTACTTTGTTTTAAATAAGCATAATAATAACTTAGCTACGAGACATTAATGTAAAAAGGTTGAACATAACTTACAATGATTAAAAATAGCGTAGCGTTACACGGACAGAATTTCGACTTACACCCTTACAATATTCGCTAACATACCCTTATTATTAGAATTATAATTAAAATTAAAATTAAAATATAAATTATATATATATATTTTACGTATATATGAGAGAAGAGAGAAAATAGAATATGAAAAATGATCAGAATTCGGTTTGCTTTATAGGCAGAGTTGATTTTTGGGGCTCCGCGACTCGCGGTAAAATCCTCTTCAAACTCCGCGAGTCGCGGAGAATGAATTTACAGCTCACACCCTTGGAGTCTTTCTCTGCCGACGGTTTTATAATTTATATATAATATATATATAATTAATATAATTAATTATATATTATATTATATTTATATACATAGTTAACTTGTAATTTTTAGTCCGTTGCGTCGAGCGTTAAGAGTTGACTCTGGTCCCGGTTCCGGATTTTCGAACGTCCTTGCGTACAATTTTATATTTTGTACTTTGCGTTTTGAATCTTGTACTCTTGTAATTTCGAGACGTTTCTTATCAATAATTGGAACCTCTTTGATTGTCTTTTGTACTTTTGAGCTTTTTGGTCGTTTGCGTCTTCAATTCGTCGAATCTGTCTTTTGTCTTCACCTTTTATTATTTAAACGAATATTACTTGTAAATAGAACAATTGCAACTAAAAGCTTGTCTTTCTTGAGGAATAATGCTATGAAATATATGTTCGTTTTTAGCATTATCTAATATTCCCACATTTGAGCGTTGCTTGTCCTCAAGCAATATCGTCTTGAAATACTAGAATCACTTCTTTATTCTTCACACTTTGTACATCAGTGATTTCTATACGGCGGTATAAACAATGGTAGTAACGATATGGTTTACAGTCCCACATGACTATAAAAATTTAGATCCATTAAGGAAATTGGATCTTTATGAAAACATTTGAATGTGGATTTGTGTGAAATTCCAAACTATTTTAATCCCACACTTAAGATCTTGCAATGCCCTCATTTGCAAGAAATCAGGAATAATTTAAATTATTGAGGGTGATTTGTGTGAAAATGATTAAATTTTTACCAAAGTTTCCAAATATATTGTCGTTTGTTTGCTGAATGATAAATGGTGCACATCATTTGTTCATTCCGTCTTGTTGTTATTTCACATATATTTTGCATCTTGTCGTCAAAATTAGTTGCTTTTGCTGAACTTAATGACAGTCTTTGAAAATGCGTTGTTTTACCCTGTTGTGTACATAAGATATACTGCAAACATATATACATATTTTTGAAGTTTGGTATATTACCCCACATTCAAAAATTATTAAAATCTAAGAATAAAAGTTAGATAATTATAAAAATGATTACAATATTAACAAAAGTATTAAACGTATCAATAATTACAAATTACAAAATAAAAAAAAATAATAAGTAAACTAAGGATGATATTGGTACCAATAGGGGTTCCAGGCATAACCATAAGTGCTATAGAATGCTTCGGCAGGGTCATACGTAGGATATGGTGGTTGCATCTCTATAGACCAAGGAGGGAAGATGGGTTTCGGTGTAGGAATATAGTTTCTACCTATATGTTGGCAATGAGCTATGATCTGGTTCTGATGAACTTGCCAATCTTCAAATGCTCTCTGTCTAGCATTTTCGTATTCCTGAGAAGCTATAAACCTATGCATTTCTTGCATCTCATTCCCCCCTCCTACATTACCTTGTTGTTGGTTTCTCTCCACCTGTGGATGTCTACCATGGTATCGTACTGCGGCGTTATTTCGCCTCTTTAAAACTTTCGCACCATGGTATACATTTAAACCTATAGTATCGCGGGGTTCTGGTTCTTCTACTAATAATCCCCCCCGACTTATATCCACACCGAGATATTCACCAATCAAAGTAATAAAAATACCACCTCCTATTATGCTATGTGGTCGCATCCCCCGAACCATAGCTGATAAATAATAACCCACACAATATGGTATACTTACAGCGCTTTGTGGGTCTCGAATACACATATGGTAAAACAAATCCTGTTCATTTACTTTTTCTTTGTTCTTACCCCTTTGTGTAATCGAATTAGCTAAAAACCTATGTATCACTCTTAATTCGGCTCTATCTATATCCAAATAAGAGTAATTTCCCCCTTTAAAACGGTGATGGCTTGTCATTTGACTCCACACACCGTGTGTATCAAAATTCTCATCTATCTTTCTACCGTTTAGTATCAATCCTCTACAATCGGCAGACGCTAACTCCTCAGGCGTATATATACGTAAAGCCTGAGCCATGTCCAGTAAAGACATGTGGCGCATCGAACCGCCTAACAAAAATCTAATAAAAGAACGATCGGTTAAACTAGCTACCCGATCATTCAACTCTATACTACATAACAATTCTTCACACCATACTTTATATACAGGTCTACGTATGGTGAATAAACATATCCAGTCATTAAAAGAAGAATTACCATACCTCTGTACAAGTAATTCCCTAATTGGCTCGGCCAATTCTACAGCTTCTAAGGGTCCCCATTCTATGACCCTCGGTACCTCAACAACCTTGGAATGAAGAGTATGCAAACCCCGTTGATATTTTGGATAATCTATCCAAAGTCTGTCAAATCTCAGGTTCGGGTGCAACTCTTCCAAGTGCATATCAGAAAAGGTCATGACTGGATGAGGTATATCCTGCTTGTAGTAGTTATCCACCTCCTGTTGTTCCAAATTCTCAGCAGGAGCATTGCGGGCTTGGGATGAAGATTCACCCCTTTCATTCTGCAAAACACATCAAACACAATTTTTGTGCATCCAAATATGCATTAGTGTCAGCAAAATCATCAATCAAAATAATTACAATGACATTATCAATTTATATCAAACTTAAGCTCATTTTCACATTTTTATCAAATCTACACTTTTTCAAATAAGCATATACGAAAATGTTCGCCAAGTTCATAAGCATTCAACTCAAATAACATGTCAAAATAATCATTACTAGCAATTAAACAAGTCTCAAATGGCATTATCTTTCAAAAATCAAGTTCATGAATTTTAGACTTGAAAAAGTCCACTTTAATTCTCAAAATCATGTTTAGGCTCAAAGTTTGGATCATTTAACTACCTAAACATGTTACACTACTTAATTTAGCAACAATTCATGACAAAAATCGGCCATAACCTGTTTATATCAAAAAGCCCCAAATTGCTCAAGAACACAAACCCTAGATTATTCAAAATTTGAAGTTTAAGGCTTCTAATCATGTTAAACAGCATCAATCTAGGTTATACAAGCATAATACATAAACAATTTAAGCCTAATTACACTAAAAAGCATCAAAATCAAATTGGGGAAAAAATAGCTCAAGAACACCAAATTTCGGATTAAATGGTGTTTAGGTGTAGAAATTTACCGTTTTTCTTGAGTAATTCTTAGATAGCATCCTTCTCAACATGATTTTAGCAAAAAATTTGGTGATTAACGGTTAAAAATTGTGATTTTGGGGGGTTTTTTTTTGTGTTTTTCGGGTGCAGTTTTCGCAGGTTGTTTGAGTTGAGGAGTATGAAACTGAGCTGTTGCAGCTCTTTATTTTTTTTTCTGTAATCCGACCTCTCCGCGACTCGCGGAGGTTTTGCACTTCAAACTCCGCGACTCGCGGAGTTTTTTTTTTTTTTTTTTTTTTTTTTTTTTTTTTTTATAATCATTATCTTTTGAAACAATTAAGTACTTAATTTTAAAATTTTGTTTCCCTTGTTATTTAGGACGAGGTCGTTTCGGATCGATGTCCTAGTCCGTCCTTCGACAAAATTTTAAAATTTGTCTTTTTGTAGCGATTGTTTTAAAAGCTAAGATTTTTGGGTTTTTTTTAATGTTTTTGGCATACTTTAAATCAATAAGATTAAAAATAATGATAATAAAAGTTCTCGTCCCTCCCTCGGGTAAAGCAATTTCGGTTCAAAGACCTAGTCTTCAACTTACGACGAATTTTAAAAATCATATTCTTAACTTAATGAGATAAAGTAAATTTTTGTTTTTAAATTCACACAACTTAAATATAAAATTAAAAATTAAAAATTAAAAATTAAAAATTCACACCAAACTTAAAATTTGAAATGCATAAAATTAAAATTTCATATTTTAAAAATTAAAAATTCACACCAAACTTAATTTAAAAATTCATATTATAAATTCATACCAAACTTATATTAATTTTTCAAATATTTATAATTTTAAATATATTGTTTTTACAAAGTTTACAATATTAATTTAAGATTTAAATATTAATTTTAAAAACATGGTAAAAATAAAATTAAAAATCTTTTTGTCTTTTTATCCCACTTTAATCAATCAAATATTATCAAAAATATGCGCCCCTCTTTTCGGTAAAGTAATTTCGGTTACAAGACCTAATTTAACTCATGACGAATTTTTGAAATATTTTGGGTTGATTGATTAAAGATATTTATACCTTAAGAATAAACGTTAAATTTCGCAGTGATGTAATAAATTTTTGAATGATATCAATAATTTCGGTCGCCAAACCTAATTTTATTTAATACCAATTTAATACTTTTTAGCGAACAAATTAGCGTTTATTATCAAAAGGTTAAAAATAAAAAAAATAAAAACTGTACAGACATACCTGTGAAATAGATTTCTTAGTTATATGATCTATCCCATTCATAAGATAGTCGGTTTAATTGGTTTTCCATGGCTACATAGGCGTAACCTCGAGCATTCAGTGTCTTTTCTTCTAAACATATGAACGGTCCGTCTCTGCATAAAGTAACAAATTCGGTATTTGAATAGGTTTGATTATTTGAACATTTACCTCCATGTGACCATTTTCCGCATTTGTGACATCTTTCTAGGTGTCGTGCTCTTCTTTTCGCTGCGGATTTTGATTTTCCTTTACCAAATTGTAACTTATTATCTTCGCATCTGGATTCTTTTCTAACTCCGTCCATTCTTTCTCTGATTACTGATACTATTTCACTCGGTAATATGTCATTATTAAGTTTAGTGATCAAAGCGTGTAGCATTAGACCATGGTTTAGTTCACAGGCAGTCTTCATTTCGTAAAAACCTAAAAACAATAAAAATTCAGAATGGGGGGAGAAGACTAGTTCTTTAGGGTCTGCTAGGGAAAGACCATTCGGGTTCCATTTTCGAGAACTACACGAAAACAGACAATCTAACTCTAACAGAAATACATATTATCCTTTAAAGACTTGATTCTCCCCACACTTAGTTAGCTGTGGTGTCGAAATTGTGATTAACTTCGTTGTCGACTTCCATCGGACCATGTATGTAATGTTTAACTCTGTGACCATTAACTTTAAATTCAATCCCATTTGAATTTATTAATTCTATCGTTCCGTATGGGAAAACTCTTTTGACTATGAATGGTCCAGACCATCTTGATTTCAATTTTCCAGGAAATAGCTTGAATCGTGAATTGAAAAGAAGAACTCTGTCTCCTTCTTTAAATTCTTTTGAACTTCTGATTCTTTTATCATGCCATTTCTTCGTTCTTTCTTTATAGATTAACGAATTTTCGTATGCTTCATGTCTTAATTCTTCTAATTCATTTAGTTGACTTAATCGTAGACGTCCGGCTTCATGTAAATCAAGATTACATGTCTTCAAAGCCCAAAATGCTTTGTGTTCAATTTCTACTGGAAGATGACATGCTTTTTCATAAACAAGTCTAAAAGGTGTGGTTCCAATTGGAGTTTTGTAGGCTGTTCTAAAAGCCCAGAGTGCATCCTCTAATTTAATGGACCATTCCTTCGGATTTGATCCTACGGTTTTCTCTAGAATACGTTTTAAAGCTCGGTTGGTATTTTCAACTTGTCCACTTGTTTGTGGATGATATGCGGTGGTGATTTTATGAGTTACTCCATATCTTTTAAGAACTTTCTCAAGTTGATTATTACAGAAATGAGTACCCCGATCACTTATTAAAGCTTTCGGTGTTCCAAACCTTGCAAAAAGACGTTTTAAAAAATTGACTACAACTCGTGCATCGTTAGTTGGGAGAGCTTGTGCTTCCGCCCATTTAGATACATAATCAATGGCTACGAGTATATATAGATTATTATGAGATTTTGGAAATGGACCCATAAAGTCAATACCCCAAATGTCAAATACTTCACATACTTGGATGACATTTTGTGGCATTTCATCACGTTGACTTATTTTTCCGGCCCTTTGACATGCATCACAGGATTTGCAAAGAAGGTGTGCGTCTTTGTAAATTGTAGGCCAATAGAATCCAGCTTCATAAACTTTTCTTGCTGTTAGCTGAGGCCCATAATGCCCTCCTGTTGGTCCTATGTGACAATGGTTTAAAATTTTACTAGCTTCATCTCCAAATACACATCGGCGTATTATTCCATCGGGACAACTTTTAAACAGATGTGGATCTTCCCAGAAATAGTGTTTTATATCACTGAAGAATTTCTTTCGTCTTTGGTACGATAATCCTTTTTCAAGGAATCCACAAACTAAGTAGTTTGCATAGTCTGCAAACCATGGGATTTCTTTATAATCTATCTTCAATAGATATTCATCAGGAAAGTTGTCTTGTATGGCTGATTCATTTAGAACTTCTAATTCAGGATTTTCAAGACGAGAAAGATGATCAGCGGCGAGATTTTCTGCTCCTCTTTTATCTCGGATTTCAATATCAAACTCTTGTAAGAGTAAGATCCAACGGATTAATCTTGGTTTAGCATCTTGTTTTGAAAATAGGTATCTAAGAGCAGAATGGTCGGTATAGACCACCGTTTTTGCTAGAACGAGATATGATCGAAATTTGTCAAAAGCAAAGACAATAGCAAGGAGTTCTTTTTCAGTAGTTGTATAGTTCGTTTGTGCTCCTTGTAACGTCTTACTAGCATAATATATAGGTTGAAATCGTTTTTCAATCCTTTGTCCTAAAACGGCTCCCATTGCAAAATCACTTGCATCGCACATTAGTTCAAATGGTAGATTCCAATTTGGTGTTATCATGATCGGTGCATTAGTGAGTTTTTCTTTAAGAATATTAAAAGATTTGATACATTCATCTGAAAAGATGAATGGCGCATCCTTTTCTAGGAGTTTATTCATAGGAGTGGCAATTTTAGAAAAATCTTTTATGAAACGTCGGTAAAAACCGACATGCCCTAGAAAACTCCTAACTCCTCTAACATTGGTGGGATGTGGAAGTTTAGCAATTACATCTACTTTTGCTCTATCCACTTCAATTCCTTCTTTTGAAATTTTATGTCCAAGAACGATGCCTTCTTTAACCATGAAATGGCATTTCTCCCAATTAAGTACTAGATTTGATTGTTCGCATCTAATTAGCATTCGTTCCAGATTAACTAGACATGATTTAAATGTATCACCGAAGACTGAAAAGTCATCCATGAATACTTCCATGCATTCTTCTATCATGTCGTGAAAAATCGCCATCATGCACCTTTGAAAGGTTGCAGGGGCGTTACAAAGTCCAAATGGCATGCGTTTGTAAGCAAAAGTACCATAAGGGCACGTGAATGTGGTTTTCTCTTGGTCCTCGGGTGCTATTGGAATTTGAAAATATCCGGAAAATCCATCTAGAAAACAATAGTAACTATTTCCGGCTAATCTTTCCAACATTTGATCTATGAAAGGTAAGGGAAAGTGATCTTTTCTGGTGGCGTCATTTAATTTTCTATAATCAATACATACACGCCATCCTGTTACAGTCCTAGTAGGAATAAGCTCATTTTTCTCATTTGTAATGACAGTCATGCCACCCTTCTTAGGTACGCATTGAACTGGGCTTACCCATGGACTATCAGAGATTGGATAAATTAAACCTGCATCTAGCAGTTTAATAATCTCTTTTTTAACTACATCTTGCATATTAGGATTTAGTCTTCGTTGGCGTTGCACATACGTTTTATGACCTTCTTCCATAAGGATTTTATGTGTGCAATACGAAGGACTTATTCCTTTAATATCATGAATCTTCCATGCAATGGCTGGTTTATGAGCTTTCAACACAGAAATGAGTTGTGATTTCTCATTTTCAGTAAGAGAAGATGATATTATTACAGGTAATTCAGATTCACCATGTAAATAAGCGTATTCCAAATGGTTTGGAAGTGGCTTTAACTCTAATTTCGGAGGTTCTTCTATCGATGATTTATATCGATATCTGTCTTCTTCTTTTAGCATTTGAATTTCTTCTGTTGTTGGTTCATATCCATTAGCTATAAGTGTAGCTAACATTTCAGCTTCATCAATTGGTTCATTACCTTCTCCTAAAGAACATTCTCCTGTTCCTTGTAATTCTGGAAATTCTTCTAATAATTCTGCATGTGCATCTATAGTTTGAATATAATAACATGTATCATCTGCAGATTGTGGTTGTTGCATTGCTCTATCAACTGAAAAGGTAACACTCTCATCCTCTATACTTAGGGTCAGTTTCTTACCGAACACGTCTATCATTGCTTTAGCCGTGTTTAAGAATGGTCTTCCTAATATGAGAGGAACTTGAGAATCTTCTTCCATGTCTAAAACAACAAAATCTACTGGAAATACTAAAGTACCAACTTTAACTAGCATGTTCTCCATTATCCCTCTAGGATATTTTATTGATCTATCGGCTAGTTGTATGCTTATTCTGGTTGGTTTCAATTCTCCAAGGTCTAGTTTAGCGTATAGTGAATACGGCATTAGATTTATACTAGCACCTAAGTCTGCCAATGCTTCTATTGAACTAAGACTACCCAAAAAACATGGAATTGTGAAACTTCCTGGATCAGATAGTTTTTCTGGTATCTTATTCAACAGCACTGCTGAACAATTAGCATTCATAGTAACAGCCGAGAGTTCTTCCATTTTCTTTCTATTTGAGATTAGATCTTTCAAGAATTTAGCATATCTAGGCATTCCTGAAATCACATCAATGAAAGGAAGATTTACATTTATCTGTTTAAACATATCCAAGAATTTGGATTGCTCGGCTTCAAGTTTCTCTTTCTTCATTTTACTCGGGTAAGGAAGTGGTGGTTGATATGGTTTAACATAAGGTTTATCCTTAACTGTGTTATCTTCATTAACCTTCTCAACTACCGGTTCTTTTTCCTTATCTTGATCAGGTTGTGGTTCTTGTGGAGTAGGAATAGTTTCATCAGAAGTTACAGGTATTTCAGGTGGTTTAAGTATTGTACCACTTCTTGTGGTAATAGCTTTAGCTGTTTCATTCCGGGGGTTAGCGTTTGTATCACTAGGTAGACTTCCCGATTTTCTTTCACCTATTAACCTTGCTAGGTTACTTACTTCTTGTTCCAGATTTTGAATAGAAGCTTGTTGATTTCTAAATGCTTGAGCATTTTGTTCATTAGTTTGTTTTTGAGATGTGAAAAACTGTGTTTGAGTTTCAACTAGCTTCGTCATCATATCTTCTAAATTCGGCTTTTTATCATCGGTTTGTTGTGGTGGTTTGTTTTGAAAATTCGGTCTTTGCTGATTATAAGTATTATTGGATACTTGTTGATTGCTAGGACCTTGTTGGTTGTTGTATGGAATATTTCGGTTATAATTCTGGTTTTGATTGTAAATCGGTCTTGGCGGTTGATAATTATTCTGATAATTATTTCCAGGCCTTTGGTTTATGTATGAAATATTCTCTCTTTGTTCCATTGTTAATTCAATACTGAGACAATCTTTTGTCAAATGTGGTCCTCCACACTGCTCACAACTAATTCGTATTGAGTGAATATCCTTAGTCATCTTTTCCATTCGTCTCTCCACAGCATCTATCTTTGAAAAAATGGAATCTAAGTCATGGCTAGAATCGGCTCTAGCTGCTTTAGATGATCTAACGATATCTTTTTCTTGGTGCCACTCATGTGAGTGGGAAGCAGTGTTATCAATAATTTTGTAAGCATCAGTTTCGGTTTTCTTCATAATAGAACCACCAGCTGCTATATCTATGTCTTTTCTTGTAGTGATGTCGCATCCTTGGTAGAATATTTGTACTATTTGACAGGTGTCTAAACCATGTTGCGGACATCCTCTTAACAACTTTCCATATCTAGTCCACGCCTCATATAGAGTTTCATTTGGTTTCTGTGTAAACGTAACAATTTCTGCTTGAAGTCTTACGGCTTTAGATGCAGGAAAGAATTGTTTAAGAAATTTGTCAACTAAAACATCCCATGTATCGATCGCCCCTTCAGGTAACGATTCCAACCAATCTTTGGCTTCTCCCTTTAAAGTCCAGGGAAATAACATGAGATATATCTGTTCATCCTTCACTTCTCGGATTTTAAATAGTGTACAGATCCTATTAAAGGTACGTAGATGTTCATTTGGATCTTCCTTCGGCGCACCACTAAATTGGCATTGATTAGTCACCATGTGTAGAATTTGTCCTTTGATTTCATAATCTGGCGCATTAATGTCTGGATGAGTAATTGCGTGACCTTGGCCAGTGCGTTTAGCTCTCATTCGGTCTTCCATACTTAAAGGTTCCAGATTCTCCATAATTGAATTTGTTGAATCGGTATCACTAGATGATTCTGATTTAATGGTTCGTTCCTCAACAATCTCTGTTTGAATGATTGGTGGCTCCGGAGGAAAGTTTAATGGTTCAGGATCTACGAACCGTTCCTGAATATTTTCCGGATTCTCAATTGTGAGGTCGGGTTCAAAAAATGGATTATCGGAAATTTGAACTGAAGTACTTGGTCTACTGGATGACGATTCTAAAGAAAAATCAACGGCGGTTATATTTGCTAAATGTCTTGATCTAGTTACAGGTGGTGAACGTACAAAAGGTGATGAACGTCTTGCTCGGTGCATTCACTGAATATCCTATTAGTTTTAAAAAAGGAAAGAAAAATTATAATAAGTTATCCAATCAATAGATTTTTCTGATTTTGCCCACGTTTCGAATAGCCAAAAGATGCAGCAGAGGGGCAGGATTCGTTTGGTCTCAATATAATTGAGGACTGTTTGGCTCCAATAACCCGGTCCACGTACAAATCCAACTATTACTACGAACCAGAAAATTTTGATGTCTATCAATTTAACCACTCAAAATAAATTTTCGTAATTTTAAGAAATTTAGATAAGAAGTAGAATAAAAATCTATGTCCTAAAACTAGAATAGCGAGAAATAAGAAAGAAAAAGAGTTCGTCGAAAAAGGTCGAAAAAGAAAAAAAAATGGTTGAAAAATAAAAGGTGACGGAAAAATAAAAGAAACTTATAAAAACTTAAAAATACTTAACTAACCTAATCTTATTACTACAACTAACTTAAAATTATAATCGCAAATTGAAATTACTAATTGGAATGATAATTGGTACATAGTAAAAGGTCTAAAAATATTAAAGCTTACAGGAAAAACTAAATCCCAAATGGAAATAACTTAAAAAGAAACTAAAACTTAAAAAGGCGTCGCAAAATTCTAAAGCACCTAAATCTTAGTCTAAAGAAAAAGCACTTAAGGAATTCTACGGCAAAGCCTAAAAATCTAGGAGTAAAAATAACTATAGCAAAAACTAAGTTTAAAATTAAATATGAGCTAAAAATACAAATATTACGCTACAATGATTAAAAAGGGACAAAATATAAAAATATACAAAAAGTTGTAAAAATTACAATTTTTATAAAAATATTATTTTTATATTATTTATTTAATAAAACTACTAATTTTATAATTTAATTAAAACTAATTAATACTAAATACATAAATAAAAAGTAAAAGTAAAAATAAAACTAATAATAATAATAATAATAATTAGGGTTAAATAATAATTATAATTAATTAAAACCCGTAATTAATGCTGAATTAGGGTTCTGTCTCGTGTCAGAGCATCTCCGCGAGTCGCGGCATTTATTGCATCAAACCCCGCGAGTCGCGGGGTTTCAAATTTCAGATGACAGGTTTCAAATTCGACGCGTTTTTTCTTTATTTATTTATTATTTTTTTATTTTCTGTTTTCTGTTTTTTTTTTCTATATATAAAAGATATTTAATAAAATTTATATTATTATAAACTAAAATAAAGATAAAGAAACTTATAAAACTTTTAACAAACTCTTAAAAATATATAAATTTTTGTTTTTCTTTTTATATTTTCGAATTTTTAAAACGTATTTTTATAAAAACGAATTTTAATAAAAGTTAACTAAAAATCTTTTTTTTTATGTTTTATATTAGCGTTGCGCTTCCGGCGTTTAAGAGTGTCCCCGGCAGCGGCGCCAAAAATACTTGATGTTATGCGAGGTGTATATAAAATAGTTTATATTTTACTAGGAAAATACTATTAAATACAATACAATTTTACACAAGATATTTATTTATTTATAGAATGGATATACTTAAACCTTGCTACAACACTTATAGGCAGTGTACCTAATCGTACAGTAGTGTAGTTTTTAGTAAGTCCAGTTCGTTCCACAGGGAAATCTTTAAACAAAGCTCAACGCTATATTAGCTTACTTTTATAAAAATACAAATATATATATAAGTAATATTATTATTATAAAGGGGGTTTTTTTTACCGTTTAATGACCGGTTTGTCGATTTTAAAACTTTAGTCGCAGTTAAAACCTAATGTAAAAGACTTAATTTAAAGCGTAAAGTAAATAACGATGATGAAATTGCGAATAATAAAAGTGCGATAAAATAAAATTGCGATAAATAAAAGTGCGATAATTAGAAGTGCAATTAAATATAAAATGAAGGAAATTAAATATGAAATAAAAGAATTATGCTTATTTAAACTTCCGTAATCATGATGTTCGACGTGTTGATTTTAGTTTTATGCCCATGGGTTAATTGTCCTTTGTCCTGGATTATTTAATATGTCCGTCTGGTTTTTGTCCATAACAGTCCATCAGTCATAAATATAAAGTGCGAGTGTCCTCGTCAAATTATTATTATACCCGAAGTTAAATATTCCAACTAATTGGGGATTCGAATTGTAACAAGGTTTTAATACTTTGTTTAATGAATACACCAGGTTATCAACTGCGTGTAAACCAAGGTTTTACTACTTTGTTAACAATTACACCAATTACCCTTGAATGTAATTTCACCCCTGTTTTAATTATTCTAGTGGCTATTAATCCATTCCCGTGTCCGGTTAAATGAACGATTATTCGTACATATAAATACCCCGCCCATCGTGTCCGATCGAGTGTATATGGTAATTTATAGGGACGCCCAATTGTAAATCTTTATATTAACATTAACAAACTTTCATTTAGTTAAACAAATATAAAGCCCATTAATAGCCCATAGTCTAATTTCCACAAGTGTCGTTCTTTTGTCCAAACCCCAATTATGGTACAAAGCCCAATTACCCAATTTTAGTAATTAGCCCAACATCATGATTACTTTGTTTTAAATAAGCATAATAATAACTTAGCTACGAGACATTAATGTAAAAAGGTTGAACATAACTTACAATGATTAAAAATAGCGTAGCGTTATACGGACAGAATTTCGACTTACACCCTTACAATATTCGCTAACATACCCTTATTATTAGAATTATAATTAAAATTAAAATTAAAATATAAATTATATATATATATTTTACGTATATATGAGAGAAGAGAGAAAATAGAATATGAAAAATGATCAAAATTCGGTTTGCTTTATAGGCAGAGTTGATTTTTGGGGCTCCGCGACTCGCGGTAAAATCCTCTTCAAACTCCGCGAGTCGCGGAGAATGAATTTACAGCTCACACCCTTGGAGTCTTTCTCTGCCGACGGTTTTATAATTTATATATAATATATATATAATTAATATAATTAATTATATATTATATTATATTTATATACATAGTTAACTTGTAATTTTTAGTCCGTTGCGTCGAGCGTTAAGAGTTGACTCTGGTCCCGGTTCCGGATTTTCGAACGTCCTTGCATACAATTTTATATTTTGTACTTTGCGTTTTGAATCTTGTACTCTTGTAATTTCGAGACGTTTCTTATCAATAATTGGAACCTCTTTGATTGTCTTTTGTACTTTTGAGCTTTTTGGTCGTTTGCGTCTTCAATTCGTCGAATCTGTCTTTTGTCTTCACCTTTTATTATTTAAACGAATATTACTTGTAAATAGAACAATTGCAACTAAAAGCTTGTCTTTCTTGAGGAATAATGCTATGAAATATATGTTCGTTTTTAGCATTATCACTCATAGTATTACGAGCTACATAATTTGAAAGATGTTGGTTTTGAACTTTCATTTACGCACTTTTATGTTTCAATTTCTAAGGATAATATTTTTATTTTAATACCAGTCCACGTGATGGTATTTTTGAAATTGATATGCGTGGCATGATTTCAAATGAGAATTCTGTGTATACTTGTACAGCCAAACGATTCAAGCAAGACTTGAATAAGACCTATCAATGACATTGTCGTCTTGGTCATATAAACAAACAACGCATTTCAAAACTCCAATCTGATGGACTTTTGGAATCAACTGGCTATGAGTCATTTGATGTATGTGAGTCATATTTATATGAAAAGATGACAAAGACTCCTTTATGTGATTTAGGTGAAAGAGCTAAAGATCTTTTAGGACTAATACATACTGATGTATGTGGCCCTTTTAGAATAATGTCAAGAATAGTGAATCTTACTTCATTACATTAACTGATGGTTATAGAACATATGGTTATATTTACTTGCCGAAACATAAACATGAAGTTTTTGAAACGTTCAAAAGTCTTCCAAAATGAAGTAGATAATCAGCTTGGAAAGACCATTAAAGCACTTCGCTCTGATGGAGGAAGTGAGTATATGAGTCAAGAGTTGTTGGACCACATGAATTGTGGGATTGTCTCACAATCCACTCCATCTTACACACCGTCGCACAATGGTGTGTCTGGGCGGAGGAATCGAACACTACTTGATATGGTTCGATCCATGATAAGTCTGACTACTCTACCACAGTCTTTTTGGGATATGCACTAGAGTCTACTGCAGGCATACTCATTATGGTTCCAACCAAGAAGGTAGAAAAGACACCATATGAGCTATGGCATGGGAAAAGTCTCAAGTTGTCTTATTTGAAAGTCTGGGGTTATGAAGCGTATGTGAAACGTGACACTTCAAACAAGTTAGAACCCAGAGGTATCAAATGTCACTTTGTGGGAAAGGAAACAACGGGTTACTACTTTTACTACCAAGCTGGAAACAAAGTGTTTACTACTCAGTCTGCTGAATTCTTTGAAAGAGATCTTCTCTTACAAGAAGTCAGTGGGAGTAAAGTAGATCTTGAAGAAATTTAAGAATCACAAAGTAACACACCTTCTGAAGGCACTAGCCAACCGTACGTTGAAGCTGAACACACTGTTGGTGAGCCAGAATGTGTTGCACCTGTAATTCGTAGATCTAGTAGAACTCCTCATAGACCTGAGAGGCTAAATCTTCTGATTAATTCAGATGAACCTCATCTAGGGGATTATGATGAACCCTCTAGCTACGGTGAGGCCATATCAGATCCAGAATCTGACAAATGGCGAGATTCTATGAAGGCAGAGATGTAGTCTATGAAAGATAATCAAGTATGGGACTTGATTGATCTTCCGCCCAATTGCAAGACAATGGGGTGTAAATGTGTCTTCAAGAAGAAGGCTGACATGGACGGTAATGTAAGCATTTTTAAGGCTCGATTTGTGGCAAAAGGTTATACTCAGACTCAAGGAATTGATTATGAGGAAACTTTTTCACCAGTCATGAGCATTAAATCAATTAGGATACTCATTGCCATAGCTGTTTTTCATGATTATGAAATATGGAAAATGGATGTCAAAACCGCTTTCTTAAATGGCGACCTAAGCGAGGTCGTATATATGGTTTAGCTGGAAGGGTTTGTGAATCCTAAGCATCCTAATAAAGTATGCAAGCTTCTAAAATCCATTTATGGATTAAAGCATACATCCAGGAGCTGAAATCTCAAGTTTGATGAGAATATTAAAGAGTTTGTTTTTTTTCAAAACGGAGATGAGCCCTGTGTTTACATTAGAGCTAGTGGGAGCAAAGTAGTCTTCTTGATCTTGTATGTTGATGACATACTACTTATTGGAAATGACATTTCAACTTTGCAAGATGTCAAGTCTTGGCTTGGTAAATGTTATTCCATGAAAAATCTTGGAGAAGCTACTTATATTCTTGGAATCGGGATCTATAGAAATAGATCTAAAAGGCTTATTGGTTTGATTCAAAGTATATACATTGATAAAATCTTGCGTAGATTTAGCATGCAGAACTCTAAACACGGAGCATTGCCCGTGCAAAAGAGTGTAATCTTGAGCAAGTCTCAAAGTCCTATCACACCTGATGAGATAAGACGAATGAAAGGTATCCTACATGCTTCGGCTATAGGATCCATAATGTATGCTATGTTATTTACTAGACTTGATGTCTTGTTATCTTTGAGTTTGACGAGTCATTATTAATAAAATCCAGGTGAATAACATTGGATTACTGTTAAGAGCATTCTTAAGTATTTGCGGAGAACTAAAGATATGTTCTTGGTTTACGGTAGTTTGGAAAAAGAGTTGAGTATTAACTATTATACAAATGCTAGCTTTCAAACTGATCGAGATGATTCTCGATCCCAGTCAGGTTGTGTCTTTGTCATGATGGGCAAGACAGTTGATTGGAAGAGTTTAAAGCCGATCATGGTTTAACAATCTACAACAGAAGCAGAATACATTGCTGCCTGAGAAGCTGCTCGAGAAGCTGTTCGGATTAGGAAGTTTTGTTGGTGAACTCGGAGTAGTATCCAATAATACATCTCCTGTAATAATGTACTGTGCTAGTTCGAGTGTTATTATACAAGCGAAAGAATCACATTTACATAAAGGTATCCGACACATTCTTTGAAAGTTTGACTACATTCATTGAAGTCATTAAAAGATGAATGATATTAGTATTCTTAAGGTTCATACAAATGATAATGTGGCTGACACGTTCACGAAGCCCTTAATGCATAACAAGCATGATGATCATGCTAATAATATTGGATTTCGTTATGCTACTAATCTTTTCATTTGTAATTTAGTATTTGGATATTATTGAAACATTAAGCAGTTTTATCTTAATGAATTGATATACTGTTGGTATGATCGTTTTCATTTATATCACTGTGTTCTATATTAGCATGTTTAATCCATGATTATTTGTTGATTATTCAAAATCTCCATAATCGATCATTTTACGGGAATAAGATGAATTAAGATTAATATGAATGTTGATTTTATTCATTGATGATGAATAGTTAACTTGTTGAGACCAAAATTCATATGTATTCATTGATGATGAATATTGGAATGACCCAACCATAAGATGTCACTACATGGATCATAGTCAGTAGTGAATCTTTTAGTGATTATGTCTTTATGTCCTTAGACTTGAGATACACGCAAGTCTTGATGTGTGGAGCATTGTACTTTGATATGGTTAAACGCTGTCCTGAATAAGGCTGTAATAAAGACCATTATTGGGTATAATGTAAAGCTCGTGACAGACACGTGTATGCAATATAGGATTTGTTCCTCCAAAATGTTTGGAGTTAGATACTTTTGAGCTCCTCGATGAATAAATAAGATATTTGTGTGGCCACACCCAGATGTAATTAGGATGATACTTAATTAGTTTGGTGATCTAATTCAGTTCTAAGATCGAGAAATAAAATTGTTAAACAATTGAGAATGACTAATGATCCAAGTCTCAAGTTTAACTAAAGTATCTGAAATAAAGAGATGAATGACATTTAACACTTACAATAAGCAGTTCCGAGAAACTACCCTCACGTAAATTTAGGGACAATGGCCTGTTGCTAGACGGTATCCATTGTTTGTATAGTTACTTGGTGTTGTGCCATGCACAAGTGGGAGTCTGTAGGATTAATGTGCAAGGTACAACATAAAACTATATGGCTAAATTTATTTGAGCCTTTGGGGTCACACACATATACACTTAGACGTCAAATGAAATATATATGATGTATATATTACTCAAGTAACAAAATAAATTAAAATACTTAATTAATTATAATGGAAATAGAGTTTCTTGTTGACTACGTTCAAAGTTAAAAAAAGGAATTGATTTGCTTGATTTTGGTTTTCACGAATTTGGAGTTTGTTAACAATATATTATATATGTTGGTATATTTTGGTCTTGTGATATACAGAGAAACAAATTGATTTTTGAAATCTTTTTCTCAAACATCTCTGGGCCACCGAAAATCGGTTTACAAGTTTAACTTATTTACTCTAAAATTATATATAGACTTGTTTGGGATGGTGGTGATAGTGGTGGATGAAAACAAAATAACACCCCAACCCTTTTGTAATACATACACGTTTTTAAGTACGAAAGAAAACACAATTTTTGTTCTTTGTTATTACGGCTCAAATACTAAAACACACCTTTTGGTTCCTGTTGAAAACTTATACGGAGAAAACCTTGTAGAAAGTATTATTATTTATTTATTATAATAATTTGATTATTATGATAAATTACTTGAGTTTGGACTAGTATCCATTGATGTCGCTTGAAAGTGTAGTGGACTATCCAAAGAGATAATCATACTTTTGGTCATAGGTTTCTCTCCAACAAGGTGTTCGTTTCAACCTTCTCGTGGACGTCAATTCAGAAAGGTATATCGTTTTACTCACTTTGTGCTTTTATATTTGAGACAATTATTAGTGGTGTAACTGGATCTTAATGGGACGGTTTAATCGTGTGCCTGTTTTATTAACTAAATGATTATTTAATTTTATGAATGATTGATAAAATAATAAAAGATTATTATTTTAACTGTCCGCTGCGTTGATCTAAAAGTTAAAAGTACACACGATTTTCCATCAAGACATGCTGGGTCATGGTCATGACAATCAGGTTCATATGTTTTTTAACCAAGTGTTTATTATTGTTAAAACGTCTGAAAATGTCTCCAGTCTTGTAACTGGTTAACTCTTTTTAAATTTTTTTTTAATTCTGTTTGGGTGCAGGTTTCTGATATATTGTAATACGAAGTTCCTTTGCCAGAATTACAAAGTTTAAAAACTCTGAAGGTTGGTTTTCACCATGCTACCAAACAAAAGGTATTTTTTTTTGTTTTGTTATGTTAAATGTTAATATAATATGCTTTATTATGAATATTGATTGGGTTTTAAATATTGTTGCAGCCTGAAATTCACAAAATTAGGTTGCCTAAGGAAAGCAGTGTTGGAGAGGTTGTTGAAGTATTAAGGATAAGGTATACTTTGAATTATCTTATCCAGATGCTCAACTTAGATTGCTTGGACTGTTCTCTCACAAGATTTGCAAGGTACCACCATCATATTCATATATTGATTCTGTTGATTTACAAGATTTACTTTATATTGGTGTAGTAACCATAAATAATGCTCAATAACTTGATTTATTGACTATTATATTTCTGAAATGTTCATGTACTACCAGATCTTTCATGTGAATGAGAAAATTGACAACATAAATGATCAATACTGGACATTAATATTACGTGCTGAGGAAGTGAGTTTGCTTCTATGTTTCTTTGAATGTGTTTTCAAATGTTCAAAATGCCCAAATTATGAGACTAGCGCACAAGTGTGTTCACAATAGTTTCCTTTTTCTTTTTTTTCTTTTTTTTTTTTCACTTTAGGTTCAAGAGGAAGAGAAGTATGTGGGATCCTGTGATAACCCGGAAATTTCCGAGTTAATTTAAATGAAATCTTTTCATGAATTCATTTAACTTCTATATGATTCCGACGATTCACGAACAATCCTTCATAAATAATTATGCATTAGTATCAATTCATTATATTAATATTATTATTAATATCATTTTTTATATATTACTCATCATTACCAAGTATTATTATTACAACTATTACTAATATTATTATTAGTAGTATTATTATTATTGTTACTAATATTATTATTATTAACATTATATAGTTATCATTTTTAAATAATGATAATTTAACATTTTTATTAAAATTATTATTAAAATTAATATTAACATATTATTATTAATATCATTATTAAACTTGATATTAATTATTATTATTATCATTATAATTATTATGATTAATATTTATTATTAACTCTATGATATTATTATTAGTATTTTTATTACTCTTAATAATATTAAAAGTATTATTATTATTATTATTAATATAATTATTATTATTAGTATTATTATTATTATTAATATTAATTATCAATATCAATTAAAAAATAAAATTTAAAAGTCAAAAGATATGTACTGATTTTTATATTTTTTTAAAACGTGATCTAATCTTCCAGCTTATATTTTTTTTTATTTTAATCACCTGATATCTGCTTTTTATTTTTTTATCGCCATTTTTTATATATTCATATCGTGATTTATTTTTTTATATGATCATGATATATTTTAAATCCTCTACTGGTTTCAAATTTGGATTTATCAACCTCACTGTGATTATATATAATCACTACTTCTTATTGAAAATTTAAACAGAATGTATTTTTTTTCTTTCTTCTTCAGCGACACCTCTGTTCTCCATTTTTTTTCTTCCATAATTCGATTACGAACAAATTTTCAAAATCATTAAATGCAGTTTTGTTAGGAATAAATTACTCAAACTTTCTGCAAAATTTCAAATTCCAATTCATCGTATCGAGTTGTAATTTTCGAGTCAAAGGTTCGAAGCTAAAAAGTCAACTGTTTCGTTCTTGAAGAAATTCAAACTCGTTTTGATATTTTTTGTTAAATTGATGAATTGGAAAGATTATACTAATGATATGTAACATATTTCATGTTTTAAGGTTTGTCCAAAACGAGCTTAAAATAAAAAAAATGAATTTTTTTATACAAAAGTTATGAACAACATTTTATGCTGTTTCCATTTTTTTTTTAATTTTTTTTGTTATTTGAAAACATTCCTTTCAAGTTTTATTTTGTTTACAAGTCTTAAACAAAACCATAAAAATCGTTTTTAAACTCCTCTGGTCGATTTAAGAATTTAGAAGAAGAAGAAGAAAGTAGAAAACAAAAAAAGGGGTTAAATAAATTTGGGTTGTAATAATACACAGAAAAACAGATTCAGTGTAACGGTTAGAGGGGTGTTTTGGGTTTTGAGAGGTCGCGGGTTCGAGTCCCGTCTTGGACATTTTTTTAAGAAAGCTTCCTAAGGTAGTTTCATTATTATTATTATTATTATTATTATTATTATTATTATTATTATTATTATTATTATTATTATTATTATTATTATTATTATTATTATTATTATTATTATTATTATTATTATTATTATTATTATTATTATTATTATTGTTACTAGTATTTAAAAAGTATTACTAGTATTATTATTATAATTATTAGTATTATCATTATTAGTATTATTATTATTGTATTACTAGTATTATTAATTATTACTAGTAAAAGTATTAGTTACCACTTTAGAATTACTATTATTGTTATTTTGAAAACAAAACAACTTATTATTATAAATATTAGTATTAGTATCACTCCCTAAATATTAAGATTATTTTTATCATAAATACTATTATTAATATTATCACTATTATTATTAATATGATTATTACTATTGTTATTATTAAAAAGTATTATCATTATTATTATTACTAAAATGATTATCTTTATTAATATTATTATTATTAAAAAGTATTATCATTATTATCATTTTTACAAAAGTTATCATTTTTGCTATCATTAAAACTATAGTATTATTTTTACTACTAGTATTGCTATTATTAAAATTATTATCGTTAATATCATTTTTACAAAAATTAACGTTTTTGCCATCATCAAAACTATATTATTATTGTTGTTATTTTTAAACCTTATTATGATTATTATCATTTTACTACTAGTATTATTATTGTTGTTACAAAATAATACAACTCATTATTCATTATCATTATTAATATCATTTTATCAAACAAATACTTATATATATATATATATATATATATATATATATATATATATATATATATATATATATATATATATATATATATATATATATATATATATATATATATATATATAAGTATATATATAGAAATATATAACAATTAAAATAATATATAAACTTATTCGATTACGAGTATGTGTTAATATATATACTTGATATAGGTTTGTGAATCCGAGGACAACTCTGCACTTGTTCAGTGCCATCGTACACATATTTACTACGAAATATCGTATAGTGAGTTTTCATAGCTCCCTTTTTATCTATATTTTTGGGCTGAGAATACATGCAATATTTTATATCTATTTTACAAAATAGATACAAGTACTAAACTTAATTCTACGTGGGTTAGAATCTCAAATATTCCCTTAGCCTGGTAACTTAATCTATTGGTCTCTGTACCGTAGGCGCGAATCCTATTGATGGATCTATCGGGTTTGACAACCCCATCCGGGCTAGTCGCACTAGCAGTCAACGGATGTTTAGTACTTCGAGGTATTTTTCGCACTTGATTCGGTGCTCTATAGACATCAGGGGTATTCATTATTATATTGTTATCGTTAAGGTTTGTTACCAGGTGCCCATGGTTGTAGAATCTTTTTATTACACTGCGGTGTAAGGGTATTTATGGAAACTGAAATCTCGTGATCTATTACTATTATCAAAACCATTAATTATGACAAACCTATGAATTCACTCAACCTCGTGTTGACTTTTTAAGCATGTTTATTCTCAGGTACTTTTTGCTTCCGCTGTATAACTTTGCTGTTACATAGAAGTCAAGCCAAGCACTGGGACCAGAGTTAACATCACCGTTAATGGTTTTTGACGGGGGTGTTACAGTTGGTATCAGAGCGGTGGTTGTAGGGAATTAGGCAATTTAATGTGGATAACCCAGATTAATATGGTGCATTAAAGTCTAGTCTACAGCCTGACTTATAGCTTTAGAACATTATTACTTGCATCATATATATGCATATCATTTATTCTGTCACTCCGGGAGGAACTCCCATTGTGATTCACAATATTATAACTCACACGCATTATCTTTATAAAACCACCTCGGTTGGTTAAACCGAGGGCTGTCACTCATGATTATTGAAATTTTCGACATTCCTATGTCATCTATCATGATTCTATGTATTACATAAAATATTATCCATGATTTTTGAAACTTCTATATTTACTATATAACCTCCCTGTTATACTACGTACCTATATGCCTTATGCCTTTATGCATCGGTTTGCGAACTGGAAAATGTCATTGAGTTATCGAGAAACTCAAAGACATTATAATGTCATCATATTCATTACTTTTAAAATCTTTGCTTTCTCGTTATTTTTGATCATTAAACTTTCTTGACGGGTGGCGTCTACGAAACTCTAGAATGGAAGGGTCTGGATTACCGATTTAAAGGATCCTATAGCTCAAGCCCCTAGACCTGAATAGGCCATTATGAATTGAAAGTCTTTAATCGAAAGATTATCATATTACATATTTATTATTTATAATCTCGACACGTCATACTACCATTATTAGAGTATGGACACATCATATCTTATTATATCTTATCATATCTATCTCAATAGACTTTGTCTACCACTTTTCCTAAATTTCCTTCGTAAGTTATGAAAATCTTTTTGCTATATATACGTATACACGGAGACGGATATATCATTCAATATTCAACACCCATTTCATATCAAAGCCTAATTCCAATCACATAATATGGATTACTCACTTGATTCCTCAAGCTCCAATGGCAGCGTAACCGGAACAAACGAACCAACCAGCCATCATCTATTTTGGATGAATTGGGGATGGGTTCGTAGTCTACTTAATCAATGGAGAAGTGAAGAAGGTGATCCTTTTCACCTACCACATTGTCCTATTGGCGAAGAACCTGAAGCACTTACCGGCGAACTGATCCGAAACACTATTTTCACCCTCATTTCTAGGATATCCCGTCACGAGTATATATTATCTAGAATTCTAGATCTTATTCATACGCTAGTCCGAACCGTCAATCATCCCGGAGTAAGAGAAGAAGTCAACGAGCTTCGCGCTCGAGTGGTGGCTCTGGAGATTATGGTGCGAATTCTACAAGCATCAGCAGCACCAGCAGCATAACCAGCATCACCACCAGTACCAGCAGTACCTTCAGCATCACCACCAACAGCACCAGCTTCACCAACAACAACATTCGCATCCCACGCCTCAACATCACACTCAGTACCTCAGATATCAACATCATACGCCCCATAGATACCAAGGAATATTAGTAATAATGAGTTAAGATGTATTGACTCATTCTTTCTGAAGAATTATATATGTATAATTCATATATATGGATTGGAACAATAATAAACCTTTTCATACTAAGCTATTACGTATGAATCTTAACTAGTATGTACTACTTGGTTAATTCATATCACTAATATGCTATGATGAACATCCTTCGTTAATGACTTAACAATCGTTAATTACTGCTTCAGCACAATAAACTTTATTTCATAATAAACAAATGTATTATTCAAATACATGTTTGATTTTACACTTCCATTTTCGAAGTACTCGAAACTTTCTAGAAAACATCATTCGTGCCTTGTGAATTTCACAAGAATTTCACGAGCATCAACATCATATACCGAGGTATATCAATAACAATGAACAATGAAGCATTGATTCATAATTTCATTAGCGAAATATTTCGCGACAATTATGAAATCTCTAAGGTTTTGGAGATTATTTATTCTCGTTTAAACCTCAAATCAAACGAGTTTAATATTATATTAACTCATTAAATCTATATTACATCTGAAGAATACATATATGAAAGTATATCTTCATAAAGATTGTAATTAAAAATTCTTTTGTACAAACTGTTAATTGTGAAAATATTTTAACGGGAAGGTAATACCCAAGAAATATTTATATTTCACATAAATATGTTACATTACACATTCTTCAATTCTGATTCAATAATCAGTAACTATCCTACTTACATTCACAAGATATATGTATCCGTTCACCAAAGAACAATCAATTTCATACAAATTCAATTACGTACTCTGATTTTGACATATCAGAATCCAAGTCAAGAATTAATAGAAGATATAACTCTTAGATCCTTACATCTTTCAAAGCTATACTTTGACTTCAAAACTGTGCTAGAACATCACTTCTATTCATAAAACCCAGAAAAATATATATGTCATTCAAAATTCTAGAACATCATATGTATATTGACGATTACATCCTGCGTTCAACACTCAAATTCAAAATTCTTGAAAACATCCTTTGTATCTTGATGATTACAATCAGCGTTTAATCATCTAAAAACGAAATTTCTTGAAACCATCTTGGATTGATAACCGATGATTCAAATATGGCTGCATTAAATGCAGAGGAAACAACAAAATTGTAGATGGTCTAAATGGCCAAGAGTTTGATGACAAAGAATGGGGTATTGGAAACGCTCAATGGAAAATTTGGAACTGAAAAACGGATTGAGCTAACTATTAAGGAGGCTGTGGACAAATCACAAAGACTAAACCTGCCTTCAAAGAATCCAAATGATTCATTATCTGCTGAAGTCATTAACGAATACCTTGCTCCTGACTCTAAACCTTTACGAACAAATCTTCTTTATCATCCTTCGATATTAGAAATTCTAAAATATCATCGTATCCTTCGTTATAATATCCTCTATATTTCTGAAGATATCTTCATAATGATTCTTGTTCGCAATTAATTATCTCTTTGCGATATCTTTATCACATCATAAAGGAAACTGTTTTAGTTTATATATTCTGTAAAATTCAAGTTTAAATAATAAATGTATTGAAGAAGTGTTGAGAATTGAAGCATGAGTTAGTATAATATAATGACGTCAGGCCAACGTGATTATATTACAGTAAGTCATGCTAAGTTTTTAATGCAAGATGATGATTCATAGACTTTATAATCATCATTTGCCATGTTACACGACTCTTACATTCTATTTAACCTCTAAACATATCAAGAAAATATTTTTCTTGATGATTCGGTCTTTTCCAGATATTCTGGTAATTTGACAAATCAAATCGTGCTACTAAAATTCCTTTCTACTTTGTATATTATGATAATTCGAAAACACCATACCTACGAATTCTGGACCATTACTTGTTGTACTTAGAGTCGAGAAGAGAATAAAAAGGCAAAGAGCTCCGACATATAAGGGAAAATATAAAGCCCGATAACGACACCGAAATTACAAACCGTGTATATCAATGCGTATAGCAATATAAAGACATGGGAGAACTAAAAACACTATAAATCCAAGAGCATATTAGAAGTAAACTGACTCTTCCGGCGACAAATGAAAAAGAAGAACGATAGATATAAAAGTCAGGACTATATCCAGAATTAGAACTGGATGAAGCATATTGATGAATCTTTTGGAAGTATGAATTGAGGAAGAAAGTATAGAAGTGGTGAAGATAATGAAACGGAAGAAGCTAATTTATAGCGAAATTCCAGGCACCACAATCGAGGCAATTCACCGCATTTAATCAAAGAAAATCTCAAATTCTTTAATTACCAGAGAATCGAATCTTATAAAGATTACAAAGATTTCTTTAAATCTCTTGAATTTCGGAAATCAACTTTAACCATATCAAAAGTTAAAGCGAACATTTAATTTCCTCATTTAAATCTCTTATGATAGCTTCGTTTATACTCTTCCTATAATCAAATCATTTTATTCACATTACTCAACGATGATAAAACTTTATTTTTCAACTTATATTCATTATTAAAATATTCTTATTGTAAACAATGAAGATCTCTATTAAATTTCATGACCGTGATTTTCACGAACTCCTCTCTATTTTGTCTACCCTAATATTGTGACATAAACGCTCAAGGTTTAAATAAGCTCACTATTATTCATAACACATTTCATGTGTTCAGTTTACTGAAATG
Source organism: Rutidosis leptorrhynchoides (assembly GCF_046630445.1). Taxonomy (NCBI): domain Eukaryota; kingdom Viridiplantae; phylum Streptophyta; class Magnoliopsida; order Asterales; family Asteraceae; genus Rutidosis; species Rutidosis leptorrhynchoides. The sequence goes on along the minus strand of NC_092340.1, from coordinate 62,499,462 downwards.
CTTGTATAGCACCATCATCCCTTCCGAGGATAACCTAGTCAAATGACACTCTTATTAATCTTTAGATAATCACCACATTAATGATAAAATGCACTTCATCAAAGAACATGTAGAATTTATGGTTAGTATGATTTAAACGCTTGAAACAAAACAATATTCTATATGTTGGAATTCACGCAAGGCCCCGAATATACATGGGAACGTGAATACCAAACAAAACATAAATATCCTCACCTGTTTACAACCAACGCCGACTGACGGCAACAACTAAATTTCGGGACGAAATTTCTATTAACAGGGGGATACTGTGATAACCCGAAAATTTTCGAGTTAATTTAAACGAAATCTTTTCATGAATTCATTTAACTTCTATATGATTGGGACGGTTCACGAACAATCCTTCATAAATAATTATGCATTAGTATCAATTCATTATATTAATATTATTATTAATATCATTTTTTATATATCACTCATCATTACCAAGTATTATTATTACAACTATTACTAATATTATTATTAGTAGTATTATTATTATTGTTACTAATATTATTATTATTAACATTATATAGTTATCATTTTTAATAATGATAATTTAACATTTTTATTAAAATTATTATTGATATTAATATTAACATATTATTATTAATATCATTATTAAACTTGATATTAATTATTATTATTATCATTATAATTATTATGATTAATATTTATTATTAACTCTATGATATTATTATTAGTATTTTTATTACTCTTAATAATATTAAAAGTATTATTATTATTATTAATATAATTATTATTATTAGTATTAATATTAATTATCAATATCAATTAAAAAATAAAATTTAAAAGTCAAAAGATATGTACTGATTTTTATATTTTTTTAAAACGTGATCTAATCCTCCAGCTTATATTTTTTAGTTTTAATCACCTGATATCTGCTTTTTATTTTTTTATCGCCATTTTTTATATATATTCATATCATGATTTATTTTTTTATATGATCATGATATATTTTAAATCCTCTACTGGTTTCAAATTTAGATTTATCAACCTCATTGTGATTATATATAATCACTACTTCTTATTGAAAATTTAAACAGAATGTATTTTTTTCTTTCTTCTTCAGCGACACCTCTGTTCTCCATTTTTTTTTTTCCATAATTCGATTACGAACAAATTTTCAAAATCATTAAATGCAGTTTTGTTAGGAATAAATTACTCAAACTTTCTGCAAAATTTCAAATTCCAATTCATCGTATCGAGTTGTAATTTTCGAGTCAAAGGTTCGAAGCTAAAAAATCAACTGTTTCGTTCTTGAAGAAATTCAAACTCGTTTTGATATTTTTTGTTAAATCGATGCTTTGGAAAGATTATAGTAATGATATGTAACATATTTCATGTTTTAAGGTTTGTCCAAAACGAGCTTAAAATAAAAAAAACGAATTTTTTATACAAAAGCTACGAACAGCAGTTTATGCTATTTCCATTTTTTTTTAATTTTTTTTTGTTATTTGAAAACATTCCTTTCAAGTTTTATTTCATTTACAAGTCTTAAACAAAACCATAAAAATCGTTTTTAAACTCCTCTGGTCGATTTAAGAATTTAGAAGAAGAAGAAGAAGAAAGTAGAAAACAAAAAAAAAGGGTTAAATAAATTTGGGTTGTAATAATACACAGAAAAACAGATTCAGTGTAACGGTTAGAGGGGTATTTTGGGTTTCGAGAGGTCGCGGGTTCGAGTCCCGTCTTGGACGTTTTTTTAAGAAAGTTTCCTAAGGTAGTTTCATTATTATTATTATTATTATTATTATTATTATTATTATTATTATTATTATTATTATTATTATTATTATTATTATTATTATTATTATTATTATTATTATTATTATTATTATTATTATTATTATTATTATTATTATTATTATTATTATTATTATTATTATTATTATTGTTATTGTTATTATAATTATTGTTACTAGTATTTAAAAAGTATTACTAGTATTATTATTATAATTATTAGTATTATCATTATTAGTATTATTGTTATTGTATTACTAGTTTTATTACTAGTAAAAGTATCAGTTACCACTTTAGAATTACTATTATTATTATTATTTTGAAAACAAAACAACTTATTATTATAAATATTAGTATTCGTATCACTTCCTAAATATTAAGATTATTTTTATCATAAATACAATTATTAATATTATCACTATTATTATTAATATTATTATTACTATTGTTATTATTAAAAAGTATTATCATTATTATTATTACTAAAATGATTATCTTTATTAATATTATTATTATTAAAAAGTATTGTCATTATTATCATTTTTACAAAAGTTATCATTTTTGCTATCATTAAAACTATAGTATTATTTTTACTACTAGTATTGTTATTATTAAATTATTATCATTAATATCATTTTTACAAAAATTAACGTTTTTGCCAACATCAAAACTATATTATTATTGTTGTTATTTTTAAACCTTATTATGATTATTATCATTTTACTACTAGTATTATTATTGTTGTTACAAAATAATACAACTCATTATTCATTATCATTATTAATATCATTTTATCAAACAAATACTTATACATAGAATATATATATATATATATATATATATATATATATATATATATATATATATATATATATATATATATATATATATATATAACTATTAAAATAATATATAAACTTATTCGATTACGAGTATGTGTTAATATATATACTTGATATAGGTTCGTGAATCCGAGGACAACTCTGCACTTGTTCAGTGCCATCGTACACATATTTACTATGAAATATCGTATAGTGAGTTTTCATAGCTCCCTTTTTATCTATATTTTTGGGCTGAGAATACATGCAATATTTTATATCTGTTTTACAAAATAGATACAAGTACTAAACTTAATTCTACGTGGGTTAGAATCTCAAATATTCCCTTAGCTTGGTAACTTAATCTATTGGTCTCTGTACCGTAGGCGCGAATCCTATTGATAGATCTATCGAGTTTGACAACCCCATCTGGGCTAGTCGCGCTAGCAGTCAACGGATATTTAGTACTTCGAGGGTATTTTTCGCACTTGATTCGGTGCTCTATAGACATCAGGGGTATTCATTATTATATTGTTATCATTAAGGCTTGTTACCAGGTGCACATGGTTGTAGAATCTTTTTATTACACTGCGGTGTAAGGATATTTATGGAAACTGAAATCTCGTGATCTATTACTATTATCAAAATCATTAATTATGACAAACCTATGAACTCACTCAAGCTCGTGTTGACTTTTAAGCATGTTTATTCTCATGTACTTTTTGCTTTCGCTGTATAACTTTGCTGTTACATAGAAGTCAAGCCAAGCACTGGGACCAGAGTTAACATCGCCGTTAATGGTTTTTGATGGGGTGTTACAGATCCGAGGATCGTTTGATTCATGTTTACCATTTCATTAAAGAGGCTGCACAGAACCAGATGGTAGATAATGTAAGTTTCTTTTTTATTATTATTTTTAGACTAAATTGCCCAAATCATCCCTGTGTTTATAATTTTTTTCCCAAATCGTCTCTGAAATGTCCCGTTCTTATTGATTAAAAACGTTCCATATTAATTGATTTCGTTGCGAGGTTTTGACCTCTATATGAGACGTTTTTCAAAGACTGCATTCATTTTTAAAACAAACCATAACCTTTATTTCATAAATAAAGGTTTAAAAAGCTTTACGTAGATTATCAAATAATGATAATCTAAAATATCCTGTTTACACACGACCATTACATAATGGTTTACAATACAAATATGTTACATCGAAATCAGTTTCTTGAATGCAATTTTTACACAATATCATACAAACATGGACTCCAAATCTTGTCCTTATTTTAGTATGCAACAGCAGAAGCTCTTAGTATTCACCTGAGAATAAACATGCTTTAAACGTCAACAAAAATGTTGGTGAGTTATAGGTTTAACCTATATATATCAAATTGTAACAATAGACCACAAGATTTCATATTTCAATACACATCCCATACATAGAGATAAAAATCATTCATATGGTGAACACCTGGTAACCGACATTAACAAGATGCATATATAAGAATATTCCCATCATTCCGGGACACCCTTCGGATATGATATAAATTTCGAAGTACTAAAGCATCCGGTACTTTGGATGGTGTTTGTTAGGCCCAATAGATCTATCTTTAGGATTCGCGTCAATTAGGGTGTCTGTTCCCTAATTCTTAGATTACCAGACTTAATAAAAAGGGGCATATTTGATTTCGATAATTCAACCATAGAATGTAGTTTCACGTACTTGTGTCTATTTTGTAAATCATTTATAAAACCTGTATGTATTCTCATCCCAAAAATATTAGATTTTAAAAGTGGGACTATAACTCACTTTCACAGATTTTTACTTCATCGAGAAGTAAGACTTGGCCACTGGTTGATTCACGAACCTATAACAATATATACATATATATCAAAGTATGTTCAAAATATATTTACAACACTTTTAATATATTTTGATGTTTTAAGTTTATTAAGTCAGCTGTCCTTGTTAGTAACCTACAACTAGTTGTCCACAGTTAGATGTACAGAAATAAATTGATAAATATTATCTTGAATCAATCCAAGACCCAGTGTATACGTATGTCAGTATTGATCACAACTCAAACTATATATATTTTGGAATCAAACTCAACCCTGTATAGCTAACTCCAACATTCACATATAGAGTGTCTATGGTTGTTCCGAAATATATATAGATGTGTCGACATGATAGGTCAAAACATTGTATACGTGTCTATGGTATCTCAAGATTACATAATATACAATACAAGTTGATTAAGTTATGGTTGGAATAGATTTGTTACCAATTTTCACGTAGCTAAAATGAGAAAAATTATCCAATCTTGTTTTACCCATAACTTCTTCATTTTAAATACGTTTAGAGTGAATCAAATTGATATGGTTTCATATTGAACTCTATTTTATGAATCTAAACAGAAAAAATATAGGTTTATAGTCGGAAAAATAAGTTACAAGTCATTTTTGAAAGAGGTAGTCATTTTCGTCGAAAGAACGACATCTTGATGACTGTTTTGAAAAACATACTTTCACTTTGAGTTTAACCATGATTTTTGGATATGGTTTCATGTTCCTACGAAAAATCATTTTCCCAGAAGTATAGCTTTTAAATCAAAGTTTTTCATAGTTTTTAATTATCCAAACCAAAACAGCCCCCGGTTGTAACTACGACGGTGTAAATCCGGTTTTATGGTGTTTATCGTGTTTCTAGGTTTTAAATCATTAAGTTAGCATATCATATAGATATAGATCATGTGTATAGTTGATTTTAAAAGTGTAGTTAGAACGATTAACTTTATTTGCGAACAAGTTTAGAATTAACTAAACTATGTTCTAGTGATTACTAGTTTACCACTTCGAATTTGATAGCTTTTTATGTATGAATCAAATGATGTTATGAACATCATTACTACCTTAAGTTCCTTGGATAAACCTACTGGAAAAGAGAAAAATGGATCTAGCTTCAACGTATCCTTGGATGGCTCGAAGTTCTTGAAGCAGAATCATGACACGAAAACAAGTTCAAGTAAGATCATCACTTAAAATAAGATTGTTATAGTTATAGAAATTGAATCAAAGTTTGAATATGAGTATTACCTTATATTAGAAAGATATCTTAATGTAAATAAGAAAGATTTCTTGAGGTTGGATGATCACTCTACAAGATTGGAAGTAAGCTAGCAAACTTGGAAGTATTCTTGATTTTATGAAACTAGAACTTGTAGAATTTATGAAGAACACTTAGAACTTGAAGATAGAACTTGAGAGAGATCAATTAGATGAAGAAAATTGAAGAATGAAAGTGTTTGTAGGTGTTTTTGGTCGTTGGTGTATGGATTAGATATAAAGGATATGTAATTTTGTTTTCATGTAAATAAGTCATGAATGATTACTCATATTTTTGTAATTTTATGAGATATTTCATGCTAGTTGCCAAATGATGGTTCCCACATGTGTTAGGTGACTCACATGGGCTGCTAAGAGCTGATCATTGGAGTGTATATACCAATAGTACATACATCTAAAAGCTGTGTATTGTACGAGTACGAATACGGGTGCATACGAGTAGAATTGTTGATGAAACTGAACGAGGATGTAATTGTAAGCATTTTTTTTAAGTAGAAGTATTTTGATAAGTGTCTTGAAGTCTTTCAAAAGTGTATGAATACATATTAAAACACTACATGTATATACATTTTAACTGAGTCGTTAAGTCATCGTTAGTCGTTACATGTAAATGTTGTTTTGAAATCTTTAGGTTAACGATCTTGTTGAATGTTGTTAACCCATTATTTATTATAATAAATGAGATGTTAAATTGTTATATTATCATGATATTATGATATATAATATATCTTAGTATGATATATATACAGTTAAATGTCGTTACAACGATAATCGTTACATATATGTCTCGTTTCGAAATCATTAAGTTAGTAGTCTTATTTTTACATATGTATTTCATTGTTAATACACTTAATAATATATTTACTTATCATTTAACATAATTAACCAAGTGTATCAATATCTTAATATGATTCATATGTACCTAGTAAGACGTTGTTATAACGATAATCGTTATATATATCGTTTTCGAGTTTCTTAAATTAATAGTCTCATTTTTATGTATATAACTCATTGTTAAAATACCTAATGAGATACATACTTATAATAAAACCATGTTAACTATATATATAACCATATATATGTCATCGTATAGTTTTTACAAGTTTTAACGTTCGTGAATCACCGGTCAACTTGGGTGGTCAATTGTCTATATGAAACCTATTTCAATTAATCAAGTCTTAACAAGTTTGATTGCTTAACATGTTGGAAACACTTAATCATGTAAATAACAATTTCATTTAATATATATATATAAACATGGAAAAGTTTGTGTCACTACAGTACCTACCCGTTAAATAAATTTCGTCCCGAAATTTTAAGCAGTTGGAGGTGTTGACGTATCTTCTGAAAATAAATGCGGGTATTTCTTCTTCTTCTGATCTTCACGCTCCCAGGTGAACTCGGGTCCTCTACGAGCATTCCATCGAACCTTAACAATCGGTATCTTGTTTTGTTTAAGTCTCTTAACCTCACGATCCATTATTTCGACGGGTTTTTCAATGAATTGAAGTTTTTCATTGATTTGGATTTCGTCCAACGGAATAGTGAGATCTTCTTTAGCAAAACATTTCTTCAAATTTGATATGTGGAAAGTGTTATGTACAGCCGCGAGTTGTTGAGGTAGCTCCAGTTGGTAAGCTACTGGTCCGACACGATCTATAATCTTGAATGGTCCAATGTACCTTGGATTTAGTTTCCCCCGTTTACCAAATCGAACAACGCCTTTCCAAGGTGAAACCTTAAGCATGACCATTTCTCCAATTTCAAACTCTATATCTTTTCTTTTACTGTCCGCGTAGCTCTTTTGTCGACTCTGGGCGGCTTTCAATCTTTGTTGAATTTCGATGATTTTCTCGGTAGTTTCTTGTATTATCTCCGGACCCGTAATCTGTCTATCCCCCACTTCACTCCAACAAATCGGAGACCTGCACTTGCTACCATAAAGTGCTTCAAATGGCGCCATCTCAATGCTTGAATGGTAGCTGTTGTTGTAGGAAAATTCTGCTAACGGTAGATGTCGATCCCAACTGTTTCCGAAATCAATAACACAAGCTCGTAACATGTCTTCAAGCGTTTGTATCGTCCTTTCGCTCTGCCCATCAGTTTGTGGATGATAGGCAGTACTCATGTCTAGACGAGTTCCTAATGCTTGCTGTAATGTCTGCCAGAATCTTGAAATAAATCTGCCATCCCTATCAGAGATAATAGAGATTGGTATTCCATGTCTGGAGACGACTTCCTTCAAATACACTCATGCTAACTTCTCCATCTTGTCATCTTCTCTTATTGGCAGGAAGTGTGCTGATTTGGTGAGACGATCAACTATTACCCAAATAGTATCAAAACCACTTGCAGTCCTTGGTAATTTAGTGCTGAAATCCATGGTAATGTTTTCCCATTTCCATTCCGGGATTTCGGGTTGTTGAAGTAGACCTGATGGTTTCTGATGCTTAGCTTTGACCTTAGAACACGTCAAACATTCTCCTACTTATTTAGCAACATCGGCTTTCATACCCGACCACCAAAAGTATTTCTTGAGATCCTTGTACATCTTCCCCGTTCCAGGATGTATTAAGTATCTGGTTTTATGAGCTTCTCTAAGTACCATTTCTCTCATATCTCCAAATTTTGGTACCCAAATTCTTTCAGCCCTATACCGGGTTCCGTCTTCCCGAATATTAATATGCTTCTCCGATCCTTTGGGTATTTCATCCTTTAAATTTCCCTCTTTTAAAACTCCTTGTTGCGCCTCCTTTATTTGAGTAGTAAGGTTAGTGTGAATCATTATATTCATAGATTTTACTCGAATGGGTTCTCTGTCCTTTCTGCTCAAGGCGTCGGCTACCACATTTGCCTTCCCCGGGTGGTAACGAATCTCAAAGTCATAATCATTCAACAATTCAATCCACCTACGCTGCCTCATATTTAGTTGTTTCTGATTAAATATGTGCTGAAGACTTTTGTGGTTGGTATATATAATACTTTTGACCCCATATAACTAGTGCCTCCAAGTCTTTAATGCAAAAACAACCGCGCCTAATTCCAAATCATGCGTCGTATAATTTTGTTCGTGAATCTTCAATTGTCTAGACGCATAAGCAATCACCTTCGTTCGTTGCATTAATACACAACCGAGACCCTTTGATGCGTCACAATAAATTACAAAATCATCATTCCCTTCAGGCAATGACAAAATAGGTGCCGTAGTTAGCTTTTTCTTCAATAACTAAAACGCTTGCTCTTGTTCATCCTTCTATTCAAATTTCTTCCCTTTATGCGTTAATGCAGTCAAGGGTTTTGCTATTCTGGAAAAGTCTTGGATGAACCTTCTGTAGTAACCAGCTAATCCTAAAAATTGACGTATATGCTTCGGAGTTTTTGGGGTTTCCCACTTTTCAACGGTTTCGATCTTTGCCGGGTCCACTGGATACCTTCTTTGTTCACTATGTGACCGAGGAATTGAACTTCTTCCAACCAAAATGCACACTTTGAAAACTTAGCGTACAGTTTTTCTTTCCTCAATACTTCTAGCACTTTTCTCAAATGTTCTTCGTGCTCTTGATCATTCTTTAAGTAAATAAGTATGTCATCGATGAAAACAATGACAAACTTGTCAAGATATGGCCCACACACTCGGTTCATAAGGTCCATGAACAAAGCTGGTGCGTTAGTCAATCCAAACGGCATAACCATAAACTCGTAATGACCATAACGCGTCCAAAAAGCAGTTTTTGGAATATCATCCTCCTTTACTCGCATTTGATGATATCCAGAATGTAAATCGATCTTCGAATAAACCGACGAGCCTTGTAGTTGATCAAATAAGTCGTCAATTCTCGGCAGTGGATAACGGTTTTTGATGGTAAGTTTGTTCAACTCTCTGTAGTCAATACACAACCTAAATGTACCATCCTTCTTCTTGACAAACAAAACAGGAGCTCCCCATGGTGATGTGCTTGGTCGAATGAAACCACGTTCTAATAGTTCTTGCAGTTGGCTTTACAGTTCTTTCATCTTGCTGGGTGCGAGTCTATAAGGAGCACGAGCTATTGGTGCAGCTCCTGGTACAAGATCTATTTGAAATTCAACAGATCGATGTGGAGGTAGTCCCGGTAATTCTTTCGGAAATACATCGGGAAATTCTTTTGCGACGGGAACATCATTGATGCTCTTTTCTTCAGTTTGTACTTTCACGACGTGTGCTAGAACAGCATAGTAACCTTTTCTTATTAGTTTTTGTGCCTTCAAATTACTAATAAGATGTAGCTTCATGTTGCCCTTTTCTCCGTACACCATTAAGGGTTCTCCTTCTTCTCGTACAATGCGAATTGCATTTTTATAACATACGATCTCTGCTTTCACCTTCTTCAGCCAGTCCATGCCAACTATTACATCAAAACTCCCTAACTCTACTGGTATCAAATCAATCTTAAATATTTCGCTACCCAGTTTAATTTCTCGATTCCGGCATATATTATCTGCTGAAATTAATTTACCGTTTGCTAATTCGAGTAAAAATTTACTATCCAATGGCGTCAATGGACAACTTAATTTAGCATAAAAATCTCTACTCATAAAGCTTCTATCCGCACCCGAATCAAATAAAACGTAAGCAGATTTATTGTCAATAAGAAACGTACCCGTAATAAGCTCCGGGTCTTCCTGTGCCTCTGTCGCATTAATATTGAAAACTCTTCCGCGGCCCTGTCCATTCGTGTTCTCCTGGTTCGGGCAATTTCTAATAATGTGGCCCGGTTTTCCACATTTATAACAAACTACATTGGCATAACTTGCTCCGACACTACTTGCTCCCCCATTACTCATTCCAACACCATTTGTTCCTTTCGTTCTGTTAACCCCTGGTCCGTAGACCTCACACTTCGCCGCGCAATGACCATTTCTTTTACACTTGTTGCAAAATTTGGTGCAGAACCCCGAGTGATACTTTTCACACCTTTGGCATAGCTGCTTCTGATTGTTGTTGTTGTTGCGGTTGTTATTGTTGTTGGGATGATTGTTGTAGTTGCTGTTGTTGTTGTTGTTATTGTTGTTGTTGTTGTTGTTGTTGTTGGGCCGTTTGTTGTAGTTGCGATTGATATTGCGATTGTTGGGATAATTGTTGCGATTATTGTTGTAATTGTTGTTGTTGTTGTATTGGTGATTCTTATCACCGTTTTCCTCCCACTTTCTTTTGACTTGCTTCACATTGGCCTCTTCAGCAGTCTGTTCTTTAATTCTTTCTTCAATCTGGTTCACTAGTTTGTGAGCCATTCTACATGCCTGTTGTATGGAGGCGGGCTCGTGTGAACTTATATCTTCTTGGATTCTTTCCGGTAATCCTTTCACAAACGCGTCGATCTTCTCTTCCTCATCTTCGAATGCTCCCGGACACAATAGGCACAATTCTGTGAATCGTCTTTCGTACGTGGTAATATCAAATCCTTGGGTTCGTAACCCTCTAAGTTCTGTCTTGAGCTTATTGACCTCGGTTCTGGGACGGTACTTCTCGTTCATCAAGTGCTTGAATGCTAACCACGGTAGTGCGTACGCATCGTCTTGTCCCACTTGCTCTAGATAGGTATTCCACCATGTTAACGCAGAACCTGTGAAGGTATGCGTAGCGTACTTTACGTTGTCCTCTTCAGTACACTTACTTATGGTAAACACCGATTCGACCTTCTCGGTCCACCGTTTCAATCCGATCGGTCCTTCGGTTCCATCAAATTCCAAAGGTTTACAGGCAGTGAATTCTTTGTAGGTGCATCCTACACGATTTCCTGTACTACTAGATCCAAGGTTATTGTTGGTATGTAGCGCAGCCTGTACTACGGCTATGTTTGAAGCTAGAAAAGTACGAAATTCCTCTTCATTCATATTCACGGTGTGTCGAGTAGTCGGTGCCATTTCCTTCAAAATAGTCAAATGGAACAAGTTAATCATACAGAATATTAAGAGTAGTTAATAGTATTTCGTAGCATAATATGAACTCATTTATAAAAGCTTTTTCTTCATATTAGCGTTTTATAAGTTTAAATTCGGGTAGTACCTACCCGTTAAGTTCATACTTAGTAGCTAATATACAATTCAACTACTACAATTCTATATGAAAAACTGATTATAATAATATTTCGCGTTCAAACTTTTATACAATATTTTACAAACTTACAATACCGCTTATTTTACATAAAGCATGAAATATAGCACACAATAACTTTGATACAAGATAGTTGTGAAGATAATTCTAGCTAGTACACAAGTCGTTCAGCGAAGGCAATAAAGACACGTAATTCATACGTCCAGAAACAAGTCATGCATTCTGGTTTTACTAGGACTACTTCCCATCCTTGGTCTTGTGGAACATAACCGTTATGGCCGTTGATAAGACAGCGTGTTGTAACGTCGTCAAAGGGACGAGGGTTACGTAATGACCAACAGTCTCGTAATAACCTAAAAACCTCATTTCTTACCCCAATTATCGACTCCGTCACTTGTGGGAACGTTTTGTTTAATAGTTGTAGCCCGATGTTCTTTTTCTCACTTTGGTGAGAAGCGAACATTACTAACCCGTAAGCATAGCATGCTTCTTTATGTTGCATGTTAGCCGCTTTTTCTAAATCATGAAGTCCTATATTCGGATACATTGAGTCAAAATAATTTCTTAACCCGTTGCGTAAAATAGCATTTGGGTTCCCCGCAATATATGCGTCAAAGTAAACACATCGTAACTTATGGGTTTCCCAATGTGATATCCCCCATCTTTCAAACGAAAGTCTCTTATAAATCAAGACATTCTTGGAACGTTCTTCGAATGTCTTACAAACTGATTTCGCCGTAAATAGTTGTGCCGAAGAATTCTGACCGACTCTAGACAAGATTTCATCAATCATGTCTCCGGGTAGGTCTCTTAAAATATTGGGTTGTCTATCCATTTTGTGTTTTTATACTGTAAAATAGACAAGAGTTAGATTCATAAAAAAAAAATACTTATTAATACAAGCAATTTTTACATATATCATAAAGCATAAGCACACTATATTACATATATAACACCACACGAATACAACTATCTTATTCCGACTCGCTCATTTCTTCTTCTTCGGTTTTGGTTCGTTTTGCCAAGTTTCTAGGGATATATGATGTTCCCCTAATACGAGCTGTCGTTTTCCACAATGGTTTAGAAAAACCTGGTGGTTTAGAGGTTCCCGGGTCATTGTTACAACTTAAGGGCTTCGGGGGTTGACGATACATATAAAGTTCATCGGGGTTGGAATTAGATTTATCTATTTTTATGCCCTTTCCCTTATTATTTTCTTTTGCCTTTTTAAATTCAGTTGGGGTAATTTCTATAACATCATCGGAATTCTCGTCGGAATCCGATTCGTCGGAGAATTGGTAATCCTCCCGATACTTTGCTTCCTTGGCGGAAACACCATTGACCATAATTAACTTTGGTCGGTTGGTTGAGGATTTTCTTCTACTTAACCGTTTTATTATTTCCCCCACTGGTTCCGATTCTTCTTCCGGTTCCGATTCTTCTTCCGGTTCCGACTCTTCTTCCGGTTCCTCTTCGGAAACTTGTGAATCAGTCTACGAATTATTCCAATTTATATTTGACTCTTCATTATTATTAGGTGAGTCAATGGGACTTGTTCTAGAGGTAGACATCTATCACATAATATCAAACACGTTAAGAGATTAATATATCACATAATATTCACATGTTAAAAATATATAGTTTCCAACAAAATTTGTTAAGCAATCATTTTTCAAGTAAACACGGTCGAAGTTCAGACTCACTAATGCATCCTAACAAACTCGATAAGACACACTAATGCAAAATTCTGGTTCTCTAAGACCAACACTCAGATACCAACTGAAATGTCCCGTTCTTATTGATTAAAAACGTTCCATATTAATTGATTTCGTTGCGAGGTTTTGACCTCTATATGAGACGTTTTTCAAAGACTGCATTCATTTTTAAAACAAACCATAACCTTTATTTCATAAATAAAGGTTTAAAAAGCTTTACGTAGATTATCAAATAATGATAATCTAAAATATCCTGTTTACACACGACCATTACATAATGGTTTACAATACAAATATGTTACATCGAAATCAGTTTCTTGAATGCAGTTTTTACACAATATCATACAAACATGGACTCCAAATCTTGTCCTTATTTTAGTATGCAACAGTGGAAGCTCTTAGTATTCACCTGAGAATAAACATGCTTTAAACGTCAACAAAAATGTTGGTGAGTTATAGGTTTAACCTATATATATCAAATCGTAACAATAGACCACAAGATTTCATATTTCAATACACATCCCATACATAGAGATAAAAACCATTCATATGGTGAACACCTGGTAACCGACATTAACAAGATGCATATATAAGAATATCCCCATCATTCCGGGACACCCTTCGGATATGATATAAATTTTGAAGTACTAAAGCATCCGGTACTTTGGATGGGGTTTGTTAGGCCCAATAGATCTATCTTTAGGATTCGCGTCAATTAGGGTGTCTGTTCTCTAATTCTTAGATTACCAGACTTAATAAAAAGGGGCATATTCGAGTTCGATAATTCAACCATAGAATGTAGTTTCACGTACTTGTGTCTATTTTGTAAATCATTTATAAAACCTGCATGTATTCTCATCCCAAAAATATTAGATTTTAAAAGTGGGACTATAACTCACTTTCACAGATTTTTACTTCGTCGGGAAGTAAGACTTGGCCACTGGTTGATTCACGAATCTATAACAATATATACATATATATCAAAGTATGTTCAAAATATATTTACAACACTTTTAATATATTTTGATGTTTTAAGTTTATTAAGTCAGCTGTCCTCGTTAGTAACCTACAACTAGTTGTCCACAGTTAGATGTACAGAAATAAATCGATAAATATTATCTTGAATCAATCCACAACCCAGTGTATACGTATCTCAGTATTGATCACAACTCAAACTATATATATTTTGGAATCAACCTCAACCCTGTATAGCTAACTCCAACATTCACATATAGAGTGTCTATGATTGTTCCGAAATATATATAGATGTGTCGACATGATAGGTCGAAACATTGTATATGTGTCTATGGTATCTCAAGATTACATAATATACAATACAAGTTGATTAAGTTATGGTTGGAATAGATTTGTTACCAATTTTCACGTAGCTAAAATGAGAAAAATTATCCAATCTTGTTTTACCCATAACTTCTTCATTTTAAATCCGTTTTGAGTGAATCAAATTGCTATGGTTTCATATTGAACTATATTTTATGAATCTAAACAGAAAAAGTATAGGTTTATAGTCAGAAAAATAAGTTACAAGTCGTTTTTGAAAGAGGTAGTCATTTTCGTCGAAAGAACGACATCTTGATGACTGTTTTGAAAAACATACTTTCACTTTGAGTTTAACCATGATTTTTGGATATGGTTTCATGTTCATAAGAAAAATCATTTTCCCAGAAGTATATCTTTTAAATCAAAGTTTTTCATAGTTTTTAATTATCCAAACCAAAACAGCACCCGGTTGTAACTACGACGGTGTAAATCCGGTTTTATGGTGTTTATCGTGTTTCCAGGTTTTAAATCATTAAGTTAGCATATCATATAGATATAGATCATGTGTTTAGTTGATTTTAAAAGTCAAGTTAGAAGGATTAACTTTTGTTTGCGAACAAGTTTAGAATTAACTAAACTATGTTCTAGTGATTACAAGTTTAAACCTTCGAATAAGATAGCTTTATATGTATGAATCGAATGATGTTATGAACATCATTACTACCTTAAGTTCCTTGGATAAACCTACTGGAAAATAGAAAAATGGATCTAGCTTCAACGGATCCTTGGATGGCTTGAAGTTCTTGAAGCAGAATCATGACACGAAAACAAGTTCAAGTTAGATCATCACTTAAAATAAGATTGTTATAGTTATAGAAATTGAATCAAAGTTTGAATATGAGTATTAACTTGTATTAGAAAGATATCTTACTGTAAATAAGAAAGATTTCTTGAGGTTGGATGATCACTCTACAAGATTGGAAGTAAGCTAGCAAACTTGGAAGTATTCTTGATTTTATGAAACTAGAACTTGTAGAATTTATGAAGAACACTTAGAACTTGAAGATAGAACTTGAGAGAGATCAATTAGATGAAGAAAATTGAAGAATGAAAGTGTTTGTAGGTGTTTTTGGTCGTTGGTGTATGGATTAGATATAAAGGATATGTAATTTTGTTTTCATGTAAATAAGTCATGAATGATTACTCATATTTTTGTAATTTTATGAGATATTTCATGCTAGTTGCCAAATGATGGTTCCCACATATGTTAGGTGACTCACATGGGCTGCTAAGAGCTGATCATTGGAGTATATATACCAATAGTACATACATCTAAAAGCTGTGTATTGTACGAGTACGAATACGGGTGCATACGAGTAGAATTGTTGATGAAACTGAACGAGGATGTAATTGTAAGCATTTTTGTTAAGTAGAAGTATTTTGATAAGTGTCTTGAATTATTTCAAAAGTGTATGAATACATATTAAAACACTACATGTATATACATTTTAACTGAGTCGTTAAGTCATCGTTAGTCGTTACATGTAAATGTTGTTTTGAAACCTTTAGGTTAACGATCTTGTTGAATGTTGTTAACCCATTATTTATTATAACAAATGAGATGTTAAATTGTTATATTATCATGATATTATGATATATAATATATCTTAGTATGATATATATACAGTTAAATGTCGTTACAACGATAATCGTTACATATATGTCTCGTTTCGAAATCATTAAGTTAGTAGTCTTATTTTTACATATGTATTTCATTGTTAATACACTTAATAATATATTTACTTATCATTTAACATAATTAACCAAGTGTATCAATATCTTAATATGATTCATATGTACCTAGTAAGACGTTGTTATAACGATAATCGTTATATATATCGTTTTCGAGTTTCTTAAATTAATAGTCTCATTTTTATGTATATAACTCATTGTTAAAATACCTAATGAGATACATACTTATAATAAAATCATGTTAACTATATATATAACCATATATATGTCATCGTATAGTTTTTACAAGTTTTAACGTTCGTGAATCACCGGTCAACTTGGGTGGTCAATTGTCTATATGAAACCTATTTCAATTAATCAAGTCTTAACAAGTTTGATTGCTTAACATGTTGGAAACACTTAATCATGTAAATAACAATTTCATTTAATATATATATAAACATGGAAAAGTTCGGGTCACTACAGTCTCCGTGTTAACAAAACTGTATAAATCATCCTTAAATGCAAAATGACATCCCAAATTAGTCCCTGACTTAATTTCTGTTAAATTGGCCATTAACTTCAATAATAACATGGACTATGGATGTAACTTAAAGGGAGTAAAATGAAAATATTATGTTTCTTCATCTTTGATTATTGACCATGGCAGTTAACCTCAAATACTGCTACACATACTCACTCCGGAATTAGATGGACTATTCATCCACTTCTGAAACGCCTTCCAAAGGACTTCGGAGCAGCTGTAGATTTCGGCGACGAAGGAGAAAGCCTCTCCAGCACGATGATCGTGAAACGCCTTACTCGTGTCTCATTTTATTAATTCCTAATTTCTATCTTTTTTTCAATTGATACATAGGTACATAGACAAGCAACTACAGAGTAAGTTCTCGATTTTATTACGTGATTGATTCTATTGATTTAATATTATAAGCTGTATTCATATAGTATTCATTGAAACTAGTAAATTAGGGCAAAAAGTTCATTTAGGCCTCACTGGCTTACTTATATGAAATTAGCTATGTTTGTGGATTATTTGGTTTTTGGTCTGAGTTAAACATATACTCATGTAAGCTTATAGTATAATGAAACATATGTTACTTATCTAACGAATAATGAAATAATTTAGTGACTTATTTTTGTTAAAACCAGGGAATAAAGAATGTGGTATGATGCATGAATAACCCTTTTTAAAAAAAAAAAATATTGTATTGCAGTAAAGCTAATACTAATCGGACAGTGGTTGGAACGCTTCGTGGTTTTGACAAGTTCTTGAACCTGGTGATTGACAAAAATGTGGAAGTTAATGGTGAAGAGAGAAATGATATTGGCATGGTGGCAAGTATCTTTTTAACGAGACTAGAATATGAATTATTATTTTATTATCTTTACAGACTAAAAAAGTTCATCTTCCCTAGTTTTTATAGACTGAAAAAGTTCATCTTCCCTTGTTTTATGTTACATCCATAGTCCATGTTATGTTGAAGTTAACGGCCAATTTAACAGAAGTTAAGTCAGGGACTAATTTGAGACGTTATTTTGCATTTAAGGATGATTTATGCAGCTTTGTTAACACGGAGACGATTTGGACAAAAAACCATAAACTCGGGGATGATTTGGGCAATTTAGTCTTATTTTTAAATCAAACTAACCTCTTTTGGAGTATGTTACCGTGTTTCTATCGACCATGGAAGTGTGAAACTAGGGTTTCTTTTTTTATCAATTGCAGCAAGTAAAAAACTTCGGGGAGCCTTTCTTTTTGAAAATCCATGAAAATGAAACTTTAGAAGATGTTAAATTCTGAATTCAAAGGAAATTGGAGGTTCCTGATGAGGAATTTTCTAAGGTAATTCTGTTATTTGCACATTAATTACACTACTTGTTTAATACCAGTTATATTTATTAAACCATAGTAATATTGTTAGTTAGTATATTTATCCAGATTATTTATGTAAGCCCAAGTTTATAAGGGCCTTCTATTCCTATAAGCCCATTAGATTTGCTAGTGTTGGGGCTATTTAAGCATATCACTTGTAAGTCTAATTGGTCAATCAATAAACAATATCACAAGTTAACATGGTATCACTGGGCGGGCTGTCCTAGCACTCGCTGCTCGACCTCAGGATATTGTGTTTTTTTAGGTAATAATATTCTGACATGGTCCTCTAAACGACAGCTGACTCCATCCCACTCTAGTACCGAAGCAGAATATCGAGGAGTTACTAATGTTGTTGCAGAGACATGTTGGCTTCGTAATCTTCTCCGTGAACTTCATTGTCCTTTGTTCTCTGCAACCATTGACTGTGACAATGTAAGTGTAAAGACCCGTCCTAATCCATAAGAATGAATACAATAACATATGATTACATCACGAGGTATTTGACCTCTATATGATACATTTTACAAACATTGCATTCGTTTTAAAAGATAAACTTTCATTACATCAAAAGTTGACAGGCATGCATACCATTTCATAATATCTATCTATAAATGATCTAATCTGTCATTTACTTAATCATAATATTTACTGAACTCAACGACTTGAATGCAAAGTCTTTTGAAATGTGCTATGAATGATTCCAAGTAATATCTTTATAATGAGCTAATGCACAGCGGAAGATTTCTTTAATACCTGAGAATAAACATGCTCTAAAGTGTCAACCAAAAGGTTGGTGAGTTCATTAGTTTATCATAATCAATCATTTTCATCATTTTAATAGACCACAAGATTTCATATTTCAATATACATCCCATACATAGAGATAAAAATCATTCATATGGTGAACACCTGGTAACCGACATTAACAAGATGCATATAAGAATATCCCCTATCATTCCGGGAAATCCTTCGGACATGATAAAACAACATCGAAGTACTAAAGCATCCGCAACCGTGGATGGGGTTGTTAGGCCCAATGGATCTATCTTTAGGATTCGCGTCAATTAGTAGATCAGTTTACTAATTCTTAGGCTACCAAGCAAAAAGGGGCATAATCGGCTTCGATCATTCACCCATATAATGTAGTTTCGATTACTTGTGTCTATTTCGTAAAATATTTATAAAAATTTCGCATGTATTCTCAGCCCAAAAAATATAAAGGGTAAAAAGGCAAATGAAACTCACCATTCTGTATTTTGTAGAAAAAATACATATGACGACATTGAACAAGTGTAGGGTTTACCTCAGATTCACGAACCTATATCATTTGTATATTTATTAATATTCATAGTTGTAATTGAACACACACACACACACACACACACACACACACACACACATATATATATATATATATATATAAAATTGTATTAGTTATATCATTTTTATGTTAATAATATATATATGTTTTATATGTTCATTTTGTATATAAAAATATTAAATTTTGTTATGTTATATGTGTTATATATATATATATATATATATATATATATATATATATATATATATATATATATATATATATATATATATATATATATATATATATATATATATATATATATATATATATATATTTATGTATGTATTTCATTTGTTTATCAAAACAATAGTTTTATTATACTACGTTAATATTAGTAAAATAATGATAATAACATTAATAATATACATATGTTAATAACAACCCTATTAGTGATAGTAACAATGATATTAATAATAGTACTTGTAAAAATATTAATTTTATTGTTTATGATAGTTATGATATTAATGATTTACTAATAATAATAATAATAACTTAATTAAGAATGATAATATTAATAAAAATAATGATATTATTAATAATGATACATTTGTTTAATAATAATAATAATAATAATACTAGTAATTACAAAGGTGATACTAATACTAATATTAATGAAAATAATGATTGTTCGTATTATTTTCATAATAACAATAATAATAATTCTAATCATAGTAATACTTATATTAATATTAGTAATACTAATAATAACGCTAATAACACTTAATAACGTTACTTAATAATAAAATGATAATAATATTAATCATAGTATTTATGTTAACGTAATAATAATAATGATAGTACATCTAGCAGTAGTTAATAAATATGATAATAATAATAATAATAATAATAATAATAATAATAATAATAATAATAATAATAATAATAATAATAGTAATAGCAATATTCCTAGTTATAATCATAATTATAATAATAATAATGATGAATGATAATTAATACATATTAGTAATAATAATAATAATAACTATAATAATTAATACTAGTAACAATATTTAACAATAACAATATTCATAATAACATTAATAATAATAATGATATTAATATTAATAATAATAATAATGATAATAATAATAATAATAATTTTTAAAAATAGAACTACCTTTAGATAAGCTTTACGAAAAAAAATGCCCAAAGTCGGGCTCGAACCCGAGACCTCCCGTTCCCACTCAACCACGCCAACCAGTCAATCTAATGCATCTTTCTATTTTAATTCCTTACACCATAACTATATAACTCGTATTTAAACTGTTTTCCTTTTTCTTCTTCATCATCTCATACACAAATCGACTAACCAGCTCTTTAATCATAACAATTGAATAAATAAATACGTTTTAGGATTTATTATCAAGCAAGAATGATTTAGTTTAGTTTTTAAATCAATTTAAACAAACAAAAATTTGAAGAACAGACCATATATCACCCGTTTATACTTTTCAAGCACTCAAACAACAATCTTGTTTTTAAGAGGGTTTTAGATCATGACTCCCAAATGAAAAAGATTCTAAATGGTCATTAAAAACTTTCTGAATTGTTAATTTAACTGTAAACATCAGTTTGATTACGAATTTCACCAAGAACAAAAAGGTTGACTTTTTAAACAAGAACTTTGACTCCAAAATTGAAATTCGATAGATTAAATTAGGCTTTGAAACCTTGCAGATAGTTTAAACGAAGGTATTCTAACATATCTGCATTTATGGATTTTAAAAATTAAAACGAATTCGAGCCTTTGGAGGAATTTGACACGAACAGAGGGATGAACTGGGTTTCATTTAGTTTTTCGGATTAAATTTAGAATTTTTGTGAAAATGGGGTTTGTCCAAGTAACTAAACGAATTGTATTACTAATAATCGATTCATAGTTGTTGTGTAGTGAATTTGAGGTCGACGTTTAACAGATTATGGACAAGAATCAGACAGGATAAAAAAATGGAAAAGAAAAGAAATAAAAACAGCTGTTTGATCGTGATATATGTAACAGTTATGGGTTAAATTCGACTGGAATATTTACAGATAGATACAAAATGTAAATAAAGTTTGATAGAGATGTAAAACGTAATCTGTTCTTTATCAGATTTATATAATTTATATTATTATTTAATAAATATATTAATAAAAATACTAATAATATTAATAGTAATAATAATCAATAATAATGATAATGATAATAATAATAATAAGAATTATAATAAAAATATTACTAATGATAAGAATAATGATAAAAATAATAGTAGTCATAATTTTTAAATAACATAAAGTTTATAATAATAATAATAATAATAATAATAATAATAATAATAATAGAAATAATAATAATATTAATGATAATAAAATAATAATAATAATTTATTATACTAATAATAATACTAATATTGATATAAATATTGAAAGTAATAATTATATTACTATAACTGCTATATTTTAACTTGTAATTACATATATATTATTAGTTATGTAATATTTCATATTTTTATAATATACATCATATATTTAATATTTTAACAATATACTATATATATATATATATATATATATATATATATAAAATACCAATAGTAACAACAATATAGCCAATTTCATATAACAATTTCATATTATAATTTTTAATAATACAAGTAATATTAATAATAGTAACGAATGTAATAATAATGTAACAATTATAATTAAACCTGTAATTTCATTTAATATATAATTATTACAATTTATTAATTAGATAATATTATATGATGACATTTATTGAATATTTAATATTTATATTTTACAATCTAACAATAATTATTAATAGCAATCATATATACATATAGATTCCCAATATCATGTATATATTTATATATATTCATTTTAATAGTACTTAATTATTCTATTTAGTATTTCCCATTATTAATTCTAATTGGTTATAGTTTAGTCAAAGTTTTATACACTTATTTATATTTACATATAGGTATTTATTTACTTATTTATTACACACAATTGTTCGTGAATCGTCGGGAATAGTCAAAGGTTAATTGAATTCATATAAACAGTTCCAAAATTTTTGAGACTCAACATTACAAACTTTCCTTATCGTGTCAGAATTATATAAAGATTAAGTTTAAATTTGATCGGAAATTTTTGGGTCATCACAGTACCTACCCGTTAAAGAAATTTTGTCCCAAAATTTGATCGAGGTCATCATGGTTAACAATAAAAATATTTTCATGACGAATATGAGTCGATAAATAGAATTTAATTACCATTGAGTAATATGAATAAGACATTTCGATTACTCGAAGAGTACTAATGAAGTTATCACTAAACAGTGAAATGAATAAATGCAGGTTTGTCTTAACCGGTGACGTGGTCACGGTGGATTTTCGAAATTTAAGGGATTTGGGGAAAATCTTTGAAATCTATAAAAGATTTGATTCTTCGAAAATTAAGGAAATTTGGATCTTCTTTGATTTAATGCGATAATTTGTTTTGATTGTTCTGTTGGATATTTCCCTATAAATCCCCCCTCTTCATTTCCTTTATGTTTTGGAGTTTCATCCTTTTGCTTTCTCTTTCCGACTTTAAGTTAAGCGAATAATAGTCCAGAATTCGTAGGTACGAGATTTGGAATGAACATAACTAATGTTCTAAGAGGGAAATTGTAATAGCACGATCTTGATTGGTTAACTTACCAAAATTCAAAAGGAAAGATAGAACTATCAGGAAGATATGTTCTCGATATGTTCAGAGATTAGGTAGAATGTAAGAGTCGTGTAACATGACACATGATGACATTATAGTCTGTGAATCATCATGTTTCATTAGAAACTCAGCATGACTTACTGTAATATAATCACGTTGATCAAGTGTCATTATATTATACTAACTCATGCTTCAGTTCCCAACACTACTTCAAAAACATTCATAGTTTAAACTCGAAAGTTTACAGAATATAGAAACTAACAGTTTCTTATATGATGTAACACTGATAGCGTGAAGAGATTAATGATTTCAGATAAGAATAGTTATGAAAATATCTTCAAAAATATCGAGGATATTTATAATGAAAAATACGATGATATCTTAGAATTTCTAATATCGATGGATCATGATGAAGATTTGTTTGTAAAAGTGTAGAGTCAGGAGCATGGTATTCGTTAATGACTTCATCAGATACTGGATCATTTGGATTCTTTGAAGCAGGTTTAGACTTTGTGATTTGTCCATAGCCTCCTTCATAATTTGCTCAATTCGTTTTCTAGTTCCAACATTTCTGAGCTTTGCCAACATACTATTCTTTATCATCAACTTTCGACGGTTAAGGTCATTTATGGCTGTCTGCCGTTTCTGCTGCTTCATTCCTCTTTTTCAAACTTTGGAGTATTGATTCGTAGACTGGGTGCTTTTCAGAATTTCAGAATGGAAGATCATAATTTTAAGAGATAAATGTTATATATATACATATAACTGTTGATGTAGGCATGCTGTGAGTTTTCAAAGTACTGATTGCCGATTCCCGATAATTGGTATAGTAGTCCTCGTTACAAGATGCAGATGGTTATATGATAGGGTTTTAATGAACAATATAATGATTTTTCGGAAGGTCAAAGATCAATGAAGTTGTTGGTAAGTTTACTGCTAATGTGGTAAGATATAAATGGTTCCCCGGTAATGATGAAGAAAAGAGGAAAACGTATATATCGAAGTAATAATAAGGTTGTTTTGAACGAAAAGTCAAAGTTGACTTGTTGGAGCTGTGACAAAATTTACTACCTTGAAAAGGGATTGCAAAGTTATTTTCGGTAATAACAACGCCAAAGGAGCTAGCACAGATACGTGTTAAACGTTTACTCAGTTTCTGAGAGTTTTTCAGGTGCATAACTATATGCATAAATCTTTTCTTCCGTCGATGAAGTGCGGTTGACTCAACCTCTCTATTGAGGAGTTTTCAAGAATCATGAAAGGTTTGAACGCATATTGTAATCATCAAGATACAAACGAGGTTTAAGATGAGATCAAGTGGCAAACTTGAAGAAATGTTTAGTTTCATATGTTATTATCAATATTTTAATTCATTTTAATTGTTCAATGTTATTAGTCCACAGTCGATAGTCCACAGTTAACAGTCCAATAATTCATATATAGTTTAATATATAATATTCGAATTAATTAATACGTATCGTGACCCGTGTACATGTCTCAGACTCGATCACAACTCAAAGTATATATATTATTGTAGAATCAAGCTCAACCCTGTATAGCGAACTCGATCATTACAGCATATAGAGTGTCTATGGTTATTCCAAATAATATATATAGATGACGTCGATATGATATATCAAAACATTGTATACGTGTCCCGATAAAGTGCGTAAAATAAATAACAGAAAATAAAATTGCGAGAATTAAAATTGCGATAAATAAATTGCGATAAATAAATGTACAATAAGGAATTAACAGTTAGCTAGGAACAGTTAGCTAGGATTTTGTTAGCGTGGATTCTTAACAAAATTTCTCACAGTTAATTTGTTTGTTTCTAACAAATTTTATTTTGTCCAATGTTTTCTTCATTATGCCACTTGTCGGATTCTGATAGGTCAAAATCCAAATATGAAATTAAATGACAATGGTTATTCTGTGGTGAACGGATACGTATAGCTGTGGTTGTAAGTAGGATAGTAAATGACTGTTGAATCAGATTCGAAGAATGTACAGTGTCACTTATTAATGCGAAATCTAGACATTCCTCGGGTATTACCTACCCGTTAAAATATTTTCACCATTAACAGTTTGTACAATAAAATTTTAATTACAATCTTTATGAAAATATATATATATATATATATATATATATATATATATATATATATATATATATATATATATATATATATATATATATTCTTCAGACGTAATCATGGATTTAATGAGTCAATGTGATATTAAACTCATCAGATTTACGGCTAGAACTAGAGTACATAATCTCTAAAACATTAGAGATTACATAATTGCCATGAAGTACGAAGATAGTTTATGTAGAACGATTCGTAGAACGATGATTATGCTTGAGGTATAGATTACGAGGTTGAGACGTGTGATGATGTTGTTGTTGTTGGTACTGGTTATGCTGCTGGTGCTGCTGATGGTGGTACTGTTGCTGTCGGTGCTACAAGTGTTGTTGTTGCTGAGGTTGGTGATGATGTTGGTGTAGTAAGTATAGCTTGTAAATCACTCACCATTCTTGTCAGGGTTTCTATCCTACCCTCTATCATTTCTATCCATCCACTCATCTGATTCGATAGATCTTGATTATCAATTCGAAGTTCCCTAACTTCTTCTAATATTTCCCTTCGATTGGTATTTGGATGTAGAGGTTGAATATTTTCTGAGATTGCAGTAATGCGACCTTCGAGGTGGAAAACTTTTGCAAGAAGGGTGAATACAGTGTTGCGCATAGGTTCACCGATGAGTACATCATTTTCTCCAATGTTAGGAGGTAAGTTTGGTTAGCGGTAGGGCTCACCTTCTTCATTTCTCCATCGAGTGAGTAAGTCTCGGACCCACCCCCATCTTCTCCAGAAAGAAAAATAGCTAAACGGTGGAGACACTTCGGGTTCATTGACTTCGGAGTCTACTTTAATACGCATCTCTAAATTGCTTCTGGAACTAATGGAATCCAAGCTAGGTGTAGGATCCATCTCTTATGATCAGTTAGAGGATTTTCGATATGAAATAATTTTCGGTTATCGGATAATATTCTAATTATATAGAATATCTAATATAGTAAAGAAGATCCCATAGATTACGGAGGAAATTAAGGAAACGTGTTAGACAAAGTCTACAGTAACAGATACGCTAAGATATGGATTAGCAGACACACTAAGATATGAATTTTGTTTCTACACTATTCATGCAATCAATGCAATAAGAAGTGTCTAGACTAAGAATGATAAGCAGATAATTTTCTAAGGATGATAAGTAGATGATTTTCGACACGAAATAATAAGCAAAACTTTTGACATGCAGACACGGTCGAAGTCCAGACTCACTAATGCATCCTAACGACTTATCAGTTAGACACACTAATGTAGACTTGGTTCGCTAAGACCACTGCTCTGATACCACATGTAAAGACATGTCCTAATCCATACGAACGAATACAATAACATATGATTACATCACTAGGTATTTGACCTCTATATGATACATTTTACAAACATTACATTCGTTTTAAAAGATAAACTTTCATTACATCGAAAGTTGACAGGCATGCATACCATTTCATAATATCTATCTATAAATGATCTAATCTGTCATTTACTTAATCATAATATTTACTGAACTCAACGACTTGAATGCAACGTCTTTTAAAATGTGCTATGAATGATTCCAAGTAATATCTTTAAAATGAGCTAATGCATAGCGGAAGATTTCTTTAATACCTGAGAATAAATATTCTTTAAAGTGTCAACCAAAAGGTTGGTGAGTTCATTAGTTTATCATAATCAATCATTTTCATCATTTTAATAGACCACAAGATTTCATATTTCAATATACATCCCATACATAGAGATAAAAATCATTCATATGGTGAACACCTGGTAACCGACATTAATAAGATGCATATACGAATATCCCCTATCATTCCGGGAAATCCTTCGGACATGATAAAACAACATCGAAGTACTAAAGCATTCGCAACCATGGATGGGGTTTGTTAGGCCCAATAGATTTATCTTTAGGATTCGCGTTAATTAATAGATCGGTTTACTAATTCTTAGGCTACCAAGCAAAAAGGGGCATATTCGGCTTCGATCATTTACCCATATAATGTAGTTTCTATTACTTGTGTCTATTTCGTAAAAAATTTATAAAAATTTCGCATGTATTCTCAGCCCAAAAATATAAAGGGTAAAAAGGCAAATGAAGCTTATCATTCTGTATTTTGTAGTAAAAATACATATGACGACATTGAACAAGTGTAGAGTTGACCTCGGATTCACGAACCTATATCATTTGTATATTTATTAATATTCATAGTTGTAATTGAACACATATATATATAATTGTATTAGTTATATCATTTTTATGTTAATAATATATATATGTTTTATATGTTCATTTTGTATATAAAAATATTAAATTTTGTTATATTATATGTGTTAAATATATATATTTATGTATGTATTTCATTTGTTTATCAAAACAGTAGTTTTATTATACTAAGTTAATATTAGTAAAATAATGATAATAACATTAATAATATACATATGTTAATAACAACCCTATTAGTGATAGTAACAATGATATTAATAATAGTACTTGTAAAAATATTAATTTTACTATTTATGATAGTTATGATATTAATGATTTACTAATAATAATAATAATAACTTAATTAAGAATGATAATATTAATAAAAATAATGATATTGTTAATAATGATACATTTGTTTAATAATAATAATAATAATAATAATAATAATAATAATAATAATAATAATAATAATAATAATAATAATAATAATAATACTAGTAATTACAAAGGTGATACTAATACTAATATTAATGAAAATAATGATTGTTCGTATTATTTGCATAATAACAATTATAATAATTCTAATCATAGTAATACTTATATTAATATTAGTAATACTAATAATAACACTAATAACACTTAATAACGTTACTTAATAACAAAATGATAATACTATTAATCATAGTATTTATGTTAACGTAATAATAATAATGATAGTACATCTAGCAGTAGTTAATAAATATGATAATAATAATAATAATAATAATAATAATAATAATATTAATAATTACAGTAATAACAATATTCCTAGTTATAATCATAATTATAATAATAATAATGATGAATGATAATTAATACAAATTAGTAATAATAATAATAATAATAATAATAATAATAATAATAATAATAACTATAATAATTAGTACTAGTAACAATATTTAACAATAACAATATTCATAATAACATTAATAATAATAATGATAATAATAATAATAATAATAATAATAATAATAATAATAATTTTTAAAAATAGAACTACCTTTAGATAAGCTTTACAAAAAAAAAATGCCCAAAGCCGGGCTCGAACCCGAGACCTCCCGTTCCCACTCAACCACGCTGATAGTGCTCCAAATGAACATATATTTAGTAGTAATATCCTCCCAATATGTAAATTATTTAGTTATAATTGTCCTATTTTAAGTTGTAATCGTTTATATTAAATAAGTGCTAAGACAAAAGGCGAAAATGACGATTTGAAGACGCAAATGACCAAAAAGATCAAATGTACCAGATACAATCCAAGTGGTTCAATTTATTGATGAGAAACGTCTAAAAATAACAAAAGTACAAGTTGCGGAACGCAAAGTACAAGATATTAAATTATACGAAAGGACGTTCGAAAATCCGGAACCGGGACCTGAGCCAACTATCAACGCCCGACGCAACGGACCAAAAATTATGAGTCTACTATGCACAAGAATATAATATAATATTTAAATAATTATATAAATTATTTATTTATTATATATTATATTATTAAATAAAAACGTCGGCAAGCTAGAAAACAAGGCAACTCGGCTGGATCCAGGTGGCCATGCGATCGCATGGCCTGGTAGTTATAATCTCATGCAATCGCATGAGCCGAAAAGTCAGGCCACATTCCTATAAATTGCAAGTTTGGGCGACGAGTTTTACACATAATAATAATACTCCTCTGTAATAATATATATATATATATATATATAGTGTAGTTTTATATTAGATTAGTTTTGGGTTATGCAAAGGTTATTTTACGGGTTTTAAAGTCGGAGCTCTGTCCGTGTGACACTACGCGATAAATAATCAATGTAAGTTATGTTCTTCTTTTTAAATTAATGTCTCGTACTTAAGTTATTATTATGCTTATTTAAGACGAAGTAATCATGATGTTGGACTAAAAATAATTACTAAAAATGGGTAATTGGGCTTTGTACCATAATTGGGGTTTGGACAAAAGAACGACACTTGTGGAAATTAGACTATGGGCTATTAATGGGCTTTATATTTGTTTAACTAAATGATAGTTTGTTAATTTTAATATAAAGATTTACAATTGGACGTACCTATAAATAACCATATACACTCGATCGGACACGATGGGCGGGATATTTATATGTACGAATAATCGTTCATTTAACCGGACATGGGAATGGATTAATAGTCACTAGAATTATTAAAACAGGGGTGAAATTATGTACAAGGACACTTGGCATAATTGATAACAAAGTATTAAAACTTTGGGTTACACGCAGTCGATATCCTGGTGTAATTATTAAACAAAGTATTAAGACCTTGTTACAGTTTAAGTCCCCAATTAGTTGGAATATTTGACTTCGGTATAAGGATAATTTGACGAGGATACTCGCACTTTATATTTATGACTGATGGACTGTTATGGACAAAAACCGGACGGACATATTAAATAATCCAGGACAAAGGACAATTAACCCATAGGCATAAAACTAAAATCAACGCGTCAAACATCACGATTACGGAAGTTTAAATAAGCATAATTCCTTTATTTTCATATTTAATTGCATTTTTAATTATCGTACTTTTATTTATTGTCATTGTATTTAATTGCACTTTTAATTTTCGTACTTTTTAATTATTGCAAGTTTATTTTATCGCAATTTTATTTATCGCAATTTCATTATCGTTATTTACTTTACGCTTTAAATTAAGTCTTTTATTTATTTAATATTTTACATTAGGTTTTAACTGCAACTAAAGTTTTAAAAATCGACAAACCGGTCATTAAACGGTAAAAACCCCCTTTATAATAATAATATTACTTATATATATATTTGTATTTTTATAAATTAAAACTAATATAGCGTTAAGCTTTGTTTAAAAGATTTTCCCTGTGGAACGAACCGGACTAACTAAAAACTACACTACTGTACGATTAGGTACACTGCCTATAAGTGTTGTAGCAAGGTTTAGGTATATCCATTCTATAAATAAATAAAACTTATGTAATTTGTAACGTATTTCATATTAAAAATAATAGTATTTCGTACCCCTTCGCTCACACATCAAGTATTTTTGGCGCCGCTGCCGGGGAACCGGCGAAACGCTATATTTTTAAAATATATTTGTATATTATTTTTTAGAAAAACAATATAAAATTCTTTAAAAAAAAAAACTGGAACTCAGGCCCATGCGATCGCATGAGCCGGGTGTTGTAAAACCATGCGATCGCATGGCCTGACCTGACACGCCCTACTGAACCTGCCGACAGCATTAATTACGGATTATTATTAATTATTATTAATATTAAACCCTAATTAGGGTTAGTTATTATATTAATTAATTTTAGATATTAATTAATTTGTATATTTAGTTTATTTAGTTTTAATAAATTATAAAATTAATACTTTTATAAAATAAATAATATAAAAATAATATTTTTATAAAAATTGTACTTTTTACAACTTTAAGATTATTTTTATATTTTGTAACTTTTTATTTGCTTTAGCGTAATATTTGTATTTTATCGCTCGTACTTAGTTTTAAACTTAGTTTTTGCCATAGTTATTTTTATTTATAGATTTTTAGGCTTTGCCGTAAAATCTCTTAAGTGCTTTTTCTTTAGACTAAGATTTCGGTGCTTTAGAGTTTTGCGACGCCATTTTTTAGTACCTTTTTAAATTATTGCCATTTTGGGATATAGTATTTCTTTTAAGCTTTTATATTTTTTGACGCAACTTTTAATTCTTAGTTTTTAGTTCCTTTTAAGTTTCGACGCGTTATTTTCTTATTTTTGTTTTCCGCCATTTATTTTTCGACGTTTTCCGACGCACTTCTTTTTCTTTCTTATTTCTCGACGATCTAGTTTTTAGGACATAGAATTTTCTATTTCTTCTCTAAAATTTCAAAAACGAAAAATTATTTTAAGTGGTTAAATTTATAGATATCCAAATTTTCTGCTTCGTAGTAATAGTTGGATTTGTTAGTGGCTGAGTTGTGAGCTTCCGATTTAAAGGGTTCTGGCTCCCTGCTGCATCTATTGGCTATTCGAAATGTGGGCAAAAGCAGAAAAGTTTATTAATTTGATAACTTATATAATTTTTATTTTTATAACTAATAGGATAATTAAGTAAATGCACCACATTGTAGCTAAAATTTGGTAATAAGCGCATTATGGAAAATCTCGAGAATATTTTGGAAACTCTTTATGACATCCGAAATCAATTTAATCAATACTCTCAAACGGATGTTGATGACAATTCGTTCGGTCAATCTTGGATCACGAATGACGAAACAATAACTGGTTGTGAAATCTGTGGAGATTATCACTCAACATGGGAATGTTATTATTACGTTCCTATGGAAAATTACGCACCCACGGAACCTGAATGGAACGATTATGAAGAATACAATTCAAATTGGGATTATTCCCAAGAATATATCCAAACTCAACAACCAGAAGGCGAGGAAAATTATGTGCCTGAAAATTCTTTAGATTATATGAAAATCAAACTCGAAGAACTTGATGCTCAAAATGAACAAATGAGAGAGTTTGTAAATCGACAAGCTGAAACTCTATCAGATTACGCACCTGTTGATCTGAGGAGTCATGTACAAGAAAATCTCATATCATCGAATTTTGATGAATTCGAGAGCTCCGAAATCACCAATTATCCCGATGATACTTTTTATTCAGTTTTACCAATTTCACAACATATCAACACATTAGCCTCTACCGACAAAATCATCGATCCATAAATGAATGAAGAAGAAGTAAGGGTGACATATTGGTACTCTTGGGAAAACGATAACGTTGAAAATTTTACCCCCGAGACCAAAATGGTGAGACCAATAAGTACCATTAATGAAGAAGAATTTGCTTCG
Organism: Rutidosis leptorrhynchoides; assembly: GCF_046630445.1. Classification (NCBI taxonomy): domain Eukaryota; kingdom Viridiplantae; phylum Streptophyta; class Magnoliopsida; order Asterales; family Asteraceae; genus Rutidosis; species Rutidosis leptorrhynchoides. The sequence continues at coordinate 62,466,722 of NC_092340.1, read as the reverse complement.
ATCCTGAAATTCACCATTCCACAACCTTCCAACCCAATATTCTCAATAGACGAGTCATCTACCAAAGATGAACTACAAGCTGTAATAGATATTGACACCTTGAATTTCACCCAATTGGGTAATAGAGGTGAAAACTTTAATCCCGAGAATAAACGAAAGGAATTGTTAGGAATTGTCCACCCTATAGAAATATGTATGTCGGTGTATATCGATCCATTTGACCAAGAACCAGAAAAGAGACGTATCCATTTACTAAAAGCTACACTTAAAAAAGAATTAAGTAGTGACAATCGGGTGGTTCTAAACTTTAAACCCATTGATATATTATACACCACCCGAGATGTAAATAACTGGCTCACTATTCTAATTCGTGAAACTTATTCTACCGACTTCACATATCGTCAGCTAAGTGTGGGGAAGTATAACCCCACTTAACGTTAAATTAGGGGTTCGGGTTAGTGCATAACTCGTTAATAAACATGCATAATAAGTAAGGGTAAAAGACGCATTTTCAAATATTAACAAACAGCTCAGAAAATCAGCCGTTTTTGAAGAAAAAAAATATGTGTGATAAAACAAGAAGGGATGAACGATGAGGCGCGCCATCTATCATTCTACGAGCTTTGTAATTACAAACTGGGTATTTTCAATCACTTTTCTACACTAATCACCCTCATGAATTTATAATTAGAGTCTGATTTCATGCAAATGAGGGCATTGCATGATCTCAAGTGTGGAGAAGAGTTATAAATTCTCTCGGGTTTATACTTGGTTTATTTTCTAAATTTTGTGAAAATTTTAAACAAAAATTTCAACTAAATGAATTCAAAATCATGTTTATACATATTTATGAACGATGAAAACTAGGTGTTAATACAGAAATTATCGTTACCTCAGAAAGGACATAAATTGAGAAACAACTAAAACGCTTGAATTTATTTATTAAGATATAAAAAGACGCATGAAAAAAGCTAAGTGTGGGGAGAATGTACCAAGTTATTCAATTAAAAACTATCTATCACATGTTTCTGTAAAGTTTATTGTAGGTGCTTTTGTTTTGGACTAAATTGACTGTTTTACCCGCAATATTATAATAAAAATAAAACAAAAGATGGATCTACACGATGAATCAATTCCATCATTAAAAGAAAGTAAAGTCTTCCGAAAAAGACACGCGCTTCTTGATTTAGGTCAAGAAGTTGTCATCCAGACCAGCTGTAGGTTGACGAAAAATCTAGAAAAGTCATCTCTAAAATCAACAGGAAATCCACGGACCTCAGCATCAAACAGGGTCGCCAAGTGGTCAGACTTATCCTAACCATGAGAGGATCTGTCTCGTAAAATGGGGAGAGCGCCGTGCAAATTAGCTTGATAAGACTAATGAATCAGATCCCCAGAAAGGATAATCTCCTTAAAGATTAAAAATCAGCTTTTAAGACTGATATTACTCAATCCTAGAGATTGACCTTAAAGATTGAGAATTACAAACTCATGGAATTCGATGATATCTAAACTCGAGCTTGAACGAGAAAATATTTTGATCAAATTAAAACCGATTTGTTTTCTGAAAACCCATTTTTAATGCGTTCATTACCATTGAACGTAAAATCCTAGGAATTCACCTAGAATTCATTAGGTCACCTGAACCAAATCGGGTGTCAACCGTAAGAACGGTGGTTACATAGCATGGTCAAAGACAGGACCTTGTGCCAGACCGAAAAACTATAGGGTGAGCTTTACTATTGCTCCTACCAAGGATAGTAATTGCATCCGACACGTTATAGACCATAATTAAAAGCATGTCATGGGACATTGCCTTAACAATTGCTTGTTCAACGCTTTCCTTTACAGCCGGACGGTAGTTTACCGAAAGGTAATATTCAGAGCAAGTATACTGGACATGTTGCTTTCCCAATACAAGGTTAGCAAGTGGGTGACACAAAACCGCAAGTTTTGAGCTAAAATTTTCAAATCTGAAACCCACCAAACCCACAAAAATGTTTCAAGTTATGTATTGCAAACATCGGTGAAGGGTTATTCCGGAAAACTTATCTAGGGTAAAAGCTAGATTGAATTTTCAAAAGATCAAATGTTTTCATAAAGATCCAATTTCCTTAAAGGATCTAAATTTTCATAGTCATGTGGGACTGTAAACCACGTCGTTACTATCATTTTTATACCAATGTATCAAAATCACTGATGTATAAAGTGTGAGAATAAAAAAAGTGATTCGAGAGAAGTGTGATTTTATTTCAAGTTATGTATTGCTTGAGGACAAGCAACGTTCAAGTGTGGAGATATTTGATAGTGCTCCAAATGAACATATATTTAGTAGCAATATCCTCCCAATATGTAAATTATTTAGTTATAATTGTCCTATTTTAAGTTGTAATCGTTTATATTAAATAAGTGCGAAGACAAAAGGCGAAAACGACGATTTGAAGATGCAAATGACCAAAAAGATCAAATGTACAAGATACAATCCAAGTGGTTCAATTTATTGATGAGAAACGTCTAAAAATGACAAAAGTACAAGTTGCGGAACGTAAAGTACAAGATATTAAATTATACGAAAGGACGTTCGAAAATTCGGAACCGGGACCTGAGCCAACTATCAACGCCCGACGCAACGGACCAAAAATTATGAGTCTACTATGCACAAGAATATAATATAATATTTAAATAATTATATAAATTATTTGTTTATTATATATTATATTATTAAATAAAAACGTCGGCAAGCTAGAAAACAAGGAAACTTGGCTGGATCCAGGTGGCCATGCGATCGCATGGCCTGGTAGTTATAATCTCATGCGATCACTTGAGCCGAAAAGGCAGGCCACATTCCTATAAATTGCAAGTTTGGGCGACGAATTTTACACATAATAATAATACTCCTCTGTAATAATATATATATATATATATATATATATATATATATATATATATATATATATATATATATATATATATATATATATATATATATATATAGTATAGTGTAGTTTTATATTAGATTAGTTTTGGGTTATGCAAAGGTTATTTTACGGGTTTTAAAGTCGGAGCTCTGTCCGTGTAACACTACGCGATAAATAATCAATGTAAGCTATGTTTTTCTTTTTAAATTAATGTCTCGTACTTACGTTATTATTATGCTTATTTAAGAAGAAGTAATCATGATGTCGGACTAAAAATAATTACTAAATATGGGTAATTGGGCTTTGTACCATAATAGGGGTTTGGACAAAAGAACGACACTTGTGGAAATTAGACTATGGGCTATTAATGGGCTTTATATTTATTTAACTAAATGATAGTTTGTTAATTTTAATATAAAGATTTACAATTGGACGTACCTATAAATAACCATATACACTCGATCGGACACGATGGGCGGGATATTTATATGTACGAATAATCGTTCATTTAACCGAACACGGAAATGAATTAACAGTCACTAAAATTATTAAAACAGGGGTGTAATTATGTACAAGGACACTTGGCATAATTGATAACAAAGTATTAAAACCTTGGGTTACACGCAGTCGATATCCTGGTGTAATTATTAAACAAAGTATTAAGACCTTGTTACAGTGTAAGTCCCCAATTAGTTGGAATATTTGACTTCGGTATAAGGATAATTTGACGAGGATACTCACACTTTATATTTATGACTGATGGACTGTTATGGACAAAAACCAGACGGACATATTAAATAATCCAGGACAAAGGACAATGATAGTGCTCCAAATAAATATATATTTTGTAGAAATATCCTCCCAATATGTAAATTATTTAGTTGTAATTGTCCTATTTTAAGTTGTAATCGTTTATATTAAATAAGTGCGAAGACAAAAGGCGAAAACGACGATTTGAAGACGCAAATGACCAAAAAGCTCAAATGTACAAGATACAATCCAAGTGGTTCAATTTATTGATGAAAAATGTCTAAAAATGACAAGAGTACAAGTTACAAAACGCAAAGTACAAGATATTAAATTGTACGCAAGGACGTTCGAAAATCCGGAACCGGGACATGAGTCAACTCTCAACGCGTGACGCAACGCTGCAAAAATTACAAGTCTACTATGCACAAGAATATAATATAATATATAAATAATTATATTAATTATTTATATTTTATATTTATATATTTATTATGTCGACAAGCTAGGAGCCAAAAGTTTGTGAGCTGGATTTTCAAACTCTACGACTCGCGGAGTTTGAAGGCTTAAAACTCCACGACTCGCGAAGCTGTCAGAAATCAAAATGCCTATAAAAGGCCACGAATTCTGCAAGTTTAAATAACATAATAATAATAATACTCCGTAGTATAATATATATATATATATATATATATATATATATATATATATATATATATATATATATATAGTATGGATTAGTGTTATATTAGATTAGTTTGGGTTATGTAAAAGTTATTTTTACGGGTTTTAAAGTCGGAGCTCTGTCCGTGTAACACTACGCGATAAATAATCAATGTAAGCTATGTTCTCCTTTTTAATTTAATGTCTCGTAGCTAAGTTATTATTATGCTTATTTGAGCCAAAGTAATCATGATGTTGGACTAAATATTAAAGACGGGGTAATTGGGCTTTGTACCATAATTGGGGTTTGGACAAAAAGAACGACACTTGTAGAAATTAGACTATGGGCTATTAATGGGCTTTATATTTGTTTAACTAAATGATAGTTTGTTAATTTTAATATAAAGATTTACAATTGGACGTCCCTATAAATAACCATATACACTCAATCGGACACGATGGGCGGGATATTTATATGTACGAATAATCGTTCATATAACCGGACACGGGAATGGATTAATAGTCACTAGAATTATTAAAACAGGGGTGAAATTATATACAAGGACACTTGGTGTAATTGTTAACAAAGTATTAAAACCTTGGGTTACACGCAGTTGATATCCTGGTGTAATTATTAAACAAAGTATTAAAACCTTGCTACAGTTTAAGTCCCCAATTAGTTGGAATATTTGACTTCGGGTATAAGGATAATTTGACGAGGACACTCGCACTTTATATTTATGACTGATGGACTGTTATGGACAAAAACCACACGGGCATATTAAATAATCCAGGACAAAGGACAATTAACCCATGGGCATAAAACTAAAATCAACACGTCAAACATCATGATTACGGAAGTTTAAATAAGCATAATTGTTTCATTGTATTTTTCATCGTACTTTTATTTACTCGCTATTTTATTTAACGTCATTTATTTATTGTCATTTATTTTTCGCTACTTTAATTATCGTCATTTATATTTTGCATTAGGTTTTAATTGTAACTTAAAATATAAAATCGACAAACCAGTCATTAAACGGTAAACCCCCTTTTATATATTATTATATATAATTATATATATTTTGTACAAATATAGTTGTTTAAAAATATAGTGTGCAATAAGCCCGCTCCCTGTGGAACGAACCGGACTTACTAAAAACTATACTACTTTACGATTAGGTACACTGCCTATAGTATTGTAGCAAGGTTTAGGTATATCCCATTTGTAAATAAATAATTAAAACTTGTGTAATCTGTATCACTTTTCGTATCAAAAATATAATACTATTTCCTAGTACACCTCGCACACATCAAGTATTTTTGGCGCCGCTGCCGGGGAACTCTCTTAAAAGCCGGAAGCACAACACTAATATAAAAAAAAAAAAATTTTTAGTTAACTTTTATTAAAATTCGTTTTTGTAAAAATACGTTTTAATTATTCGAAAATATAAAAAGAAAAACAAAAATTTATGTATTTTTAGGAGTTTGATAAATATAAGTTTTATTTTGTAAAAATATGAGTTTTATTTAATTTATTTTATAAATATAAAAAAAACCGAAAAAAAAGAAAAATATATATATATATATATAAATCTGTTTTTTTTATTGTTATAAAGTATTTTATTTTTATCTTAGTTATTAAAGATAAGTTTTATTTAGATTACATAAATATTTTAATAAGATAATATAAACAGAAAATATAAAAACAGAAAAAAAAAAAAAAAAAAACGTCGAGTTTTAAACTGTTCCAGGGTTGAATTTTGAAACCCCGCGACTCGCGGGGTTTGTTGTTTGAAATACCGTGACTCGCGGAGTAATTCTGACACCGACAGAAACCCTACTGCAATTAATCACGGAGTAATTATTAATTAATTATTATTATAAACCCTAATTATTATTATTATTATTATAATTAGTTTTAGTTTAATTTAAGTTTTATTTAATTTATATTTTAGTTTATTAAGTTTAATTAAATTGTAAAATTAATAGTTTAATAAAATAAATAATATAAAAATAATATCTTTATAAAAATTGTACTTTTTACAACTTTTTGTATATTTTTATATTTTGTCCCTTTTCAATCGTTTTAACGTAATATTTGTATTTTTCGCTCATATTTAATTTTAAACTTAGTTTTTGCTATAGTTATTTTTACTCCTAGATTTTTAGGCTTTGCCGTAGAATTCCTTAAGTGCTTTTTCTTTAGACTAAGATTTAGGTATTCTAGAATTTTGCGACGCCTTTTTAAGTTTTAGTTTCTTTTTAAGGTATTTCCATTTGGGATATAGTTTTTCCTGTAAGCTTTAATATTTTTAGACGACTTTTACCTATGTATCAATTATCATTCCAATTAGTAATCTCAATTTGCGATTATAATTTTAAGTTAGTTGTAGTAATAAGGTTAGGTTAGTCAAGTATTTTTAAGTTTTATAAGTTTCTTTAATTTTTCCGTCACCTTTTATTTTTCAACCATTTTTCTTTTTCGACATTTTTCCGACGAACTCTTTTTCTTTCTTATTTCTCGCTTTTCTAGTTTTAGGACATAGATTTTTATTCTACTTCTTATCTAAATTTCTTAAAATTACGAAAATTTATTTTAAGTGGTTAAATTGATAGACATCAAAATTTTCTGGTTCGTAGTAATAGTTGGATTTGTACGTGGACCGGGTTATTGGAGCCAAACAGTCCTCAATTATATTGAGACCAAACGAATCCTGCCCCTCTGCTGCATCTTTTGGCTATTCGAAACGTGGGCAAAATCAGAAAAGTCTATTGGTTGGATAACTTATTATAATTTTTCTTTCCTTTTAAAAACTAATAGGATATTCAGTGAATGCACCGAGCAAGACGTTTATCACCTTTTGTACGTTCACCACCTGTAACTAGATCAAGACATTTAGCAAATATAACCGCCGTTGATTTTTCTTTAGAATCGTCATCCAGTCGACCAAGTACTTCAGTTCAAATTTCCGATAATCCATTTTTTGAATCCGACCTTACAATTGAGAATCCGGAGAATATTCAGGAACGGTTCATAGATCCTGAACCATTAAACTTTCCTCCGGAACCACCAATCATTCAAACAGAGATTGTTGAGGAACGAACCATTAAATCAGAATCCTCTAGTGATTCCGATTCAACAAATTCAATTATGGAGAATCTGGAACCTTTAAGTATGGAAGACCGAATGAGAGCTAAACGCACTGGCCAAGGACACGCAATTACTCATCCAGACATTAATGCGCCAGATTATGAAATCAAAGGACAAATTCTACACATGGTGACTAATCAATGCCAATTTAGTGGTGCGCCGAAGGAAGATCCAAATGAACATCTACGTACCTTTAATAGGATCTGCACACTATTTAAAATCCGAGAAGTGGAGGATGAACAGATATATCTCATGTTATTTCCCTGGACTTTAAAGGGAGAAGCCAAAGATTGGTTGGAATCGTTACCTGAAGGGGCGATTGATACATGGGACGTTTTAGTTGAAAAATTTCTTAAACAATTCTTTCCTGCATCTAAAGCCGTAAGACTTCAAGCAGAAATTGTTACGTTTACACAGAAACCAAATGAAACTCTATATGAGGCGTGGACAAGATATGGAAAGTTGTTAAGAGGATGTCCGCAACATGGTTTAGACACCTGTCAAATAGTACAAATATTCTACCAAGGATGCGACATCACTACAAGAAAAGACATAGATATAGCAGCTGGTGGTTCTGTTATGAAGAAAACCGAAACTGATGCTTACAAAATTATTGATAACACTGCTTCCCACTCACATGAGTGGCACCAAGAAAAAGACATCGTTAGATCATCTAAAGCAGCTAGAGCCGATTCTAGCCATGACTTAGATTCCATTTCCGCAAAGATAGATGCTGTGGAGAGACGAATGGAAAAGATGACTAAAGATATTCACTCAATACGAATTAGTTGTGAGCAGTGTGGAGGACCACATTTGATAAAAGATTGTCTCAGTATTGAATTAACAATGGAATAAAGAGAGAATATTTCATACATAAACCAAAGGCCTGGAAATAATTATCAGAATAATTATCAACCGCCAAGACCGATTTACAATCAAAACCAGAATTATAACCGAAATATTCCATACAACAACCAACAAGGTCCTAGCAATCAACAAGTATCCAATAATAATTACAATCAGCAAAGACCGAATTTTCAAAACAAACCACCACAACAAACCGATGATAAAAATCCGAATTTAGAAGATATGATGACGAAGCTAGTTGAAACTCAAACGCAGTTTTTCACATCTCAAAAACAAACCAATGAACAAAATGCTCAAGCATTTAGAAATCAACAAGCTTCTATTCAAAATCTGGAACAAGAAGTGAGTAACCTAGCAAGGTTAATAGGTGAAAGAAAACCGGGAAGTCTACCTAGTGATACAAATGCTAACCCCCGGAATGAAACAGCTAAAGCTATTACCACAAGAAGTGGTACAACACTTAAACCACCTGAAATACCTGTAACTTCTGATGAAGCTATTCCTACTCCACAAGAACCACAACCTGATCAAGATAAGGAAAAAGAACCGGTAGTTGAAAAGGTTAATGAAGATAACACAGTTAAGGATAAACCTTATGTTAAACCATATCAACCACCACTTCCTTATCCGAGTAAAATGAAGAAAGAGAAACTTGAAGCCGAGCAATCCAAATTCTTGGATATGTTTAAACAGATAAATGTAAATCTTCCTTTCATTGATGTGATTTCAGGAATGCCTAGATATGCTAAATTCTTGAAAGATCTAATCTCAAATAGAAAGAAAATGGAAGAACTCTCGGCTGTTACTATGAATGCTAATTGTTCAGCAGTGCTGTTGAATAAGATACCAGAAAAACTATCTGATCCAGGAAGTTTCACAATTCCATGTTTTCTGGGTAGTCTTAGTTCAATAGAAGCATTGGCAGACTTAGGAGCTAGTATAAATTTAATGCCGTATTCACTATACACTAAACTAGACCTTGGAGAATTGAAACCAACCAGAATAAGCATACAAATAGCCGATAGATCAATAAAATATCCTAGAGGGATAATGGAGAACATGCTAGTTAAAGTTGGTAATTTAGTATTTCAAGTTCCTCTCATATTAGGAAGACCATTCTTAAACACGGCTAAAGCAATGATAGACGTGTTCGGTAAGAAATTGACCCTAAGTATAGAGGATGAGAGTGTTACCTTTTCAGTTGATAGAGCAATGCAACAACCACAATCTGCAGATGATACATGTTATTATATTCAAACTATAGATGCACATGCAGAATTATTAGAAGAATTTCCAGAATTACAAGGAACAGGAGAATGTTCTTTAGGAGAAGGTAATGAACCAATTGATGAAGCTGAAATGTTAGCTACACTTATAGCTAATGGATATGAACCAACAACAGAAGAAATTCAAATGCTAAAAGAAGAAGACAGATATCGATACAAATCATCGATAGAAGAACCTCCGAAATTAGAGTTAAAGCCACTTCCAAACCATTTGGAATACGCTTATTTACATGGTGAATCTGAATTACCTGTAATAATATCGTCTTCTCTTACTGAAAATGAGAAATCACAACTCATTTCTGTGTTGAAAGCTCATAAACCAGCCATTGCATGGAAGATTCATGATATTAAAGGAATAAGTCCTTCGTATTGCACACATAAAATCCTTATGGAAGAAGGTCATAAAACGTATGTGCAACGCCAACGAAGACTAAATCCTAATATGCAAGATGTAGTTAAGAAAGAGATTATTAAACTGCTAGATGCAGGTTTGATATATCCAATTTCTGATAGTCCATGGGTAAGCCCAGTTCAATGCGTACCTAAGAAGGGTGGCATGACTGTCATTACAAATGAGAAAAATGAGCTTATTCCTACTAGGACTGTAACAGGATGGCGTGTGTGTATTGATTATAGAAAATTAAATGACGCCACCAGAAAAGATCACTTTCCCTTACCTTTCATAGATCAAATGTTGGAAAGATTAGCCGGAAATAGTTACTATTGTTTTCTAGATGGATTTTCCGGATATTTTCAAATTCCAATAGCACCCGAAGACCAAGAGAAAACCACATTCACGTGCCCTTATGGTACTTTTGCTTACAAACGCATGCCATTTGGACTTTGTAACGCCCCTGCAACCTTTCAAAGGTGTATGATGGCGATTTTTCACGACATGATAGAAGAATGCATGGAAGTATTCATGGATGACTTTTCAGTCTTCGGTGATACATTTAAATCATGTTTAGTTAATCTGGAACGAATGCTAATTAGATGCGAAAAATCAAATCTAGTACTTAATTGGGAGAAATGCCATTTCATGGTTAAAGAAGGCATCGTTCTTGGACATAAAATTTCAAAAGAAGGAATTGAAGTGGATAGAGCTAAAGTAGATGTAATTGCTAAACTTCCACATCCCACCAATGTTAGAGGAGTTAGGAGTTTTCTAGGGCATGCCGGTTTTTACCGACGTTTCATAAAAGATTTTTCTAAAATTGCCACTCCTATGAATAAACTCCTAGAAAAGGATGCTCCATTCATCTTTTCAGATGAGTGTATCAAATCTTTTAATATTCTTAAAGAGAAACTCACTAATGCACCGATCATGATAACACTAAATTGGAATCTACCATTTGAACTAATGTGCGATGCAGGTGATTTTGCAATGGGAGCCGTTTTAGGACAAAGGATTGAAAAACGATTTCAACCTATATATTATGCTAGTAAGACGTTACAAGGAGCACAAACGAACTATACAACTACTGAAAAAGAACTCCTTGCTATTGTCTTTGCTTTTGACAAATTTCGATCATATCTCGTTCTAGCAAAAACGGTGGTCTATACCGATCATTCTGCTCTTAGATACCTATTTTCAAAACAAGATGCCAAACCAAGATTAATCCGTTGGATCTTACTCTTACAAGAGTTTGATATTGAAATCCGAGATAAAAGAGGAGCAGAAAATCTCGCCGCTGATCATCTTTCTCGTCTTGAAAATCCTGAGTTAGAAGTTCTAAATGAATCGGCCATACAAGACAACTTTCCTGATGAATATCTATTGAAGATAGATTATAATGAAATCCCATGGTTTGCAGACTATGCAAACTATTTAGTATGTGGATTCCTTGAAAAAGGATTATCGTACCAAAGACGAAAGAAATTCTTCAGTGATATAAAACACTATTTTTGGGAAGATCCACATCTTTTTAAAAGTTGTCCCGAAGGAATAATACGCCGATGTGTATTTGGAAATGAAGCCAGTAAAATATTAAACCATTGTCACACAGGACCAACAGGAGGGCATTATGGGCCTCAACTAACAGCAAGAAAAGTTTATGAAGCTGGATTCTATTGGCCTACAATTTACAAAGACGCACACCTTCTTTGCAAATCCTGTGATGCATGTCAAAGGGCCGGAAAAATAAGTCAACGTGATGAAATGCCACAAAATGTCATCTAAGTATGTGAAGTATTTGACATTTGGGGTATTGACTTTATGGGTCCATTTCCAAAATCTCATAATAATCTATATATACTCGTAGCCATTGATTATGTATCTAAATGGGCGGAAGCACAAGCTCTCCCAACTAACGATGCACGAGTTGTAGTCAACTTTTTAAAACGTCTTTTTGCAAGGTTTGGAACACCGAAAGCTTTAATAAGTGATCGGGGTACTCATTTCTGTAATAATCAACTTGAGAAAGTTCTTAAAAGATATGGAGTAACTCATAAAATCTCCACCGCATATCATCCACAAACAAGTGGACAAGTTGAAAATACCAACCGAGCTTTAAAACGTATTCTAGAGAAAACCGTAGGATCAAATCCGAAGGAATGGTCCATTAAATTGGAGGATGCACTCTGGGCTTTTAGAACAGCCTACAAAACTCTAATTGGAACCACACCTTTTAGACTTGTTTATGGAAAAGCATGTCATCTTCCAGTAGAAATTGAACACAAAGCATTTTGGGCTTTGAAGACATGTAATCCTGATTTACGTGAAGCTGGACGTCTACGATTAATTCAACTAAACGAATTAGAAGAATTAAGACATGAAGCATACGAAAATTCGTTAATCTGTAAAGAAAGAACGAAGAAATGGCATGATAAAAGAATCAGAAGTTCAAAAGAATTTAAAGAAGGAGACAGAGTTCTTCTTTTCAATTCACGATTCAAGCTATTTCCTGGAAAATTGAAATCAAGATGGTCTGGACCATTCATAATCAAAAGAGTTTTCCCATACGGAACGATAGAATTAATAAATTCAAATGGGATTGAATTTAAAGTTAATGGTCACAGAGTTAAACATTACATACATGGTCCGATGGAAGTCGACAATGAAGTTAATCACAATTTCGACACAACAGCTAACTAAGTGTGGGGAGAATCAAGTCTTTAAAGGATAATATGTATTTCTGTTAGAGTTAGATTGTCTGTTTTCGTGTAGTTCTCGAAAATGGAACCCGAATGGTCTTTCCCTAGCAGACCCTAAAGAACTAGTCTTCTCCCCCCATTCTGAATTTTTATTTTTTTAGGTTTTTACAAAATGAAGACTGCCTGTGAACTAAACCATGGTCTAATGCTACACGCTTTGATCACTAAAAGAAATAATGACATTCTACCAAGTGAAATAGTATCAGTAATCAGAGAAAGAATGGACGGAGTTAGAAAAGAATCCAGATGCGAAGATAATAAGTTACAATTTGGTAAAGGAAAATCAAAATCCGCAGCGAAAAGAAGAGCACGACACCTAGAAAGATGTCACAAATACGGAAAATGGTCACATGGAGGTAAATGTTCAAATAATCAAACCTATTCAAACACTGAATTTGTTACTTTATGCAGAGACGGACCGTTCATATGTTTAGAAGAAAAGACACTGAATGCTCGAGGTTACGCCTATGTAGCCATGGAAAACCAATTAAACCGACTATCTTATGAATGGGATAGATCATATAACTAAGAAATCTATTTCACAGGTATGTCTGTACAGTTTTTATTTTTATTTTTATTTTTAACCTTTTGATAATAAACGCTAATTTGTTCGCTAAAAAGTATTAAATTGGTATTGAATAAAATTAGGTTTGGCGACCGAAATTATTGATATCATTCAAAAATTTATTACATCACTGCGAAATTTAACGTTTATTCTTAAGGTATAAATATCTTTAATCAATCAACCCAAAATATTTCAAAAATTCGTCATGAGTTAAATTAGGTTTTGGAACCGAAATTACTTTACCGAAAAGAGGGGCGCATATTTTTGATAATATTTGATTGATTAAAGTGGGATAAAAAGACAAAAAGATTTTAAATTTTATTTTTACCATGTTTTTAAAATTAATATTTAAATCTTAAATTAATATTGTAAACTTTGTAAAAACAATATATTTAAAATTGTAAATATTTGAAAAATTAATATAAGTTTGGTGTGAATTTATAATATGAATTTTTAAATTAAGTTTGGTGTGAATTTTTAAAATATAAATTTTTAATTTTATGCATTTTAAATTTTAAGTTTAGTGTGAATTTTTAATATTAATTTTGAATTTCATATTTAAGTTGTGTGAATTTAAAAACAAAAATTTACTTTATCTCATTAAGTTAAAAATATGATTTTTAAAATTCGTCGTAAGTTGAAGACTAGGTCTTTGAACCGAAATTGCTTTACCCGAGGGAGGGACGAGAACTTTTATTATCATTATTTTTAATCTTATTGAATTAAAGTATGCCAAAAACATTAAAAAACCAAAAATCTTAGCTTTTAAAACAATCGCTACAAAAAGACAAATTTTAAAATTTTGTCGAGGGACGGACTAGGACATCGATCCGAAACGACCTCGTCCTAAATAACAAGGGAAACAAAATTTTAAAATTAATTACTTAATTGTTTTAATAAGTTAAAGTTTATAAAAAAAAAAAAAAAATTACCATACTCCGCGACTCGCGGAGTTTGGAGGGTTAATCCCCGCGACTCGCGGGAGGAGCGGATTACAGAAAAAAAATAAGAGCTGAACCAGCTCATTCCACACAAAACCCACAGAAAAAACTGCGAACATACTGCCGCAAAAACACGAAAAACACCCCCAAAAATCACAATTTTTAACCGTTAATCACCAAATTTTTTACTAAAATCATGTTGAGAAGGATGCTATCTAGGAATTACTCAAGAAAAACGGTAAATTTCTACACCTAAACACCATTTAATTCGAAATTTGGTGTTCTTGAGCTATTTTTTCCCAATTTGATTTTGATGCTTTTTAGTGTAATTAGGCTTAAATTGTTTATGTATTATGCTTGTATAACCTAGATTGATGCTGTTTAACATGATTAGAAGCCTTAAACTTCAAATTTAGAGTAATCTAGGGTTTGTGTTCTTGAGCAAATTTGGGGCTTTTTGATATAAACAGGTTATGGCCGATTTTTGTCATGAATTATTGTTAAATTAAGTAGTATAACATGTTTAGGTAGTTAAAAGATCCAAACTTTGAGCCTAAACATGATTTTGAGAATTAAAGTGGACTTTTTCAAGTCTAAAATTCATGAACTTGATTTTTGAAAGATAATGCCATTTGAAACTTGTTTAATTGCTAGTAATGATTATTTTGATATGTTATTTGAGTTGAATGCTTATGAACTTGGCGAGCGTTTTCGTATATGCTTATTTGAAAAAGTGTAGATTTGATAAAAATGTGAAAATGAGCTTAAGTATGATATAAATTGATCATGTCATTGTAATTATTTTGATTGATGATTTTGCTGACACTAATGCATATTTGGATGCAAATAAAAATTGTGTTTGATGTGTTTTAGAGACTGAAAGGGGTGAATCTTCATCCCAAGCCCGTAATGCTCCTGCTGAGAATGCGGAACAACAGGAGGTAGATAACTACTACAAGCAGGATATACCTCATCCAGTCATGACCTTTTCTGATATGCACTTGGAAGAGTTGCACCCGAACCTGAGATTTGACAGACTTTGGATAGATTATCCAAAATATCAACGGGGTTTGCATACTCTTCATTCTAAGGTTGTTGAGGTACCGAGGGTCATAGAATGGGGACCCTTAGAAGCTGTAGAATTGGCCGGGCCAATTAGGGAATTACTTGTACAGAGGTATGGTAATTCTACTTTTAATGACTGGGTACGTTTATTCACCATGCGTAGACCTGTATATAAAGTATGGTGTGAAGAATTGTTATGTAGTATAGAGTTGAATGATCGGGTAGCTAGTTTAACCGATCGTTCTTTTATTAGATTTTTGTTAGGCGGTTCGATGCGCCACATGTCTTTACTAGACATGGCTCAGGCTTTACGTATATATACGCCTGAGGAGTTAGCATCTGCCGATTGTAGAGGGTTGATACTAAACGGTAGAAAGATAGATGAAAATTTTGATACACACGGTGTGTGGAGTCAAATGACAAGCCATCACCATTTCAAAGGGGGAAATTACTCTTATTTGGATATAGATAGAGCCGAATTAAGAGTGATTCATAGGTTTTTAGCTAATTCGATTACACAAAGGGGTAAGAACAAGGAAAAAGTAAATGAACAGGATTTGTTTTACCATATGTGTATTCGAGACCCACAAAGCGCTGTAAGTATACCATATTGTGTGGGTTATTATTTATCAGCTATGGTTCGGGGGATGCGACCGCATAGCATAATAGGAGGTGGTATTTTTATTACTTTGATTGATGAATATCTCGGTGTGGATATAAGTCGGGGGGGATTATTAGTAGAAGAACCGGAACCCCGCGATACTATAGGTTTAAATGTATACCATGGTGCGAAAGTTTTGAAGAGGCGAAATAACGCCGCAGTACAATACCATGGTAGACATCCACAGGTGGAGAGAAACCAACAGCAAGGTAATGTAGGAGGGGGGAATGAGATGCAAGAAATGCAAAGGTTTATAGCTTCTCAGGAATATGAAAATGCTAGACAGAGAGCATTTGAAGATTGGCAAGTTCATCAGAACCAAATCATAGCTCATTGCCAACATATAGGTAGAAACTATATTCCTACACCGAAACCCATCTTCCCTCCCTGGTCTATAGAGATGCAGCCACCATATCCTACGTATAACCCTGCCGAAGCATTCTATAGCACCTATGGTTATGCCTGGAACCCCTATTGGTACCAATATCATCCCTAGTATACTTAGTTTTATTTTTTTTTTGTAATTTGTAATTATTGATACGTTTAATACTTTTGTTAATATTGTAATCATTTTTATAATTATCTAACTTTTATTCTTAGATTTTAATAATTTTTGAATGTGGGGTAATATACCAAACTTCAAAAATATGTATATATGTTTGCAGTTTATCTTATGTACACAACAGGGTAAAACAACGCATTTTCAAAGACTGGTATTAAGTTCAGCAAAAGAAACTAATTTTGCCGACAAGATGCAAAATATATGTGAAATAACAACAAGACGGAATGAACAAATGATGTGCACCATTTATCATTCAGCAAACAAACGCCAATATATTTGGAAACTTTGGTAAAAATTTAATCATTTTCACACAAATCACCCTCAATAATTTAAATTATTACTGATTTCTTGCAAATGAGGGCATTGCATGATCTTAAGTGTGGGGAAGGGTTATAAATTCTCTCGGGTTTATACTTGGCTTATTTTCTAAATTTTATGAAAATTTTAAAAAATTTCAACTAAATGAATTCAAAATCATGTTTATACATATTTATGAACGATAAAACTAGGTGTTAATGCCGAAATTATTGTTACCTCGGAAAGGACATAAATTAAGAAACAACTAAAACGCTTGAATTTATTTATTTAAGATATAAAAAGACGCATGAAAAAAGCCAAGTGTGGGGAGAATGTACCAAGTTATTCAATTAAAAATTATCTATCACATGTTTCTGTAAAGTTATTGCAGGTGCTTTTGTTTTGGACTAAATTAACTATTTTACCCGATGAAAGAAAAGAAAAGATGGATCTACACGATGAATCAATTCCATCATTAAGAGGAAGTAAAGTCTTCCGAAAAAAGACACGCGCTTCTTGATTTAGGTCAGGAAGTTCTCGTCCAGACCAGCTGTAGGTTGACGAAAAATCTAGAAAAGTCATCTCTAAAATCAGCAGGAAATCCACGGACCTCAGCATCAAACAGGGTCGCCAAGTGGTCAGATTTATCCTAACCATAAGAAGGATTTATCTCGTACAATGGGGGGCACCGTGCAAATTAGCTTGTTAAGACTAATGAATCAGATCCCCAGAAAGGATAATCTCCTTAAAGATCAAAAATCAGCTTTTAAGACTGATATTACTCAATCCTTGAGATTGACCTTAAAGATTGAGAATTACAAACTCATGAAATTCAATGATATCTAAACTCGAGCTTGAACGAGAAAATATTTTGATCAAAAATACAAACCGATTTGTTTTCTGAAAACCCATTTTCAATGCGTTCATTACCATTGAAAGTAAAATCTTAGGAATTCACCTGGAATTCATTAGGTCACCTGAACCAAATCGGGTGTCAACCGTAAGAACGGTGGTTGCATAGCATGGTCGAAGATAGGACCTTGTGCCAGACCGAAAAATTATAAGGGTGAGCTTTACTATTGCTCCTACAAAGGATAGTAATTGCGTCCGACACGTTATAGACCATAATTAAAAGCATGTTAGGGGACATTGCCTTAACAGTTGCTTGTTCAACGCTTTCCTTTACAACCGGACGGTAGTTTACCGAAAGGTAATATACGGAGCAAGTATACTGGACGTGTTGCTTTCCTAATACAAGGTTAGCAAGTGGGTAACACAAAACCACAAGTGTTGAGCTAAAATTTTCAAATCTGAAACCCACACAACCCACAAAAATATTTTGCAAACACCGGTGAAGGGTTATTCCGGAAAACTTATCTAGGGTAAAAGCTAGATTGAATTTTCAAAAGATCAAATGTTTTCATAAAGATCCAATTTCCTTAAGGATCTACATTTTCATAGTCATGTGGGACTATAAACCGCCTTTCAAATGTGCACTTTGCTTTGGAAACCGAAAGTAAATCGGCTATTTGATTGCACGTGTCGTTGACCTAAACCCGAGGCAACTGTGGATGACACACCCACCTTTAACCATGGTTCTATCGTTACTATCATTGTTTATACCACCATATCAAAATCACTGATGTACAAAGTGTGAAGAATAAAGAAGTGATTCGTGTGATGTATTATATTATTTCAAGTTATGTATTGCTTGAGGACAAGCAACGTTCAAGTATGGGGATATTTGATAGTGCTCCAAATAAATATATATTTTGTAGAAATATCCTCCCAATATGTAAATTATTTAGTTGTAATTGTCCTATTTTAAGTTGTAATCGTTTATATTAAATAAGTGCGAAGACAAAAGGCGAAAACGACGATTTGAAGACGCAAATGACCAAAAAGCTCAAATGCACAAGATACAATCCAAGTGGTTCAATTTATTGATGAAAAACGTCTAAAAATGACAAGAGTACAAGTTACAAAACGCAAAGTACAAGATATTAAATTGTACGCAAGGACGTTCGAAAATCCGGAACCGGGACATGAGTCAACTCTCAACGCGCGACGCAACGGTGCAAAAATTACAAGTCTACTATGCACAAGAATATAATATAATATATAAATAATTATATTAATTATTTATATTTTATATTTATATATTTATTATGTCGACAAGCTAGGAGCCAAAAGTTTGTGAGCTGGATTTTCAAACTCTACGACTCGCGGAGTTTGAAGGCTTAAAACTCCACGACTCGCGAAGCTGTCAGAAATCAAAATGCCTATAAAAGGCCACGAATTCTGCAAGTTTAAATAACATAATAATAATAATAATACTCCGTAGTATAATATATATATATATATATATATATATATATATATATATATATATATATAGTATAGATTAGTGTTATATTAGATTAGTTTGGGTTATGTAAAAGTTATTTTTAC
Source organism: Rutidosis leptorrhynchoides (assembly GCF_046630445.1). Lineage (NCBI taxonomy): Eukaryota > Viridiplantae > Streptophyta > Magnoliopsida > Asterales > Asteraceae > Rutidosis > Rutidosis leptorrhynchoides. Next base: position 62,447,392 of record NC_092340.1, on the reverse strand, counting down.
GGGTTTTAAAGTCGGAGCTCTGTCCGTGTAACACTACGCGATAAATAATCAATGTAAGCTATGTTCTCCTTTTTAATTTAATGTCTCGTAGCTAAGTTATTATTATGCTTATTTGAGCCAAAGTAATCATGATGTTGGACTAAATATTAAAGACGGGGTAATTGGGCTTTGTACCATAATTGGGGTTTGGACAAAAAGAACGACACTTGTGGAAATTAGACTATGGGCTATTAATGGGCTTTATATTTGTTTAACTAAATGATAGTTTGTTAATTTTAATATAAAGATTTACAATTGGACGTCCCTATAAATAACCATATACACTCAATCGGACACGATGGGCGGGATATTTATATGTACGAATAATCGTTCATATAACCGGACACGGGAATGGATTAATAGTCACTAGAATTATTAAAACAGGGGTGAAATTATATACAAGGACACTTGGTGTAATTGTTAACAAAGTATTAAAACCTTGGGTTACACGCAGTTGATATCCTGGTGTAATTATTAAACAAAGTATTAAAACCTTGTTACAGTTTAAGTCCCCAATTAGTTGGAATATTTGACTTCGGGTATAAGGATAATTTGACGAGGACACTCTCACTTTATATTTATGACTGATGGACTGTTATGGACAAAACCAGACGGGCATATTAAATAATCCAGGACAAAGGACAATTAACCCATGGGCATAAAACCAAAATCAACACGTCAAACATCATGATTACGGAAGTTTAAATAAGCATAATTGTTTTATTGTATTTTTCATCGTACTTTTATTTACTCGCTATTTTATTTAACGTCATTTATTTATTGTCATTTATTTTTTGCTACTTTAATTATCGTCATTTATATTTTGCATTAGGTTTTAATTGTAACTTAAAATATAAAATCGACAAACCAGTCATTAAACGGTAAACCCCCTTTTATATATTATTATATATAATTATATATATTTTGTACAAATATAGTTGTTTAAAAATATAGTGTGCAATAAGCCCGCTCCCTGTGGAACGAACCGGACTTACTAAAAACTATACTACTTTACGATTAGGTATACTGCCTATAGTATTGTAGCAAGGTTTAGGTATATCCCATTTGTAAATAAATAATTAAAACTTGTGTAATCTGTATCGCTTTTCGTATCAAAAATATAATACTATTTCCTAGTACACCTCGCACACATCAGACAATTAACCCATGGGCATAAAACTAAAATCAACGCGTCAAACATCATGATTACGGAAGTTTAAATAAGCATAATTCCTTTATTTTCATATTTAATTACATTTTTAATTATCGCACTTTTATTTATTGTCATTGTATTTAATTGCACTTTTAATTTTCGTACTTTTTAATTATTGCAAGTTTATTTTATCGCAATTTTATTTATCACAATTTCATTATCGTTATTTACTTTACGCTTTAAATTAAGTCTTTTATTTATTTAATATTTTACATTAGGTTTTAACTGCGACTAAAGTTTTAAAAATCGACAAACCGGTCATTAAACGGTAAAAACCCCCTTTATAATAATAATATTACTTATATATATATTTATATTTTTATAAATTAAAACTAATATAGCGTTAAGCTTTGTTTAAAAGATTTTCCCTGTGGAACGAACCGGACTTACTAAAAACTACACTACTGTACGATTAGGTACACTGCCTATAAGTTTTGTAGCAAGGTTTAGGTATATCCATTCTATAAATAAATAAAACTTGTGTAATTTGTAACGTATTTCATATTAAAAATAATAGTATTTCGTACCCCTTCGCTCACACATCACACGCCAACCAGTCGAGCTAATGCATCTTTCTATTTTAATTCCTTACACCATAACTATATAACTCATATTTAAAATGTTTTCCTTTTTCTTATTCATCATCTCATACACAAATCGAGACTAACCAGCTCTTTAATCATAACAATTGAATAAACAAATACGTTTTAGGATTTATTATCAAGCAGGAATGATTTATTTTAGTTTTTAAATCAATTGAAACAAACAAAAATTTGAAGAACAGACCATATATCACTCGTTTATACTTTTCAAGCACTCAAACAGCAATATTGTTTTTAAGAGGGTTTTAGATCATGACTCCCAAATGAAAAAAGATTCTAAATGGTCATTAAAAACTTTCTGAATTGTTAATTTAACTGTAAACATCAGTTTGATTACGAATTTCACCAAGAACAAAAAGGTTGACTTTTTAAATAAGAACTTTGACTCCAAAATTGAAATTCGATAGATAAAATTAGGCTTTGAAACCTTGCAGATAGTTTAAACGAAGGTATTCTAACATATCTACATTTATGGATTTTAAAAATTAAAACAAATTCGAGCCTTTGGAGGAATTTGACACGAACAGAGGGATGAACTGGGTTTCATTTACTTTTTCGGATTAAATTTAGAATTTTTTTGTGAAAATGGGGTTTGTCCAAGTAACTAAACGAATTGTATTACTAATAATCGATTCATAGTTGTTGTGTAGTGAATTTGAGGTCGACGTTTAACGGATTATGGACAAGAATCAGACAGGATAAAAAATGGAGAAGAAAAGAAATAAAAACAGCTGTTTGATTGTGATATATGTAACAGTTATGGGTTAAATTCGACTGGAATATTTACAGATAGATATAAAATGTAAATAAAGTTTGATAGAGATGTAAAACGCAATCTGTTCTTTATCAGATTTATATAATTTATATTATTATTTAATAAATATATTAATAATAATACTAATAGTAATAATAATCAATAATAATGATAATGATAATAATAATAATAAGAATGATAATAAAAATCTTACTAATGATAAGAATAATGATAAAAATAATAGTAGTCATAATTTTTAAATAACATAAAGTTTATAATAATAATAATAATAATAATAGAAATAATAATAATATTAATGATAATAAAATAATAATAATAATTTTATTAATGATACTAATAATAATACTAATATTGATATAAATATTGAAAGTAATAATTATATTACTATAACTGCTATATTTTAACTCGTAATTACATATATATTATTAGTTATGTAATATTTCATATTTTTATAATATACATCATATATTTAATATTTTAACAATATACTATATATATAATACCAATAGTAACAACAATATAGCCAATTTCATATAACAATTTCATATTATAATTTTTAATAATACAAGTAATATTAATAATAGTAACGAATGTAATAATAATGTAACAATTATAATTAAACCTGTAATTTCATTTAATATATAATTATTACAATTTATTAATTAGATAATATTATATGATGACATTTATTGAATATTTAATATTTATATTTTACAATATAACAATAATTATTAATAGCAATCATATATACATATAGATTCACAATATCATGTATATATTTATATATATTCATTTTAATAGTACTTAATTATTCTATTTAGTATTTCCGATTATGAATTCTATTTGGTTATAGTTTAGTCAAATTTTTATACACTTATTTATATTTACATATAGGTATTTATTTACTTATTTATTACACACAATTGTTCGTGAATCGTCGGCAATAGTCAAAGGTTAATTGAATTCATATAAACAGTTCCAAAATTTTTGAGACTCAACATTACAAACTTTGCTTATCGTGTCGGAATTATATAAAGATTAAGTTTAAATTTGATCGGAAATTTCCGGGTCGTCACAGTAAGTGCAGTCTATATGTCAGGAAACCCGGTTCAGCATCAACGCACAAAACATATAGAGATCGATATACATTTTGTTCGTGACTTGGTGACGAAAGGCCACGTGCGCGTTCTACATATTCCGTCTCGATATCAGTATGCCGACAACTTCACCAAAGGACTCCCCACTGTATTGTTTGATGAGTTTCGGACCAGTTTGAACGTCCTGAAATCTCCCGCTCCAACTGCGGGGGGCTGTTAGTTAGTATATTTATCCAGATTATTTATGTAAGCCCAAGTTTATAAGGGCCTTCTATTCCTATAAGCCCATTAGGTTTGCTAGTGTTGGGGCTATTTAAGCATATCACTTGTACGTCTAATTGGTCAATCAATAAACAATATCACAAGTTAACAGATATATCTAACTTGAACCTGCATTTTACCAGTGGAAGTTTGCGTTAATATCTTTGGGATGTCCCACGTATCTACAAGATTTAGATGTTGTATCAACCAGTTTTCAGGTTCATACTTGAACTTGTATCATTAATATATGGTCATTGATGAGCCACCCCTAACCAGCCCAGTAATCTTGGTAATTAGACATTAGTCCTAACCCAGATATGGTTATTAATTAGTATCATGTACAAATAAGTACAATGCTTTGGTATTACAAACCAACTAGTCTAGCTAGCACCGAAGCCTTGGCTTGAGTTGTATGGGGTGGGATCCAACTTGGGGTATTGCTAACCCAGGTTCGATTCTCACTCCAAGCAGGGAGTTTCCAACCTTTGATGGTACTGCCAACATCAATGCAATTTGGAAAGGTCTCTGGGGTTTTTTTCCCAACCTTTGATTGTACATCCAACAAAATCGCGAATTTGGTTTCCTCCTAACCTGTGTGTAGGTGGCATATGATCACAAAGCTGGTTAAGTCCCCTCTAGGTGATGTTGATATCGCCATTCGAAAAAAGGGGAGCTGTCCTAACCCGATATGATTATTTAGTATATCTATGTATATTAACAAAATAGTTTTAATTAGTACTCTAGCATTTAATCTAACAAACACTACGGAATAGTAGGAATTATAATATTTACATTCATGATCAATCTTCCTTATCGTGTATTGTACAATAAAAACAACAATGAATACATATTTGTCTTTTCTTAGGAATCTACTTTCTATACTAAGAAGCAAAAACATTATCCCTAAAAATCTTGTTTGATACTTGCTACGAATATAATAAGGTCATCTCTTTTCATCCTTATATTACCATTTATCTTTCTTTTCAAAATTTAATCAAGCAATTCATTTTCCTCTTTTAATTTGACTATTTGAAATTTATGAAGTAATAGATTACGATGTTTGAACATGAACATCCATTGAATCTCATTGATTTGTGGTCAAAACATACATTAAATTATGAAGAAGAGAGTGATGAAGATGATGATGATGATAATGAGAAGGATCTTGTTACAAAATCTGACTTTAAATGTGAATGTGATCAATGTGGTGAAACAATTTATTAGTATCATCTACAAATTCTATTAAATCTCTAAAATGATGATGAAATAAATAAGATTTATCAAAGTTTTAAAAAATTAAAAATAAAAAGAAAAAATTTAAGCCATTTTGATGATGTCATTAACACTAATTAAATAAATTTTAAAAAAATTAATAAACAAAACGCAGTTCTCTTTCTCTTAACCAGTGTTTATATTGTCTAAAAATGTAACTCTAATTTAAAACCACTTGCCCAGTCTATATCTTCTCTTGAACTCTAACCAAAATCAATCAATTCCTTAATCCCTAAATCCGATTTCAAAACCCTCACAACAAACCACCGTTTCTATCTATAGTCGCCACCATCTCCACCATCATCTATAGGCACCACCACCTCACCTGCAATTTGCAGTTGCTGTCAATTTCATAACCCTAACAACAACATTTAAAATTTAGGGTTTCAAATTTGGGGATGATAACTATCTTTAGTTTTGCAACGACCATCCTTATCTCCGCCTGTAACCTTCTCCATCGCAAAAACTGTCATCGTCTTCAACGTCGTGTATGTGATTTTTAGTTACGAACTGACATTTAAAATTTGCTTTTCTTTCAAATTTTGCTTTTGGTGATTTTATTGTAGATTTTGTAAAATTTGTGGTTTCAGGTTTAAGGATGATAACAACTGAATTGAATAAAAGGTTAATAATCATGGATTGTCTCTATAGTAAAAAGTACATTTCAAAATTGATTTCATTCAATTTCTAATGTTTATAGGACATGATATGCTTGTAAATATAAAACACATAAGGGTACGGATGTGTGAAGCTATTAAAAAATCAATTTACGTATCTTAAATTAGAAGTTATTGACTTATTCAATAGTTAAAATTTGACTAGATGAAACCTTCTTCAAAATAACATGAATTGGCGAAATCACATTTTGGAGCAAAGGTAGTATTCTATAAAGATTTTATTTGAATTTACTAATTTGGGTTGTGGTTGATTGTAATTTGACCATTTTTCATAATCATATTTAGTGTTCTCGAATACTTCTGTGGTCTACTTGCCTCTTTCAGGTAAGCATTTTAATTTGCTTTTCCATGAATGGATGTAATTCAGGTTGGTTTATTCATCCATTTTGTATCAATTGATGAAGGAATTTTCATTTAATCATGAGTTTTTTCACTAGAACAATCTTACTTTGAATGTTGTTACGATGAACATTTATATATTGTTCTAAAGTGATGTGTACAAAATTATTGATTATTCTATCTAGTCCATAAATATAATGGGGTTTTTAAAACACCCAATTTTGTTTATGCTATTTTTGGTGAAATACAGTATAAAACGAACTGGTCATAGTAGTCAATGTGCTACTCATTGGCTTCAGATCTTTATCTCAATTTTTGTGATCTTGCATCAAGCATTATATTTGTTTGGAGCATTAATTAGTTATATATTTATTTGCATGTTTTATCTCAGGTCTCAGGTCTCTAGAGGTATAGCTTCCGCTGCGATTGTTGATAGCTTGCATGCACTGGATGGAGTCCATCATGTAAGGATCGTAGCCAGGGTGTGCCACGTCGCCGCGTGCGCTCGGGTGCTCCCATTGCGCCGTCTACCACATCGGGGATATAGTCCAGCTCTGATACCATTTGTTAGGAATAAAACACGTGAGCCCTAACAAGACTTGATAATCCTAGGTTATCAAACCCACTTACAATAAACGAAAATAATTGATTTATATAAAGAAACTAGCAAAAACGATAAAGACAAGAGAATTTAACGAGGTTATATGTAATCACGAATGATTACTTTAATCCTCGGCCATCAAAGAGAGTTCTTTTATTGATAATTTTCGTGGATACATGTATGGGTTACTGATAATGCTAAAAACGAACATATATTTAATAGCATTATGCCTCAAGAAAGACAAGCTTTTAGTTACAACTGTTCTATTTACAAGTGATATTCGTTTAAATAAAAAAATGTGAAGACAAAAGACAGATTCGACGAATTGAAGACGCAAACGACCAAAAAGCTCAAAAGTACAAAGTACAATCAAAGTTGTTCAAATTATTGATGAGAAACGTCTCGAAATTACAAGAGTACAAGACGCGAAACGCAAAATACAAGATATTAAATTGTACGCAAGGACGTTCGAAAATCCAAAACGGGACCTGAGTCAACTTTCAACGCGCGATGCAACGGAGCTAAAATTACAAGTCAACTATGCACATAAATATAATATAATATATAAATAATTCTTAAAATTATATATATATTATATTTATATTTTAAATCCGTCGGCAAGTTAGGATCCAAAGTGTGTGAGCTAGAATCCAGTGCTCCGCACTCGCGGAGATTCAAAGGCAAAAAAATCCGCACTCGCGGAGGCAACAGTATCCAGATGGGGCCTATAAAAGGCAACACATTTTGCTGAATTCGATCATCTTTTTCTCTTCACATTCATACGTAAATATATATATATATATATATATTATAATTTTAATTTTAATTTTAATTCTAATATTAAGAGTATGTTAGCGAATGTTGTAAGGGTGTAAGTCGAAATTCTGTCCGTGTAATGCTACGCTATTTTTAATCACTGTAAGTTATGGTTAATGTTATTTTTATATTAATGTCTCGTAGCTAAGTTATTATTATGCTTATTTAAGTCGAAGTAATCGTGATGTTGGGCTAAATATTAAAATTGGATAATTGGGCTTTGGACCATAATTGGGGTTTGGACAAAAGAACGACATTTGTGGAAATTAGACTATGGGCTATTAATGGGCTATATATTAACTAAATGATACAGCGTTAATTTAATATATAGACTTATAATTTGACGTATTTATATATAACCATATACGCTTGACTGGGTACGGTGGGCGGGATATCTATAAATACCAATAATTGTTCATTTTACCGGACACGGAACTGGATTAATAGTTAATAGACTTGTTGAAACAGGGGTGGATTACATTCAAGGGTAATTGGTGTAATTGTTAACAAAGTAGTAAAACCTTAGTTTACACGCAGTCGATAACCTGGTGTATTCATTAAACAAAGTATTAAGACCTTGTTACAATTCGAATCCCCAATTAGTTGGAATATTTGACTTCGGGAATAAGAATAAATTGACGAAGACTTTCGCACTTTATGATTATGACTGATGGACTATTATGGACAAATCCGTATAGACATATCGAATAATCCAGGACAAAGGACAATTAACCCATGGGAATAAACTAAAAATCAACACGTCAAACATCATGATTATGGAAGTTTAAATAAGCATAATTCTTTTATTTCATATTTAATTGCACTTTTAATTATCACACTTTTATTTATTGTCATTGTATTTAATTGCACTTTTAATTATCGTACTTTTTAATTATCGCAATTTTATTTTATCGCATTTTTATTTATCGCAATTTCATTATCGTTATTTACTTTACGCGTTAAATTAAGTTATATTTTTTTTATATTTTACATTAGGTTTTAACTGCTACTAAAATTTTAAAATCGACAAACCGGTCATTAAACGGTAAAAACTCCCCTTTTATAATAATAATATTACTTATATATATATTTGTATTTTTATAAGATTAAAACTAATATAGCGTTAAGCTTGTTTAATTTTCCCTGTGGAACGAACCGGACTTACTAAAAACTACACTACTGTACGATTAGGTACAGTGCCTATAAGTATTGTAGCAAGGTTTAGGTATATCCATTCTATAAATAAATAAATATCTTGTGTAAAATTGTATCGTATTTAATAGTATTTCGTTGTAAAAATAATACTATTTCCTAGTACACCTCGCACACATCAAGAATTTTTGGCGCCGCTGCCGGGGATCATAAACGCCGAAAGCGCAACGCTATATATATAAAAAAAAATTTATAAAAGTTTTTATTAAGTTCTTTTTATAAAAATATAAGTTTTAAAAAATAATAAATATATAAAAATACAAAAAGAAAGAAAAATACATTTATATTTTTAAGAGTTTATAATATTTATAAAGTGAATTAGTATTTTTATTTTAATTTTAAAATTAAATTTTTATTTAAGTTATATCTATATTTTTATATATATTGAAAAAAAAATTATTATTAAAATTATAACTGAACCTGCATAGAAATCGACCTGATTCTCAGCTGAATTTGGACCCTCAGCACTCGCGGAGTATTTGAACTGGGTTTATCCGCACTCGCGGAGGTACTTTGACAGGTCAAACCTAGTATGCATTTATTACGAAATTAGGGTTAATTTATTTATTATTAATATTAATTAGGGTTTGCTTAAATTAATAATTAGTTTTAGTTTTAATTAATTTGTATTTCTAAGTTTAATTAGTTTAATTAATTTATAAAACTAATACTTTTATAAAATAAATAATATAAAAATAATATTTTTATAAAAATTGTACTTTTTACAACTTTAAGTATATTTTTATATTTTGCATCTTTTTATTCGTTTTAACGTAATATTTGTATTTTTTGCTCGTATTTAGTTCTAAGTTATAGTTTTTGCCATAGTTATTTTTATTTCTAGATTTTTAGGCTTTGCCGTAAAATCCCTTAAGTGCTTTTTCTTTAGACTAAGATTTAGGTGCTTTAGAATTTTGCGACGCCATTTTAAGTTTTTAGTACCTTTTTAAGTTGTTGCCGTTTTGGGATATAGTATTTCTCTAAGCTTTAATATTTTTAGACGCAACTTTTAATTCTTAGTTTTTAGTTCCTTTTTAAGTTTCGACGCGCTACTTTCTTTTTATTTTTCGACCTTTTATTTTTCGACGTTTTTCGACGTTTTTCGACGCGCTCTTTTTCTTTCTTATTTCTCGACGCTCTAGTTTTTAGGACTTAGATTTTTTCCATTTCTTCTCTAAAATTTCTTTAAATTTCAACGAAAAATTATTTTAAGTGGTTAAATTGATAGACATCCAAATTTTCTGCTTCGTAGTAATAGTTGGATTTGTTAGTGGCTGAGTTGTGAGCTTATGATTTAAAGGGTTCTGGCTCCCTGCTACATCTATTGGCTATTCGAAACGTGGGCAAAAGCAGAAAAGTCTATTAATTTGATAACTTATATAATTTTTCTTATTTTTAAAAACTAATAGGATATTCAGTGAATGCACCGAGCAAAACGTTCACCACCTTTTGTACGTTCACCACCTGTAACTCGATCAAGACATCTAGCAAATATTGTCGCCGTTGATTTTTCTTTAGAATCGTCATCCAGTCAACCAAGTACTCCAATTCAAATTTCCGATAATCCATTTTTTGAACCCGACCTTACAATTGAGAATCCGGAGAATATTCAGGGACAATTCATAAATCCTGAACCATTAATCTTTCCTCCGGAACCACCAATCATTCAAACAGAGATTGTTGAGGAACCAACCATTAAATCAGAATCCTCTAGTGATTTAGATACAACCAATTTAATCATGGAGAATCTGGAACCTCTAAGTATGGAAGACCGAATGCGAGTTAAACACACTGGCCAAGGTCACGCAATTACTCAACCTGACATTAATGCGCCAGATTATGAAATCAAGGGACAAATCCTACACATGGTGACTAATCAATGCCAATTTAGTGGTGCGCCAAAGGAAGATCCAAATGAACATCTTCGTACCTTTAATAGGATCTGCACTCTATTTAAAATAAGAGAAGTGGAAGATGAACAGATATATCTCATGTTATTTCCCTGGAATTTAAAGGGAGAAGCTAAAGATTGGTTGGAATCGTTACCTGAAGGGGCGATTGATACATGGGACGTTTTAGTTGAAAAATTTCTTAAACAATTCTTTCCTGCATCTAAAGCCGTAAGACTTCAAGGAGAAATTGTTACGTTCACACAAAAGCCAAATGAAACTCTATATGAGGCGTGGACAAGATTTGGAAAGTTATTAAGAGGATGTCCGCAACATGGTTTAGACACTTGTCAAATAGTACAAATATTCTACCAAGGATGCGACATCACTACAAGGAAAGACATCGATATAGCAGCTGGTGGTTCCATTATGAAGAAAACAGCAACTGATGCTTACAAAATTATTGATAACACTGCTTCCCACTCACATGAGTGGCACCAAGAAAAAGATATCGTTAGATCATCTAAAGCAGCTAGAGCCGATTCTAGCAATGACTTAGATTCCATTTCCGCAAAGATAGATGCTATCGAGAGACGAATGGAAAAGATGACTAAGGATATTCACTCAATAAGAATTAGTTGTGAGCAGTGTGGAGGACCACATTTGACAAAAGATTGTCTCAGTATTGAACTAACAATGGAACAAAGAGAGAATGTTTCATACATAAACCAAAGGCCTGGAAATAATTATCAGAATAATTATCAACTGCCAAGACCAATCTACAATCAAAACCAGAATTATAACCGAAAGGTTCCATACAACAATCAACAAGGTCCTAGTAATCAACAAGTATCTAACAATACTTACAATCAGCAAAGACCTATTTTTCAAAATAAACCACCACAAACCGATGATAAAAAGCCAAATTTAGAAGACATGATGTCGAAGCTAGTTGAATCTCAAACTCAATTTTTCACATCTCAGAAACAAACCAATGAACAAAATGCTCAAGCATTTAGAAATCAACAAGCTTCTATTCAAAATATGGAATAAGAAGTGAGCAACCTAGCAAGGTTGATAGGTGAAAGAAAACCGGGAAGTCTACCTAGTGATACTAATGCTAACCCCCAGAATGAAACAGCTAAAGCCATTACCACAAGAAGTGGTATTAAACTTAAACCACCTGAAATACCTATAATTTCTGATGAAGCTATTCCTACTCCACAAGAACCACAACCTGATCAAGATAAGGAAAAAGAACCGGTAGTTGAAAAGGTTAATGAAGATAACACAGTTAAGGCAAAACCTTATGTTAAACCATACTAACCACCACTTCCTTACCCGAGTAAAATGAGAAAAGAGAGACTTGAAGCCGAGCAATCCAAATTCTTGGATATGTTTAAACAAATAAATGTCAATCTTCCTTTCATTGATGTGATTTCAGGAATGCCTAGATATGCTAAATTTCTGAAAGATCTAATAACAAATAGAAAGAAAATGGAAAAACTCTCGGCTGTTACTTTGAATGCTAATTGTTCTGCAGTGTTGTTGAATAAGATACCAGAAAAATTATCTGATCCAGGAAGTTTCACAATTCCATGTTTTCTGGATAGTCTTAGTTCAATAGAAGCATTGGCAGATTTAGGTGCTAGTATAAATTTAATGTCGTATTCACTATACGCTAAACTAGACCTTGGAGAATTGAAACCAACACGAATAAGCATACAACTAGCCGATCGATCAGTAAAATATCCTAGAGGGATAATGGAGAATATGCTAGTTAAAGTTGGAACTTTAGTATTTCCAGTAGATTTTGTTATTCTGGACATGGAAGAAGATTCTCGAGTACCTCTCATATTAGGAAGACCATTCTTAAACACGACCAAAGCAATAATAGACGTGTTTGGTAAGAAACTGACCCTAAGTATAGAGGACGAGAGTGTTACTTTTTCTGTGGATAGAGCTATGCAACAACCGCAATCTGCAGATGATACATGTTATTATATTCAAACTATAGAATCACATGCAGAATTGTTAGAAGAATTTCCAGAATTACAAGGAACAGGAGAATGTTCTTTAGGAGAAGGTACTGAACCAATTGATGAAACTGAAATGTTAGCTACACTTATGGCTAATGGATATGAACCAACAACAGAAGAAATTCAAATGCTAAAAGAAGAAGACAGATATCGATACAAATCATCGATAGAAGAACCACCGACATTAGAGTTAAAGCCACTTCCAAACCATTTGGAATACGCTTATTTACTTGGTGAATATGAATTACCTGTAATAATATCGTCTTCTCTTACTGAAAATGAAAAATCACAACTCATTTCTGTGCTAAAAGTTCATAAACCAGCTATTGCATGGAAAATTCATGATATTAAAGGAATAAGTCCTTCATATTGCACACATAAAATCCTTATGGAAGAAGGTCATAAAACATATGTGCAACGCCAACGAAGACTAAATCCTAATATGCAAGATGTTGTTAAGAAAGAAATTATTAAACTGCTTGATGCAGGTTTAATTTATCCAATTTCTGATAGTTCATGGGTAAGCCCAGTTCAATGCGTACCTAAGAAGGGTGGCATGACTGTCATCACAAATGAGAAAAATGAGCTTATTCCTAGTTGGACTGTAACAGGATGGCGTGTTTGTTTTGATTATAGAAAATTAAATGACGCCACCAGAAAAGATCACTTTCTCTTACCTTTTATTGATCAAATGTTGGAAAGATTAGCCGGAAATAGTTACTATTGTTTTCTTGATGGTTTTTCCGGATATTTTCAAATTCCAATAGCACCCGAGGACCAAGAGAAAACCACATTCACGTGCCCTTATGGTACTTTTGCTTACAAACGCATGCCATTTGGACTTTGCAACGCCCCTGCAACCTTTCAAAGGTGCATGATGGCGATTTTTCACGACATGATAAAAGAATGCATGGAAGTTTTCATGGATGACTTTTCAGTCTTCGGTGATACATTTGAATCATGTCTAGTTAATCTTGAACGAATGCTTATTAGATACGAACAATCGAATCTAGTACTTAATTGGGAGAAATGCCATTTCATGGTTAAAGAAGGCATCGTTCTTGGTCATAAAATTTCAAAGGAAGGAATTGAAGTGGATAGAGCTAAAGTAGATGTAATTACTAAACTTTCACATCCCACCAATGTTAGAGGAGTTAGGAGTTTTCTTGGGCATGCCGGTTTTTACCGACGTTTCATAAAAGATTTTTCTAAAATTGCCACTCCTATGAATAAACTCCTAGAAAAGGATGCTCCATTCATCTTTTCAGATGAATGTATCAAATCTTTTAATATTCTTAAAGAGAAACTCACTAATGCACCGATCATGATAACTCCAAATTGGAATCTACCATTCGAACTTATGTGCGATGCAAGTGATTTTGCAATGGGAGCCGTTTTAGGACAAAGGATTGAAAAATGATTTTAACCTATTTATTATGCTAGTAAGACGTTACAAGGAGCACAAACAAATTACACAACTACTGAAAAAGAACTCCTTGCTATTGTCTTTGCTTTTGACAAATTTCGTTCATATCTCGTTCTAGCAAAAACGGTGGTCTATACCGACCATTCTGCTCTTAGATACCTATTTTCGAAACAAGATGCCAAACCACGATTAATTCGTTGGATCTTACTCTTACAAGAGTTCGATATTGAAATCCAAGATAAAAAGGGAGCAGAAAATCTCGCCGCTGATCATCTTTCTCGTCTTGAAAATCCCGAATTAGAAGTTCTAAATGAATCGGCCATACAAGACAACTTTCCTGATGAATATCTATTGAAGATAGATTATAATGAAATTCCATGGTTTGCAGACTATGCAAACTATTTAGTATGTGTATTCCTTAAAAAAGGATTATCGTACCAAAAACAAAAGAAATTCTTTAGTGATATAAAACACTATTTCTGGGAAGATCCACATTTGTTTAAAAGTTGTCCCGATGGAATAATACGCCGATGTGTATTCGGGGATGAAGCTAGTCAAATCTTAAACCATTGTCACACAGGACCAACAGGAGGGCATTATGGGCCTCAACTCACAGCAAGAAAAGTTTACGATGCTGGATTCTATTGGCCTACAATTTTCAAAGACGCAGACCTTCTTTGCAAATCCTGTGATGCTTGTCAACGGGCCGGAAAAATAAGTTAACGTGATGAAATGCCACAAAATGTCATTCAAGTATGTGAAGTATTTGACATTTGGGGTATTGATTTTATGGGTCCATTTCCAAAATCTCATAATAATCTATACATTCTCGTAGCCATTGATTATGTATCTAAATGGGCGGAAGCACAAGCTCTCCCAACTAACGATGCACGAGTTGTAGTCAACTTTTTAAAACGTCTTTTTGCAAGGTTCGGAACACCAAAAGCTTTAATAAGTGATCGGGGTACTCATTTTTGTAACAATCAACTTGAGAAAGTTCTCAAAAGATATGGAGTAACTCATAAAATCTCCACTGCTTATCATCCACAAACAAGTGGACAAGTTGAAAATACCAACCGAGCTTTAAAATGTATTCTAGAGAAAACAGAAGGATCAAATCCGAAGGAATGGTCCATTAAATTGGAGGATGCACTCTGGGCTTTTAGAACAGCCTACAAAACTCCAATTGGAACCACACCTTTTAAACTCGTTTACGGAAAAGCATGTCATCTTTCAGTAGAAATTGAACACAAAGCATTTTGGGCTTTGAAGACATGTAATCTTGATTTACATGAAGCCGGACGTCTACGGTTAAGTCAACTAAACAAATTAGAAGAATTGAGACATGAAGCATACGAAAATTCATTAATCTATAAAGAAAGAACGAAGAAATGGCATGATAAAAGAATCAGAAGTTTAAAAGAATTTAAAGAAGGAGACAAAGTTCTTCTTTTCAATTCAAGATTCAAGCTATTTCCTGGAAAATTGAAATCAAGATGGTCTGGACCATTCATAGTCAAAAGAGTTTTCCCATACGGAACAATAGAGTTAATAAATTCAAATGGGATTGAATTTAAGGTTAATGGTCACAGAGTTAAACATTACATACATGGTCCGATGGAAGTTGACAATGAAGTCAATCATAATTTCATCACCCAAGAAAACCCTCAAAATGAAAATATAAATATGTTATCAACAACATGTGAAAAATCAAAATTAGAAAATAGGGAGGATTCAAACATGGAGTGATGAAGAAGAATTCTTATACAAACCTCCCATTCCAAGAAACGAAAAAAAATGTGAACAAGAAGTTCAAATAGAAGTGAAAGAACCAAGAAAAGAACACCCGAAAAAGGTTTACAAACCAACTCGACTTACTAAAGCAGGAGACCCGGGTGAATTTATCATTTCTTGCTTGCTTAATGATGGTGCTGTATATAATGGACTCGCAGATTTAGGAGCAAGTGCAAATATTATGCCTCTTTCGTTATACAAAAGATTAGGTATGGGTAAATTAAAACCAACCAAAATAGGTGTTCAATCATTTGACCTAACCATTAAACACCCGGTTGGAATAGCAAATAATTTACTTGTTAACGTGGGAAGTTTGACCTTTGTTACAAACTTCATAGTGATTAATATGGAGGAAAACCTTGATATTCCTCCAATTTTAGGTCGCCCATTTTTAGCAACCACCGAGGCATTCATTGATGTAAGAGAAGGTAGAATGACACTTAGGGATGGTGATACATCGATCACCTTTGTGAACCGAAAGTTTAGATCTCCACCAACCAAAACTGTTAAACCAATAAAAATACATAAGTGTGGGGAAGATGAAGAAACACTTAATGATGATCCGATCACAAAGAACCCCGTTGATGATAAGAAATTAGATGAACCCGTTTTTAACAGTTCAATGAAAAAACTTTATAAACGGATTCACGATGCTAAGATTAAGGGAAACTTTAAGTTATGTAACCGATTAATATCCAATTTATCGCCAAAAGAAAAGGCGATGTTAGTTGAATTTGTGAAAGTTACGGAGGAAATCAACAAATGGATTGAAGTAAAAGTCAAAGATATACAAGTTGTTGATGATCCAATTGAAAATAACGTTAATCACAATTTCAACTAAGTGTGGGGAGGTTCGAATCTTTTTAAGGTAATATGTATTTCTGTTAGAGTTAGATATTCTGTTTTTGTGTAGTTCTCGAGAATGGAATCCGAATGGTCTTTCCCTAGCAGACCCTAAAGAACTAGTCTTCTCCCCCCATTCTGAATTTTTATTTTTTTTAGGTTTTACGAGATGAAGACTTTCTGTGAATTAAACCATGGTCTAATGCTACACGCTTTGATCACTAAACGTAATAATGACACCCTTCCAAGTAAATTGGTATCATTAATCAGAGGTAAATTGGACGGAGTAAGAAAAGAATCTAGGAACGAAAATAATAAGTTACAGTTTGGTAAAGGAAAATCGAAATCCGCAGCGAAAAGAAGAGCACGACACCTTGAAAGATGTCACAAATGCGGAAAATGGTCACAAGAAGGAAAATGTTCGACGAATCAGACATATTCCAATACCGAATTCGTTACTTTATGCAGAGATGGACCGTACATATGTTTCGAAGAAAAAACGTTGAATGCTAGAGGTTACGCCTATGTAGCTAGGGAAAACCAATTAGTCCAACTATCTTATGAGTGGGCTAAAGCAGGTCACTAAGAATTCTATTTCACAGGTAAGTATGTACAGTTCTTATTTTTATTATTAACCTTTTGATAATAAACGTTAAATCGTTCGCTATAAAGTATTAAATTGGTATTCAATAAAATTAGGTTTTGCGAACGAAATTATTAATATCATACAAAAATTTATTACATCACTGCGAAATTTACCGTTTATTCTTAAGGTATAAATATCTTTAATCAATCAAACCAAAATATTTCAAAAATTCTTCAGGAGTAAAACTAGGTAATATAGCCGAAATTACTTTACCGAAAAGAGGGGTGTGTATTTTTGATAATATTTGTTTGATTAAAGTGGGATAAAAGACCAAAAAAAAAAAATTTAATTTTATTTTTACTTTGTTTTTTTAAAATTAATATTAAATTAATATTGTAAATTTTTATAAATCAATATATTTAAATTTGTAAATATTTGAAAAATTAATATTTTTAATATAAGTTTGTATGTATAAAAACAAAAATATAATTTAAGTTTGGTGTGAATTTTTAATACGAATTTTTAATTTTATGCATTTTAAATTTTAGTTTGGTGTGAATTTAAAAACAAAAATTTACTTTATTTCATTAAGTTAAAAATTTGATATTTAAAATTCGTCGTGAGTTGAAGACTAGGTCATTGAACCGAAATTGCTTTACCCGAGGGAGGGACGAGAAATTTTATTATCATTATTTTTAATCTTATTGAATTAAAGTATGCCAAAAACATTAAAAAAAAAAAACCAAAAATCTTTGCTTTTAAAACAAACGTCAATATGTTTGGAAACTTTGGTAAAATTTAATCAATTTTCTACGCTAATCACCCTCAATAATTTAAATTGTTACTGATTTCTTGCAAATGAGGGCATTGCAAGATCTTAAGTGTGAAAAGGGGTTATATTCTTTCAGATTTTAAAATTTTTTAACTTATACACTTGGTTACCATTGAAAATGCTAGTAACGTAGTAGTTGTATTAGAATCTAGTGCTCTCTGATAATAAAGAACAGCCCTAGTCTTATATACTGACTACCCAATTCTAGTAAAATTTTTCAAAATTTTCAATTAAATGAATTCAAAATCATGTTTATACATATTTATGAACGATAAAACTAGGTGTTAACACCGAAATTATTGTTACCTCAGAAAGGACATAAATTGAGAAACAACCTAAAATGTTAGAATTCATTTAAAATGGAATAGAGGACAATAAAAAGGCAAAGAAAGGAAAATAAATGCCAAGTGTGGGAAAAATTACTAAGTTATTTTGAACATATATCACATATTTTTGTAACAAATAACTTAAGATACTTTTGCTTTGGACAATACTAATCAGTTTCACCCGATTTACTGTAATATATTTGAAAGAAAGATGGAGCTACACGATGAATCAATTCCATCGTTAAAAGGAAGTAAAGTCTTCCGAAAATGACACGCGCTTCTTGATTTAGGTTATGAAGTTGTCGTCCAGACCAGCTGTAGGTTGACGAAAAATCTAGAAAAGTCATCACTAAAATCAGCAGGAAATCCACGGACCTCAGCATCAAACAGGGTTGCCAAGTGGTCAGACTTATCCTAACCATCAGAGGATCTGTCTTGTAAAATAGGGAGGACGCCGTGCAAATTAGCTTGATAAGACTAATGAATCAGACCCCCAGAAAGGATAATCTCTATAAAAGATCAGAAATCAACTTTTAAGACTGATATTACTCAATCCTTGAGATTGACATTAAAGATTGAGAATTACAAACTCATGGAATTCAATGATATCTAAACTCGAGCTTGAACGAGAAAATATTTTGATCAAAATTACAAACCGAATTGTTTTCTAAAACCCCATTTTTAATGCGTTCATTACCATTGAACGTAAAATCCTAGAAATTCACCTGGAATTCAATAGGTCACCTGAACCAAATTGGGTGTCAACCGTAAGAACGGTGGTTGCATAGCATGGTCAAAGACATGACCTTGTGCCAGACCAGAAAATTATAAGGGTGAGCTTTGCTATTGCTCCTACAAAGGATAGTAATTGCATCCGACACGTTATAGACCATAAATAAAAGCATGTCAGGGGACATTGCCTTAACAGTTGCTTGTTCAACGCTTTCCTTTACAACCGGATGGTAGTTTACCGAAAAGTAATATACGGAGCAAGTATACTGGACGTATTGCTTTCCCAATACAAGGTTAGCAAGTGGGTGACACAAAACCATAAGTTTTGAGCTAAAATTTTCAAAAATGAAAACCACCAAACCCACAAAAACAATTTGCAAACACCGGTGAAGGGTTATTCCGGAAAATTTATCTAGGGTAAAAGCTAGATTTAATTTTCAAAAGATCAAATGTTTTTATAAAGATCCAATTTCCTTAAAGGATCAAAATTTTTATAGTCATGTGGGACTGTAAACCACATCGTTACTACCATTGTTTATACCACCGTATAGAAATCACTGATGTACAAAGTGTGAAGAATAAAGAAGTGATTCTAGTAGTTTTATTTCAAGACTATATTGCTTGAGGATAAGCAACGCTCAAGTATGGGAATATTTGATAATGCTAAAAACGAACATATATTTAATAGAATTATCCCTCAAGAAAGACAAGCTTTTAGTTGCAACTGTTCTATTTACAAGTGATATTCGTTTAAATAATAAAGGGTGAAGACAAAAGACATATTCGACGAATTGAAGATGCAAACGACCTAAAAGCTCAAAAGTACAAAGTACAATCAAAGTGGTTCAAATTATTGATGAGAAACGTCTCGAAATTACAAGAGTACAAGTGATAATGCTAAAAACGAACATATATTTCATAGCATTATTCCTCAAGAAAGACAAGCTTTTAGTTGCAATTGTTCTATTTACAAGTGATATTCGTTTAAATAATAAAAGGTGAAGACAAAAGACAGATTCGACGAATTGAAGACGCAAACGACCAAAAAGCTCAAAAGAACAAAAGACAATCAAAAAGGTTCCAATTATTGATAAGAAACGTCTCGAAATCACAAGAGTACAAGATTCAAAACGCAAAGTACAAGATATTAAATTGTACGCGAGGACGTTCGAAAATCCGGAACCGGGACCAGAGTCAACTCTTAACGCTCGACGCAACGGACTAAAAATTACAAGTTAACTATGTATATAAATATAATATAATATATAATTAATTATATTAATTATATATATATTATATATATATATTAAAAACCGTCGGCAGCCAGAAACTCCAAGGGTGTGAACTGTAAATACCTCTCCGCGACTCGCGGAGTTTTAAGGCCATTTTGCCGCGAGTCGCGGAGCCCCAAATTTCACTTCTGGCTATAAAGCCAACCGAATTCTGATCGAATTTATCATCTTTTTTCTCAATCTCTCTCTCAATATATACGTAATATATTTATATTTATAATTTATATTTTAATTTTAATTATAATTCTAATAATAAGGGTATGTTAGCGAATGTTGTAAGGGTGTAAGTCGAAATTCTGTCCGTGTAACGCTACGCTATTTTTAATCATTGTAAGTTATGTTCAACCTTTTTATATTAATGTCTCGTAGCTAAGTTATTATTATGCTTATTTAAAACGAAGTAATCATGATGTTGGGCTAATTACTAAAATTGGGTAATTGGGCTTTGTACCATAATTGGGGTTTGGACAAAAGAACGACACTTGTGGAAACTAGACTATGGGCTATTAATGGGCTTTATATTTGTTTAACTAAATGAAAGTTTGTTAATGTTAATATAAAGATTTACAATTGGGCGTCCCTATAAACTACCATATACACTCGATCGGACACGATGGGCGGGGTATTTATATGTACGAATAATCGTTCATTTAACCGGACACGGGAATGGATTAATAGCCACTAGAATAATTAAAACAGGGGTGAAATTACATTCAAGGGTAATTGGTGTAATTGTTAACAAAGTAGTAAAACCTTGGTTTACACGCAGTCGATAACCTGGTGTATTCATTAAACAAAGTATTAAAACCTTGTTACAATTCGAATCCCCAATTAGTTGGAATATTTATCTTCGGGTATAATAATAATTTGACAAGGACACTTGCAATTTATATTTATGACTGATGGACTGTTATGGACAAAAACCAGACGGACATATTGAATAATCCAGGACAAAGGACAATTAACCCATGGGCATAAAACTAAAATCAACACGTCAAACATCATGATTACGGAAGTTTAAATAAGCATAATTCTTTTATTTCATATTTTATTTCCTTTATTTTATATTTAATTGCACTTCTAATTATCGCACTTTTATTGTTATTTAATCGCACTTTTAATTATCGTACTTTTAATTATCGCAATTTAATTTTATCGCATTTTTATTATTCGCAATTTCATTATCGTTATTTACTTTACGCTTTAATTTAAAGTCTTGTATTTATTTTATATTTTACATTAGGTTTTAACTGCGACTAAAGTTTTAAAATCGACAAACCGGTCATTAAACGGTAAAAACCCCCCTTTATAATAATAATATTACTTATATATAAATTTGTATTTTTATAAAAGTAAACTAATATAGCGTTGAGCTTTGTTTAAAGATTTCCCTGTGGAACGAACCGGACTTACTAAAAACTACACTACTGTACGATTAGGTACACTGCCTATAAGTGTTGTAGCAAGGTTTAAGTATATCCATTCTATAAATAAATAAATATCTTGTGTAAAATTGTATCGTATTTAATAGTATTTTCTGCTAAAATTTAATAGTATTTTATACCCCTCTGCTTTGACATCAAGTATTTTTGGCGCCGCTGCCGGGGACTATCTTAAAAGCCGGAAGCGCAACGCTAATATAAAAAAAAAAAAAAAGATTTTTATCTACTTTTATTAAAAGTCGTTTTTGTAAAATTACGTTTTAAAAATTCGAAAAATATAAAAAGAAAAAAAAACAAAAATATTAGTATTTTTAAGATTTTGTTAAATAGTTAAGTTTTATAAGTTCCTTTATTTCTATTTTAGTTTATAAAAATATAACTTTTGTTTTAAACATCTTTTATTTATATAAAAAAAACAGAAAACAAAATAAAAAGAAAAAAATAAAATAAAAAGAAAAACGCGTAAAAAGACAAAGCTGTCAACTGAATTCCTGAACCCCGCGACTTGCGGGGATTTCTTCTTTATTTGCCGCGACTCGCGGAGGCCCTCTGACACACGGACAAAAACCCTAATTTCGCATTGATTACGGGTTATAATTTATTATTATTATTATTAAAACTTAATTATTATTATTATTATTATTAGTTTTATTTTTTACTTTTATTTTTTATTTATATATTTTAGTTTAATTAGTTTTATTAAATTGTAAAATTAGTAATTTTATAAAATAAATAATATAAAAATAATATTTTTATAAAAATTGTACTTTTTACAACTTTTTGTATATTTTTATAATTTTGTCCCTTTTTAATCGTTGTAGCGTAACTTTTGTATTTTTTAGCTCATAATTAATTTTAAACTTAGTTTTTGCTATAGTTATTTTTACTCCTATATTTTTAGGCTTTGCCGTAGAATTCCTTAAGTGCTTTTTCTTTAGACTAAGATTTAGGTGCTTTAGAATTTTGCGACGCCTTTTTAAGTTTTAGTTTCTTTTTAAGTTATTTCCATTTGGGACTTAGTTTTTCCTGTAAGCTTTAATATTTTTAGACCTTTTACTATGTATCAATTATCATTCCAATTAGTAATTTCAATTTGCGATTATAATTTTAAGTTAGTTGTAGTAATAAGGTTAAATTAGTTAAGTATTTTTAAGTTTTGATAAGTTCCTTTTATTTTTCCGTCACCTTTTATTTTTCAACCATATTTTTTTTCTTTTTCGACCTTTTTCGACGAACTCTTTTTCTCTCTTATTTCTCGCCATTCTAGTTTTTAGGACTTAGAATTTTATTCTACTTCTTATCTAAATTTCTTAAAATTACGAAAATTTATTTTAAGTGGTTAAATTGATAGACATCAAAATTTTCTGGTTCGTAGTAATAGTTGGATTTGTACGTGGACCGGGTTATTGGAGCCAAACAGTCCTCAATTATATTGAGACCAAACGAATCCTGCCCCTCTGCTGCATCTTTTGGCTATTCGAAACGTGGGCAAAATCAGAAAAGTCTATTGATTGGATAACTTATTATAATTTTTCTTTCCTTTTAAAAACTAATAGGATATTCAGTGAATGCACCGAGCAAGACGTTCACCACCTTTTGTACGTTCACCACCTGTAACTCGATCAAGACATCGTTTAACAAATATAACCGCCGTTGATTTTTCTTTAGAATCGTCATCCAGTCGACCAAGTACTTCAGTTCAAATTTCCGATAATCCAGTTTTTGAAACAAACCTCACAATTGAGAATCCAGAAAATATTCAGGAACGGTTCGTAGATCCTGAACCATTAAACTTTCCTCCGGAACCACCAATCATTCAAACAGAGATTGTTGAGGAACGAACTATTAAATCAGAACCATCTAGTGATACCGAGTCAACAAATTCAATTATGGAGAATCTGGAACCTTTAAGTATGGAAGACCGAATGAGAGCTAAACGCACTGGCCAAGGTCACGCAATTACTCATCCAGACATTAATGCGCCAGATTATGAAATCAAAGGACAAATTTTACACATGGTGACTAATCAATGCCAATTTAGTGGTGCGCCGAAGGAAGATCCAAATGAACATCTACGTACCTTTAATAGGATCTGCACACTATTTAAAATCCGAGAAGTGGAGGATGAACAGATATATCTCATGTTATTTCCCTGGACTTTAAAGGGAGAAGCCAAAGATTGGTTGGAATCGTTACCTGAAGGGGCGATCGATACATGGGACGTTTTAATTGATAAATTTCTTAAACAATTTTTTCCTGCATCTAAAGCCGTAAGACTTCAAGCAGAAATTGTTACGTTCACACAGAAACCAAATGAAACTCTATATGAGGCGTGGACAAGATATGGAAAGTTATTAAGAGGATGTCCGCAACATGGTTTAGACACCTGTCAAATAGTACAAATATTCTACCGAGGATGCGACATCACTACAAGAAAAGACATAGATATAGCAGCTGGTGGTTCTATTATGAAGAAAACCGAAACTGATGCTTACAAAATTATTGATAATACTGCTTCCCACTCACATGAGTGGCACCAAGAAAAAGATATCATTAGATCATCTAAAGCAGCTAGAGCCGATTCTAACCATGACTTAGATTCCATTTCGGCAAAGATAGATGCTTTCGAGAGACGAATGGAAAAGATGACTAAAGATATTCATGCTATACGAATTAGTTGTGAGCAGTGTGGAGGACCACATTTGACAAAAGATTGTCTCAGTATTGAATTAACAATGGAACAAAGAGAGAATATTTCATACATAAACCAAAGGCCTGGAAATAATTATCAGAATAATTATCAACCGCCAAGACCAATTTACAATCAAAACCAGAATTATAACCGAAATATTCCATACAACAACCAACAAGGTCCAAGCAATCAACAAGTATCCAATAATACTTACAATCAGCAAAGACCGAATTTTCAAAACAAACCACCACAACAAACCGATGATAAAAAGCCGAATTTAGAAGATATGATGACGAAGCTAGTTGAAACTCAAACGCAGTTTTTCACATCTCAAAAACAAACCAATGAACAAAATGCTCAAGCATTTAGAAATCAACAAGCTTCTATTCAAAATCTGGAACAAGAAGTAAGTAACCTAGCAAGGTTAATAGGTGAAAGAAAACCGGGAAGTCTACCGAGCGATACAAACGCTAACCCCCGGAATGAAACAGCTAAAGCTATTACCACAAGAAGTGGTACAACACTTAAACCACCTGAAATACCTGTAACTTCTGATGAAACTATTCCTACTCCACAAGAACCACAACCTGATCAAGATAAGGAAAAAGAACCGGTAGTTGAAAAGGTTAATGAAGATAACACAGTTAAGGATAAACCTTATGTTAAACCATACCAACCACCTCTTCCTTATCCGAGTAAAATGAAGAAAGAGAAACTTGAAGCCGAGCAATCCAAATTCTTGGATATGTTTAAACAGATAAATGTAAATCTTCCTTTCATTGATGTGATTTCAGGAATGCCTAGGTATGCTAAATTCTTGAAAGATCTAATCACGAATAGAAAGAAAATGGAAGAACTCTCGGCTGTTACTATGAATGCTAATTGTTCAGCAGTGCTGTTGAATAAGATACCAGAAAAACTATCTGATCCAGGAAGTTTCACAATTCCATGTTTTCTGGGTAGTCTTAGTTCAATAGAAGCATTGGCAGACTTAGGTGCTAGTATAAATCTAATGCCGTATTCACTATACGCTAAACTAGACCTTGGAGAATTGAAACCAACCAGAATAAGCATACAACTAGCCGATAGATCAATAAAATATCCTAGAGGGATAATGGAGAACATGCTAGTTAAAGTTGGTACTTTAGTATTTCCAGTAGATTTTGTTGTTTTGGACATGGAAGAAGATTCTCAAGTTCCTCTCATATTAGGAAGACCATTCTTAAACACGGCTAAAGCAATGATAGACGTGTTCGGTAAGAAACTGACCCTAAGTATAGAGGATGAGAGTGTTACCTTTTCAGTTGATAGAGCAATGCAACAACCACAATCTGCAGATGATACATGTTATTATATTCAAACTATAGATGCACATGCAGAATTATTAGAAGAATTTCCAGAATTACAAGGAACAGGAGAATGTTCTTTAGGAGAAAGTAATGAACCAATTGATGAAGCTGAAATGTTAGCTACACTTATAGCTAATGGATATGAACCAACAACAGAAGAAATTCAAATGCTAAAAGAAGAAGACAGATATCGATATAAATCATCGATAGAAGAACCTCCGAAATTAGAGTTAAAGCCACTTCCAAACCATTTGGAATACGCTTATTTACATGGTAAATCTGAATTACCTGTAATAATATCGTCTTCTCTTACTGAAAATGAGAAATCACAACTCATTTCTGTGTTGAAAGCTCATAAACCAGCCATTGCATGGAAGATTCATGATATTAAAGGAATAAGTCCTTCGTATTGCACACATAAAATCCTTATGGAAGAAGGTCATAAAACGTATGTGCAACGCCAACGAAGACTAAATCCTAATATGCAAGATGTAGTTAAGAAAGAGATTATTAAACTGCTAGATGCAGGTTTGATATATCCAATTTCTGATAGTCCATGGGTAAGCCCAGTTCAATGCGTGCCGAAGAAGGGTGGCATGACTGTCATTACAAATGAGAAAAATGAGCTTATTCCTACTAGGACTGTAACAGGATGGCGTGTATGTATTGATTATAGAAAATTAAATGACGCCACCAGAAAAGATCACTTTCCCTTACCTTTCATAGATCAAATGTTGGAAAGATTAGCCGGAAATAGTTACTATTGTTTTCTAGATGGATTTTCCGGATATTTTCAAATTCCAATAGCACCCGAGGACCAAGAGAAAACCACATTCACGTGCCCTTATGGTACTTTTGCTTACAAAAGAATGCCATTTGGACTTTGTAACGCCCCTGCAACCTTTCAAAGGTGTATGATGGCGATTTTTCATGACATGATAGAAGAATGCATGGAAGTATTCATGGATGACTTTTCAGTCTTCGGTGATACATTTAAATCATGTCTAGTTAATCTGGAACGAATGCTAATTAGATGCGAAAAATCAAATCTAGTACTTAATTGGGAGAAATGCCATTTCATGGTTAAAGAAGGCATCGTTCTTGGACATAAAATTTCAAAAGAAGGAATTGAAGTGGATAGAGCTAAAGTAGATGTAATTGCTAAACTTCCACATCCCACCAATGTTAGAGGAGTTAGGAGTTTTCTAGGGCATGCCGGTTTTTACCGACGTTTCATAAAAGATTTTTCAAAAATTGCCACTCCTATGAATAAACTCCTAGAAAAGGATGCGCCATTCATCTTTTCAGATGAATGTATCAAATCTTTTAATATTCTTAAAGAAAAACTCACTAATGCACCGATCATGATAACACCAAATTGGAATCTACCATTTGAACTAATGTGCGATGCAAGTGATTTTGCAATGGGAGCCGTTTTAGGACAAAGGATTGAAAAACGATTTCAACCTATATATTATGCTAGTAAGACATTACAAGGAGCACAAATGAACTATACAACTACTGAAAAAGAACTCCTTGCTATTGTCTTTGCTTTTGACAAATTTCGATCATATCTCGTTCTAGCAAAAACGGTGGTCTATACCGACCATTCTGCTCTTAGATACCTATTTTCAAAACAAGATGCTAAACCAAGATTAATCCGTTGGATCTTACTCTTACAAGAGTTTGATATTGAAATCCGAGATAAAAAAGGAGCAGAAAATCTCGCCGCTGATCATCTTTCTCGTCTTGAAAATCCCGAATTAGAAGTTCTAAATGAATCGGCCATACAAGACAACTTTCCTGATGAATATCTATTGAAGATAGATTATAAAGAAATCCCATGGTTTGCAGACTATGCAAACTACTTAGTTTGTGGATTCCTTGAAAAAGGATTATCGTACCAAAGAAGAAAGAAATTCTTCAGTGATATAAAACACTATTTCTGGGAAGATCCACATCTGTTTAAAAGTTGTCCCGATGGAATAATACGCCGATGTGTATTTGGAGATGAAGCTAGTAAAATTTTAAACCATTGTCACACAGGACCAACAGGAGGGCATTATGGGCCTCAACTAACAGCAAGAAAAGTTTATGAAGCTGGATTCTATTGGCCTACAATTTACAAAGACGCACACCTTCTTTGCAAATCCTGTGATGCATGTCAAAGGGCCGAAAAAATAAGTCAACGTGATGAAATGCCACAAAATGTCATCCAAGTATGTGAAGTATTTGACATTTGGGGTATTGACTTTATGGGTCCATTTCCAAAATCTCATAATAATCTATATATACTCGTAGCCATTGATTATGTATCTAAATGGGCGGAAGCACAAGCTCTCCCAACTAACGATGCACGAGTTGTAGTAAACTTTTTAAAACGTCTTTTTGCAAGGTTTGGAACACCGAAAGCTTTAATAAGTGATCGGGGTACTCATTTCTGTAATAATCAACTTGAGAAAGTTCTTAAAAGATATGGAGTAACTCATAAAATCTCCACCGCATATCATCCACAAACATGTGGACAAGTTGAAAATACAAACCGAGCTTTAAAACGTATTCTTGAGAAAACCGTAGGATCAAATCCGAAGGAATGGTCCATTAAATTGGAGGATGCACTCTGGGCTTTTAGAACAGCCTACAAAACTCCAATTGGAACCACACCTTTTAGACTTGTGTATGGAAAAGCATGTCATCTTCCAGTAGAAATTGAACACAAAGCATTTTGGGCTTTAAAGACATGTAATCTTGATTTACATGAAGCCGGACGTCTGCGATTAAGTCAACTAAACGAATTAGAAGAATTAAGACATGAAGCATACGAGAATTCGTTAATCTATAAAGAAAGAACGAAGAAATGGCATGATAAAAGAATCAGAAGTTCAAAAGAATTTAAAAAAGGAGACAGAGTTCTTCTTTTCAATTCACGATTCAAGCTATTTCCTGGAAAATTGAAATCAAGATGGTCTGGACCATTCATAGTCAAAAGAGTTTTCCCATACGGAACGATAGAATTGATAAATTCAAATGGGATTGAATTTAAAGTTAATGGTCACAGAGTTAAACATTACATACATGGTCCGATGGAAGTCGACAACGAAGTTAATCACAATTTCGACACCACAGCTAACTAAGTGTGGGGAGAATCAAGTCTGTAAAGGATAATATGTATTTCTGTTAGAGTTAGATTGTCTGTTTTCGTGTAGTTCTCGAAAATGGAACACGTATGGTCTTTCCCTAGCAGACCCTAAAGAACTAGTCTTCTCCCCCCATTCTGAATTTTTATTTTTTTTAGGTTTTTACGAAATGAAGACTGCCTGTGAACTAAACCATGGTCTAATGCTACACGCTTTGATCACTAAACGTAATAATGACATACTCCCGAGTGAAATAGTATCAGTAATCAGAGAAAGAATGGACGGAGTTAGAAAAGGATCCAGATGCGAAGATAATAAGTTACAATTTGGTAAAGGAAAATCAAAATCCGCAGCAAAAAGAAGAGCACGACACCTAGAAAAATGTCACAAATGCGGAAAATGGTCACATGGAGGTAAATGTTCAAATAATCAAACCTATTCAAATACCGAATTTGTTACTTTATGCAGAGACGGACCGTTCATATGTTTAGAAGAAAAGACAATGAATGCTCGAGGTTACGCCTATGCAGCCATGGAAAACCAATTAAACCGACTATCTTATGAATATAATAGATCATATAACTAAGAAATCTATTTCACAGGTATGTCTGTACAGTTTTTATTTTTATTTTTATTTTTAACCTTTTGATAATAAACGCTAATTTGTTCGCTAAAAAGTATTAAATTGGTATTAAATAAAATTAGGTTTGGCGACCGAAATTATTGATATCCTTCAAAAATTTATTACATCACTGCGAAATTTAACGTTTATTCTTAAGGTATAAATATCTTTAATCAATCAACCCAAAATATTTCAAAAATTCGTCATGAGTCAAATTAGGTCTTGGAACCGAAATTACTTTACCGAAAAGAGGGGCGCATATTTTTGATAATATTTGATTGATTAAAGTGGGATAAAAAGACAAAAAGATTTTTAAATTTATTTTTACCATGTTTTTAAAATTAATATTTAAATCTTAAATTAATATTGTAAACTTTGTAAAAACAATATATTTAAAATTGTAAATATTTGAAAAATTAATATAAGTTTGGTATGAATTTATAATATGAATTTTTAAATTAATTTTGGTGTGAATTTTTAATTTTTAAAAATATGAAATTTTAATTTTATGCATTTCAAATTTTAAATTTGGTGTGAATTTTTAATTTTTAATTTTTAATTTTGAATTTTATATTTAAGTTGTGTGAATTTAAAAACAAAAATTTACTTTATCTCATTAAGTTAAGAATATGATTTTTAAAATTCGTCGTAAGTTGAAGACTAGGTCTTTGAACCGAAATTGCTTTACCCGAGGGAGGGACGAGAACTTTTATTATCATTATTTTTAATCTTATTGATTTAAAGTATGCAAAAACATTAAAAAACCCAAAAATCTTAGCTTTTAAAACAATCGCTACAAAAAGACAAATTTTAAAATTTTGTCGAGGGACGGACTAGGACATCGATCCGAAACGACCTCGTCCTAAATAACAAGGGAAACAAAATTTTAAAATTAATTTCTTAATTGTTTTATAAGTTAAAGATTATAAAAAAAAAAAAAAAAAAAAAAGGAACTCCGCGACTCGCGGAGTTTTAAGTGAAAACCTCCGCGACTCGCGGAGGGACAAAATTACAGAAAAAAAAATAAAACTAGCTGCACGATCAGTTCACTCCCACAAACAAAAACACAGCAAAAATACTGCGAAAACACCTCGAAAAAACCCGAAAATCACCCCCAAAAATCTCAATTTTTAACCGTTAATCACCAAATTTTTTGCTAAAATCATGTTGAGAAGGATGATATCTAAATAACTACTCAAGAAAAACGGTAAATTTCTACACCTAAACACCATTTAATTCGAATTTTAGTGTTCTTGAGCTATTTTTCCCCAATTTGATTTTGATGCTTTTTAGTGTAATTAGACTTAAATTGTTTATGTATTATGCTTGTATAACCTAGATTGATGCTGTTTAACATGATTAGAAGCCTTAAACTTCAAATTTTGAATAATCTAGGGTTTGTGTTCTTGAGCAATTTGGGGCTTTTTGATATAAACAGGTTATGGCCGATTTTTGTCATGAATTGTTGCTAAATTGAGTAGTGTAACATGTCTAGGTAGTTAAATGATCCAAACTTTGAGCCTAAACATGATTTTGAGAATTAAAGTGGACTTTTTCAAGTCCAAAATTCATGAACTTGATTTTTGAAAGATAATGCCATTTGAGACTTGTTTATTTGCTAGTAATGATTATTTTGACATGTTATTTGAGTTGAATGCTTATGAACTTGGTGAAAATTTTCGTATATGCTTATTTGAAAAAGTGTAGATTTGATAAAAATGTGAAAATAAGCTTAAGTTTGATGTAAATTGATAATGTCATTGTAATTATTTTGATTGATGATTTTGCTGACACTAATGCATATTTGGATGCACAAAATTTGTGTTTGATGTGTTTTGCAGAATGAAAGGGGTGAATCTTCATCCCAAGCCCGTCATGCTCCTGCTGAGAACTTGGAACAACAGGAGGTAGATAACTACTACAAGCAGGATGTACCTCATCCAGTCATGACCTTTTCAGATATGCACTTGGAACAGTTGCACCCGAACCTGAGATTTGACAGACTTTGGATAGATTATCCAAAATATCAACGGGGTTTGCATACTCTTCATTCCAAGGTTGTTGAGGTACCAAGGGTCATAGAATGGGGACCCTTGGAAGCTGTAGAATTGGCCGGGCCAATTAGGGAATTACTGGTACAGAGGTATGGTAATTCTTATTTTAATGACTGGATATGTTTATTCACCATACGCAGACCTGTATATAAAGTATGGTGTGAAGAGTTGTTATGTAGTATAGAGTTGAATGATCGGGTAGCTAGTTTAACCGATCGTTCTTTTATTAGATTTTTGTTAGGCGGTTCGATGCGCCACATGTCTTTACTGGACATGGCTCAGGCTTTACGTATATATACGCCTGAGGAATTAGCGTCTGCCGATTGTAGAGGATTGATACTAAACGGTAGGAAAATAGATGAGAATTTTGATACACACGGTGTGTGGAGTCAAATGACAAGCCATCACCGTTTTAAAGGGGGAAACTACTCTTATTTGGATATAGATAGAGCCGAATTAAGAGTAATACATAGGTTTTTAGCTAATTCGATTACACAAAGGGGTAAAAACAAAGAAAAGGTAAATGAACAAGATTTGTTTTACCATATGTGTATTCGAGACCCACACAGCGCTGTAAGTATACCATATTGTGTGGGTTATTATTTATCAGCTATGGTTCGAGGGATGCGTCCACATAGCATAATAGGAGGTGGTATTTTTATTACTTTGATTGGTGAATATCTCGGTGTGGATATAAGTCGGGGGGGATTATTGGTAGAAGAGCCGGAACCCCGCGACACTATAGGTTTAAATGTATACCATGGTGCTAAAGTTTTGAAGCGGCGAAATAACGCCGCAGTACGATACAATGGTAGACATCCACAGGTAGAGAGAAACCAGGAACAAGGTAATGTAGGAGGGGGGAATGAGATGCAAGAAATGCATAGGTTTATAGCTTCTCAGGAATACGAAAATGCTAGACAGAGAGCATTTGAAGATTGGCAAGTTCATCAGAACCAGATCATAGCGCATTGCCAACATATAGGTAGAAACTATATTCCTACACCGAAACCCGTCTTCCCTCCTTGGTCGATAGAGATGCAGCCACCATATCCTACGTATGACCCTGCCGAAGCATTCTATAGCACTTATGGTTATGCGTGGAACCCCTATTGGTACCAATATCATCCTTAGTTTATTTATTATTTTTTATTATTTTGTAATTTGTAATTATTGATACATTTAATATTTTTGTTAATATTGTAATCATTTTTATAATTATCTAACTTTTATTCTTAGATTTTAATAATTTTTGAATGTGGGGTAATAAACCAAACTTCAAAAATATGTATATATGTTTGCAGTTTATATTATGTACACAACAGGGTAAAACAACGCATTTTCAAAGACTGGCATTAAGTTCAGCAAAAGCAAGTAATTTTGACGACAATGATGCAAAATGTATGTGAAATAACAACAAGACGGAATGAACAAATGACGTGCACCATTTATCATTCAGCAAACAAACGCCAATATATTTGGAAACTTTGGTAAAAATTTAATCATTTTCACACAAATCACCCTCAATAATTTAAATTGTTACTGATTTCTTGCAAATGAGGGCATTGCAAGATCTTAAGTGTGGGAAGGGATTAAATTCTTTCGGATTTTAAAATTTTTATATTAAACACTTGGTTACCATTAAAAATACTAGTAAAGCAGTAGTTGTATTAGAATCTAGTGCTCTCTGATAATAAAGAACAGCCCTGGTCTTATATACTGACTACCCAATTCTAGTAAAATTTTTCAAAATTTTCAATTAAATGAATTCAAAATCATGTTTATACATATTTATGAACGATAAAACTAGGTTTTAACACCGAAATTATTGTTACCTCAAAAAGGACATAAATTGAGAAACAAACTAAAACGTCAAAATTCATTTAAAATGGAATAGAGGACGATAAAAAGAAAAATAAAAAGCCAAGTGTGGGAAAATTTACCAAGTTATTTTAAACATATGTCACATATATTTGTAACAAATAACTGAAAATACTTTTGCTTTGGACTAAACTAAACTGTTTTACCCGATGAAAGAAAAGAAGAGATGGATCTACACGATGAATCAATTCCATCATTAAAAGGAAGTAAAGTCTTCCGAAAAAGACACGCGCTTCTTGATTTAGGTCATGAAGTTGTCGTCCAGACCAGTTGTAGGTTGACGAAAAATCTAGAAAAGTCATCACTAAAATCAGCTGGAAATCCACGGACCTCAGCATTAAACAGGGTCGCCAAGTGGTCAGATTTATCCTAACCATGAGAAGGATTTATCTCGTACAATGGGGAGGCACCGTGCAAATTAGCTGGATAAGACTAATGAATCAGACCCCCAGAAAGGATAATCTCCTTAAAGATTAAAAATCAGCTTTTAAGACTGATATTACTCAATCCTAGAGATTGACCTTAAAGATTGAGAATTACAAACTCATGGAATTCAATGATATCTAAACTCGAGCTTGAACGAGAAAATATTTTGATCAAAATTATAAACCGATTTGTTTTCTGAAAACCCTATTTTCAATGCGTTCATTACCATTGAACGTAAAATCCTAGGAATTCACCTGGAATTCATTAGGTCACCTGAACTAAATCGGGTGTCAACCGTAAGAACGGTGGTTGCATAACATGGTCAAAGACAGGACCTTGTGCCAGACCGACAAATTATAAGGGTGAGCTTTACTATTGCTCCTACCAAGGATAGTAATTGCGTCCGACACGTTATAGACCATAATCAAAAGCATGTCACGGGACATTGCCTTAACAGTTGCTTGTTCAACGCTTTCCTTTACAACCGGACGGTAGTTTGCCGAAAGGTAATATACGGAACAAGTAAACTGGACGTGTTGCTTTCCAAATACAAGGTTAGCAAGTGGGTGACACAAAACCGCAAGTTTTGAGCTAAAATTTTCAAATCTGAAACCCACCAAACCCACAAAAATATTTTGCAAACACCGGTAAAGGGTTATTCCGGAAAACTTATCTAGGGTAAAAACTAGATTTCAAAAGATCAAATGTTTTCATAAAGATCCAATTTCCTTAATGGATCTAAATTTTTATAGTCATGTGGGACTGTAAACCATATCGTTACTACCATTGTTTATACCGCCATATAGAAATCACTGATGTACAAAGTGTGAAGAATAAAGAAGTGATTCTAGTATTTCAAGACAATATTGCTTGAGGACAAGCAACGCTCAAGTGTGGGAATATGTGATAATGCTAAAAACGAACATATATTTCATAGCATTATTCCTCAAGAAAGACAAGCTTTTAGTTGCAATTGTTCTATTTACAAGTGATATTCGTTTAAATAATAAAAGGTGAAGACAAAAGACAGATTCGACGAATTGAAGACGCAAACGACCAAAAAGCTCAAAAGAACAAAAGACAATCAAAAAGGTTCCAATTATTGATAAGAAACGTCTCGAAATCACAAGAGTACAAGATTCAAAACGCAAAGTACAAGATATTAAATTGTACGCGAGGACGTTCGAAAATCCGGAACCGGGACCAGAGTCAACTCTTAACGCTCGACGCAACGGACTAAAAATTACAAGTTAACTATGTATATAAATATAATATAATATATAATTAATTATATTAATTATATATATATTATATATATATATTAAAAACCGTCGGCAGCCAGAAACTCCAAGGGTGTGAACTGTAAATACCTCTCCGCGACTCGCGGAGTTTTAAGGCCATTTTGCCGCGAGTCGCGGAGCCCCAAATTTCACTTCTGGCTATAAAGCCAACCGAATTCTGATCGAATTTATCATCTTTTTTCTCAATCTCTCTCTCAATATATACGTAATATATTTATATTTATAATTTATATTTTAATTTTAATTATAATTCTAATAATAAGGGTATGTTAGCGAATGTTGTAAGGGTGTAAGTCGAAATTCTGTCCGTGTAACGCTACGCTATTTTTAATCATTGTAAGTTATGTTCAACCTTTTTATATTAATGTCTCGTAGCTAAGTTATTATTATGCTTATTTAAAACGAAGTAATCATGATGTTGGGCTAATTACTAAAATTGGGTAATTGGGCTTTGTACCATAATTGGGGTTTGGACAAAAGAACGACACTTGTGGAAACTAGACTATGGGCTATTAATGGGCTTTATATTTGTTTAACTAGATGAAAGTTTGTTAATGTTAATATAAAGATTTACAATTGGGCGTCCCTATAAACTACCATATACACTCGATCGGACACGATGGGCGGGGTATTTATATGTACGAATAATCGTTCATTTAACCGGACACGGGAATGGATTAATAGCCACTAGAATAATTAAAACAGGGGTGAAATTACATTCAAGGGTAATTGGTGTAATTGTTAACAAAGTAGTAAAACCTTGGTTTACACGCAGTCGATAACCTGGTGTATTCATTAAACAAAGTATTAAAACCTTGTTACAATTCGAATCCCCAATTAGTTGGAATATTTATCTTCGGGTATAATAATAATTTGACAAGGACACTTGCAATTTATATTTATGACTGATGGACTGTTATGGACAAAAACCAGACGGACATATTGAATAATCCAGGACAAAGGACAATTAACCCATGGGCATAAAACTAAAATCAACACGTCAAACATCATGATTACGGAAGTTTAAATAAGCATAATTCTTTTATTTCATATTTTATTTCCTTTATTTTATATTTAATTGCACTTCTAATTATCGCACTTTTATTGTTATTTAATCGCACTTTTAATTATCGTACTTTTAATTATCGCAATTTAATTTTATCGCATTTTTATTATTCGCAATTTCATTATCGTTATTTACTTTACGCTTTAATTTAAAGTCTTGTATTTATTTTATATTTTACATTAGGTTTTAACTGCGACTAAAGTTTTAAAATCGACAAACCGGTCATTAAACGGTAAAAACCCCCCTTTATAATAATAATATTACTTATATATAAATTTGTATTTTTATAAAAGTAAACTAATATAGCGTTGAGCTTTGTTTAAAGATTTCCCTGTGGAACGAACCGGACTTACTAAAAACTACACTACTGTACGATTAGGTACACTGCCTATAAGTGTTGTAGCAAGGTTTAAGTATATCCATTCTATAAATAAATAAATATCTTGTGTAAAATTGTATCGTATTTAATAGTATTTTCTGCTAAAATTTAATAGTATTTTATACCCCTCTGCTTTGACATCAACAAGACGCGAAACGCAAAATACAAGATATTAAATTGTACGCAAGGACGTTAGAAAATCCGGAACCGGGACCTAAGTCAACTTTCAACGCGCGACGCAACGGAGCTAAAATTACAAGTCAACTATGCACATAAATATAATATAATATATAAATAATTCTTAAAATTATATATATATATATATATATATATATATATATATATATATATATATATATATATATATATATATATATATATATATATATATATATATATATATATATTATATTTATATTTTAAATCCGTCGGCAAGCTAGGATCCAAAGTGTGTGAGCTGGAATCCAGTGCTCCGCACTCGCAGAGATTCAAAGGCAAACAAATCCGCACTCGCGGAGGCAACAGTATCCAGATGGGGCCTATAAAAGGCAACACATTTTGCTGAATTCGATCATCTTTTTCTCTTTAAATTCATACGTAAATATATATATATATATATTATAATTTTAATTTTAATTTTAATTTTAATTTTAATTCTAATAATAAGGGTATGTTAGCGAATGTTGTAAGGGTGTAAGTCAAAATTCTGTCCGTGTAACGCTACGCTATTTTTAATCACTATAAGTTATGGTTAATGTTATTTTTATATTAATGTCTCGTAGCTAAGTTATTATTATGCTTATTTAAGCCGAAGTAATCGTGATGTTGGGCTAAATATTAAAATTGGATAATTGGGCTTTGGACCATAACTGGGGTTTGGACAAAAGAACGACACTTGTAGAAAGTAGACTATGGGCTATTAATGGGCTTTATATTAACTAAATGATACCTCGTTAATTTAATATATAGACTAAAAATTTGACGTATTTATATATAACCATATACGCTTGACTGGGTACGGTGGGCGGGATATCTATAAATACCAATAATTGTTCATTTTACCGGACACGGAACTGGATTAATAGTTAATAGACTTGTTGAAACAGGGGTGGATTACATTCAAGGGTAATTGGTGTAATTGTTAACAAAGTAGTAAAACCTTGGTTTACACGCAGTCGATAACCTGGTGTATTCATTAAATAAAGTATTAAGACCTTGTTACAATTCGAATCCCCAATAGTTGGAATATTTGACTTCGGGAATAAGAATAATTTGACAAAGACTTTCGCACTTTATGATTATGACTGATGGACTATTATGGACAAATCCGTATGGACATATCGAATAATCCAGGACAAAGGACAATTAACCCATGGGAATAAACTAAAAATCAACACATCAAACATCATGATTATGGAAGTTTAAATAAGCATAATTCTTTTATTTCATATTTAATTGCACTTTTAATTATCGCACTTTTATTTATTGTCATTGTATTTAATTGCACTTTTAATTATCGTACTTTTTAATTATCGCAATTTTATTTTATCGCATTTTTATTTATCGCAATTTCATTATCGTTATTTACTTTACGCTTTAAATTAAGTTATATTTAGTTTTTTTTATATTTTTCATTAGGTTTTAACTGCGACTAAAGTTTTAAAATCAACAAACCGGTCATTAAACGGTAAAAACCCCCCTTTTATAATAATAATATTACTTATATATATATTTTTATTTTTATAAGATTAAAACTAATATAGCGTTAAGCTTGTTTAATTTTCCCTGTGGAACGAACCGGACTTACTAAAAACTACACTACTGTACGATTAGGTACACTGCCTATAAGTGTTGTAGCAAGGTTTAGGTATATCCATTCTATAAATAAATAAATATCTTGTGTAAAATTGTATCGTATTTAATAGTATTTCATTGTAAAAATAATACTATTTCCTAGTACACCTCGCACACATCAGTTACAATAAGATGCTTAAATAGGCAAAACTCAACAAGGAAATAACTTTGGGAACAAGAAAATGCATTTTTGGAAACTTCCTCGGTTAGACCGAATCCGCGTCGCACCAGGAAGAGCCGCGTCGTGCCTCCAAGGAAAAAACCAAAACAGAAACTTTTTTTCTCGTTTTGCAAATCCTTGTTTAACTCGCTTCGCACTCCAACAATCTCCCATTCGAAGAGATGTTAAACAACATCCATCTTAACCAAACATCATCAACATCATCATCCCACAATAACAACTTAACCCGCTAATTATACCTTCTTTTGATACCGCCGGATTTGCACCCGAATCACGCCGCACTTCACCCGATAACCTTCGAGCAAGTGAAGTCTTTCGACACCAAAAAATACCGTTGATGTCATACCCCATCCTAATCCATCTGGATGAAGTCACCAACATCTGGTCCCATTGCGATGATCGACTCCAAATAATATCTTTAAAATGAGCAAATGCACAGCGAAAGGTTTCTTTCATACCTGAGAATAAACATGCTTTCAAGTGTCAACTAAAAGGTTGGTGAGTTCATAGGTTTATTTTAAAACAATAAAATTTATCATTTTGATAGACCACAAGATTCAAATACAGTACATCTATCTCGTGTACAAAACTATTTTCATAAATCTTAGTAACCGTACACATATCTCGTGTACAAAAATATCATACACATAACCTGTGTATAAAATCATTCTCTCGATACATAACATTCACTTTTCATTCATTGCTTGGCTTGGTAACCGAACTTAACATATAATGCGCATAAATAATATCCCCAAAAACAGAACATCTCGTCTGTATAATATATAAACCTCGAAGTGCTAAACACCACGCCCACTAGCTCTTCCGTCTAGTGAACATTCTGGGTGGGGGTGTTAAATTCGGTAGCTACCTTTAGGATTCGCGTGAATTAGGGTCATACCCGATTCTAATTCTTAGGTTACCAAGCAATAATAATCAGGGGAAAATATTCACATCAATTGGTGGCAATTATCATGTCCACATAATTCAATAATAATCCACAGAACTTCTGTCTGCATAATAATTCAATCGAGGAATGTTTTGCTTGTGTCTATCTCGTCAAACATAAATAAAAGCATTTCATGTATTCACAGTTCAAAATATATTTTAAAAGCATTTAATAAAACAGTTATAAAAACAACGCATGTATTCTCAGTCCCAAAAATGTAAAGAATAAAAGGGAATCAAATGAACTCATCATACTGTATTTTGTAGTAAAAATACATATGACGTCATTGAACAAGTATAAGGTTGGCCTCAGATTCACGAACCTATATTATTTGTGTATATATTAAAACTTATAATAACATTTAAGCAAGTATATATATATATATATATATATATATATATATATATATATATATATATATATATATATATATATATATATATATATATATATATATATATATTAATATACTTAATAATTTGTATGTGATATTAATAAATAAATTAGTTATAACTATTTTATATTCTTTAGATAAATAATTAATATTTATATATATATGATTATATTAAAATATGCTTATCTATCATATGTAATTTAATTAATATTTTATAATAATAACATTTCATTTAAAAACAATATGTAATATTAATATAGTTATGATACATGTAAAAATATATTTTTATATAAATATCATTTATTTGTTAGAATTATAATAATACTAAAATTATGATAATAATAATAGTTCATTGTAACTTAATCATTTTTATGATATTATTTGTATCTATATTCTTTATGTTTGTAATCATAAGCATAATAATAATAATAATGTTAATAATTATAATAATGATAATAATATTAATATTATTAATAATAATGTGTTAATAATAATAATTATAATAATAATAATAATAATAATAATAATAATAATAATAATAATAATAATAATAATAATGATAATAATAACAATAATAACAATAACAATAATACTACCTTAAGAGAATTAATAAGCTTCAAAAAAATAAAGGAAACTGTCACTGCTTGAAATTGAACCCACGACCTCTTACTTCCATACCCACACTCCTTAACCAGCTGATCCATTTAGCTTTTCTGATATTACTCAGCTCATGATTTAATTTAACCCATTATACTTTATCATTCATATACCCATCATCACTTAACATCATAATCTGGCCCAAATTTCATTTTGGCCCAACAAAATATGTAACTCGGCCCAACTGAATTTAAAAGCCCAATATTTGATTTATGTAAGCTCGTTCCAAAATCAAAAAAAAAAATGGAATTTGGTCTTGGTACATCTAATTCGGCAGTAGGAGTAGTTAAATAAAAAAAAACGACTTACTTTCCTCATCTTCATTCTTTTAAATCATCATCATCCATACATCATCATCGTTGCCATCATACATATCATCATCATCATCATCATGCGTTTATTAATATTATCACAGAATCCTTATCAATATTTCCATCATCTTCTTTGCTATCATTTTTCGTGATATTCATAAAATCATGATTTATTATAATCATCATCAACATCGGTAACCATCATCATCTTCTTAATCATCATTTCCATCGTTATTAATCATCATGATCACGTCCATCGTTTTCATTTTCATACAGCTTTCATCATCTTCTCCGATTAACATCATCCTCATCGTCACCTTCATGAAAGTATCCTTTTTTCCGTTATCATCTTCATTATCATGAAACATCAACTTTATCATATAGCCGTGAGGTATTACAGTAGAAGTAGGAACGAGAAAGATAAGAATATATATATATATATATATATATATATATATATATATATATATATATATATATATATATATATATATATATATATATATATATATATATATATATATATATAACAGAAACTTTGGTGATGGTTTTGGGGTTTGTTTCGAACAGTAAACACATAATATAGGAGAACATTAGCATAGGTCAAAGATGTGGTGGTTTGGTTGGGTGGTGATGGGTGTAGCGGTATTGGTGGTGAAATAGTGTATGTGTTGTAAACGTAAACAGAACAGGAGGTGGTGTTGATGTTCTTGGTTATGTTGGCCAATGGTGATGGGTTTTAAAGTGGTGATGTCGTGGTAACCTTGGTGGTGTCGTAGAGTATGGTAGAGATGGTTGGTGGTGGATTAGGAACCGAAGAAGAATGTAACGGGTTTGGGTGGTTCTATGGTTGCTGGTGGTTGATCATGGTGTCAATGGTGAAGTGGGTTTTGTGTATGTATCTTTATCTCTATATGCTTATATTTCGTGTATATATATAACTTTGAAGAGAGAAAGAGAGAAGAGAGATGAAGGTTCACGGATGGTGGCTTGATGTCTCGTGAAGAAGAAGAAGAAACAGAAAATTGAAAGAAGTAAAGGTGGAAGGTGGTGAATTTTTCATTCATCCATGGTCTCTGTATGTATATATATATATATATATATATATATATATAGAATTTAAATTAGATAGATGATAGATCAGTGCAACAAAAAGGAGGACAGTAAAGTTTAATAATAATATAATAATATTTATAATATCATTGATAATAAAAAAACGTGTTTCAATCAACTAGCAGCCTTTGCTTTGTTTTTAATCCACCTGTTTTAACATGCAGTGCTATATCGTACACCGTTGTTAATCAATGGCGGATAAAAGTCATCTGAAAAATCCCAAATTTTCACAATAATTATATTTATTTATTTTAGTCATTATGGTATAAACTTTGGTCATTATTTATTTACCATTATTAAATAAAAATTAAATTAATTGTTAGCTCCCAACCCCAAGTAAAAATGCTAATTGTTAAAACTAATCAAATAGGTTCTAATTATATTTTTAACAAAGTTATAATTCATATAACTTATTTTCGGATCTCCGTTTATTTTAAAATCATATAAGTCTGAATTTAACTTGCTTAAATGACTAACGAGTGCTACAATCATTTACTAAATGGATTCGAAATCACAAAATATATATTCTATATACTTTTATTTATATATAGATGTGTTTTAAATAATAATTATCGTAATATCCTATTTTTATTTTATTTTACCTAATTAATTTTAATAACAACAACTTTTAATATTTCAAATTTGTACTTCTAATTATTATTTATTTATATATATACACACACATATCTATTTACAATTAATGGTTCGTGAATCGTCGAGAACAGTCGAAGGGTAATTGCATATATGAGACAGTTCAAAATTTTTGAGACTCAACATTACAGACTATGCTTATCATGTCGAAACCAAATAAGAATTAAGTTTAAATTTGGTCGGAAATTTCCGGGCCGTCACAGTACCTTCCCGTTAAAGAAATTTCGTCCCAAAATTTGAGTGGGATCATCATGGCTAACAATAAAAATGTTTTCATGACGAATATGAGTTTGATTTTTATCATTATTAATTAATATAGATAAAATGATTCGATCATGTGAATCGTACGAGTGAAGCTATCACAAAAGAGTGAAAAGTTTCGTCTGAACTTTTGACGTAGTCATGGCGGATTTCCGGAATTCAAGGAATTTAAGGAAATCTTCTAATCAGAAAGAAAATGTAATATCATGATTAATTAGCAAACTGCTGGAATCACGGTAAGGATAAAACTATCAAAAAAATAATCTCTTGATATGTTTAGAGGTTAAGTAGAATGAAAGAGTTATGTATCATGGCATATGATGAGGGTAAGATCTGTGAACCATCATCACGTTCCAT
Organism: Rutidosis leptorrhynchoides; assembly: GCF_046630445.1. Taxonomy (NCBI): domain Eukaryota; kingdom Viridiplantae; phylum Streptophyta; class Magnoliopsida; order Asterales; family Asteraceae; genus Rutidosis; species Rutidosis leptorrhynchoides. Next base: position 62,403,655 of record NC_092340.1, on the reverse strand, counting down.
TAGAAATTCAGCATGACTTATTGTAATATAACCACGTTGGCCTGACGTCATTATATTATACTAACTCATGCTTCAATTCCCAACACTTCTCCAGAAACCATTCATAATTCAAACTCGAATTTTAAAGAAATTTAGAAACTAAAATAGTTTACTTTATGACGTAACACGGATAGCACGAAGAGATAGATAATTTCGAATAAAGATATTTATGAAGGTATCTTCAGAAATATCTAAGATATTTATAACGAAAGATACGATGATATCTTTAGAATTTAAAATATTTAAGATTAGAAGATGATGAAGAAATTCGTCCGCAAGGATTTAGATTAAGGAGCAAGGTATTCGCTAAAGATTTCATCAGCTTTTTCAAAACTCAGAAAACTGATTCATAGACTAAAGCGCCTTTCAGAAATTCAGAATTGAATATATATATATATATATATATATATATATATATATATATATATATATATATATATATATATATATATATATATGTATGTATATATGTATATATATGTATGTATATATGTATATATATATATGTATGTATATATGTATATATATATGTATGTATATATGTATATATATATATATATATATATATATATATATATATATATATATATATATATAATTGTCGTCGTAGAATCACTGAGGAATTCGAGATTATCGATTGATGCCTCCCGGTATTTGGTATGGTAATTATCGTTACAAGATGCCGGTGAGTTCATGATAAGACTTCAATAGATAAATATAGTGATTTTTCAGAGAGATTTAAACCAAGGAGCAATGAGGTTGCTTGTAAATCTGCTGGTAATATGGGGGAATATAAAAGGTTCTCCGGTAACAATAAAAGAGCACGCATATATATCAAGGTTATAATAAGATTGTTTCAAACGAAAAGATGAAGTTGACTTGCTGGAGCTGTGACAAAACTGACTATTGTGAAAAAGAATTGCAATGTTATTTTCTGTAATAACAATGCCAAAGGAGCTAGCACAGATACGTGTTAAACCTTTACTCAGGTTCCAAGAGTTTTTCAGGTACATAACTATATGCATAAATCTTTTCTTCCGTAGATGAGATGCAGTTGGTTCATCCTCTCGATTGAGACGTTTTCAAGAATTATGAAAGGTTTGAACGCAGATTGTATCCGTCAAAATACCAATGAGGTTTAAGATGAAATCAAGTGGCAAACTTGAAGAAATGTTTAGTTTCATATGTTATAATCAATATTTTAATTCATTTTAATTGTCCAATGTTATTAGTCCACAGTCGATAGTCCACAATTAACAGTCCAATAATTCATATATAGTTTAATTTATAATATTCGAATTAATTAATACGTATCGTGACCCGTGTACATGTCTCAGACTCAATCAAAACTCAAAGTATATATATTATTGTAGAATCAACCTCAACCATGTATAGCTAACTCCAGCGTTACTGCATATAGAGTGTCTATTGTGACGACCCGGAAATTTCCGACCAAATTTAAACCTAACCTTTATATGTTTCCGACACGATAAGAAGAATTTGTAATGTTGAATCTCAAAAAGTTTGGAACTACATTCATGTAATCAATTACCCTTTGACCGTGTTTGACGATTCACGAACAATTATGTGTATATAGATATGTATATATAATATATAATAACTGAAAACATTAACAAAGTATTTGATATATATGATACTTTACATGAACGTATTTGTTTCGATATATTTATCGACAGAATTAAGAGATAATATCAAATGATTGAATTATCAGATACATTATGATATGATTACGGGCCAATGTTATGAGGTCCACTGTGATTTAAGAAATCTATTCTTTTTGACAATATTCGCAAAATGGTAAAGTGATCTATAAGTAAGAACGTGGAGTGTAAATAACTTAGATGTTGGATATCGACAAGTTAAGTAACTCGACATTTTTCATTAAGATGATTTCACACATTTATTAAACCTTTGGACTTTATCCCATGCTTCACCAACAGACTGTAATTTAAAAACTTGAAACCTATTATGAATATATATAATTCTACTTTTCTAAAATGTTTTATGATATAACGATTTAAATTAATATTAAATATATTTATTTGCGTATTATACGTACAAAGTTTTATACTTTTACTATACTTTAACTTTACCTTTACTTTACTTTTACTTTACTTTTACTTTACTTTAACTTTAATAATTCACTTTAATAATTCATACTTTAATAATTCATACTTTAATAATTCACTTTAATAATTCATACTTTAATAATTCACTTTAATAATTCATACTTTAATAATTCACTTTAATAATTCATACTTTAATAATTCACTTTAATAATTTATACTTTAATAATTCACTTTAATAATTCAAAAATCTATTATAAATAGAATTCAATAGGTTTCATTATTTCATAGAAACTTGAAAATATATTTCTCTAAACTCTCTCAATCGAATTACATATATATATTTACTTAGTATTATTTCAAGATATTATTAGTATACATAAAATACTACGACGGAGTTATATTCAGACGATTTCAAAATAAGTTTTCAAACGGGATAGAGCTAAGGAAATTATGGGTTATAGCTATGGAGGTTATGGGTATTGTTATAGGGCATTGCTCGTGAGGTCAACCTAACGTTTATCATTTTCGTTGCGTCTACGTACTTTCCTGCAATATTGAATCACAATATTGATACGTGAGCATTCATATCTTATTTTTTTATATTCATAGTGTATCCCTAACTAGTGCTCGAGTATATATGATTATGCATGTTTGTATGCTTAGTTTCGTCGTTAAATAGTTTATGATAAATCACGAATTTGATACATATGCTACTGAGATAAGGTATATGATATGCATGTCGTTAAAAAGCTAAAGAAAAATTAATAACTTTTCATTTAGAAATCGTGTGGGTTCGATGAATGGATTAAAAGATATGGCCAACTGAATTATTATTAATTTTAATATTATTATTAAAACTATTATTATAATTGTTATCAGTTGATGTTATTACTAAAATTATCTTTATTACTAAAAATTAATATTTTTATTGAAACTATCATTTTATTATTTGTATCATTATTATTATTATCAATATTATTTAATCAAATAAATATGCGTACAAAGATATTTTTAACACACGTAATATAATTACATTAATAATACATACCACTATATTTTTATGATATCAAGTGAATTTTATAAATTTTATTACTTGAGATATATAAAAGTATATTTTTTATCATATATGAATTTAAATATAAATTTTTATTTATTAATAAATGACTTGTATTATTTAGTATAATAAGATCTGATAAATATATTTAAATATATAAAACGACTATATATAAGTTATATAATAAACATGTATAGATTTTGGAAGTCATTTTGGGTCAAGTTGACTTTTGTTGACTTTTGCATGTCGGTCTCGAGCATTAGGATTGCGATACACTACGACTTGACCTAAATTGTTAGACAGATATTGACCAACATATAAATATATATACTTAATATAGGTTCGTGAATCCGAGACAAACCCTGCACTTGTTTAGTTCTGTCATATACATAATTGCTACGAAATACAGTATTGTGAGTTTCATTTGCTCCCTTTTTAATTGCTTTTGCAATATATATTTTTGGGCTGAGAATACATGCGTTGTTTTATAAATGTTTTACAAAATAGACACAAGTACTAAAACTAATTCTACGTGGGTTTAAACCAGAAATATACCCTTAGCTTGGTAACATTAAACTACTTGTCTATGTACGGTAGGCGCGAATCCTAAAGATAGATCTATTGGGCCTGACAAACCCCATCCTGACTATGGGATGCTTTAGTACTTCGAGGTTATATTAAACACACCTGATCTAGTGTACTTAAGAGGGTAAAACATGAACGTTAAGGCTTGTTACCGTGTGCCTACAACTTATAGAATACTTTTATACACTTGCGAGTGTACATATATTTATAAACGGAAATCTTGTGGTCTATTAATATATTGAAATGATTGATATGATAAACCTATGAACTCACCAACCTTTTGGTTGACACTTTTAAGCATGTTTATTCTCAGGTATTAAAGAAATCTTCCGCTGTGCATTAGCTCATTTTAAGGATATTACCTGGAGTCATTCATGACATACTTTGAAAGACGTTGCATTCGAGTCGTTGAGTTCATCAAGATTAATATTAAGTCAATTATAGTTGGATGTAATATGAAATGGTATGCATGCCGTCAATTTTTGATGTAAAGAAAGTTTGTCTTTTAAAAACGAATGCAATGTTTGTAAAACGTATCATATAGAGGTCAAATACCTCGCGATGTAATCAACTATTGTGAATCGTTTATAATGTATATGAACAGATCCTTTCAGTTGGTATCAGAGAGGTGGTCTTAGCGAACCAGGTCTTGCATTAGTGTGTCTAACTGATAGTTGTTAAGATGCATTAGTGAGTCTGGACTTCGACCGTGTTTGCATGTCAAAAGTTTTGTTTATCATTTTTAGTCGGAAATCATCTACTTACCATCCTTAGGAAATTACCTGCTTATCATTCTTAGTCTAGACACGTCTTGCTGCATTGATTGCATGAATAGGGTATAGACAAAATTCATATCTTAGCGTATCTGCTAAATCATATCTTATCGTATCTATTACCGTAAACTTTGCCTGACATATTCCGTAAATTCCTCCGTAATCTATGAAATCTTTTGATCTATATATATATAGATATTCTATGTAGTTAGAATACCACCCGATAGCCGGAAAATCATTTCGTATCAAAAAAATCCTTTATCAAATCGTACGAAATGGAATTCGTCATCAGTTCAAGTTCCTCGGATTCCGAAATGGAATCCCACTCAAGCTCCGAAAGCAGTGTGACTGGAATGGATCAACCAATCAGCCATCATCTATTTTAGATGAATTGGGGATGGGTTCGTAGCCTCCTTAATCATTGGAGACAAGAAGAAGGCGATCCTTTCCATCCACCACATTGCCCTCTTGGCAATGAACCTGAAGCACTTACCGGCGAACCTGTCCGAAACACCATTTTCTTTCTCATTTCCAGAGTATCTCGTCATAATTATATACTACACCAAATTCTAGATCTTATTTATCCGCTCGTCCGAACCGACAATCACCCCGGTGTAATAGAAGAAGTCAACGAGCTTCGCGCTCGGGTAGTGGCTTTGGAGAATATGGTGCAAAGGTTACAAACACCAGCAGCAGCACCAGCAGCATAACCAGTACCACCATCAACAACATCAACAGTACCATTACCACCACCAACAACAACCGCATCGCAAACCTCAACTTCACAATCTGTCCCATGAGCATCGACGTCATATGCCATGTAGATACCAAGGAATACCACAACGATGAAGTACTGATTCATAACTTCATTGAGAAAACATTCTACGACGATTATGTAATTTCTAAAGTTTAGAAATTATCTATGCTAGCCTTAACCATAAATCAAATGAGTTTAATTTAATATTAACTCATTAAATCTATATTATATCTGAAGAAATATACGCATATATATTTCCATAAAGACTGTAATAAAATTCTTTTGTACAAAATATTAATTGTGAAATTTTTTTTAACGGGTAGGTAATACCTGAGAGATATATAAATTCACAATTAATATGTTACATTCTTCGAATCTGATTCAGCAAATCATCCATTATACTCCCTACTTTCACAACAATATACATTCTTTTATAGAAATCAAAACAACCATACTCATTCAAAATCTAATTACATATTATGATTTTGAAATCTCAGAATTCGATTCAAGATATAACCGAAATCATCACTCTTATATTTCTACATCTTTCAAAACTATACTTTGACTTCAAAACTGTCCTAGAACCTCATTTCTATTCATGGAACTCACAAAAATATTTGTATCATTCAAAATCTTAGAACATCATATGTATATTAACAATTACAATATGTGTTCAAACACTTCGAAATTATTAAAGACATGCGAAATGATGATCCAACCACACATTACCCACTGCCATGCACCTGAAAAGCTCTCGAAACCAAAGTTATAGTTTAACACGTATCCGTGTCAGATCCTTTGATATTTATTACCAAATATAATTTTTCAATCTCTTTCCAAAATAGACAGTTTTGTCATAGCTTCAACAAATCACCTTCATTTGTTTATACGAATAAACCTTATTATAACAATTACCCCTTCATCATTGTTATCGGAGAACCTTTCATATCTCGCCACATTAGCAGTAAACTTATCAAAAACTTCATTAACCTTCGACTTAAGCCTCTCCGAAAAGCCACTATACTTATTCATTAAAACCCCATCATGTACTCACCTACATCCTGTAACAATAATTATCACACCAACTACTGGGAATTAGCAATCAGTATTTTGAATTTCGCGACAATTTTACGTCAAAAGTTATATGTATACATATAACGTCTATCTCTTAGACTTACATACTTCGAATGTGAATTTTCTGAAAAACATCCCAAACTATGAACTAGTTCTCCGAAAATAGAAAAATGCTGATGAAGCAGCAAAAATTGTAAACGACTTTAACAGTCAAAAGTTTGATGATAAAGAATAGTATGGTGGTAAAGCTGAGAAAAAGAGAAGGTTTGAAACTGGAAAACGGATTGAGCAGACCATGAAGGAGGCTGTGGACAAATCATAAAGACTAAACCTGCCTTCAAAGGATCTAAATGATTCAAAGTCTACTGAAATAGTTAGCAAACACCTTACTTCTTATTCTAAACCTTCACAGACAAATCTTCTTCATCATCCATCTATGTTAAGAATTCTAAGATATTATCGTATCTTTTATTATAAATATCTTCGATATTCCTGAAGATATTTTCACAACTATTCTTATCCAAAATCTTCTATCTATTCGCAATATCTGCGTTACAACATAAAAAGAAACTGTGTTAGTTTCTAAATTCTGAAGAAGAAAAAAATTCGAATTTAAAATAGGAATGTTTTTGAAGTAGTATTGGGAACTGAAGCATGAGTTAGTATAATATAATGACACTTGATCAATGTGATTATATTACAGTAAGTCATACTGAGTTTCTAATGGAACGTGATGATTCACAGAACATACCGTCATCATGTACTATTTACACGACTCTTACATTCTACCCAATTTCCAAACATATTAAGAACATATCATCTTGATAGCTTTATATTTTAGGATATTCTGGTAATTTGCCAAATCAAGATCGTGCCATTACAATTTTCTTCTTGGAACATTAACTATGTTCATCCAAAAATTCATATCTACAAATTCTGGACCATTATCCGCTTGACTTAAGGTCGGGAAGAGAAAACGAAAGCATGAAGCTCCGAAATATAATGGAGAATATAAAGCCCGATAACAACCCCGAAATTACAAACCTTGTATATCAATGCGTATAGCAATATAAAGACATGGGAGGATGAAAAACACAATAACCCCAAGGTAATGATAGAAGAAAATAACTTCCTCCGGTGGTAGATGAAAAAGAAGAATGACAGATATGAAAGTTAAGAGTATATCAAGAATCAATACTGGATGAAGCATATTAACGAATGCTTTAAAGTATGAATTGGGGAGAAAGACTAGAAGGTGTGAGCTGTGGAAATAAAGAAACGAAGGGGCGGATTTATAGTAAAATATCAGACAGAGAAATCGAGACAGATTATCGCATTTAATCAAATAAGATCCTGATTTCCTTAATCGCCAAAGAACCAAATCTTATTGCAAAGATTTTCTTTAAATTCCATGAATTCCGGAAATCAATCATAACTACGTCATCGGTTAAAACGAATATACGTTTACTCATTTCACTCTCTTGCGATAGCTTCACTTATACTCTTCGCGTAATCAAATTGTTTTATCTATATTACTCAATGATGATAAAACTCTATTTATCAACTCATATTCGTCATGAAAACATTTTTAAAGTTAGCCATGACGACCTCGATGAAATTTCGGGACGAAATTTCTTTAACGGGTAGGTACTGTGACGACCCGGAAATTTCCGACCAAATTTAAACCTAACCTTTATATGTTTCCGACACGATAAGCAGAATTTGTAATGTTGAATCTCAAAAAGTTTGGAACTACATTCATGTAATCAATTACCCTTTGACCGTGTTTGACGATTCACGAACAATTATGTGTATATAGATATGTATATATAATTATATAATATATAATAACTGAAAACATTAACAAAGTATTTGATATATATGATACTTTACATGAACGTATTTGTTTCGATATATTTATCGACAGAATTAAGAGATAATATCAAATGATTGAATTATCAGATACATTATGATATGATTACGGGCCAATGTTATGAGGTCCACTGTGATTTAAGAAATCTATTCTTTTTGACAATATTCACAAAATGGTAAAGTGATCTATAAGTAAGAACGTGGAGTGTAAATAACTTAGATGTTGGATATCGACAAGTTAAGTAACTCGACATTTTTCATTAAGATGATTTCACACGTTTATTAAACCTTTGGACTTTATCCCATGCTTCACCAACAGACTGTAATTTAAAAACTTGAAACCTATTATGAATATATATAATTCTACTTTTCTAAAATGTTTTATGATATAACGATTTAAATTAATATTAAATATATTTATTTGCGTATTATACGTACATAGTTTTATACTTTTACTATACTTTAACTTTACCTTTACTTTACTTTTACTTTACTTTTACTTTACTTTAACTTTAATAATTCACTTTAATAATTCATACTTTAATAATTCATACTTTAATAATTCACTTTAATAATTTATACTTTAATAATTCACTTTAATAATTCATACTTTAATAATTCACTTTAATAATTCACACTTTAATAATTCATACTTTAATAATTCACTTTAATAATTCATACTTTAATAATTCACTTTAATAATTCAAAAATCTATTATAAATAGAATTCAATAGGTTTCATTATTTCATAGAAACTTGAAAATATATTTCTCTAAACTCTCTCAATCGAATTACATATATATATTTACTTAGTATTATTTCAAGATATTATTAGTATACATAAAATACTACTACGGAGTTATATTCAGACGATTTCAAAATAAGTTTTCAAACGGGATAGAGCTAAGAAAATTATGGGTTATAGCTATGGAGGTTATGGGTATTGTTATAGGGCATTGCTCGTGAGGTCAACCTAACGTTTATCATTTTCGTTGCGTCTACGTACTTTCCTGCAATATTGAATCACAATATTGATACGTGAGCATTCATATCTTATTTTTTTTATATTCATAGTGTATCCCTGACTAGTGCTCGAGTATATATGATTATGCATGTTTGTATGCTTAGTTTCGTCGTTAAATAGTTTATGATAAATCACGAATTTGATACATATGCTACTGAGATAAGGTATATGATATACATGTCGTTAAAAAGCTAAAGAAAAATTAATAACTTTTCATTTAGAAATCGTGTGGGTTCGATGAACGGATTAAAAGATATGGCCAACTGAATTATTATTAATTTTAATATTATTATTAAAACTATTATTATAATTGTTATCAGTTGATGTTATTACTAAAATTATCTTTATTACTAAAAATTAATATTTTTATTGAAATTATCATTTTATTATTTGTATCATTATTATTATTATCAATATTATTTAATCAAATAATTATGCGTACAAAGATATTTTTAACACACGTAATATAATTACATTAATAATACATACCACTATATTTTTATGATATCAAGTGAATTTTATAAATTTTATTACTTGAGATATATAAAAGTATATTTTTTATCATATATGAATTTAAATATAAATTTTTATTTATTAATAAATGACTTGTATTATTTAGTATAATAAGATCTGATAAATATATTTAAATATATAAAACGACTATATATAAGTTATATAATAAACATGTATAGATTTTGGAAGTCATTTTGGGTTAAGTTGACTTTTGTTGACTTTTGCATGTCGGTCTCGAGCATTAGGATTGCGATACACTACGACTTGACCTAAATTGTTAGACAGATATTGACCAACATATAAATATATATACTTAATATAGGTTCGTGAATCCGAGACAAACCCTGCACTTGTTCAGTTCCGTCATATACATAATTGCTACGAAATACAGTATTGTGAGTTTCATTTGCTCCCTTTTTAATTGCTTTTGCAATATATATTTTTGGGCTGAGAATACATGCGTTGTTTTATAAATGTTTTACGAAATAGACACAAGTACTAAAACTAATTCTACGTGGGTTTAAACCAGAAATATACCCTTAGCTTGGTAACATTAAACTACTTGTCTATGTACGGTAGGCGCGAATCCTAAAGATAGATCTATTGGGCCTGACAAACCCCATCCTGACTATGGGATGCTTTAGTACTTCGAGGTTATATTAAACACACCTGATCTGGTGTACTTAAGAGGGTAAAACATGAACGTTAAGGCTTGTTACCGGGTGCCTACAACTTATAGAATACTTTTATACACTTGCGAGTGTACATATATTTATAAACGGAAATCTTGTGGTCTATTAATATATTGAAATGATTGATATGATAAACCTATGAACTCACCAACCTTTTGGTTGACACTTTTAAGCATGTTTATTCTCAGGTATTAAAGAAATCTTCCGCTGTGCATTAGCTCATTTTAAGGATATTACCTGGAGTCATTCATGACATACTTTGAAAGACGTTGCATTCGAGTCGTTGAGTTCATCAAGATTAATATTAAGTCAATTATAGTTGGATGTAATATGAAATGGTATGCATGCCGTCAATTTTTGATGTAAAGAAAGTTTGTCTTTTAAAAACGAATGCAATGTTTGTAAAACGTATCATATAGAGGTCAAATACCTCGCGATGTAATCAACTATTGTGAATCGTTTATAATGTATATGAACGGATCCTTTCATCTATGGTTATTCCAAATAATATATATAGATGCGTCGATATGATATGTCAAAACCTTGTATACGTGTCCCGATATTTAAAGTGCGTAAAATAAATAACAGAAATTAAATGACGATTTGCGAGAATATGAACTGCGATAATTAAAATGTAATCAGTTAGCTAGGAACAGTTAGCGCGGATTCTTAACAAAATTTCTCATAATTAATTTGTTTGTTTCTAACAAATTTTATTTTATCCAATATTTTCTTCATTATGCCACTTGTTGGATTCTGACAGGTCAAAATCCAAATATGAAATTGAATGAAAATGATTATTCTGCGGTGAACGGATACGTATATCTGTGGATGAAAGTAGGATAATAAATGATTGTTGAATCAGATTGGAAGAATGTACTGTGTAACTTATTAATGTAAAATTTAAATATTTCTCGGGTATTACCTACCCGTTAAAATGTTTGCACCATTAACATTTTGTACAAAAGAATTTTTAATTACAATCTTAATGAAAAAATATATACATATATATTTTCTTCAAACGTAATCATGGATTTAATGAGTCAATGTGATATTAAACTCATCAAATTTACGGCTAGAACTAGAGTACATAATCTCTAAAACATTAAAGATTACATAATCGCCATGAAGGACGAAGATAGTTTATGTAGAACGATTCGTAGAACGATGATTATGCTTGAGGTATAGATTGCGAGGTTGAGGCATGTGATGTTGAAACTTGGGTTATTGGTGATACTGTTAATGCCGGTGATGTTGCTGAAGCTGGTAAATTTTGCACCATATTCTCCAAATTTATTTTTCGAGTGCGAAGTTTGTTGACTTCTTCTATTATTTCGGTATGATTTTCGGTTGGAACGAGCGAATGAATAAGGTTTAGAATCTGAGATATTATGTAATCATGATGAGATATTCGAGAAATGAGGGTGAAAATGATATTTCGAACTGGTTCACCGGTAAGTGCTTCAGGTTCTTTGCCAAGAGGTGAATTTGGTTGATGGAAAGGATCATCTTCTTTTTGTCTCCAACGATTAAGTAGGCTACGAACCCATCAGACGAATTGGTTGATTCATTTCGGTGACAATGCTTTCAGAGCTTAGGTGAAAATCCATATCGGAATAGTTGTCGGAATCCGAGGAATTTGAACTGGTTGAGGGATTCATCTCTTACGATCAGATGAAGGATTTTTCGATAAAAAATAGATTATAGGATGTAGATTAGTATCCTGTAATACATAATTTACATATGCATATATAATACTAAAATTCCATAAGTTATGGAGAAATCTACGGAAGCTGTTAGGCAAAGGTAACAATAACAGATACGCTAAGATATGAATTTATCTATACACAGTCTATGCAATAGAGGCAGTAAGACGTGTCTAGACTTTAAGGATGATAAGCAAATAATTTTTGACACTAAATGATAAGCAAAACTTTTGACATGCAGACACGATCGAAGTCCAGACTCACTAATGCATCTAAACAACTACTAGTTAGGCACACTAATGCAAGACCTGGTTCACTAAGACAACCGCTCTGATACCACATGTCATACCCCGTCCTAATCCATCTGGACGAAGTCACCAACATCTGGTCCCATTGCGATGATCGAATCCAAATAATGTCTTTAAAATGAGCAAATGCACAGCGCAAGGTTTTTTTCATACCTGAGAATAAACATGCTTTCAAGTGTCAACCAAAAAGTTGGTGAGTTCATAGGTTTATCTTAAAACAATAAAATTCATCATTTTGATAGACCACAAGATTCAAATACATTACACCTATCTCGTGTACGAAACTATTTTCATAAATCTTAGTAACCGTACACATATCTCGTGTACAAAAATATCATACACATAACCTGTGTATAAAATCATTATCTCGATACATAACATTCACTTTTCATTCATTACTTGGCTTGGTAACCGAACTTAACATATAATGCGCATAAATAATATCCCCAAAAACAGAACATCTCGTCTGTATTATATATAAACCTCGAAGTACTAAACACCACGCCCACTAGCTCTTCCGTATAGTAAACATTCTGGGTGGGGGTGTTAAACCCGGTAGCTACCTTTAGGATTCGCGTGAATTAGGGCCATACCCGATTCTAATTCTTAGGTTACCAAGCAATAATAATCAGGGGAAAATATTCATATCAATTGGTGGCAATTATCATGTCCATGTAATTCAATAATAATCCACAGAACTTCTGTCTGCATAATAATTCATTCGAGGAATGTTTTGCTTATGTCTATCTCGTCAAACATTTATAAAATCATTTCATGTATTCGCAGTTCAAAATATATTTTAAAAGCATTTAATAAAATAGTTATAAAAACAACGCATGTATTCTCAGTTCCAAAAATGTAAAGAGTAAAAGGGAATCAAATGAACTCACCATACTGTATTTTGTAGTAAAAATACATATGACGTCATTGAACAAGTATAAGGTTGGCCTCGGATTCACGAACCTATATCATTTGTGTATATATTAAAACTTATAATAACATTTAAGCAAGTATATATATATTAATATTAATATACTTAATAATTTGTATGTGATATTAATAAATAAATTAGTTATAACTATTTTATATTCTTTAGATAAATAATTAATATTTATATATATGATTATATTAAAATATGCTTATCTATCATATGTAATTTAATTAATATTTTATAACAATAACATTTCATTTAAAAACAATATGTAATATTAATATAGTTATGATACATTTAAAAATATATTTTTATATAAATATCATTTATTTGTTAGAATTATAATAATACTAAAATTATGATAATAATAATAGTTCATTGTAACTTAATCATTTTTATGATATTATTTGTATCTATATTCTTTATGTTTGTAATAATAATAATAATAATAATAATAATAATAATAATAATAATAATAATAATAATAATAATAATAATAATAATAATAATAATGTAAATATTTATAATAATGATAATAATATTATTAATAATAATGTGATAATAATAATAATAATAATGATAATGATAATAATAATAATAACAATAATAACAATAACAATAATACTACCTTAAGAGAATTAATAAGCTTCAAAAAAATAAAGGAAACTGTCACTGCCTGAAATTGAACCCGCGACCTCTTACTTCCACACCCACACTCCTTAACCAGCTGATCCATTTAGCTTTTCTGATATTACTCAGATCATGATTTAATTTAACCCGTTATACTTTATCATTCATATACCCATCATCACTTAACATCATAATCTGGCCCAAATTTCGTTTTGGCCCAACAAAATATGTAACTCGGCCCAACTGAATTTAAAAGCCCAATATTTGATTTATGTAAGCTCGTTCCAAAAGCAAAAAAAAATGGAATTTGGTCTTGGTACATCTAATTCGGCAGTAGGAGTAGTTAAATAAAAAAAAAGCCTTACTTTCCTCATCTTCATTCTTTTAAATCATTATCATCCATACATCATCATCGTTGCCATCATACATATCATCATCCTCTTGCGTTTATTAATATTATCACAGAATCCTTATCAATATTTCCATCATCTTCTTTGCTATCATTTTTCGTGATATTCATAAAATCATGATTTATTATAATCATCATCAACGTCGGTAACCATCATCATCGGTCAAGATCATAACGAATTCATCATCTTCTTAATCATCATTTCCATCGTTATTAATCATCATGATCACGTCCATCGTTTTCATTTTCATACGGTTTTCATCATCTTCTCTGATTAACATCATCCTCATCGTCACCTTCATGAAAGTATCCTTGTTTCCATTATCATCTTCATTATCATGAAACATCATCTTTATCATATAGCCGTGAGGTATAACAGTAGAAGTAGGAATGATAAAGATAAGAAAATATATATATATATATATATAAGTAGTGGTTTGGATTTCGGTTGTGTACATCATCACAGTTCGAATAGTATGGTGATGTAGGTCTTATCAAATTGATAATATAGTAGCAGTAGTTGAACGAAAAATAAGTTGTTTGGTGATGGTTTTGGGGTTTGTTTCAAACAGCAAACACATAATATAGGCGAACATTAGCATAGGTTGAAGATGTGATGGTTTGGTTGGGTGGTGATGGGTGTAGCGGTATTGGTGGTGAAATAGTGTATGTGTTGTAAACGTAAATAGAACAGGAGGTGGTGTTGATGTTCTTGGTTATGTTGGCCGATGGTGATGGGTTTTAAAGTGGTGATGCCGTGGTGACCTTGGTGGTGTCATGGAGTATGGTGGAGATGGTTGGTGGTGGGTTAGGAACCGAAAAAGAATGTAACGGGTTTGGGTGGTTCTATGGTTGCTGGTGGTTGATCATGGTGTCAGTGGTGAAGTGGGTTTTGTGTATGTATCTTTATCTCTATATGCATATATTTCGTGTATATATATAACTTTGAAGAGGGAAAGAGAGAAGAGAGATGAAGGTTCACGGATGGTGGCTTGATGTCTCGTGAAGAAGAAGAAGAAATAGAAAATTGAAAGAAGTAAAGGTGGAAGGTGGTGAATTTTTCATTCATCCATGGTCTCTGTATGTATGTATATATTATAATATATATATATAGAATTTAAATTAGATAGATGATAGATCAGTGCAACAAAAAGGAGGACAGTAAAGTTTAATAATAATATAATAATATTTATGATATCACTGATAATAAAAAAACGTGTTTCAATCAACTAGCAGCCTTTGCTTTGTTTTTAATCCACCGGTTTTAACATGCAGTGCTATATCGTACACCGTTGTTAATCAATGGCGGATAAAAGTCCTCTGAAAAATCCCAAATTTTCACAATAATTATATTTATTTATTTTAATCATTATGGTATAGACTTTGGTCATTATTTATTTACCATTATTAAATAAAAATTAAATTAATTGTTAGCTCCCAACCCCAAGTAAAAATGCTAATTGTTAAAACTAATCAAATAGGTTCTAATTATATTTTTAACAAAGTTATAATTCATATAACTTATTTTTGGATCTCCGTTTATTTTAAAATCATATAAGTCTGAATTTAACTTGCTTAAATGACCAACGAGTGCTAGAATCATTTACTAAATGGGTTTGAAATCACAAAATATATATTCTATATACTTTTATTTATATATAGATGTGTTTTAAATAATAATTATCATAATATCCTATTTTTATTTTATTTTACCTAATTAATTTTAATAATAACAACTTTTAATATTTCAAATTTGTACTTCTAATTATTATTTATTTATATATATACACACACATATCTATTTACAATTAATGGTTTGTGAATCGTCGAGAACAGTTGAAGGGTAATTGCATATATGAAACAGTTCAAAATTTTTGAGACTTAACATTACAGACTATGCTTATCGTGTCGAAACCAGATAAGAATTAAGTTTAAATTTGGTCAGAAATTTTTGGGTCATCACAGTTGAGCTATAATTCAATCCGTTTGTTACTAGCTTGGGAAAAAAGAACTTCTCTTTGGCTATGGCACATACCTCCTTAGGTTTGGAGATAACGGGTCGTTTGAGTCCGACCTGACCCAATTAATGTAGTGACCCGAACTTTTCCATATTTATATATATTTATATATATATATATATTAAATGAAATTGTTATTTACATGATTAAGTGTTTCCAACATGTTAAGCAATCAAACTTGTTAAGACTTGATTAATTGAAATAGGTTTCATATAGACAATTGACCACCCAAGTTGACCGGTGATTCACGAACGTTAAAACTTGTAAAAACTATATGATGACATATATATGGATAAATATATAGTTAACATGATATTATGATAAGTAAACATATCATTAAGTATATTAACAATGAACTACATATGTAAAAACAAGACTACTAACTTAATGATTTTGAAACGAGACATATATGTAACGATTATCGTTGTAACGACATTTAATGTATATATATCATATTAAGAGATATTCATACATCATAATATCATGATAATATATTAATTTCAAATCTCATTTGATATTATAAATATTGGGTTAACAACATTTAACAAGATCGTTAACCTAAAGGTTTCAAAATAACACTTACATGTAACGACTAACGATGACTTAACGACTCAGTTAAAATGTATATACATGTATTGTTTTAATATGTATTCATACACCTTTGAAAGACTTCCAGATACTTATCAAAATACTTTTACTTAACAAAAATGCTTACAATTACATCCTCGTTCAGTTTCATCAATAATTCTACTCGTATGCACCCGTATTCGTACTCGTACAATACACAGCTTTTAGATGTATGTACTATTGGTATATACACTCCAATGATCAGATCTTAGCAGCCCATGTGAGTCACCTAACACATGTGGGAACCATCATTTGGAAACTAGCATGAAATATCTCATAAAATTACAAAAATATGAGTAATCATTCATGACTTATTTACATGAAAACAAAATTACATATCCTTTATATCTAATCCATACACCAACGACTAAAAACACCTACAAATACTTTCATTCTTCAATTTTCTTCATCTAATTGATCTCTCTCAATTTCTATCTTCAAGTTCTAAGTGTTCTTCATAAATTCTACAAGTTCTAGTTTCATAAAATCAAGAATACTTCCAAGTTTGCTAGCTTACTTCCAATCTTGTAGAGTGATCATCCAACCTCAAGAAATCTTTCTTATTTACAGTAAGATATCTTTCTAATACAAGGTAATACTCATATTCAAACTTTGATTCAATTTCTATAACTGTAACAATCTTATTTCGAGTGGAAATCTTACTTGAACTTGTTTTCGTGTCATGATTCTACTTCAAGAACTTTCAAGCCATCCAAGATCCTTTGAAGCTAGATCCATTTGTCTCTTTTCCAATAGGTTTATCTACAAAACTTGAGGTAGTAATGATGTTCATAACATCATTCGATTCATACATATAAAGCTATCTTATTCGAAGGTTTAAACTTGAAATCACTAGATCATAGTTTAGTTAATTCTAAACTTGTTCGCAAATAAAAGTTAATCCTTCTAAATTGACTTTTAAAATCAACTAAACACATGTTATATATCTATATGATATGATAACTTAATGATTTAAAACCTGTAAACACGAAAAACACCGTAAAACTGGACATACGCCGTCGTAGTAACACCGCGGGCTGTTTTGGATTTGATAATTAAAAACTATGATAAACTTTGATTTAAAAGTTGTTCTTCTGGGAAAATGATTTTTCTTATGAACATGAAACTATATCCAAAAATCATGGTTAAACTCAAAGTGGAAGTATGTTTTTAAAAATGGTCATCAAGACGTCGTTCTTTCGACTGAAATGACTACCTCTTAAAAAAATGACTTGTAACTTATATTTCCGACTATAAACCTATAATTTTTCTGTTTATATTCATAAAATAGAGTTCAATATGAAACCATAGCAATTTGATTCACTCAAAACGAATTTAAAATGAAGAAGTTATGGGTAAAACAAGATTGGATATTTTTTGAATTTTTGTAGCTACGAGAAATATTAACAATTCTATACAAATCATATCCTAGCTAACTTATATTGTATTATACATGTATTCTAATATATTATGTAATCTTGGGATACCATAGACACGTATGCAAATGTTTTGACATATCATATCGACCCATGTATATATATTATTTGAAACAACCATAGACACTCTATATGCAGTAATGTTGGAGTTAGCTATACAGGGTTGAGGTTGATTCCATAAATATATATACTTTGAGTTGTGATCTAGCCTGAGACGTGTATACACTGGATCGTGGATTAATTCAAGATAATATATATCGATTTATTTCTGTACATCTAACTGTGGACAACTAGTTGTAGGTTACTAACGAGGACAGCTGACTTAATAAACTTAAAACATCAAAATGTATTAAAAGTGTTGTAAATATATTTTGAACATACTTTGATATATATGTACATATTTGTTATAGGTTCGTGGATCGACCAGTGGCCAAGTCTTACTTCCCGACGAAGTAAAAATATGTGAAAGTGAGTTATAGTCCCACTTTTAAAATCTAATATTTTGGGATGAGAATACATGCAGTTTTATAAATATTTTATGAAATAGACACTAGTAATTGAAACTACATTATATGGGTGAATGATTGAAGCCGAATATGCCCCTTTTACTTGGTAGCCTAAGAATTAGTAAACCGATCTACTAATTGACGTGAATCCTAAAGATAGATCTATTGGGCCTAACGAACCCCATCCAAAGTACCGGATGCTTTAGTACTACGAATTCGTTTTTAACATGTCCGAAGGATTTCCCGGAATGATCGGGGATATTCTTATATGCATCTTGTTAATGTCGGTTACCAGGTGTTCACCATATGAATGAATTTTATCTCTATGTATGAGATGTATATTGAAATATGAAATCTTGTGGTATATTATTATTATGATTTGATAATATATAGGTTAAACCTATAACTCACCAACATTTTTGTTGACGTTTTAAGCATATTTATTCTCAGGTGATTATTAAGAGCTTCCGCTGTTGCATACTAAAATAAGGACAAGATTTGGAGTCCATGCTTGTATTATATTATGTAAAAACTGCATTCAAGAAACTTATTTTTGATGTAATATATACTTATTGTAAACCATTATGTAATGGTCGTGTGTAAACGGTATATTTTAGATTATCATTATTTGATAATCTATGTAATGCTTTTTAAACCTTTATCGATAAAATAAAGGTTATGGTTGTTTTAAAAATGAATGCAGTCTTTGAAAAACGTCTCATATAGAGGTCAAAACCTCGCGACGAAATCAATTAATATGGAACGTTTATATTCAATATGAACGGGACATTTCAGTTGGTATCCGAGCGTTGGTCTTAGAGAACTAGAAAATTTGCATTAGTGTGTCTTATCGAGTTTATTAGGATGCATTAGTGAGTCTGGACTTCGACCGTATTTTCTTTAAAAATGATTGCTTAACATTTTTGTTGGAAACTATATATTATTAACCTGTAAATATTATGTGATATATTAATCTCTTAACATATTTGATATTGTGTGATAGATGTCTACCTCTAGCACAAATCCCATTGATTCACCTAATAATAGTGAAGAGTCGAATATATTTTGGGAAGATTCATAAATTCCCGAAGAGGAACCAGAAGAGGAGGAACCGGAAGAGGAGGAACCTGAAGAAGAGAAACCAGAAGAGGAGGAATCGGAAGAGGAGGAACCAGAAGAAGAAGAAGAGGTTCCGGAGGAAGAAATATTGATACCTATAGTAAATCGATTAAATAAAAGAAAATCCTCAACCAACGGACCAAAGTTAATAATGGTCAATGGTGTTTCCGCCGAGGAAGCAAAATATTGGGAAGATTACCAATTTTCCGATGAATCGGATCCCGATGAGGATTCCGATGATGTCATAGAAATTACCTCGACCCAATTTAATAAAGCGAAAGAAAATAATAAGGGAAAAGGTATAAAAATAGAGAAACCCGATTCCAACCCCGATTAACTTTATATGTATCGACAACATCCGTATTTCCTAAAATGTAACAATGACCCGGGAACCTCTAAACCACCAAGTTTTTCTAAACCATTATGGAAAACAACGGCTCGTATTAGAGGAACATCATATATTCCTAGAAAATTAGGAAAAAGAACCAAGTCCGAAGAAGAAGAAACCAGTGATTTAGATTAGAGGGTTGTAATCATGTTGTGTATTATATGTATTGTACTGTGCTTGTACTTTTATGTTCTATGTAAAAATTGCTTGTATTGTATGTTATTTATCTTTTACGAATCTAATCCTTGTCTATTTTACAGTATAAAAATAAAATGGACGTTAAGGGTAGACAACCGAATATTTTAGAAGACCTACCAGAGGATATGATTGAGGAAATCTTGTCTAGAGTCGGTCAGAATTCATCAGCACATTTAGTTATGGCGAAATTAACTTTTCAAACATTTAAAAGACTTTCCGAAAATGCCTTAGTTTATAAAAGGCTTTCCTTTGATAGGTGGAGTATATCACATTGGGGAGACCGTAAGTTACGCCGTATTTTCTTTAAAGCGTTAAATGTGGGGAACCCAAATGCAATTTTACGCTACGGGTTAAGAACCTATTTTGACTCAGCATATCCCAACATAGGATTTCGTGAATTAGAAAGAGCTTCTAACATGCAACATAAAGAAGCATGTTATACTTACGGGTTAGTGATGTTCGCTTCTTACCAGAGTGAGAAAAAGAACATCTGATTGCAACTTTTAAATAAAACCTTCCCACAAGTGACGGATTCAGTAGTTGGGGTGAGAAACAAGGTGTTTAGATTATTACGGGGCTGTTGGACATTACGAAACCCTCGTCCTTTTGACGACATTACAACATGCTGCCTAGCCAATGGTCATAACGGTTATTTTCCACAAGACCAAGAATGGGAAGTCATCTTAGTAAAACCAGAATGCATGACTTGTTTCTGGACTTATGAATTACGTGTCTTTATTTCCTTTGCTGAACAACTTGCGTATTAACTAGATTTTTCTTCAAAACTGTCCTGTATCATAGTGTACTATATTTCATGTTATATGTAATATAGCGAAGTTGTAAGTTTGAAGAATATTTGTATGTGTTATATTATTATAATCAGTTTTTTATATGGAATTGTAGTAGTTGAATTGTATATTAGCTAATAAGTATAAACTTAACGGGTAGGTAGTACCCGAATTTAAACTTATAAAATGCTAATATGAAGAAAAAGCTTTTATAAATGAGTTCATATTATGCTACGAAATACTATTGACTACTCTTAATATTCTGTATGATTAACTCGATTCAGTTGTCTATTTTGAAGGAAATGGCACCGACTACTCGACACACCATGAATATGAACGAAGAGGAATTTCGTACCTTTCTTGCTGCAAACATAGCCGCAGTACAAGCTACGCTACATACCAACAATAACGCTGAATCTAGCAATGCAGCTAACGGCGCAAGAAATTGTGTAGGATGCACCTACAAAGAATTCACTGCCTGCAAACCTTTGGAATTTGATGGAACCGAAGGACCAATTGGATTGAAACGGTGGACCGAGAAAGTTGAATCGGTGTTTGCCATAAGTAAGTGTACTGAAGAGGACAAAGTTAAGTACGCTATGCATACCTACACAGGTACTGCGTTAACGTGGTGGAACACCTATCTTGAACAAGTAGGACAAAATGCTGCTTTCGCACTACCGTGGTCGGCATTCAAGCAATTGATGAACGAGCAGTACCGTCCTAGAAACGAAGTCAATAAACTCAAGGCAGAACTTAGAGAGTTACGAACACAAGGGTTCGACGTTACCACATATGAACGACGATTCACAGAGTTGTGCCTATTGTGTCCGGGAGCATTCGAAGATGAAGAAGAGAAGATCGACGCGTTTGTAAAAGGGTTACCAGTAAGGATTCAAGAAGATGTGAGTTCACACGAGCCCGCTTCTATATAGAAGGCAAGTTGAATGGCTCATAAACTCATAAATCAGATTGAGGGAAGAATTAAAGAGCAGGCGGCCGAAGAAGCCAACACGAAACAACTCAAGAGGAAGTGGGAGGAAAACGGTGACAAGAGTCATCAGTACAACAATAACAACAATTACAACCAAAATCGCAACAACTATCCCAACAACCACAACAACAATCGCAACAATAACCGCAATCCTAACAATAACTACAACAAACATCCCAACAACAACAACAACTACAACAACCGTTTCAACAACAATAAAAATTCCAACAACAACCTCAATAACAACAACGGCAACAAAAACAAAAAACGGCCATGTCATAGGTGTGAAGAAAATCACCAGGAGTTTTGCACGACATTTTGCAACAGGTGTAAAATAAATGGTCATAGCGCGATAAATTGTGAGGTCTACGGACCAAAGTTTAATAGACCTAAGGGAGCAAATAATGTCGGAACAAGTAATGCCGAAACGAATAGTGTCGGAGCAAGTAATACCAACGCTGTTTGTTATAAATGTGGAAAACCGGGCCACATTATTAGAAATTACCCAAATCAGGGGAATACTAATGGGCAGGGCCGTGGAAGAGTTTTCAATATTAATGCGGCAGAAGCACAGGAAGACCCGGAGCTTGTTACGGGTACGTTTCTTATTGACGATAAATCTGCTTATGTTTTATTTGATTCGGGTGCGGATAGAAGCTATATGAGTAGAGAATTTTGTGCTAAATTAAGTTGCCCATTGACGCCTTTGGATAATAAATTTTTACTCGAATTAGCAAACGGTAAATTAATTTCAGCAGATAATATATGTCGGGAGAGAGAAATTAAACCAGGGGATGAAATGTTTAAAATTGACTTGATACCAGTAGAGTTAGGGAGTTTTGATGTGATAATCGGTATGGACTGGTTGAAAGAAGTGAAAGCAGAGATCGTTTGTTACAAAAATGCAATTCGCATTATACAAGAAAAAGGAAAACCCTTAATGGTGTACGGAGAAAAGAGCAACGCAAAGTTAAATCTTATTAGTAACCTGAAGGCACAAAAACTAATAAGAAAAGGTTGCTATGATGTGCTAGCACACATCGAGAAAGTCAGTTCCGAAGAAAAGAACATCAATGATATTCCCGTCGCAAAAGAATTTCCCGATGTATTTCCGAAAGAATTACCGGGACTACCTCCACACCGATCCGTTGAATTTCAAATAGACCTTGTACCGGGAGCTGCACCAATAGTTCGTGCTCCATACAGACTCGCACCCAGCGAAATGAAGGAACTTCAGAGCCAATTACAAGAACTTTTAGAGCGTGGTTTTATTCGACCAAGCACATCACCATGGGGAGCTCCTGTTTTGTTTGTCAAGAAGAAGGATGGTACATTTAGGTTGTGTATCGACTACCGAGAGTTGAACAAACTTACCATCAAGAACAGCTACCCACTACCGAGAATCGATGACTTATTTGATCAACTACAAGGCTCGTCAGTTTATTCGAAGATTGATTTACGTTCTGGGTATCATCAGATGCGGGTGAAGGAGGATGATATTCGAAAGACTGCTTTTAGGACGCGTTACGGTCATTACGAGTTTATGGTTATGCCATTTGGATTGACTAACGCACCAGCTGTGTTCATGGACCTCATGAACCGAGTGTGTGGGCTATATCTTGACAAGTTTGTCATTGTTTTCATCGATGACATACTTATTTACTCGAAGAATGATCAAGAGCATGAAGAACACTTGAGAAAAGTGCTAGAGTTGTTAAGGAAATAAAAACTATACGCTAAGTTTTCAAAGTGTGCATTTTGATTGGAAGAAGTTCAATTCCTCGGTCACATAGTGAACAAAGAAGGTATTCAGGTGGATCCAGCAAAGATTGAAACCGTTGAAAAGTGGGAAACCCCGAAAACTCCAAAACACATACGCCAGTTTTTAGGACTAGCTGGTTACCACAGAAGGTTCATCCAAGACTTTTCCAGAATAGCAAAACCCTTGACTGCATTAACGCATAAAGGGAAGAAATTTGAATGAAAGGATGAACAAGAGAAAGCGTTTTAGTTATTGAAGAAAAAGTTAACTACGGCACCTATATTGTCATTACCTGAAGGGAATGATGATTTTGTGATATATTGTGACGCCTCAAAGCAAGCTCTCGGTTGTGTATTAATGCAACGAACGAAAGTAACTGCTTATGCGTCTAGACAATTGAAGATTCACGAACAAAAATATACGACGCATGATTTGGAATTAGGCGCAGTTGTTTTTGCATTAAAGACTTGAAGGCACTACTTATATGGGGTCAAAAGTATTATATATACCTACCACAAAAGTCTTCAACACATATTTAATCAGAAACAACTGAATATGACGCAGCGTAGGTGGATTGAATTGTTGAATGATTACGACTTTGAGATTCGTTACCACTCGGGGAAGGCAAATGTGGTAGCCGACGCCTTGAGCAGGAAGGACAGAGAACCCATTTGAGTAAAATCTATGAATATAATGATTCACAATAACCTTACTACTCAAATAAAGGAGGCTCAACAAGGAGTTTTAAAAGAGGGAAATTTAAAGGATGAAATACCCAAAGGATCGGAGAAGCATCTTAATATTTAGGAAGACGGAACCCGGTATAGGGCTGAAAGGATTTGGGTACCAAAATTTGGAGATATGAGAGAAATGGTACTTAGAGAAGCTCATAAAACCAGATACTCAATACATCCTGGAACGGGGAAGATGTACAAGGATCTCAAGAAACATTTTTGTGGCTGGGTATGAAAGCCGATGTTGCTAAATATGTAGGAGAATGTTTGACGTGTTCTAAGGTCAAAGCTGAGCATCAGAAACCATCAGGTCTACTTCAACAACCTGAAATCCCGGAATGGAAATGGAAAAACATTACCATGGATTTCATCACTAAATTGCCAAGGACTGCAAGTGGTTTTGATACTATTTGGGTAATAGTTGATCGTCTCACCAAATCAGCACACTTCCTGCCAATAAGAGAAGATGACAAGATGGAGAAGTTAGCACGACTGTATTTGAAGGAAGTCGTCGCCAGACATGGAATACCAATCTCTATTTTCTCTGATAGGGATGGCAGATTTATTTCAAGATTCTGGCAGACATTACAACAAGCATTAGGAACTCGTCTAGACATGAGTACTGCCTATCATCCACAAACTGATGGGCAGAGCGAAAGGACGATACAAACGCTTGAAGACATACTACGAGCATGTGTTATTGATTTCGGAAACAGTTGGGATCGACATCTACCGTTAGCAGAATTTTCCTACAACAACAGCTACCATTCAAGCATTGAGATGGCGCCGTTTGAAGCACTTTATGGTAGAAAGTGCAGGTCTCCGATTTGTTGGAGTGAAGTGGGTGATAGACAAATTACGGGTCCGGAGATAATACAAGAAACTACCGAGAAGATCATCCAAATTCAACAACGGTTGAAAACCGCCCAAAGTCGACAAAAGAGCTACGCTGACATTAAAAAAAAGATATCGAATTTGAAATTGGAGAGATGGTCATGCTTAAAGTTGCACCTTGGAAAGGCGTTCTTTGATTTGGTAAACGAGGGAAATTAAATCCAAGGTATATTGGACCATTCAAGATTATTGATCGTGTCGGACCAGTAGCTTACCGACTTGAGTTACCTCAACAACTCGTGGCTGTACATAACACTTTTCACGTCTCGAATTTGAAGAAATGTTTTGCTAAAGAAGATCTCACTATTCCGTTAGATGAAATCCAAATCAACGAAAAACTTCAATTCATTGAAGAACCCGTCGAAATAATGGATCGTGAGGTTAAAAGACTTAAGCAAAACAAGATACCAATTATTAAGGTTCAATGGAATGCTCATAGAGGACCCGAGTTCACCAGGGAACGAGAAAATCAGATGAAGAAGAAATAACCGCATTTATTTCTAGAAGATACGTCAACACCTCCAACTGCTTAAAATTTCGGGACGAAATTTATTTAACGGGTAGCTACGGTAGTGACCCGAACTTTTCCATGTTTATATATATATTAAATGAAATTGTTATTTATATGATTAAGTGTTTCCAACATGTTAAGCAATTAACCTTGTTAAGACTTGATTAATTGAAATAGGTTTCATATAGACAATTGACCACCCAAGTTGACCGGTGATTCACGAACGTTAAAACTTGTAAAAACTATATGATGACATATATATGGATATATATATATAGTTAACATGATATTATGATAATTAAACATATCATTAAGTATATTAACAATGAACTACATATGTAAAAACAAGACTACTAACTTAATGATTTTGAAACGAGACATATATGTAACGATTATCATTGTAACGACATTTAATGTATATATATCATATTAAAAGATATTCATACATCATAATATCATGATAATATAATAATTTAAAATCTCATTTTATATTATAAACATTGGGTTAACAACATTTAACAAGATCGTTAACCTAAAGGTTTCAAAACAACACTTACATGTAACGACTAACGATGACTTAACGACTCAGTTAAAATGTATATACATGTAGTGTTTTAATATGTATTCATACACTTTTGAAAGAATTCAAGACACTTATCAAAATACTTCTACTTAACAAAAATGCTTACAATTACATCCTCGTTCAGTTTCATCAACAATTCTACTCGTATGCACCCGTATTCGTACTCGTACAATACACATCTTTTAGATGTATGTACTATTGGTATATACACTCCAATGATCAGATATTAGCAGCCCATTTGAGTCACCTAACACATGTTGGAACCATCATTTAGCAACTAGCATGAAATATCTCATAAAATTACAAAAATATGAGTAATCATTCATGACTTATTTACATGAAAACAAAATTACATATCCTTTATATCTAATCCATACACCAACGACCAAAAACACCTAAAAACACTTTAATTCTTCAATTTTATTCATCTAATTGATCTCTCTCAAGTTCTATCTTCAAGTTCTAAGTGTTCTTCATAAATTCTACAAGTTCTAGTTTCATAAAATCAAGAATACTTCCAAGTTTGCTAGCTTACTTCCAATCTTGTAGAGTGATCATCCAACCTCAAGAAATCTTTCTTATTTACAGTAAGATATCTTTCTAATACAAGGTAATACTCATATTCAAACTTTGATTCAATTTCTATAACTATAACAATCTTATTTCGAGTGGAAATCTTACTTGAACTTGTTTTCGTGTCATGATTCTACTTCAAGAACTTTCAAGCCATCCAAGATCCTTTGAAGCTAGATCTATTTGTCTCTTTTCTAGTAGGTTTATCCACAAAACTTAAGGTAGTAATGATATTCATAACATCATTTGATTCATACATATAAAGCTATCTTATTCGAAGATTTAAACTTGAAATCACTAGAACATAGTTTAGTTAATTCTAAACTTGTTCGCAAACAAAAGTTAATCCTTCTAACTTGACTTTTAAAATCAACTAAACACATGTTCTATATCTATATGATATGCTAACTTAATGATTTAAAACCTGAAAACACGAAAAACACCGTAAAACTGGACATACGCCGTCGTAGTAACACCGCGGGCTGTTTTGGGTTTGATAATTAAAAACTATGATAAACTTTGATTTAAAAGTTGTTCTTCTGGAAAAATGATTTTTCTTATGAACTTGAAACTATATCCAAAAATCATGGTTAAACTCAAAGTGGAAGTATGTTTTTCAAAATGGTCATCAAGACGTCGTTCTTTCGACTGAAATGACTACCTCTTGCAAAAACGACTTGTAACTTATATTTCTGACTATAAACCTATACTTTTTCTGTTTAGATTCATAAAATAGAGTTTAATATAAAACCATAGCAATTTGATTCACTCAAAACAGATTTAAAATGAAGAAGTTATGGGTAAAACAAGATTGGATATTTTTTGAATTTTTGTAGCTACGGGAAATATTAACAATTCTATACAAATCATATCCTAGCTAACTTATATTGTATTATACATGTATTCTAATATATTATGTAATATTGGGATACCATAGACACGTATGCAAATGTTTTGACATATCATATCGACCCATGTATATATATTATTTGGAACAACCATAGACACTCTATATGCAGTAATGTTGGAGTTAGCTATACAGGGTTGAGTTTGATTCCAAAAATATATATACTTTGAGTTGTGATCTAGCCTGAGACGTGTATACACTGGGTCATGGATTGATTCAAGATAATATATATCGATTTATTTCTGTACATCTAACTTTGGACAACTAGTTGTAGGTTACTAACGAGGATAGCTGACTTAATAAACTTAAAACATCAAAATGTATTAAAAGTGTTGTAAATATATTTTGAACATACTTTGATATATATGTACATATTTGTTATAGGTTCGTGAATCGACCAGTGGCCAAGTCTTACTTCCCGACGAAGTAAAAATCTGTGAAAGTGAGTTATAGTCCCACTTTTAAAATCTAATATTTTGGGATGAGAATACATGCAGTTTTATAAATGTTTTATGAAATAGACACAAGTAATTGAAACTACATTATATGGGTGATTGATCGAAGCCGAATATGCCCCTTTTGCTTGGTAGCCTAAGAATTAGTAAACCGATCTACTAATTGACGCGAATCCTAAAGATAGATCTATTGGGCCTAACGAACCCCATCCAAAGTACCGGATGCTTTAGTACTTCGAATTTGTTTTTATCATGTCCGAAGGATTTCCCGGAATGATAGGGGATATTCTTATATGCATCTTGTTAATGTCGGTTATCAGGTGTTCACTATATGAATGAATTTTATCTCTATGTATGGGATGTATATTGAAATATGAAATCTTGTGGTCTATTATTATTATGATTTGATAATATATAGGTTAAACCTATAACTCACCAATATTTTTGTTGACGTTTTAAGCATGTTTATTCTCAGGTGATTATTAAAAGCTTCCGCTGTTGCATACTAAAATAAGGACAAGATTTGGAGTCCATGCTTGTATGATATTATGTAAAAACTGCATTCAAGAAACTTATTTTTGATGTAATATATTCTTATTGTAAACCATTATGTAATGGTCGTGTGTAAACGGTATATTTTAGATTATCATTATTTGATAATCTACGTAATGCTTTTTAAACCTTTATCGATAAAATAAAGGTTATGGTTGTTTTAAAAATGAATGCAGTCTTTGAAAAACGTCTCATATAGAGGTTAAAACCTCGCGACGAAATCAATTAATATGGAACGTTTATAATCAATATGAACGGGACATTTCAATTAACCCTATCGCCCAAGCGATCCACCCGTATACAATATCATCCACCCCGTAGATCAAACATGTGGATAACACCATCAAGGCAGCCGTGTGAGAATGCAATCACACCCTTGATCTTCCACATAACCACATTTGCTTTCACCATTGGAACACCGACCACATACGTGCGCACGTCTTTTGACAAACCCGATTTTCCATCCCGAGCCAACTCCTACTGTACGGATGTATCATCAACCATGAATCTTAAGAAAACGTTTTGTTCATCTTCCTCGGTCGACCACAACAAATTTGTCGTTGGAGAAGATCTACTGAAGTGACCCGTCCTAATCCATAAGGACGAATACAATAACATACGATTTCATTGCGAGGTATTTGACCTCTATATGATACATTTTACAAACATTGCATTCGTTTTTAAAAGGCAAACTTTCATTACATTGAAAGTTGA
Source organism: Rutidosis leptorrhynchoides (assembly GCF_046630445.1). Taxonomy (NCBI): domain Eukaryota; kingdom Viridiplantae; phylum Streptophyta; class Magnoliopsida; order Asterales; family Asteraceae; genus Rutidosis; species Rutidosis leptorrhynchoides. The sequence continues at coordinate 62,373,440 of NC_092340.1, read as the reverse complement.
CAGGCATGCATACCATTTCATAATATCCAACTATAAATGACCTAATCTGTCATTTACTTAATCATAATCGTTATTGAACTCAACGACTTGAATGCAACATCTTTTGAAATATGCCATGAATGACTCCAAGTAATATCTTTAAAATGAGCAAATGCACAGCGGAAGATTTCTTTAATACATGAGAATAAAAATGCTTTAAAGTGTCAACCAAAAGGTTGGTGAGTTCATTAGTTTATCGTAATCAATCATTTCCATAATTTTAATAGACCACAAGATCCTCATTTTTCATAAATATCATTACACTCGTAAGTGTATAAAATCCATTCGTATGATGAACACCTGGTAACCGACATTAACATAATGCATATAGAATATCCCCCGCATACTCGCAAGTATGCCATAATATTGGCAATCGCAATCACCATTTAAATTGAAGTGCTAAAGCATTCCAAATTCCAGAATGGGGTTTGTTAGGTCCATAGATCTATCTTTAGGATTCGTGTCAATTAGGGGCCATTTCTCTAATTTTTAGGTTACCATACTTGAAGGGGCGATATTCGGTATAATAATCCAACCATACAATGTAGTTTCAAGTACTTGTGTCTATTTCGTCAAACATTTATAAAAGCAGTGCATGTATTCTCAGCCCAAAAATATATATTGCAAAAGCATTTAAAAAGGGAGCAAATGAAACTCACGATACGATATTTTGTAGTAAAAATATTCATACGACGAAACTGAACAATGCAGGGTTGGCCTCGAATTCACGAACCTATATCAAGTATATATATATATATATATATATATATATATATATATATATATATATATATATATATATATATATATATATATATATATATATATATGTATATATATTAACACAAAATAGTAATTGAACAAGTTTATATATATTATTATTATTAATAATATACTTGTTATATTATATGTTAGAAAAATTAAGCCGTTGGTACCTGAGGTTTGTTGAGATTATCATCAGAACACCTAAACATTTTTTTTTTGCGTATTTGTTACCTAAGTTTACATTGAATTTCATGGTTGGTTCCTCAGATCAAACGTCCATCAGATTTAACACTTCATCCCTCACATGTGCCACGCATGTGAGGGTATTTTTGTCTCTTCGAGTTTTTCAAGTCAACATGTTACTTTTAAAAAGTATTTAAGAAACATCGGTAGTTTCAAAATAATTTAAAGGTTAACTGTAACTTTTACATAAGCTTTTAATAAATGGGAGAAAAAAACTCGTCATCCTCCATTGATGAATATCGCTCATCTTTACCAAACATCTTATTCATCTTAGCATCCCATTTCAACATTTTCAATTAAAAATAACTACTATTAGTTTAGATTCACAAATAAACATAAAAAAATAAAAACAATTACTCCTTTTTGAACTCGCAGTTGAACTGTTGTTATAACGATAGTCGTTAGAACCTCTAATATCTTCACAATTGGATCCCTAAGGGGGAGCAAGGTGATCAACCGCTCCTGACACATGTTTTTAGGGGGCCAAAACTGATGTTGCAGGTAGAAAAATGGAAGCGGTGATGTGAACTGATGTTGCAGGTAGAAGAATGGAAACGAGGAGGTGAACGAAAAAGATGAAGGGAAAAAGTAGAAATTGAAGATGAGAAATAAAGAAATAGAATTTTTTAATATGCATATTTCAGTTGTACATATAGCTGAAGATGTGGTGTCTGTACCTACATAATAGTCAGGTCAATCACATGGGCCTAACTTTATACGGTACGGAGTAATATTTTATGACGTACAGACCGGCCCTGATTGGATTTTCTTGAGTATTTGATAATGTTTGTTGAAAACATATGTTTTCAAACAAAAGGCACATTTAGATTTTTATTGTTGTCAACGGTGCTAACCGTTAGAGGTGAAGGTTCAATCGCCGGAATCTCACCTGAAAAAAGCTTGTTCAATGACCGAAAAACGCATGACACCGGTGGGTGCTCCAGCGCGTTAGAGATCGGTTTCTTATACAAAATAATAGGCGCCAAAAACTTGATGTGTGCAGCGGCGTATACGAAATATTTATATTTTTACTACTAAATACGATATAATTTACACAAGTTTTTATTTATTTATATAGATGGGATATACCTAAACCTTGCTACAACACTTATAGGCAGTGTACCAAATCGTAGAGTAGTGTAGTTTTTAGTAAGTCCGGTTCGTTCCACAGGGAGCTAGCTGAGTTTAACACTATATTTTAACAACTATAATATATATAATTATATATAGTAATATTATTATAAAAGGGGGTTTTACCGTTTAATGACCGGTTTGTCGATTTTAAATAAAGCGTAAAGATAAATGACGATAATATAAATGACAGAATTTAAATTTCGATAAAGTAAATTGCAGTAATTAAAATGACAGTAAATAAATGTACGATGAAATATGAAATAAAAGTATTATGCTTATTTAAACTTCAAATCGTCGTTTTCTTCTTTTGTCTTCGCACTTATTTATTTAAACGAATATTACATAAAAATAGAACAATTGCAACTAAAAGCTTTACATATTGGAAGGATATTGATATTAAATATATGTTCCTTTTTAGCATTATCAAATATCCTCACACTTGAGCGTTGCTTGTCCTCAAGCAATATAGTCTTGAAATAAAAATACTAGAATCACTTCTTTATTCTTCACACTTTGTACATCAGTGATTTTTATACGGCGGTATGAACAATGGTAGTAACGATGTGGTTTACAGTCCCACATGACTATGAAAATTTAGATCCTTTAGGAAATTGGATCTTTATGAAAACATTTGATCTTTTGAAAATTCATTCTAGCTTTTACCCTAGATAAGTTTTCCAGAATAACCATTCACCGGTGTTTGCAAATTATTTTTGTGGGTTTTTTGAGTTTCAGATTTAAAAATTTTAGCTCAAAACTTGCGGTTTTGTGTCACCCACTTACTAACCTTGTATTGAGAAAGCAACACGTCCAGTATACTTGTTCCGTATATTACCTTTCGGTAAACTACCATCCGGTTGTAAAGGAAAGCGTTGAACAAGCAACTGTTAAGGCAATGTCCCGTGACATGCTTTTAATTATGGTCTATATCGTGTTGGATGCAATTACTATCCTTTGTAGGAGCAATAGTAAAGATCACCCTATAGTTTTTCGGTCTGGCACAAGGTCCTGTCTTCGACCATGCTATGCAACCACCGTTCTTACGGTTGACACCCGATTTGGTTCAGGTGACCTAATAAATTCCGGTGAATTCTTAGGATTTTACGTTCAATGGTAATGAACGCATTGAAAATAGGTTTTCAGAAAACAAATCGGTTTTAATTTGATCAAAATATTTTCTCGTTCAAGCTCGAGTTTAGATATCATCGAATTCCATGAGTTTGTAATTCTCAATCTTTAAAGTCAATCTCAAGGATTGAGTAATATCAAGCTTAAAAGCTGATTTTTAATCTTTAAGGAGATTATCCTTTCTGGGGGTCTGATTCATTAGTCTTATCAAGCTAATTTGCGCGGCGCCCTCCCCATTTTACGAGACAGATCCTCTCATGGTTAGGATAAGTCTGACCACTTGGCGACCCTGTTTGATGCTGAGGTCCGTGGATTTCCAGCTGATTTTCGAGAAAACTTTTCAAGGTTTTTCGTAGACTCTACAACTGGTCTGGATGACAACTTCCTGACCTAAATCAAGAAGCGCATTTCTTTCTCGAAATACTTTACTTCCTTTTAATGATGGAATTGATTCATCGTGTAGATCCATCTTTTTCTTTTCTTTCATCGGGTAAAACAGTTAATTTAGTCCAAAACAAAAGCACCTGCAATAACTTTACAGAAACATGTGATAGATAGTTTTTAATTGAATAACTTCGTGCATTCTCCCCACACTTGACTTTTATTATTTCTTTCTTTGCCTTATTATTCTCCTCTTTTCCATTTTAAATGAATTCAAGCATTTTAGATTGTTTCTCAATTTATGTCCTTTCCAAGGTAACGATAATTTCGGTATTAACACCTAGTTTTTATCATTCATAAATATGTATAAACATGATTTTGAATTCATTTAGTTGAATTTTTTTTTTCAAATTTTCACAAAATTTGGCAAATAAACCAAGTGCAAACCCGAGAGAATTTATAACTCTTCCCCACACTTGAGATCATGCAATGCCCTCATTTGCATGAAATCATACTATAATTATAAATTCAAGAGGGTGATTAGTGTAGAAAAGTGATTAAAAATACCCAGTTTGTAATTACTAAGGTCGTCGAATGATAGATGGCGCACCTCATCGTTCATTCCTTTTGTTGTAATTTCACATATGTTTTGCGTCTTATCGTCAAAATTAGTAGCTTTTGCTGAACTTTAATGTCAGTCTTTGAAAATGCACTGTTTTACCATGTTTTGTACATAAGATAAACTACAAACATATATAATATATATATATATATATATATATATATATATATATATATATATATATATATATATAAAACCTTTATTTATTAAAACAATTTAAATGAATAATTTTTTAAAATTTTGTTTCCTTTTACTTTAGGTAGTTTCGGTATGTTTACCTAGTCCGTACCTCGACAAAATTTAAAATTTGTCGTTTTTAAAGCGATTGTTTTAAAAGCAAAGATTTTTGAGTTTTTTTAATTTAATTTTTTTTAAAAAAAAATTTTTGGTATACTTTAGATCAATAAAATTAAAAATAATGATAACAAAATTTTTCGCCCCGCACTCGGGTAAAGCAATTTTGGTTTCATGACCTAGTCTTTAACTTACGTCGAATTTTAGAAATCATTTTTTAAACTTAATGAAATAAAGTAAATTTTTTTTTTAAAATCACACAAAAATTAAATTTAAAAATGCGTATTAATTTAATACAAAACCTACAAAACAAAAATTCAGAATGGGGGGAGAAACCAGTTCTTTAGTGTCTGCTAGTGGAAAAGACCAATCGAATTTCATTCTCGGAACTACACGAGAACAGAACAACTAACCCTAGACAGCATTATTTCTTAGAACATTTGAATCTCCCCACACTTAGGTAGCTGTGGTGTCGAAATTGTGATTAACTTCATCGTCAATTTCTCTTGGACCATAATCAACTTGCATATCTGTGACTTTTGCTTTAAGCCATTGGTCGGATTCTTGTGTAATATCCACAAATTCAACTAGTTTTGCCTTTTCTTTAGGCGATAGATTGTATACTAACAGGTTACATAATTTAAAGTTCTCCTTGGTTCTAGCATCGCGAATCCGTTTAATAAGTTTCTTCATTGAACTGTTAATAACGGAGTCATTAAATTTTGTATCAACAACGGGGTTCTTTGTTATCAAGTCATCATTAGTTGTTACTTCATTTTTCCCACACTTAGGCATTTTATTATTGTTAAGCACTACCGTTGTAGTTGGTAAAACAATATGGTTCTTATCGATCATTTTTGTTGGTTCAACGGTTTTGGTTGGTGGAGATTTAGACTTTTGACTTACAAAGGTGATTGATTTTTCATCATTACTAAGTGTCATTCTACCTTTTCTTACATCAAATAACGCCCCGGTGGACGCTAAGAATGGTCGACCTAAAATTAGAGGAATGTTTGGGTCCTCTTCTATGTCAATGACAATAAACTCGACTAAAAAGGTTAAATTACCCACTTGAACGAGTAGGTCTTCAGCAATTCCAACTGGGTGCTTAATGGTTTGATCAAAGAGTCGAACACTCATTTCCGTTGGACTTAACTCACCTACTCCTAATCTCTTATATAATGAAAGAGGCATAACACTCACACTCGCACCTAAATCTTCTAGTGCATCATACATGACACAATCACTAAGTAGACAAGGAACAATAAATTCACCCGGATCACCCAACCTGTGTGGAGGTTTTGGTGGAACTGTCTTCACCGGGTTTACTTTTACGGTTTTTGTTTCTTGCACTTTCTTATTCTTCTTCTTCTTTCCAGAGGTATCACAAACTTTATTACCTATTACTTGCTCATACTCAACTCCTTTTCTTGGAAACGGGATGGGTGTTCTGTATGGTGCCACCACTGGCTTTACATACTCGGGTGGTGGTGGTGTTGTAACTTCTTCATTGTTACTCACATCTAAAACCTTCCCATCTTCTGATGCTGGTTTTTCAGAATTCGTTGATACCATATTAACATTCTCATTCCGAGGATTTACTTCAGTATTACTTGGTAGCTTTCCTTGTTCCCTCTCACTCATCATGCTAGCAAGAGTACCTATGTGTTTTTCTAGATTCAAAATAGAAGCTTGTTGAGTTCTTAATGACTGATCAAACCTCTCATTTGTTTGGGTTTGAGATGAAATAAATTGTGTTTGAGATTCCATTAACTTTGCCATCATTTCTTCCAGATTTGACTTTTTCTCTTCGGTTTGTTGTGGTGGTTTATATAAGCCAGGTCTTTGTTGATTGTAACTGTTGTTTTGAGTTGGTTGGTTATTCGGACCTTGTTGGTTATACGAGTTATTGTTGGGTCCATTTGGATTATAAAGAATGTTTTGATTTCGATTGAAGTTTGGCCTTGGCGGTTGATAATTATTTTGATAATTATTTCCCGGCCTTTGGTTCATGTAGGAAACATTCTCACATTGTTCCATCGTTTGCTCAATGTGACAATCTTTCGTTAAGTGTGCTCCACCGCAGTGCTCACAACTGATTTGTATTGCGTGAATATCTTTAGTCATCTTTTCCATTCGTCTTTCGAAAGCATCTATGTTTGCGAAAACGGAATCAAAGTCATGGCTAGAATCAGCTCTAGCCGCTTTAGATGATCTAACGATTACTTTTTCTTGGTGCCACTCATGTGAGTGGGAAGCAGTGTTATCAATAATTTTGTAAGCTTCAGTTGCAGTTTTCTTCATAATGGAACCACCAGCTGCTATGTCGATGTCTTTTCGTGTAGTGATATCGCATCCTTGGTAGAATATTTGTACTATTTGATAAGTATCTAAACCATGTTGCGGACATCCTCTTAACAACTTTCCAAATCTTGTCCACGCCTCATATAGAGTTTCATTTGGCTTTTGCGTGAACGTAACAATTTCTCCTTGAAGTCTCACGGCTTTAAATGCCGGAAAGAATTGTTTAAGAAATTTTTCAACTAAGACATCCCATGTATCAATCCCCCCTTCAGGTAATAATTCTAACCAATCTTTGGCTTCTCCCTTTAAAGTCCAGGGAAATAACATGAGATAGATCTGTTCATCCTCAACTTCTCTGATTTTGAATAGAGTACAGATCCTATTAAAGGTTCAAAGATGTTCGTTTGGATCTTCCTTCGTCGTACCACTATATTGGCATTGATTAGTTACCATGTGTTGGATTTGTCCTTTGATTTCATAATCTGGCACATTAATGTCTGGCTTAATAATGGTGTGCCTTTGGCCAGTGCGTGTAGTGACCCGAACTTTTCCATATTATATATTAAATGAAAACTATATTTGTATATTAAATGTTTCCAACATGTTAAGCAATCAAACTTGTTAAGACTTGATTATTTGAAATGTGCTTCATATAGACAATTGACCACCCAAGTTGACCGGTGATTCACGAACGTTAAAAATTTGTAAAAACTACATGATGATGTATATGGATATATATATGGTTAACATGAGACTATGATAAGTAAGCATCTCACTAAGTACATTAACAATGAGTGATATACATAAAAATGAGTTTATTGAATTAAGAAACTCGAAACGATATATATAACGATTATCGTTATAACAATGTCTTACTAAATACATATGAATCATATTAAGATATTGATATACTATGTTTAACATGATAAAATGATAATTAAGTATATCATTAAGTGTGTAAACAATGAACTACATATGTAAAACAAGACTACTAACTTAAGAATTTCGAAACGAGGCATATATATAACGATTATCATTGTAACGACATTTTAATGTATATATATGTGATGACCCCGAAATTTTTGACCAAATTTAAACTTAATCTTTGTATGATTAACATTTCTGACACGATAAGCAAAGTCTGTAAAACTGAATCTCAAAATTTTTGAACTACTTTTATATATTTAAATACCCTTCGGTTGTTTTCGACGATCCGCGAACAATTATATGTAAATAGATACATATATACTATAACTTGAAGAGGTAACAATGTATTAATTGTTTGATACCGTACATTAAACTTATTGGTTTAAATATCTATTTGAATATATATGATAAGTTGAAATATTTATTATTAAAATTTATTTATAAATAACTTCCAATGTGTATTTAAAAACTGATTTATGTATATTAAAAAGATATATACATATATATAATTTCAAGTTATTTAGTAAACGATAGTAACATTCATTTATTGATTCGATTGATATTCAGATAAGTTAACTAAAGCGTTTAAGATGAACCAGTAAAACACTAAATTCTACAGTACCCAAAATGCTACAGTGTTTTCGAAAATCACTACTTGCTACAGTGAAATTGACTTTGCTACAGTGAATTGCTACAGTAACTTTGCTACAGTAAACACTAACTTTGCTACAGTAAACACTATTTTAAAATGTATTTTAACAAATAGTGAGACGATGATTTATAGAAGTAAATGACCAAAACACTCAAATGTATAAGTTATATTTTGAGTGATATAATTTAGGGATAATTTAAGGCTATATTTTGACTAAGGTACGTGTCCCAAAATATAATGTACAAGTTTTCTCAGCGTACGAAAGGGCGTTCGAAAAAACCGGAACCGAGACATAAGTCGAGTGACAATGTACGACTTATCAGAACAAAAATTACAAGTCAACTATGCATGTGAATTTAATATAATATATAATTAATTATATAAATTAAATATATTATATATATAATTAAATAATATGTCGACAAGCAAGAAAACAAACGAAAGTGAGCTGTCCAGACGGGCCATGCGATCGCATGGCATTTGCACTGAAAGCCCATGCGATCGCATGGGCATCAGATTTAGCAAACATGTATAAATAGCTCGATCTATTCTATTTCTTTCCTCATTCTTTTTACTCCGTATTATTTAAATTATTATTATTATTATTATTATTATTATTATTATTATTATTATTATTATTATTATTATTATTATTATTATTATTATTATTATTATTATTATTATTATTATTATTATTATTATTATTAAGATTAATATTATTATTATTAATATTATTATTATTAATCTTATTATAATATTATTATTAGTAGTATATATACCTAAAATACTACGATGAGGTTATGAGCGTGTCACCTTCAAAATGGGGTTTTGTGCGGGATAGAGCTAAGGAAATTATGGGTTATTGTCAAGTAGGTTATGGGTAATGTTCGAGGGTATATTTGTGAATCAAATCTAGTGTTTATCATCTCTGTTGCGTCTACGTACTTTCCTACAATATTGAATCTCAATATTGATACGTAAGCACTCATATTTTATCTTTTATACATTAATTGTGTATCCATGTCTAGTGCTCGAGTATATATATTTATGTATGCTTGTATGCTAAATTTTGTCGTTAAACAGTTATGATGAATCACGAAGTAAATACATATGTTACTGGTAAAAGATATATGATATACATGTTTTTGGAAAGCTGGCGAAAAATCAATAACTTTTCATTTAGATATCGAATAATTCCGATGAACGGATTAAAAGATATGATCAACTGAATTATGATTAACGTTAATTGAAATTGCTTTTTAATCTACAATTAAGATTTAAACAACTTGTTTACTAGATTGATAAATTGGATTTTTGAATATTACCAACCGAGTAAATAAATCCTTATATAAGGTATGTCTCGTTTTGTTAAACTATTGTCAAAATTGACTTTTTGAAACGACTTTGGATAACTTTTGTATATCCATCTCGAGCATTAAGATTGTTATACACTATGACCTGACCTAGCTTGATAGACATTTATTGACCAACATATGTTCTCTAGGTTGACATCTACGATTATTTGATATTCCGAGTTTCGGTCACGTTTTGGTGAATAACTTTATGTGCTGCTAAGGTGAGTTTCATTGCTCCCTTTTTAATTGCTTTTGCAATATATATTTTTGGGCTGAGAATACATGCAATTTATTTTAAACGCAATGGATACAAGTACATACTTAATTCTACACTGAGTTTGAACCGAAAATCCCTTAGCTTTGGTAACTAGTAGCTGCCAGTACATAGGATATGGACTGGTGGGCACGAATAACAGTATATGGATCCATAGGGCTTGATATCCCCGTCCGAGCTAGAGCACTAGCCTTTTAACGGACGTATGCTATTTGAGAAGCGTACACGTTGGTTTGCGTGTATTATTAAGATGATTATACAAAGGGTACAAATTATATATACGTTAAGTTTAGTTACCAGGGTGCTCAATCTTGTAGAATATTTTGATAAACGTTTCTGGATGAAACAACTGAAATCTTGAGATCCACCTTTATACACAGATTATGCGAAACATTAAAACTATGAACTCACCAACCTTTGTGTTGACACTTGTTAGCATGTTTATTCTCAGGTTTCCTAGAAGTCTTCCGCTGTTGCTTATATGTTAGACAAGCTATGTGCATGGAGTCTTACATGACATACTTTTCAAGGAAACGTTGCATTCACCAAATTATCACCATGTATCTTATTTTGACTGCATTGTCAACGAAAGTACTGTTGTAAACTATTATTTACGGTGATTGTCTATATGTAGAAATCATCAGATATCGAAAACCTTTGATTTAAATATTCATTTATGGTGTGCGTTTTCAAAAGAATGCAATGTTTACAAAACGTATCATATAGAGGCCAAATACCTCGCAATGAAATCAATGAATGACGTATTGTCCATATGGATTTGGAGCGATCGTCACAATATATCATATTAAGATATATTCATACATTATAATATCATGATAATGTAATAATTTAACATCTCATTTAAGTATAATAACAATGAATTAATTACATTTAACAAGATCGTTAACTTAAATGTCTTAAAACAACACTTACATGTAATGACTAACGGTGACTTAACGACTCAGTTAAAATGTATATACATGTAGTGTATTAAGATGTATTAATACACTTTTGAAAGACTTCAAGACATATACCAAAGTATTTCTACTTAGCAAAAATGCTCAAAATTACATTCTCATTCGTTTCCATCAACAATTCTACTCGTGTACACCTGTATTTGTACTCATACAATACACAGCTTCTAGATGTTTTTACTATTGGTATATACACCTTTAATCATTCATTCTTAGCAGCCATCTTAGAGTCAAAAACATGTGGAACCATTATTTAACAACTTGTGTGACTAATGAGATAAAAACAAACTTAAGGATCTTTTTTTTTCTTTATAACAAGAAATTTCGTTTTTATGATTTCACCCCATTTTCCATTCTATTTTCTCATACTTACACTCCAAATTCTCTCTCAAAATACTCCTAACATCATACTTGATCATCTCCAAGCATTTTCACCATCTTTTAGCTTCAATTACAAGCTTTAATCATCATAAAAACAACCATTCAAGAACACTTCAAGAAATCTTTCTAGCTTACTTTCAATCTTGCAAATCCATTTCAAGTGATCATCCAATCTCAAGAAATCTTTCTTATTTACAGTAAGATATCTTTCTAATTCAAGGTAATACTCATATTCAAACTTTGATTCAATTTCTATAACTATAACAATCTTATTTCGAGTGGAAACCTTACTTGAACTTGTTTTCGTGTCATGATTCTGCTTCAAGAACTTTCAAGCCAACCAAGGATCCTTTGAAGCTAGATCCATTTTTCTCTTTTCTAGTAGATTTATCCATAAAACTTGAGGTAGTAATGATGTTCATAACATCATTCGATTCATACATATAAAGCTATCTTATTCGAAGGTTTAAACTTGTAATCACTAGAACATAGTTTAGTTAATTCTAAACTTGTTCGCAAACAGAAGTTAATCCTTCTAACTTGACTTTTAAAATAAACTAAACACATGTTCTATATCTATATGATATGCTAACTTAATGATTTAAAACCTGGAAACACGAAAAACACTGTAAAACCGGACATACGCCGTCGTAGTAACACCGCGGGCTATTTTGGGTTTGATAATTAAAAACCTTGATAAACTTTGATTTAAAAGTTTTTCTTCGGTAAAAATGATTTTTCTTATGAACATGAAACTATATCCAAAAATCATCTTTAAACTCAAAGTGGAAGTATGTTTTTCAAAATGGTCATCAAGACGTCGTTCTTTCGACTGAAATGACTACCTCTTATAAAAACGAGTTGTAACTAATATTTCTGACTATAAAACTATATGTTTTCTATTTTGATTCATAAAATAGAGTTCAATATCAAACCATAGCAATTTGATTCACTCAAAACGGATTTAAAACGAAGAAGTTATGGGTAAAACAAGATTGAATATTTTTTGATTGTTGTAGCTACAGGAAATATTGTAACAAATCTATATTAATCATATCCTAGCTAATTCATATTGTATTATACATGTATTCTAATATATTATGTAATCTTAGGATACCATAGACACGTATGCAAATGTTTTGACATATCATATCGACCCATGTATATATATTATTTGGAACAACCATAGACACTCTATATGCAGTAATGTTAGAGTTAGCTATACAGGGTTGAGGTTGATTTCAAAAATATATATACTTTGAGTTGTGATCTAGCCTGAGACGTGTATACACTGGGTCGTGGATTGATTCAAGATAATGTATATCGATTTATTTCTGAACATCTAACTGTGGACAACTAGTTGTAGGTTACTAACGAGGACAGCTGACTTAATAAACTTAAAACAGTAAAACGTATTAAAAATGTTGTAAATATATTTTGAACATACTTTGATATATATGTACATATTTGTTATAGGTTCGTGAATCGACCAGTGGCCAAGTCTTACTTCCCGACGAAGTAAAAATTCGTGAAAGTGAGTTATAGTCCCATTTTTAAAATCTAATATTTTTGGGATGAGAATACATGCAGTTTTATAAATGTTTTACAAAATAGACACAAGTATGCGAAACTACATTCTATGGTTGGATTATTAAATCGAATATCACCCTTCAAGTCTGGTAGCCTAAGAATTAGGGAAATGACCCCTAATTGACTCGAATCCTAAAGATAGATCTATTGGGCTTAATAACCCCCATTCAAGTTATGGATGGTTTAGTACTTTGAGATTATTATACAGACAAGAGGTTCTGTTTTGGGGATATTCTATGCATTAAGTTAACGTTGGTTACCAGGTATTCAACATATGAATGATTTTTATGCACTTGCGAGTGTAATGATATTTATGAAAATGAGAAATCTTGTGGTCTATTATTATGATTTGATAATATATAGGTTAAACCTATAACTCACCAACAATTTTATTGATGTTTTAAGCATGTTTATTCTCAGGTGATTATTAAGAGCTTCCGCTGTTGCATACTAAAATAAGGACAAGATTTGGAGTCCATGCTTGTATGATATTGTGTAAAAACTTCATTCAAGAAACTTACTTTGATGTAATATATTTTTATTGTAAACCATTATGTAATGGTCGTGTGTAAACAGTATATTTTAGATTATCATTATTTGATAATCTACGTAATGCTTTTTAAACCTTTATCGAAAAAAATAAAGGTTATGGTTGTTATAAAAATGAATGCAGTCTTTGAAAAACGTCTCATATAGAGGTTAAAACCACGCGACGAAATCAATTAATATGGAACGTTTATAATCAATATGAACGGGACATTTCAGTTGGTATCCGAGCGTTGGTCTTAGAGAACCATAAAATTTGCATTAGTGTGTCTTATCGAGTTTGTTAGGATGCATTAGTGAGTCTGGACTTCGACCGTGTTTTCTTTAAAAATGATTGCTTAACATTTATGTTGGAAACTATATATTATTAACATGTAAATAGTATGTGATATATTAATCTCTTAACGTGTTTGATATTGTGTGATAGATGTCTACCTCTAGCACGAATCCCATTGACTCACCTAATAATAATGAAGAGTCGAATATATATTGGGAAGATTCACAAATTCCTAAAGAACCGGAAGAGGAATAAGAACCGGAAGAAGAAGAACCGGAAGAAGAAGAACAGGAAGAAGAGAAACCAGAAGAAGAGGAACCGGAAGAAGAAGAGGTTCCAGAGGGGGAAATATTAGGAACCACAGAAAAACGATCAAATAAAAGAAAATCCTCAACCAATGGACCAAAGTTAATAATGGTCAATGGTGTTTTCGCTAAGGAAGCAAAATATTGGGAAGATTACCAATTCTCCAATGAATCGGATCCCGATGAGGATTCTGATGATGTTATAGAAATTACCCCGACCCAATTTAAAGAGGTAAAAGAAAATAATAAGGCAAAAGGTATAAAAATAGAGAAACCTGATTCCAACCCTGATGAACTTTATATGTATCGGCAACATCCATATTTCCTAAATTGTAACAATAACCCGGGAACCTCTAAACCACCAGGTTTTTCTAAACCATTGTGGAAAACGACAGCTCGTATTAGGGGAGCACCATATATCCCTAGAAAATTAGCGAAACGAACTAAGTCCGAAGAAGAAGAAACAAGCGAGTCGGAATAAAGGGTTGTAATCATGCGGTGTAATATATGTAATATAAGTGTGCTTGTACTTTTATGTTGTATGTAAAAAAAAAAAATTTGCTTGTATTATTTGATAATTATCTTTTACAAATCTAATCCTCATCTGTTTTACGGTATAAAAACACAATGGACGTTAAGGATAGACAACCAAAAATTTTAGAAGACCTACCCGGGAACATGATTGATGAAATCTTGTCTAAAGTTGGTCAGACTTCGTCGGCACAATTATTTACGGCGAAATTAGTTTGTAGAACATTTGATGAAAATTCCAAGAATGCCTTAGTTTATAAAAGGCTTTCCTTTGAAAGTTGGGGTATATCACATTGGGGAGACCGTAAGCTACGCCGTGTTTTCTTTAAAGCATTAAATGCGGGGAACCCAAGTGCAATTTTAAACTACGGATTAAGAACCTATTTTGACTCAACTCATCCCAACATAGGACTTCGTGAATTAGAAAGAGCTTCTAACATGCAACATAAAGAAGCATGTTATGCTTATGGGTTAGTGATGTTCGCTTCTCACCAAAATGAGAAAAAGAACATCGGATTAAACCTATTAAACAAAACATTCTCACAAGTAACGGACTCAGTAGTTGGGGTGAGAAACAAGGTTTTTAGATTGTTACGGGGCTGTTGGGCATTACGAAATCCTCGTCCCTTTGACGATGTTACAACATGCTTTCTTATCAACGGCCACAACGGTTATGTTCCACAAAACCAAGGATGGGAAGTAGTCTTAGTAAAACCAGAATGCATGATTTGTTTCTGGACTTATGAACTACGTGTCTTTATTGCCTTTGTTGAACAACTTGCGTATTAACTAGGATTGTCATCGAAACTGCTTTGTATCAATGTTATTGTGTGCTATATTTTATACTATATAGCGGTATTGTAAGTTTGTAAAATACTGTGTAATAGTTTGAACGCGAAATATTATTATAATCAGTTTTTCATATAGAATTGTAGTGGTTGAAGTGTATAGTAGCTACTAAGTATGAACTTAACGGGTAAGTACTACCCGAATAAAAAAAAACACACTATAAAACGCTAATATGAAGAAAAAGCTTTTATAAATAAGTTCATATTATGCTACGAAATACTATTGACTACTCTTGATATTCTATATGATTAACTAAATTCTTTTGGCTATTTTTGAAAGAAATGGCACCAACTACTCGACACACCCTGAATATGAGCGAGGAAGAATTCCGTGCTTTCCTTGCAGCAAACATAGCAGCAGTACAGGCTGCGATGGAAAATAACAATTACTCTGAATCCAACAATGAAACTAATGCCACGAGAACTCGTGTAGGATGCTCCTACAAAGAATTCACTGCCTGTAAACCTTTGGAATTCGATGGAACCGAGGGTCCAATAGGAATAAAACGGTGGACTGAGAAGGTTGAATCGGTGTTTGCCATAAGTAAGTGCACTGAAGAAGACAAAGTAAAGTACGCTACGCATACCTTCACGGGTACTGCGTTAACATGGTGGAACACTTATCTAGAACAGGTGGGACAAGATGCTACTTATGCACTACCGTGGTCAGCATTCAAACACTTAATGAATGAGCAGTATCGTCCCAGAAACGAGGTCAATAAGCTCAAGGTAGAGCTTAGAGGGTTACGAACACAAGGGGTTGATATTACCACGTACGAACGACGATTCACAGAGTTGTGCCTATTGTGTCCGGGAGCGTTCGAAGATGAAGAAGAGAAAATCGACGCATTTGTAAAAGGGTTACCAGAAAGGATCCAAGAGGAAATAAGTTCACACGAGCCCGCCTCCATACAAAAGGCAAGTCGAATGGCTCATAAACTTATAAATCAAATTGAGGAAAGGATTAAAGAATATGCGACCGAAGAAGCCAATACGAAACAAGTCAAGAGAAAATGGGAAGAAACCAGTGACAAGGGTCACAATTTCAATAATCAACCCAACAATCACAACTAAATCACACCAATTTTTGCAACAACAAACGCAACAACAACAACAACCACCACCCAACAACAACTACAACAACCGTTTCAACAACAATAACAACCGCAACAACAACAATCCCAACAATAACAACAAGAGGCAGAAATTCTGCCAGAGATGTGAAGGATACCATCCAACTGGGCTCTGTACAGCAGTGTGTACTAAGTGTAATAGAAAGGGCCATGGTTCGACAAAGTGCGAAATCTACGGATCAATGGCTAAGGGAACAAATAATGCCGGAACAAGTTATGCCGACATTACCTATTTTGGATGCGGGAAGAAGGGCCATTACAAAAATATGTGTCCAAATCAGGGGGATAATAATGGGCAAGGCCGAGGAAGAGTCTTCAACATTAATGCGGTTGAAGCGCAGGAAGACCCGGAGCTTGTTACGGGTACGTTTCTTATTGACAATACATATGCTTATGTTTTATTTGATTCGGGTGCGGATAGAAGCTATATGAGTAAGGATTTCTGTGCTAAATTAAGTTGTCAATTGACGCCTTTAGATAATAAGTTTATACTAGAATTAGCAAATGGTAAATGAATTGCAGCAGATAATATATGTCGGAATAGAGAAATTAAACTGGGTAGCGAAACGTTTAAGATTGATTTGATACCAGTAGAGTTAGGGAGTTTTGATGTGATAATAGGCATGGACTGGTTGAAAGAGGTGAAAGCAGAGATCGTATGTTACAAAAATGCAATTCGCATTGTACGAGATGAAGGAAAACCCTTAATGGTGTTCGGAGAAAAGAGTAACGCGAAGATAAATCTTATTAGTAATTTGAAGGCGCAAAAGCTAATAAGAAAGGGTTGCTATGCTGTTCTAGCACACGTCGAGAAAGTATAAACTGAAGAAAAGAGCATCAATGATATTCCCGTCACAAAAGAATTTCCCGATGTATTTTTGAAAGAATTACCGGGATTACCTCCACACCGATCCGTTGAATTTCAAATAGATCTTGTACCGGGAGCTGCACCAATAGCTCGTGCTCCATTCAGACTCACACCCAGCGAAATGAAGGAACTTCAAAGCCAATTACAAGAACTTCTAGAGCGTGGCTTCATACGACCAAGTACATCACCATGGGGAGCTCCTGTTTTGTTTGTCAAAAAGAAGGATGGTACATTCATGTTGTGTATCGACTACCGAGAGTTGAACAAACTTACCATCAAGAACCTTTACCCACTACCGAGAATCGATGACTTATTTGATCAACTACAAGGCTCGTCGGTTTATTTGAAGATCGATTTACGTTCCGGATATCATCAAATGCGGGTAAAGGAGGATGATATTCTGAAGACTGCTTTCAGGACGCGATACGGTCATTACGAGTTTATGGTTATGCCGTTTGGTTTGACTAATGCACTAGCTGTGTTCATGGACCTCATGAATAGAGTGTGTGAACCATATATCGACAAGTTTGTCATTGTCTTCATCGATGACATACTTATTTACTCAAAGAATGATCAAGAGCATGAAGAACATTTGAGGAAAGTACTGAAATTGTTGAGGAAAGAAAAAATGTACGCTAAGTTTTCAAAGTGTGCATTTTGGTTGAAAGAAGTTCAATTCCTCGGACATGTTGTGAGCGAAGAAGGTATTCAGGTTGATCCGGCAAAGATTAAAACCGTTGTAAACTGGAAAACCCCGAAAACTCTGAAGCATATACGTCAATTTTTAGGATTGGCTGGTTACTACAGAAGATTCATCCAAGATTTTTCCAAAATAGCAAAACCCTTTACTGCATTAACGCATAAAGGAAAGAAATTTGAATGGAAGGATGAACAGGAGGAAGCGTTCCAATTGTTGAAGA
The DNA here is from genome assembly GCF_046630445.1 of Rutidosis leptorrhynchoides. Lineage (NCBI taxonomy): Eukaryota > Viridiplantae > Streptophyta > Magnoliopsida > Asterales > Asteraceae > Rutidosis > Rutidosis leptorrhynchoides. Next base: position 62,354,949 of record NC_092340.1, on the reverse strand, counting down.
AAAAGTTAACTACGACACCTATATTGTCATTGCTTGAAGGGAATGATGATTTTGTGATATATTGTGATGCCTCAAAGCAAGGCCTCGGTTGTGTATTAATGCAATGAACGAAGGTAATTGCTTACGCGTCCAGACAATTGAAGATTCACGAGCAAAATTATACAACTCACGGTTTGGAATTGGGCACTGTTGTTTTTGCATTAAAGACTTGGAGGCACTACTTATATGGGGTCAAAAGTATCATATATACCGACCACAAAAGTCTCCAATATATATTTAATCAGAAACAACTGAACATGAGGCAGCGTAGGTGGATTGAGTTATTAAATGATTACAATTTTGAGATTCGTTACCACCCGGGGAAGGCAAATGTGGTAGCCGACGCTTTGAGTAGAAAGGACAGAGAACCTATGCGGGTAAAAGCTATGAATATAATTATTCATACTAACCTTAGTACTCAAATAAAGGAGGCACAACAGGGAGTTGTAAAAGAAGGAAAGTTGAAGAATGAAATACCCAAAGGATCGGAGAAACATCTTAATATTCGAGAAGACGAAACTCGGTATAGGGCTGAAAGAATTTGGGTACCAAAGTTTGGAGATGTGAGAGAAATGGAACTTAAGGAAGCACATAAAACCAGATACTCAATACATCCCGGAGCAGGAAAAATGTACAAAGATCTCAAGAAGCACTTTTGGTGGCCGGGTATGAAAGCCGATATTGCTAAATATGTAGGAGAATGTTTGACGTGTTCAAAGGTCAAAGCTGAACATCAGAAACCATCAGGTCTACTCCAACAACCTGAAATCCCAGAATGGAAATGGGAAAACATTACCATGGATTTCATTACTAAATTGCCAAGGACTGCAAGTGGTTATGATACTATTTGGGTAATAGTCGATCGTCTCACCAAGTCAGCACACTTTCTGCCAATGAGAGAAGATGATAAAATGGAGAAGTTAGCGAGATTATACTTGAAGGAAGTTATCTCCAGACATGGAATACCAGTCTCTATAATCTCTGATAGGGATGGCAGATTTGTTTCAAGGTTTTGGGAGACATTACAACAAGCATTGGAAATTTGTCTAGACATGAGTACTGTCTATCATCCACAAACCGATGGGCAGAGCAAAAGGACGATACAGACTCTTGAAGACATGCTACGAGCATGTGTTATTGATTTTGGAAACGGTTGGGATCGACATCTACCATTAGCAAAATTTTCCTACAACAACAGTTACCACTCGAGTATCAAAATGGCACCGTTCGAAGCACTTTATGGTAGAAAGTGCAGATATCTAATTTGTTGGAATAAATTGGGGGATAGACAGATTACGGATCCGAAGATAATCCAAGAAACTACAGAGAAAATCATCCAAATTCAACAACGATTGAAAACCGCCCAGAGTCGACAAAAGAGCTATGCGGGCAGTAAAAGAAAAGATATAGAATTTGAGATTGGAGAGATGGTCATGCTTAAGGTTTCACCTTGGAAAGGCGTTGTTCGATTAGGTAAACGGGGGAAACTAAATCCAAGGTACATTGGACCATTCAAGATTATAGATCGTGTCGGACCAGTAGCTTACCAACTGGAGTTACCTCAACAACTTGCAGCTGTACATAACACTTTTCATGTCTCGAATCTGAAGAAGTGTTTTGCTAAAGAAGATCTCACTATTCCGTTAGACGAAATCCAAATCAACAAAAAACTTCAATTTATTGAAGAACCCGTCGACATAATGGATCGTGAGGTTAAAAGACTTAAGCAAAACAAGATACCAATTGTTAAGGTTCGATGGAATGCCCGTAGAGGACCCGAGTTTACCTGGGAGCGTGAAGATCAGATGAAGAAGAAATACCCGCACCTATTTCCAGAAGATGCGTCAACACCTCCAACTGCTTAAAATTTCGGGACGAAATTTAATTAACGCGTAGGTACTGTAGTAACCCGAACTTTTCCATGTTATATATTAAATGAAAATTATATTTGTATGATTAAATGTTTCCAACATGTTAAGCAATCAAACTTATTAAGACTTGATTATTTTAAATGTGCTTCATATAGATAATTGACCACCCAAGTTGACCGACGATTCACGAACGTTAAAAATTTGTAAAAAATACATGATGATATATATATATATATATATATATATATATATATATATATATATATATATATATATATATATATATATATATATATATATATATATATATATATATATATATATATATATATATATATATGGTTAACATGAGACTATGATAAGTAAGTATCTCACTAAGTATATTAACAATGAGTGATATACATAAAAATGAGTTTATTGAATTAAGAAACTCGAAACGATATATATAACGATTATCGTTATAACAATGTCTTACTAAATACATATGAATCATATTAAGATATTGATACACTATGTATAACATGATAAAATGATAATTAAGTATATCATTAAGTGTGTTAACAATGAACTACATATGTAAAACAAGACTACTAACTTAAGAATTTCGAAACGAGGCATATATGTAACGATTATCATTGTAACGACATTTTAATGTATATATATCATATTAAGATATATTCATACATTATAATATCATGATAATGTAATAATTTAACATCTCATTTAAGTATAATAACAATGAATTAATTACATTTAACAAGATCGTTAACTTAAAGGTCTTAAAACAACACTTACATGTAATGACTAACGGTGACTTAACGACTCAGTTAAAATGTATATACATGTAGTGTATTAAGATGTATTAATACACTTTTGAAAGACTTCAAGACATATATCAAAGTATTTCTACTTAACAAAAATGCTCAAAATTACATTCTCATTCGTTTCCATCAACAATTCTACTCGTGTACACCCGTATTTATACTCGTACAATACACAGCTTCTAGATATATTTACTATTGGTATATACACCTTTATTCATTCATTCTTAGCAGCCATCTTAGAGTCAAAAACATGTGGAACCATTATTTAACAACTTGTATGACTAATGAGATAAAAACAAACTTAAGGATCTTTTTTTTTATAACAAGTAATTTCGTTTTTATGATTTCATCCCATTTTTCCATTCCATTTTCTCATACTTACACTCCAAATTCTCTCTCAAAATACTCCTAACATTATACTTGATCATCTCCAAGCATTTTCATCATCTTTTAGCTTCAATTACAAGCTTTAATCATCATAAAAACAACCATTCAAGAACACTTCAAGAAATCTTTCTAGCTTACTTCCAATCTTGCAAATCCATTTCAAGTGATCATCCAATCTCAAGAAATCTTTCTTATTTATAGTAAGATATCTTTTTAATTCAAGGTAATACTCATATTCAAACTTTGATTCAATTTCTATAAATATAACAATCTTATTTCGAGTGGAAACCTTACTTGAACTTGTTTTCGTGTCATGATTCTGCTTCAAGAACTTTCAAGCCATCCAAGGATCCTTTGAAGCTAGATCCATTTTTCTCTTTTCCAGTAGGTTTATCCACAAAATTTGAGGTAGTAATGATGTTCATAACATTATTCGATTCATACATATAAAGCTATCTTATTCGAAGGTTTAAACTTGTAATCACTAGAACATAGTTTAGAGAATTCTAAACTTGTTCGCAAACAGAAGTTGATCCTTCTAACTTTACTTTTAAAATAAACTAAACACATGTTCTATATCTATATGATATGCTAACTTAATGATTTAAAACCTGGAAACACGAAAAACACTGTAAAACCGGACATACACCGTCGTAGTAACACCGCGGGCTGTTTTGGGTTTGATAATTAAAAACTATGATAAACTTTGATTTAAAAGTTGTTCTTCTGGGAAAATGATTTTTCTTATGAACATGAAACTATATCCAAAAATCATGGTTAAACTCAAAGTGGAAGTATGTTTTTCAAAATGGTCATCAAGACGTCGTTCTTTCGACTGAAATGACTACCTCTTACAAAAACGACTTGTAACTTATATTTCTGACTATAAACCTATACTTTTTCTATTTAGATTCATAAAATAGAGTTCAATATGAAACCATAGCAATTTGATTCACTCAAAACGGATTTAAAACGAAGAAGTTATGGGTAAAACAAGATTGAATATTTTTTTATTGTTGTAGCTACGGGAAATATTGTAACAAATCTATATTAATCATATCCTAGCTAACTCATATTGTATTATACATGTATTCTAATATATTATGTAATCTTGGGATACCATAGACACGTATGCAAATGTTTTGACATATCATATCGACCCATGTATATATATTATTTGGAACAACCATAGACACTCTATATGCAGTAATGTTAGAGTTAGCTATACAGGGTTGAGGTTGATTCCAAATATATATATACTTTGAGTTGTGATCTAGCCTGAGACGTGTATACACTGGGTCGTGGATTAATTTAAGATAATGTATATCGATTTATTTCCGTACATCTAACTGTGGACAACTAGTTGTAGGTTACTAACGAGGACAGCTGACTTAATAAACTTAAAACAGTAAAACGTATTAAAAATGTTGTAAATATATTTTGAACATACTTTGATATATATGTACATATTTGTTATAGGTTCGTGAATCGACCAGTGGCCAAGTCTTACTTCCCGACGAAGTAAAAAATCTGTGAAAGTGAGTTATAGTCCCATTTTTAAAATCTAATATTTTTGGGATGAGAATACATGCAGTTTTATAAATGTTTTACAAAATAGACACAACTATGCGAAACTACATTCTATGGTTGGATTATTAAACCGAATATTGCCCTTCAAGTCTAGTAGCCTAAGAATTAGGGAAATGGCCCCTAATTGACGCGAATCCTAAAGATAGATCTATTGGGCTTAACAACCCCCATTCAGGTTATGGATGGTTTAGTACTTCGAGATTATTATACAGACAAGAGGTTCTGTTTTGGGGATATTATATGCATTAAGTTAACGTCGGTTACCAGGTGTTCAACATATGAATGATTTTTATGCACTTGCGAGTGTAATGATATTTATGAAAATGAGAAATCTTGTGGTCTATTATTATGATTTGATAATATATATGTTAAACCTATAACTCACCAACAATTTTGTTGATGTTTTAAGCATGTTTATTCTCAGGTGATTATTAAGAGCTTCCGCTGTTGCATACTAAAATAAGGACAAGATTTGGAGTCCATGCTTGTATGATATTGTGTAAAAACTGCATTCAAGAAACTTACTTTGATGTAATATATTTTTATTGTAAACCATTATGTAATGGTCGTGTGTAAACGGTATATTTTAGATTATCATTATTTGATAATCTACGTAATGCTTTTTAAACCTTTATCGAAAAAAATAAAGGTTATGGTTGTTATAAAAATGAATGCAGTCTTTGAAAAACGTCTCATATAGAGGTCAAAACCACGCGACGAAATCAATTAATATGGAACGTTTATAATCAATATGAACGGGACATTTCAGTGCGTGTGGCTCTCATTCAGTCTTCCATACTTAGAGGTTCAGTTACTTCCATAATTAAATTTGTTGAATACGAATCACTAGAGAATTCTGATTTAACAGTTTGTGGTTCAGGAGGAATGATTAGTGGTTCAGGATCTTGGAATTGTTCTTGAATATCCTCCGGGTTCTCGGTAGTGAAGTCGGGTTCAAAAAATGGATTATCGGAAATTTGAGTTGGAGTACTTGGTCGACTAGATGACGATTCTAAAGAAAAATCAACTGCGACAATATTGGCTAGATGACTTGATCGAGTTACATGTGGTGAACGTATGAAAGGTGGTGAACGTTTTGCTTGGTGCATTCACAGAATATCCTATTAGTTATAAAAGATAAAAATTATATAAGTTATCAAATTAATAGACTTTTCTGATTTTGCCCACGTTTCGAATAGCCAATAGATGCAGCAGGTAGCCAGGACCCTTTAAATCGGAAGCCCACAACTCGCCACTAACAAATCCAACTATTACTACGAACCAGAAAATTTTGGATGTCTATCAATTTAATCGCTTAAAATAATTTTACGTTTTGAATTTTTAGAGAAGAAATAGAAAATTCTATGTCTTAAAAACTAGAGCGTCGAGAAATAAGAAAGAAAAAGAGCGCGTCAGAAAACGTCGAAAAATAAAAATAAGAAAGAAAAACGTCGAAACTTAAAAGTCTAAAAACTAAATCTATAAAGTTGCGCCTAAAGGTATTAAAGCTTGAAAGGATTTCTATATCTAAAACGGCAATAACTTAAAAAGTACTAAAATCTTAAAACGGCGTCACAAAATTCTAAAGCACCTAAATCTTAGTCTAAACAAAAAGCACTTAAGAGATTTTACGGCAAAGCCTAAAAATATAGAAATAAAAATAAACTATGGCTTTTACTATATCTTAAAACTAGTTACGAGCGAAAAATATACAAATAAATGATTAAAATATACAATTTATAAAAAGATAAAAAATAATAAAATTACTTATTTTTATACAAATATTATTTTTATATTATTATTTTATAAAAGTATTAATTTATTATATTAATAAAACTAAATATAACTAAAAAATACAAAATAAATAACAACTAAACTAAATTATTATTAAAATAAACCCTAATTAGGTAATTAATAATAATAATTAATTAATTAACTTAACCATAATTCGGCTGTCCTAGGTTTCAGACGTGTCAGACATCACCATGCGGTTGCATGGATTTGAAGCTTCCGGTTCATGCGATCGCATGGGCCTGAATTTCAGATCACAAATTGGGCTTCTACAGTACCAGGCCCGATTTTTTTTTTTCTGTTTTATATTTTTGTAAAATATTTATATAAAACTTATAAATAAGAAAAATTTACTTATTAGTTTTTTTTTATAACTTTTCACAATAAATAGAAATATAAACTTTTCAAATTTAACTAAACTTAAAAATATAGATATATGTTTTTCTTTTTCTTTTATATTTTTGATTATATTATATAAAACGTATTTTTATAAAAATGAATTAAAGCTTAAATTTTTTTTTAATAGCGTTTCGCTTCGGCGTTCCCCGACAGCGGTGCCAAAAACTTGATGTGTGCAGCGGCGTATACGAAATAGTTATATTTTTACTACTAAATACGATATAATTTACACAAGTTTTTTTATTTATTTATATAGATGGGATATACCTAAACCTTGCTACAACACTTATAGGCAGTGTACCTAATCGTAGAGTAGTGTAGTTTTTAGTAGGTCCGGTTCGTTCCACAGGGAGCTAGCTGAGTTTAACGCTATATTTTAACAACTATAATATATATAGTAATATTGTTATAAAAGGGGGTTTTACCGTTTAATGACCGGTTTGTCGATTTTAAATAAAGCGTAAAGATAAATGACGATAATATAAATGACAGAATTTAAATTTCGATAAAGTAAATTGCAGTAATTAAAATGACAGTAAATAAAGGTACGATGAAATATGAAATAAAAGTATTATGCTTATTTAAACTTCCGTAATCATGATGTTTGACGTGTTGATTTTAATTTATTACCCGGGTTAATTGTCCTTTGTGCTGGTTTATTTGATACCTATATGGTTTTTGTCCATAATAGTCCATCGGTCATAATTATAAAATGCTCGTCAAATTAACCTTATTCCCGAAGTCAAATATTCCAACTAATTAGGGATTCAAACTGTAACAAGATTTTAATACTTTGTTTAATGATTACACCAGGTTATCGACTGCGTATAATCCAAGGTTTTATTACTTTGTTAACAATTACACCAATTATCCTTGTATGTAATCCACCCATGTTTTAATGAGATATGAATATTAATTTACCCACTTGATCAGAATGAATAATCAATTACCCAACCCGAATAATTAATTAAATGATCGTAAAAGATGTCGTATAAACGTCACTAAATAGAACATACATAATCATTTTAATAATTATTAGATTAACTAATTTGAAGATAGGTTCGACAGATTCCAATGAGTTGTCATTCGATTAGACAATACCCCCTATCTATTAATAGTCAATAGTCCAATGTCCACAAGTGTCTGTCTTTTGTCCAAACCTTAATTATGGTATAAAATCTAATAACCCCGTCTTAATATTTAGTCTAACATCATGATTACTTTGGCTCAAATAAGCATAATAATAACTTAGTTACGAGACATTAATTTAAAAAGGAAGAACATAGCTTACAGTGGTGATTAATTGCGTAGCGTTACACGGACAGAGTTTCGAATTACAAACTTACAACATTTGCTACCATAACCTTATTATTATTAATTTAAATTAAAATTATAATTAAAATATAAATATAAATATAAATTGAGAGATAAGAGAAAGAAAATAGAAAAAGATGTATTAAAACTCGCAGAAAACTGGCGAATTTATGGGATGTGGCCTGCTACAGTAACTCATGCGGTCGTATGAGATTTTAGTGCAAATCTCATGCACTCGCATGGACTCATGCACTCGTATGAGTTTTATGCCTATTTCCCATGCGATCGCATGGCCGTCAGATCCAGCTCACATATTTTTTGTTTGCTAGTTTGTCGACGTTATTTAATATAATACATAATATATAAATAATTTATATAATTATTTAAATATTATATTATATTCTTGTGTATAGTTTACTTGTAATTTTAGCTCCGTTGCGTCGCGCGTTGATAGTTGGCTCAGTTCCCGGTTCCGGTTTTTCGAACGTCCTTTCGTATAATTTAATATCTTGTACTTTGCGTTTTGCGGCTCGTACTCTTATAATTTTGAGACGTTTCTCATCAATAAATTGAACCACTTGAATTATATATTATACATTTGAGCTTTTTGGTCATTTGCGTCTTTAAATCGTCGTTTTCTTCTTTTGTCTTCGCACTTATTTATTTAAACGAATATTACATCAATACGTTTTATATAATATAATCAAAAATATAAAAGAAAAAGAAAAATATATATCTATATTTTTAAGTTTAGTTAAATTTAAAAAGTTTATATTTCTATTTATTGTGAAAAGTTATAAAAAAAACTAATAAGTAAATTTTTCTTATTTATAAGTTTTATATAAATATTTTACAAAAATATAAAACAGAAAAAAAGTAAAAATAATCGGGCCTGGTACTGTAGAATCCCAATTTGTGATCAGAAATTCAGGCCCATGCGATCGCATGAACCGGAAGCTTCAAATCCATGCTACCGCATGGTGATGTCTGACACGTCTGAAACCTAGAACAGCCGAATTAAGGTTAAGTTAATTAATTATTATTATTATTATTAATTACCTAATTAGGGTTTATTTTAATAATAATTTAGTTTAGTTGTTATTTATTTTGTATTTTTAAGTTATATTTAGTTTTATTAATATAATAAATTAATACTTTTATAAAATAATAATATAAAAATAATATTTGTATAAAAATAAGTAATTTTATTATTTTTTATCTTAATATAAATTATATATTTTAATCATTTATTTGTATATTTTTCGCTCGTAACTAGTTTTAAGATATAGTAAAAGCCATAGTTTATTTTTATTTCTATATTTTTAGGCTTTGCCGTAAAATCTCTTAAGTGCTTTTTCTTTAGACTAAGATTTAGGTGCTTTAGAATTTTGTGACGCCGTATTAAGATTTTAGTACTTTTTAAGTTATTGCCGTTTTGGATATAGAATTCCTTTTAAGCTTTAATACCTTTAGGCGCAACTTTTTAGATTTAGTTTTTAGACTTTTAAGTTTCGACGTTTTTCTTTCTTATTTTTATTTTTCGACCTTTTATTTTTCGACGTTTTCCGACGCGCTCTTTTTCTTTCTTATTTCTCGACGCTCTAGTTTTTAGGACATAGAATTTTCTATTTCTTCTCTAAAAATTCAAAACAAAAAATTATTTTAAACGGTTAAATTGATAGACATCCAAAATTTTCTGGTTCGTAGTAATACTTGGATTTGTTAGTGGTGAGTTGTGGGCTTCCGATTTAAAGGGTCTTGGCTACCTGCTACATCTATTGGCTATTCGAAACGTGGGTAAAATCAGAAAAGTCTATTAATTTGATAACTTATATAATTTTTATCTTTTATAACTAATAGGATATTCTGTGAATGCACCGAGCAAAACGTTCACCACATTTCATACTTTCACCACATGTAACTCGATCAAGACATCTAGCCAATATTGTTGTCGTTGATTTTTCTTTAGAATCGTTATCTAGTCGACCAAGTACTCCAACTCAAATTTCCGATAATCCATTTTTTGAACCCGACTTCACTACCGAGAACTCGGAGGATATTCAAGGACAATTCCAAGATCCTGAACCACTAATCATTCCTCCTGAATCACAAACCGTTAAATCAGAATTCTCTAGTGATTCGTATTCAACAAATTCAATTATGGAAGTAACTGAACCTCTAAGTATGGAAGACCGAATGAGAGCCACACGCACTGGCCAAGGTCACGCCATTATTAAGCCAGACATTAATGTGCCAGATTATGAAATCAAAGGACAAATCCTACACATGGTAACTAATCAATGCCAATATAGTGGTACGCCGAAGGAAGATCCAAACAAACATCTTCGAACCTTTAATAGGATCTGTACTCTATTCAAAAACAGAGAAGTTGAGGGTGAACAGATATATCTCATGTTATTTCCCTGGACTTTAAAGGGAGAAGCCAAAGATTGGTTAGAATCGTTACCTGAAGGGGCGATTGATACATGGGATGTCTTAGTTGAAAATTTTCTTAAACAATTCCTTTCGGCATCTAAAGCTGTGAGACTTCAAGGAGAAATTGTTACGTTCACGCAAAAGTCAAATGAAACTCTATATGAGGCGTGGACAAGATTTGGAAAGTTGTTAAGAGGATGTCCGCAACATGGTTTAGATACTTATCAAATAGTACAAATATTCTACCAAGGATGCGATATCACTACACGAAAAGACATCGACATAGCAGCTGGTGGTTCCATTATGAAGAAAACCGCAACTGAAGCTTACAAAATTATTGATAACACTGCTTCCCACTCACATGAGTGGCACCAAGAAAAAGACATCATTAGATCATCTAAAGCGGCTAGAGCCGATTCTAGCCATGACTTTGATTCCGTTTTCGCAAAGATAGATGCTTTCGAAAGAGGAATGGAAAAGATGACTAAAGATATTCACACAATACGAATCAGTTGTGAGCACTGCGGTGGACCACACTTAACGAAAGATTGTCACATTGAGCAAACGATGGAACAATGTGAGAATGTTTCCTACATGAACCAAAGGCCGGGAAATAATTATCAAAATAATTATGAACTGCCAAGGCCAAACTTCAATCGAAATCAAAACATTCTTTATAATCCAAATGGACCCAACAATAATTCGTATAACCAACAAGGTCCGAATAACCAACCAACTGAAAACAACACTTTCAATCAACAAAGACCTGGCTTATATAAACCACCACAACAAACCGAAGAGAAAAAGTCAAATCTGGAAGAAATGATGGCAAAGTTAATGGAATCTCAAACACAATTTATTTCATCTCAAACCCAAACAAATGAGAGGTTTGATCAGTCATTAAGAACTCAACAAGCTTCCATTTTGAATATAGAAAAACACGTAGTTACTCTTGCTAGCATGATGAGTGAGAGGGAACAAGGAAAGCTATCAAGTAATACTGAAGTAAATCCTCAGAATGAGAATGTTAATATGGTATCAACGAATTCTGAAAAACCAGCATCAGAAGATGGGAAGGTTTTAGATGTGAGTAACAATGAAGAAGTTACAACACCACCACCACCCGAGTATGTAAAGCCAGTGGTGGCACCATACAGACCACCCATCCCGTTTCCAAGAAAATGAGTTGAGTATGAGCAAGTAATAGGTAATAAAGTTTGTGATACCTCTGGAAAGAAGAAGAAGAATAAGAAAGTGCAAGAAACAAAAACCGTAAAAGTAAACCCGGTGAAGACAGTTCCACCAAAACCTCCACCCAGGTTAGGTGATCCGGGTGAATTTATTGTTCCTTGTCTACTTAGTGATTGTGTCATGTATGATGCACTAGCATATTTAGGTGCGAGTGTGAGTGTTATGCCTCTTTCATTATATAAGACATTAGGAGTAGGTGAGTTAAGTCCAACGAAAATGAGTGTTCAACTCTTTAATCAAACCATTAACACCCAGTTGGAATTGCTGACGACCTACCCGTTCAAGTGGGTAATTTAAACTTTTTAGTCGAGTTTATTGTCATTGACATAGAAGAGGACCCAAACATTCCTCTAATTTTAGGTCGACCATTCTTAGCGTCCACCGGGGCGTTATTTGATGTAAGAAAAGGTAGAATGACACTTACTAATGATGAAAAATCAATCACCTTTGTAAGTCGAAAGTCTAAATCTCCACCAACCAAAACCGTTGAACCAACAAATAAGAACCATATTGTTTTACCAACTTCAACGGTAGTGCTTAACAATAATAAAACGCCTAAGTGTGGGGAAAATGAAGTAACAACTAATGATGACTTGATAACAAAGAACCCCATTGGTGATACAAAATTTAATGACTCCGTTATTAACAGTTCAATGAAGAAACTTATTAAACGGATTCGCGATGCTAGAACCAATGAGAACTTTAAGTTATGTAACCGGTTAGTATCCAATCTATCGCCTAAAGAAAAGGCAAAACTAGTTGAATTTGTAGATATTACACAAGAATCCGACCAATGGCTTAAAGCAAAAGTCACCAATATGCAAGTTGATTATGGTCCAAGAGAAATTAACGATGAAGTTAATCACAATTTCGACACCACAGCTACCTAATTGTGGGGAGATTCAAATGTTCTAAGAAATAATGCTGTCTAGGGTTAGTTGTTCTGTTCTCGTGTAGTTCCGAGAATGGAATTCGATTGGTCTTTTCCACTAGCAGACACTAAAGAACTGGTTTTCTCCCCCCATTCTGAATTTTTGTTTTGTAGGTTTTGTATTAAATTAATACGCATTTTTAAATTTAATTTTTGTGTGATTTTAAAAAAAAAAATTTACTTTATTTCATTAAGTTTAAAAAAATGATTTCTAAAATTCATTGTAAGTTAAAGACTAGGTCATGAAATCGAAATTGCTTTACCCGAGGGCGGGGGCGAAAAATTTTGTTATCATTATTTTTAATTTTATTGATTTAAAGTATACCAAAAAAAATTTAAAAAAATAAATTGAATTAAAAAAACCCAAAAATCTTTGTTTTTTAAACAATCGCTTTAAAAACGACAAATTTTAAATTTTATCGAGGGACGGACTAGGTAAACATACCGAAACTACCTAAAGTAAAAGGAAACAAAATTTTAAAAAATTATTCATTTAAATTGTTTTAATAAATAAAGGTTATATATATATATATATATATATATATATATATATATATATATATATATATATATATATATATATATTATATGTTTGTAGTTTATCTTATGTACAAAACAGGGTAAAACAGCGCATTTTCAAAGACTGACATTAAAGTTCAGCAAAAGCAACTAATTTTGACGATAAGACGCAAAACATATGTGAAATTACAACAAAAGGAATGAACGATGAGGCGCGCCATCTATCATTTGACGACCTTAGTAATTACAAACTGGGTATTTTTAATCACTTTTCTACACTAATCACCCTCATGAATTTATAATTATAGTATGATTTCATGCAAATGAGGGCATTGCATGATCTCAAGTGTGGGGAAGAGTTATAAATTCTCTCGGGTTTGCACTTGGTTTATTTGCCAAATTTTGTGAAAATTAGAAAAAAAAAATTCAACTAAATGAATTCAAAATCTTATACAAAATTATGAACGATAAAAACTAGGTGTTAATACCGAAATTATCGTTACCTCGAAAAGGACATAAATTGAGAAACAACCTAAAATGCTTGAATTCATTTAAAATGAAAAAGAGGAGAATAAAAAGGCAAAGAAAGAAATAATAAAAGCCAAGTGTGGGGAGAATGCATGAAGTTATTCAATTAAAAACTATCTATCACATGTTTCTGTAAAGTTATTGCAGGTGCTTTTGTTTTGGACTAAATTAACTGTTTCACCTGATGAAAGAAAAGAAAAGATGGATCTACACGATGAATCAATTCCATCATTAAAAGGAAGTAAAGTCTTTCGAGAAAAAAATGCGCTTCTTGATTTAGGTCAGGAAGTTGTCATCCAGACCAGTTTTAGAGTCTACGAAAAACCTTGAAAAGTTTTCTCGAAAATCAGCTGGAAATTCACGGACCTCAGCATCAAACAGGGTCGCCAAGTGGTCAGACTTATCCTAACCATGAGAGGATCTATCTCGTAAAATAGGGAGGGCGCCGTGCAAATTAGCTTGATAAGACTAAAGAATCAGACCCCCAGAAAGGATAATCTCCTTAAAGATTAAAAATCAGCTTTTAAGCCTGATATTACTCAATCCTTGAGATTGACTTTAAAGATTGAGAATTACAAACTCATGGAATTCGATGATATCTAAACTCGAGCTTGAACGAGAAAATATTTTGATCAAATTAAAACCGATTTGTTTTCTGAAAACCTATTTTCAATGCGTTCATTACCATTGAATGTAAAATCCTAAGAATTCACCGGAATTCATTAGGTCACCTGAACCAAATCGGGTGTCAACCGTAAGAACGGTGGTTGCATAGCATGGTCGAAGACAGGACCTTGTGTCAGACCGAAAAACTATAGGGTGATCTTTACTATTACTCCTTCAAAGGATAGTAATTCCATCCGACACGATATAGACCATAATTAAAAGCATGTCACGGGACATTGCCTTAACAGTTGCTTGTTCAATGCTTTCCTTTACAACCGAATGGTAGTTTACCGAAAGGTAATATATGGAACAAGTATACTGGACGTGTTGCTTTCCCAATACAAGGTTAGCAAGTGTGTGACACAAAACCGCTAGTTTTGAGCTAAAATTTTCAAATCTGAAACCCACAAAAACAATTTGCAAACACCAGTGAAGGGTTATTCCAGAAAACTTATCTAGGGTAAAAGCTAGAATGAATTTTCAAAAGATCAAATGTTTTCATAAAGATCCAATTTCCTAAAGGATCTAAATTTTCATAGTCATGTGGGACTGTAAACCATATCGTTGCTACCATTGTTCATACCGCCGTATAAAAATCACTGATGTACAAAGTGTGAAGAATAAAGAAGTGATTCTAGTATTTTTATTTCAAGACTATATTGCTTGAGGACAAGCAACGCTCAAGTGTGGGGATATTTATTTGATAATGCTAAAAATGAACATATATTTCATAGTATTATCCCTCAAGAAAGACAAGCTTTTAGTTGCGGTTTTCTTCATAATGGAACCACCAGCTGCTATATCGATGTCTTTTCATGTAGTAATGTCGCATCCTTGGTAGAATATTTGTACTATTTGATAAGTGTCTAAACCATGTTGCGGACATCCTCTTAACAACTTTCCAAATCTTGTCCACGCCTCATATAGAGTTTTATTTGGCTTTTGTGTGAACGTAACAATTTCTCCTTGAAGTCTCATAGCTTTAGATGCCGGAAAGAATTGTTTAAGAAATTTTTCAACTAAGACATCCCATGTATCAATCGCTCCTTCAGGTAATGATTCTAACCAATCTTTAGCTTCTCCCTTTAAAGTCCAGGGAAATAACATTAGATGGATCTGTTCATCCTCCACTTCTCGAATTTTAAATAGAGTACAGATCCTATTAAAGGTACGAAGATGTTCGTTTGGATCTTCCTTCAGCGCACCACTAAATTGGCATTGATTAGTCACCATGTGTAGGATTTGTCCTTTGATTTCATAATCTGGCGCATTAATGTCTGGTTGAGTAATTGCGTGACCTTGACCAGTGCGTTTAGCTCTCATTGGTCTTCCATACTTAGAGGTTCCAGATTTTCCATGATTGAATTTGTTGAATCTGAATCACTAGAGGATTCTAATTTAATGGTTTGTTCCTCGACAATCTCTATTTGAATGATTGGTGGTTCCGAAGGAAAGTTTAATGGTTCAGGATCTGTGAATTGTCCCTGAATACCCTCCGGATTCTCAATTGTGAGGTCGGGTTAAAAAAATGGATTATCAAAAATTTGAATTGGAGTACTTGGTTGACTAGATGAAGATTCTAAAGAAAAATCAACGGCGACAATATTGGCTAGATGTCTTGATCGAGTTACAGGTAGTGAATGTATAAAAGTGGTGAACGTTTTGCTCGGTGCATTCACTGAATATCCTATTAGTTATAAAAGATAAAAATTATATAAGTTATCAAATTAATAGACTTTTCTGATTTTGTCCACGTTTTAAATAGCCAATAGATGCAGCAGGTAGCCAGGACCCTTTAAATCGGAAGCCCACAACTCGCCACTATAAATCCAACTATTACTACGAACCAGAAAATTTTGAATGTCTATCAATTTAACCGCTTAAAATAATTTTTTGTCAAAATTTTAAAGAAATTTTAGAGAAGAAATAGAAAATTCTATATCCTAAAAAAAAACTAGAGCGGCGAAAAATAAGAAAGAAAAAGATTGCGTCGAAAAACGTCGAAAAATAAAAGGTCGAAAAATAATAAAAAGAACGTAGCGCGTCGAAACTTAAAAAGTCTAAAAACTAAAAATTAAAAGTTACGTCTAAAGGTATTAAAGCTTAAAGGAATTCTAAATCCAAAACGACAATAACTTAAAAAGTACTAAAATCTTAAAACGGCGTCGCAAAATTCTAAAGCACATAATTCTTAGTCTAAAGAAAAAGTACTTGAGGAATTTTACGGTAAAGCCTAAAAATCTTGAAATAAAAATAACTACGGCAAAAACTATAACTTAAAACTAATTACAAGCGATAAAAATACAAATTACGTACTAAATAATAAAAATATACAATTTATAAAAAGAGACAAAAAATGATAAAATTACTAATTTTTATAAAAATATTATTTTTATATTATTTATTTTATAAAATTATTAAGTTTATATATTTAATAAAACTAATTTTAACTTAAAATATAAAAATAATAAAACTAAAACTAATTAATTAAATAATTAACCCTAATTAGGGTTTTAATTAATAATTATAATTATTAAACTAACCCTAATTCTGGTCGTACTACGTACCTGGGCTGTCAAATCCAGTCATGCGATCGCATGAGATTGGAGTTAAAACTCCATGCGGTCACATGGATTAGGTTTCCAGGCCAGATTATGGGCTGCTACAGTGTCGGGCCGAGTGATTTTTTTATTATTTTTTTCTGTTAAAATATATAAGATATAAATATATTTAGTATATAAATATAACTTATTAGTTTTTTAAATTTTTCACAATAAATAAAAATATAAACTTTTTAATTTAACTAAACTTAAAAATATAGATATATTTTTCTTTTTCTTGTTTTTGTATTTTTAAATTTTTTTTAAAAACGTATTTTTACAAAAAGAAATTAAACTTAATAAAAAACTTTTTTTTTATATATAGCGTTTCGCTTCTGACGTTTAAGCAGTTCCCTGGCAGCGGCGCCAAAAATACTTGATGTGCGTAGAGTTGTATACAAAATAGTAGTATTTTTGCTCCTTGAAGTATTATTGAATACGATACAATTTTACACAAGTTATTTATTTATTTATAGAGTGGATATACCTAAACCTTGCTACAACACTTATAGGCAGTGTACCTAATCGTACAGTAGTGTAGTTTTTAGTAAGTCCGGTTCGTTCCACAGGGAGCTAGCCAAGTTTAACGCTATATTTTTTAAAACCATATTTGTATAAATATAAATATATATATATATATATATATATATATATATATATATATATATATATATATATATATATATATATAAGTAGTATTATTATTATAAAAGGGGGTTTTTACCGTTTAATGACCGGTTTGTCGATTTTAAAACTTTAGTCGCAGTTAAAATCTAATGTAAAATATTAAAAATAAAAATAACTTAATTTAAAGCGTAAAGTAATTGACAATAATTAAAGTGCGATAAATAAAATGACGATAAATAAAATTGCGATAATTAAAAAGTACGATAATTAAAAGTGCAATTAAATAAAATGACAGTAAATAAAAGTGCGATGAAATATGAAATAAAAGAATTATGCTTATTTAAACTTCCGTAATCATGATGTTTGACGTGTTGATTTTAATTTGTTACCATGGGTTAATTGTCCTTTGTCCTGGATTATTCAATATATCCATCTGGTTTTTGTCCATAACAGTCCATCAGTCATAAATATAAAGTGCGAGTGTCCTCGTCAAATTATCCTTATATCCGAAGTCAAATATTCCAACTAATTGGGGACTTAAACTACAATTACACCAATTTTCCTTGTATATAATTCACCCCTGTTTTAATAAATCCATTGACTATTAATCCATTCCCGTGTCCAGTTAAATGAACGATTATTAGTACTTATAAATAGCTCGCCCATCGTGTCCGATCGAGTGTATGTGGTTATTTATAGGTACATCCAATTGTAAATCTTTATATTAAATTAACGAACTATCATTCAATTAAACAAATATAAAGCCCATTAATAGCCCATAGTCTAATTTCCACAAGTGTCGTTCTTTTGTCCAAACCCCAATTATGGTACAAAGCCCAATTACCCCGTCTTTAATATTTAGCCCAACATCATGATTACTTCAATTTAAATAAGCATAATAATAACTTAGCTACGAGACATTAATTTAAAAAGGTTGAACATTACTTACAATGATTAATAATAGCGTAGTGTTACACGGACAGAATTTTGACTTACACACTTACAACATTCGCTAACATACCCTTATTATTATTAAATTAAAGTTAAAGTTAAAATTATAAATTATATATATATATATATATATATATATATATATATATATATATATTACGTAGAGAGTGAGAGATAGATTAGAAAAGATTTTTTAAGCTCGAGCACCAAACTGCTTTTTATAGGAATGTGGCCAGAAAAAGTTGTCCATACGATGGCATGGAAATTAGGCCTCCAGGCCATGCGATCGCATGGAACAGGAATCCAGCTCACATATGTTTGTTTGCTAGTTTGCCGACGGTTTTATATATAATATAATATATATATAATTTTAAGAATTAATTATATATTATATTATATTCATGTGCATAGTTGACTTGTAATTTTTAGTCCGTTGCGTCGAGCGTTGAGAGTTGACTCTGGTCCCGGTTCCGGATTTTTGAACGTCCTTTCATACTATTTAATATTTTGTACTTTGCGTTTTGCAGCTCGTACTCTTGTAACTTTTAGACGTTTCTCATCAATAATTTGAATCACTTTGATTGTACTATGTACTTTTGAGCTTTTTGGTCGTTTGCATCTTCAAATCGTCGAATCTGTCTTTTGTCTTCACCTTTTATTATTTAAACGAATATCACTTGTAAATAGAACAATTGCAACTAAAAGCTTGTCTTTCTTGAGAGATAATGCTATAAAATATATGTTCGTTTTTAGCATTATCAAATATAAAAATACTTGATGTGCGTAGAGGTGTATACAAAATAGTAGTATATTTGCTCCTTGACGTACTATTGAATACGATACAATTTTACACAAGTTATTTATTTATTTATAGAGTGGATATACCTAAACCTTGCTACAACACTTATAGGCAGTGTATCTAATCGTACAGTAGTGTAGTTTTTAGTAAGTCCGGTTCGTTCCACAGGGAGCTAGCCAAGTTTAACGCTATATTTTTTAAAACTATATTTGTATAAATATAAATATATATATATAAGTAGTATTATTATTATAAAAGGGGGTTTTTACCGTTTAATGACCAGTTTGTCAATTTTAAAACTTTAGTCGCAGTTAAAACCTAATGTAAAATATTAAAAATAAAAATAACTTAATTTAAAGTGTAAAGTAATTGATAATAATTAAAGTGCGATAAATAAAATGACGATAAACAAAATTGCGATAATTAAAAAGTACGATAATTAAAAGTGCAATTAAATAAAATGACAGTAAATAAAAGTGTGATGAAATATGAAATAAAAGAATTATGCTTATTTAAACTTCCGTAATCATGATGTTTGACGTGTTGATTTTAATTTGTTACCATGGGTTAATTGTACTTTGTCCTGGATTATTCAATATGTCCATCTGGTTTTTGTTCATAACAGTCCATCAGTCATAAATATAAAGTGCGAGTGTCCTCGTCAAATTATCCTTATATCCGAAGTCAAATATTCCAACTAATTGGAGACTTA
Organism: Rutidosis leptorrhynchoides; assembly: GCF_046630445.1. NCBI lineage: Eukaryota > Viridiplantae > Streptophyta > Magnoliopsida > Asterales > Asteraceae > Rutidosis > Rutidosis leptorrhynchoides. The sequence goes on along the minus strand of NC_092340.1, from coordinate 62,334,714 downwards.
AACTATAATTACACCAATTTTCCTTGTATATAATTCACCCCTGTTTTAATAAGTCCACTGACTATTAATCCATTCCCGTGTCCGGTTAAATGAACGATTATGAGTACTTATAAATATCCCACCCATCGTGTCCGATCGAGTGTATGTGGTTATTTATAGGTACATCCAATTTTAAATCTTGATATTAAATTAACGAACTATCATTCAATTAAACAAATATAAACCCCATTAATAGTCCATAGTCTAATTTCCACAAGTGTCGTTCTTTTGTCCAAACCTCAATTATAGTACAAAGCCCAATTATCTCGTCTTTAATATTTAGCCCAACATCATGATTACTTCAATTTAAATAAGCATAATAATAACTTAGATACGAGACATTAATTTAAAAAGGTTGAACATAACTTGCAATGATTAATAATAGCGTAGCGTTACATAGACAGATGTGTGCAGCGGCGTATACGAAATTGTTATATTTTTACTACTAAATACGATATAATTTACACAAGTTTTTATTTATTTATATAGATGGGATATACCTAAACCTTGCTACAACACTTATATGCAGTGTACCTAATCGTAGAGTAGTGTAGTTTTTAGTAAGTTCGGTTCATTCCACAAGGAGCTAGCTGAGTTTAACGCTATATTTTAACAACTATAATATATATAATTATATATAGTAATATTATTATAAAAGGGGGTTTTACCGTTTAATGGCCGGTTTGTCGATTTTAAATAAAGCGTAAAGATAAATGTTGATAATATAAATGACAGAATTTAAATTTCGATAAAGTAAATTACAGTAATTAAAATGACAGTAAATAAAGGTACGATGAAATATGAAATAAAAGTATTATGCTTATTTAAACTTCCGTAATCATGATGTTCGACGTGTTGATTTTAATTTATTACCCTGGTTAATTGTCCTTTGTCTTGGTTTATTTGATACCTATCTGGTTTTTATCCATAATAGTCCATCGGTCATAATTATAAAATGCTCGTCAAATTAACCTTATTCCCGAAGTCAAATATTCCAACTAATTAGGGATTCGAACTGAACAAGGTTTTAATACTTTGTTTAATGATTACACCAGGTTATCGACTGCGTATAATCTAAGGTTTTATTACTTTGTTAACAATTACACCAATTATCCTTGTATGTAATCCACCCATGTTTTAATGAGATATGAATATTAATTTACCCACTTGATCAGAATGAATAATCAATTACCCAACCCAAATAATTAATTAAATGATCGTAAAAGATGTCGTATAAACGTTACTAAATAGAACATACATAATCATTTTAATAATTATTAGATTAACTAATTTGAAGATAGGTTCGACAGATTCTAATGAGTTGTCATTCGATTAGACAATACCCACACCTATTAATAGTCAATAGTCCAATGTCCACAAGTGTCGGTCTTTTGTCCAAACCTTAATTATGGTACAAAATCTAATAACCCCGTCTTAATATTTAGTCTAACATCATGATTACTTTGGCTCAAATAAGCATAATAATAACTTAGTTACGAGACATTAATTTAAAAAGGAAGAACATAGCTTACAGTGGTGATTAATCGCGTAGCGTTACACGGACAGAGTTTCGACTTACAAACTTACAACATTTGCTACCATAACCTTATTATTAATTTAAATTAAAATTATAATTAAAATATAAATATAAATATAAATATAAATTGAGAGATAAGAGAAAGAAAATAGAAAAAGATGTATTAAAACTCGCAGAAAACTGGCGAATTTATAGGATGTGGCCTGCTACAGTAACTTGATGTCGTGCGAGGTGTACGTGAAATACTATATATTTCTGATACGAAAAGCGATACAGATTACACAAGTTTTAATTATTTATTTACAGATGGGATATACCTAAATCTTGCTACAACACTATAGGCAGTGTACCTAATCGTAGAGTAGTGTAGTTTTTAGTAAGTCCGGTTCATTCCACAGGGAGATGGCTTATTTCACACTATATTTTAAATAACTATAGTTGTACAAAATATATATAATTATATATAATAATATATAAAAGGGGTTTTACCGTTTAATGACCGGTTTGTCAATTTTATATTTTAAGTCACAATTAAAACCTAATGCAAAATATAAATGACGATAATTAAAGTGCGTAAAATAAATAACAATATAATAATTATGCTTATTTAAACTTCTGTAACCATGATGTTTGACGTTTTGATTATTTATTACCCTGGGTTAATTATCCTTTGTCCTGGATGTATTTGAAACCTATCTGGTTTTTGTCCATAATAGTTCATCGGTCATAATTATAAACTGCTCGGCAAATTTAACCTTATACCCGAAGTCAAATATTCCAACTAACTGGGGATTCGAACTGTAACAAGGTCTTAATACTTTGTTTAATGAATACACAGGTTATCGACTTTGTGTAATCCAAGGTTTTAATACTTTGTTAACAATTACACCAATTACCCTTGAATGTAATCCACCCCTATTTTAATGAGTCCAGTAACTATTAATCCATCCCCGTGTCCGGTCAAATGAACAATAATTCGTACTTATAAATATCTCGCCCATCGTGTCCGATTAAGCGTATGTGGTTATATATAGATACGTCAAATCATAACCTTTATATTAAATTAACGAGGTATCATTTATTTAATATAAAGCCCATTAATAGCCCATAGTCTAATTTCCACAAGTGTTGATCTTTTGTCCAAACCCCAATTATGGTACAAAATCCAATAACCCAATCTTAATATTTAGCCCAACATCACGATTACTTCGGCTCAAATAAGCATAATAATAACTTAGTTACGAGACATTAATTTAAAAAGGAGAACATAGCTTACATTGATTATTTATCGCGTAGTGTTACACGGACAGAGCTTCGACTTCAAAACCCGTAAAATAACCTTTACATTACCTAATCTAACCTTATATAAAACTAAACTAATATTTATATTATAAATATATATATAATATATATATTATACAGAGGAATATAGATATATATTGTAAAAAACTCGGCAGAAGCTCGTTGGCTTTTATAGGCATTTTGGGACCTGACTGCTCCGCTATCGCGAAGCAAAAGTGCCTTCCAGCTCCGAGATCGCGAAGTAACGCACTCCAGCTCACCAACTTTTGGCCATTTGCTTGTCGACGTTATTTAATATAATATATAAATAATTTCTATAATTATTTAAATATTATATTATATTCTTGTGCATAGTAGACTTGTAATTTTTGGTCCGTTGCGTCGGGCGTTGATAGTTGGCTCAGGTGCCGGTTCCGGATTTTCGAACGCTTTTTCGTATACTTTAATATCTTGTACTTTGCGTTCCGCAACTTGTACTCTTGTAAATTTTAGACGTTTCTCATCAATAAATGGAACCACTTGGATTGTATCTTGTACGTTTGAGCATTTTGGACGTTTTTGTCTTCGAATCTTCGTTTTCGCCTTTTGTCTTCGCACGTATTTAATATAAACGAATATTACTTGAAAATAGAGCAATTGCAACTGAATACTTTACATATTGGAAGGATATTGCTACTAAATATATGTTCATTTGGAGCACTATCATAACTCATGCAGTCGCATGAGATTTTAGTACAAATCTCATGCACTCGCATGGGCTCATGCACTCGCATGAGTTTTATGCCTATTTCCCATGTGATCGCATGGCCGTCAGATCCATCTCACATATTTTTTGTTTGCTAGTTTGTCGACTTTATTTAATATAATATATAATATATAAATAATTTATATAATTATTTAAATATTATATTATATTCTTGTGCATAGTTGACTTGTAATTTTAGCTCCGTTGCGTCGCGCGTTGATAGTTGGCTCAGGTCCCGGTTCTGGTTTTTCAAACGTCCTTTCGTATAATTTAATATCTTGTAATTTGCATTTTGCGGCTCGTACTCTTGTAATTTTGAGACGTTTCTCATCAATAAATTGAACCACTTGAATTATATCTTGTACATTTGAGCTTTTTTGTGACAACCCAGAAATTTCTAACCAAATTTAAACTTTAATCTTTATATGTTTCCGACACCGGAAATTTCCAATCAAATTTAAACTTTAATCTTTATATGTTTCCGACACGATAAGCAATATTTGTTAAGTTAAATTTCAAGAATTTTAAACTATGTTCATACATTCATTCAACCTCGACCAAGTTCCAATGATTCACGAACCATTAAACGAATATGATTATATATGCATATGTGTATATATATTATAACTTGAAACGTAAACAAAATATTAGATTAAATACTTTATATGATTGTATCTGTTTCAAAATGTTTATCAATGGAATTAGAAGATAAGATCAAATGATTGAATTATCAGATATATTGAATTATGATTAGAAGTCTCTGTTGAAAGGCCCACGTTGATTTGAGAAATCTTTCCATTTTAACAATATTCGGAAAATGGTAAAGTGATTTATAAATAAGAACAAATTGTCAATCATTGAGAACTAGACAAAGGATAGTGGAAGATTGAATCTCATAAAGACTCGATTGATCTATTTAGTTTCAAACGTACAAAAACGTTTTCAGTTTAAAAAGAACTTTATTATTAAAACGTATATAACTTTTATAAATATCTAGAACCACTTTTGACAACTCATTACTTAACTAGTATGATAAAGATAACGATATTTATATTTTATTTTATTAAATATATATAATGATTTAAATTAATATTATATATATTTATACGCGTATTATACGTACATAGTTTTATACTTTTACTATACTTAAACTTTACCTTTACTTTATTTTTACTTTACTTTAACTTTAATAATTCACTTTAATAATTCATACTTTAATAATTCACTTTAATAATTCATACTTTAATAATTCACTTTAATAATTCATACTTTAATAATTCACTTTAATAATTCAAAAATCTATTATAAATAGAATTCAATAGGTTTCATTATTTCATAGAAACTTGAAAATATTTTTCTCTAAACTCTCTCAATTGATTTACATATATATATGTACTCCGTATTATTTCAAGATATTATTAGTATACATAAAATATTACGACGGAGTGTTGTCCGAGTGATTTCGAAATTGTTTTTCGAGTAGGATAGGATTAAGGAAATTATGGGTTATAGTTATGGAGGTGATTGAGTATGGTTCATGGGTATGCTCGTGAGGTCAATATAGTGTTTATCATTTCCGTTGCGTCTACGTACCTTTCCTGCAATATTGAATCTCAATATTGATACGTGAGTACTCATAATTTAACTTTTACATACTAATAGTGTATCCCTGACTAGTGCTCGAGTATTTAGGATTATGCATGCTTGTACTTTTGATATTGCCCTTAGACAAGTTAGGTCGAATCTTGAATTAGTTACACTTACGGTTGAGATAAGGTATAAGATATGCATGTCCTTGGAAAGCTAGCGAAAAATTAAGAACTTTTCCTTTAGATATCGAATGGTTTCGATGAACGGATTAGAAGTTATAATCAATTGAATTTTCGATATTTTTATTAAAAATGATTATTATTATCGTCATTTTTATCATCGTTCTAGTTTTATCTTATTATTATCATTATTAGTATCTTTATCAATAAAAGGGATTTATCATTAAAATTGTTATTTTTTTTATTATTACTATCGTTATTATCGTTAAAATTATAATTAGTATTATTATTATTATTATCCAATTATTATTATTATTATTATTATTATTATTATTATTATTATTATTATTATTATTATTATTATTATTATTATTATTATTATCGTTATTAATATATATATCATTATTTAAAAATGGTTATTGTTATTGTTATTATTATTATTACTATATTATCATTAAGATAATTATTAGTATTATCGTTAATAATGTTATAGTAACTATCATTATTAATATTAGTGTAATTAAAACAAATATTTGTAACACCTAATTATTTTGATTACTATTATTATCATTATTATGAACACGATATAAAAGACGATTAAAAGCTATTAAACGAAACGATTAGGAAATAATGAGTAAGAGTATCATGATGAAATTAAAATATTATAAGATACTGATTTAGATAAAATTATCGTTCTTATCATTACTATTATTATTAAAAGTATCGTTAGTATTAAAACTATCATTTTAACAAAAATTATCATTTTAATAGAAATGTCATTGTTACTATAAAATATCATTATTATTATTATTTTAAATAGAATTATTATTTTAAAGATAATATTAAAAATTATCGTAAATATTAAAGTTATCATAATTAGAATTATCGTTTTATCATAATGTCATCTTAGTAATTATAAATATTGATATTTTTATAATAATAATTATTATTACAAAATAATACAACTTTTACTTACTATCATTATAGATATTATTTTATCAAATAAATATGTGATACAAACATATTTACTACGTGTAATAACTTACTTTAATAATACCTATCATATTATCTTTATGATATTAAATGAACCCTATAAATTTTATTACTTAATATATATAAAAGTATATTTTAATAAATAAATTATATTATTTACTCTAACAAATCTTTTAAAAATATTTAAAAATATAAAACGACGATATTTAAACTATATATTAATCATGTATAGATTTTTAGAAATTATTTTGAGTCAAATTTACTTTTGTTGACTTTTTCATATTAGTCTCGAGCATTAGGATTGTGGTACACTATGACTTGACCTAATTTGTTAGACAAATATTGACCAACACATAAATATATATAATTAATTTAGGTTCGTGAATTCGAGGCCAACCTTGCACTTGTTCAATGACGTTATATGTATTTTTACTACGAAATACAGTATGGTGAGTTTCATTTGCCTTTTTACCCTTTATATTTTTGGGACTGAGAATACATGCGCTTTTATAAATGTTTAACGAAATAGACACAAGTAATTGAAACTACATTCTATGGTTGAATTATCGAAATCGAATATGCCCCTTTTTATTAAAGTCTGGTAATCTAAGAATTAGGGAACATACACCCTAATTGACGCGAATCCTAAAGATAGATCTATTGGGCCTAACAAACCCCATCCAAAGTACCGGATGCTTTAGTACTTCGAAATTTATATCATGTCTGAAGGAGGATCCCGGAATGATAGGGGATATTCTTATATGTATCTAGTTAATGTCGGTTACCAGGTGTTCACCATATGAATAATTATTTTTGTCTCTATGCATGGGAAGTATATTTATGAGAACTGGAAATGAAATTCTTGTGGTCTATTAAAATGATGGAAATAAATGATTATGATAAACTAATGAACTCACCAACCTTTTGGTTGACACTTTAAAGCATGTTTATTCTCAAGTGTTAAAGAAATCTTCCGCTGTGCATTTGCTCATTTTAAAGATATTACTTGGAGTCTTTCATAGCATATTTCGAAGAACGTTGCATTCGAGTCATTGAGTTCATCAAAGATTATTATTAAATCAATTTATAGTTGGATAGTGGATATTATGAAATGGTATGCATGCCTGTCAATTTTCGATGTAAAGAAAGTTTGTCTTTTAAAAACGAATGCAATGTTTGTAAAATGTATCATATAGAGGTCAAATACCTCGCAATGTAATCAAATATTGTGAATTGTTTATAATGTATATGAACGGGTCCTTTCATTTTTGGTCATTTGCGTCTTCAAATCGTCGTTTTCTTCTTTTGTCTTCGCACTTATTTATTTAAACGAATATTACATAAAAATAGAACAATTGCAACTAAAAGCTTTACATATTGGAAGGATATTGATACTAAATATATGTTCCTTTTTAGCAGTAATAAATAAATAACTTGTGTAAAATTGTATCATATTTAATAGTATTTCGCAATAAAAATATAACTATTTCATATACACCTCGCATAACATCAAGTATTTTATCGCACTTTTATTTACTGTCATTTTATTTAATTACACTTTTAATTATCGTACTTTTTAATTATTGCAAATTTTATTTTATCGTCATTTTATTTATTGCACTTTTAATTATCGCACTTTAATTATTGTCATTTACTTTACGCTTTAAATTAAGTTTTATTTTTAATATTTTACATTAGGTTTTAACTGCGACTTAAGTTTTAAAATCGACAAACCGGTCATTAAACGGTAAAAACCCCCTTTAATAATAATAATACTACTTATATTTATATTTATATTTATACAAATATAGTTTTAAAAATATTGCGTTAAACTTGGCTAGCTCCCTGTGGAACGAACCGGACTTACTAAAAACTACACTACTGTACGATTAGGTACACTGCCTATAAGTGTTGTAGCAAGGTTTAGGTATATCCACTCTATAAATAAATAAATAACTTGTGTAAAATTGTATCGTATTTAATAGTATTTTGTAGTAAAAATATAACTATTTCGTATACACCTCTACGCACATCAATTATTTTTTGGCGCCGCTGCCGAGGAACTGCTTAAACGCCGGAAGCAAAACGCTATATAAAAAAAATGATTTTTATTAAGTTTAATTTCTTTTTGTAAAAATACGTTTTAAAAATTTTAAAAATACAAAAACAAGAAAAAGAAAAATATATCTATATTTTTAAGTTTAGTTAAATTAAAAAGTTTATATTTTTATTTATTGTGAAAAAGTTATAAAACTAATAAGTAATATTTATATACTAAATATATTTATATCTTATATATTTTAACAGAAAAAATAATAATATAAAAATCACTCGGCCCGACACTGTAGCAGCCCATAATCTGGCCTGGAAACCTAATCCATGCGACCACATGGAGTTTTAACTCCAATCTCATGCGATCGCATGACTGGATTTGACAGCCCAGGTACCTAGTACGACCAGAATTATGGTGAGTTTAATAATTATAATTATTAATTAAAACCCTAATTAGGGTTAATTATTTAATTAATTAGTTTTAGTTTTATTATTTTTGTATTTTAAGTTAAAATTAGTTTTATTATACATATAAACTTAATACTTTTATAAAATAAATAATATTTTTATAAAAATTAGTAATTTTATAAAATTTTTGTCTCTTTTTATAAATTGTATATTTTTTATTATTTAGTACGTAATTTGTATTTTTATCGCTCGTAATTAGTTTTAAGTTATAGTTTTTGCCGTAGTTATTTTTATTTCTAGATTTTTAGGCTTTGCCGTAAAATCCCTTAAGTACTTTTTCTTTAGACTAAGATTTAAGTGCTTTAGAATTTTGCGACGCTGTTTTAAGATTTTAGTACTTTTTAAGTTATTGCCGTTTTAGATTTAGAATTCCTTTAAGCTTTAATACCTTTAGACGCAACTTTTAATTCTTAGTTTTTAGACTTTAAAGTTTCATTGCGCTACGTTCTTTTTATTATTTTTCGACCTTTTATTTTTCGACGTTTTTCGCCGAAGGAAGATCCAAACGAACATCTTCGTACCTTTAATAGGATCTGTACTCTATTTAAAATCCGAGAAGTGGAGGATGAACAGATCTATCTCATGTTATTTCCCTGGACTTTAAAGGGAGAAGCCAAAGATTGGTTAGAATCATTACCTGAAGAAGCGATTGATACATGGGATGTCTTAGTTGAAAATTTTCTTAAACAATTCTTTCCGGTATCTAAAGCTGTAAGACTTCAAGGAGAAATTGTTACGTTCACACAAAAGCCAAATGAAACTCTATATGAGGCGTGGACAAGATTTGGAAAGTTGTTAAGAGGATGTCCGCAACATGGTTTAGACACTTATCAAATAGTACAAATATTCTACCAAGGATGCGACATCACTATACGAAAAGACATTGATATAGCAGCTGGTGGTTCCATTATGAAGAAAACCGCAACTGAAGCTTACAAAATTATTGATAACACTGCTTCCCACTCACATGAGTGGCACCAAGAAAAATATATCGTTAGATCATCTAAAGCGGCTAGAGCCGATTCTAGCCATGACTTCGATTCCATTTCTGCAAATATAGATGATGTCGAGAGACTAATGGAAAAGATGACTAAAGATATTCACTCAATACGAATTAGTTGTAAGCAGTGTGGAGGACCACATTTGACAAAAGATTGTCTCTGTATTGAACAAACAATGGAATAAAGAGAGAATGTTTCATACATGAATCAAAGGCCTGGAAATAATTATCAGAGTAATTATCAACCGCCAAGACCAATCTACAATAAAATTCAGAATTATAACCAAAATGTTCCATACAACAACCAACAAGGTCCTAGCAATCAACAAGTATCCAATAATACTTACAATCAGCAAAGACATATTTTTCAAAATAAACCACCACAAACCGATGATAAAAAACCAAATCTAGAAGATATGAAGTCGAAGCTATTTGAATCTCAAATGCAGTTTTTCACATCTCAGAAACAAACCAATGAACAAAATGCTCAAGCATTTAGAAATCAACAAGCTTCTATTCAAAATTTGGAACAAGAAGTAAGTAACCTAGCAAGGTTGATAGGTGAAAGAAAACCGGGAAGTTAACCTAGTGATACAAATGATAACCCCCGGAATGAAACAGCTAAAGCCATTACCACAAGAAGTGGTATTACACTTAAACCACCTGAAATACCTGTAATTTCTGATGACTCTATTCCTACTCCACAAAAACCACAATCTGAGCAAGATAAGGAAACAGAACCGGTAGTTGAAAAGGTTAATGAAGATAACACAGTTAAGGCAAAACCTTATGTTAAACCATACCAACCACCACTTCCTTACCCGAGTAAAATGAAAAAAGAGAGACTTGAAGCCGAGCAATCCAAATTCTTGGATATGTTTAAACAAATAAATGTCAATCTTCTTTTCATTGATGTGATTTCAGGAATGCCTAGATATGCTAAATTCTTGAAAGATCTAATCACAAATAGAAAGAAAATGGAAGAACTCTCGGCTGTTACTATGAATGCTAATTGTTCTGCAGTGCTGTTGAATAAGATACCAGAAAAATTATCTGATCCAGGAAGTTTCACAATTCCATGTTTTCTGGGTAGTCTTAGTTCAATAGAAGCATTAGCAGATTTAGGTGCTAGTATAAATTTAATGCCATATTCATTATACACTAAACTAGACCTTGGAGAATTGAAACCAACACGAATAAGTATACAACTAGCCGATCGATCAGTAAAATATCCTAGAGGGATAATGAAGAACATGCTAGTTAAAGTTGGTAATTTAGTATTTCCAGTAGATTTTGTTATTCTAGACATGAAAGAAGATTCTCGAGTTCCTCTCATATTAGGAAGACCATTCTTAAACACGGCTAAAGCAATAATAGACGTGTTTGGTAAGAAACTGACCCTAAGTATAGAGGATGAGAGTGTTACTTTTTCTATTGATAGAGCCATGCAACAACCGCAATCTACAGGTGATACATGTTATTATATTCAAACTATAAATTCACATGCAGAATTGTTAGAAGAATTTCCAGAATTACAAGGAACAGGAGAATGTTCATTAGGAGAAGGAACTGAACCAATTGATGAAGCTGAAATGATAGCCACACTTATGGCTAATGGATATGAACCAACAACAAAAGAAATTCAAATGTTAAAAGAGGAAGACATATATCGATATAAATCATCGATAGAAGAACCACCGACATTAGAGTTAAAGCCACTTCCAAACCATTTGGAATATGCTTATTTACATGGTGAATCTGAATTACCTATAATAATATCGTCTTCTCTTACTGAAAATGAAAAATCTCAACTCATTTCTGTGCTAAAAGCTCATAAACCAGCTATTGCATGGAAGATTCATGACATTAAAGGCATAAGTCCTTCGTATTGCACACAAAAAATCCTTATGGAAGAAGGTCATAAAACGTATGTGCAACGTCAACGAAGACTAAATCCTAATTTGCAAGATGTTGTTAAGAAAGAAATTATTAAACTACTTGATGCAGGTTTAATTTATCCAATTTCTGATAGTCCATGGATAAGCCCAGTTCAATGCGTACCTAAGAAGGGTGGCATGACTGTAATCACAAATGAGAAAAATGAGCTTATTCCTACTAGGACTGTAATAGGATGGCGTGTTTGTATTGATTATAGAAAATTAAATGATGCCACCAGAAAAGATCACTTTCCCTTACCTTTCATTGATCAAATGTTGGAAAGATTAGCTGGGAATAGTTACTATTGTTTTCTTGATGGTTTTTCCGGATACTTTCAAATTTTAATAGCACCCGAGGACCAAGAGAAAACCACGTTCATGTGCCCTTATGGTACTTTTTCTTACAAACGCATGCCATTTGGACTTTGCAATGCCCCTGCAACCTTTTAAAGGTGCATGATGGCAATTTTTCACGACTTGATAGAAGAATGCATGGAAGTTTTCATGGATGACTTTTCAGTCTTCGGTGATACATTTGAATCATGTCTAGTCAATCTTGAACGAATGGTTATTAGATGCGAACAATCAAATCTAGTTCTTAATTGGGAGAAATGCCATTTCATGGTTAAAGAAGGCATCGTTCTTGGTCATAAAATTACAAAGAAAGGAATTGAAGTGGATAGAGCTAAAGTAGATGTAATTGCTAAACTTCCACATCCCACCAATGTTAGAGGAGTTAGGAGTTTTCTAGGGCATGCCGATTTTTACCGACGTTTCATAAAAGATTTTTCTAAAATTGCCACTCCTATGAATAAACTCCTAGAAAAGGATGCTCCATTCATCTTTTCAGATGAATAAATCAAATCATTTAATATTCTTAAAGAAAAACTCACTAATGCGCCAATCATGATAACTCCAAATTGGAATCTACCGTTTGAACTTATGTGCGATGCAAGTGATTTTGCAATGGGAGCCGTTTTAGGACAAAGGATTGAAAAACGATTTCAACCTATTTATTACGCTAGTAAGACATTACAAGGAGCACAAACGATTTACACAACTACTGAAAAAGAACTCCTTGCTAAAATTGTGGTCTATACCGACCATTCTGCTCTTAGATATCTATTTTCAAAACAAGATGCCAAACCACGATTAATCCGTTGGATCTTACTCTTACAAGAGTTCGATATTGAAATCCGAGACAAAAAGGGAGCAGAAAATCTCGCCGCTGATCATCTTTCTCGTCTTGAAAATCCTGAATTAGAAGTTCTAAATGAATCGGCCATACAAGATAACTTTCCTGATGAATATCTATTGAAGATAGATTATAGTGAAATTCCATGGTTTGCAGACTATGCAAAATATTTAGTATGTGGATTCCTTGAAAAAGGGTTATCGTACCAAAAACGAAAGAAATTCTTTAGTGATATAAAACACTATTTCTGGGAAGATCCACATTTGTTTAAAAGTTGTCCCGATGGAATAATACGCCGATGTGTATTCGGGGATGAAGCCAGTCAAATCTTAAACCATTGTCACACAGGACCAACAGGAGGGCATTATGGGCCTCAACTCACAGCAAGAAAAGTTTACGATGCTAGATTCTATTGGCCTACAATTTTCAAAGACGCACACCTTCTTTGCAAATCCTGTGATGCTTGTCAAAGTGCCAGAAAAATAAGTCAACGTGATGAAATGCCACAAAATGTCATTCAAGTATGTGAAGTATTTGACGTTTAGGGTATTGACTTTATGGGTCCATTTCCAAAATCTCAAAATAATCTCTACATTCTCGTTGCCATTGATTATGTATCTAAATGGGCTGAAGCACAAGCTCTCCCGACTAATGATGCACGAGTTGTAGTCAACTTCTTAAAACGTCTTTTTGCAAGGTTCAGAACACCGAAAGCTTTAATAAGTGATCGGGGTACTCATTTTTGTAATAATCAACTTGAGAAAGTTCTCAAAAGATATGGAGTAACTCATAAAATCTCAACCGCTTATCATCCACAAACAAGTGGAAAAGTTAAAAATACCAACCGAGCTTTAAAACGTATTCTAGAGAAAACCGTAGGATCAAATCCAAAGGAATGGTCGATGAAATTGGAGGATGCACTCTGGGCTTTTAGAACAGCCTACAAAACTCCAATTGGGACCACATCTTTTAGACTCGTTTACAGAAAAGCATGTCATCTTCTAGTAGAAATTGAACACAAAGCATTTTGGGCTTTGAAGACATGTAATCTTGATTTACATGAAGCTGGACGTCTACGGTTAAGCCAATTAAACGAATTAGAAGAATTAAGACATGAAGCATACAAAAATTCGTTAATCTATAAAGAAAGAACGAAGAAATGGCATGATAAAAGAATTAGAAGTTCAAAAGAATTTAAAGAAGGAGACAGAGTTCTTCTTTTCAATTCACGATTCAAGCTATTTCCTGGAAAATTGAAATCAAGATGGTCTGGACCATTCATAGTCAAAAGAGTTTTTCCATATGGAACAGTAGAATTAATAAATTCAAATGGGATTGAATTTAAAGTTAATGATCACAGAGTTAAACATTACATAGATAATCTAATGGAAGTTGAAGATGAAGTTAATCACAATTTCGATACTACAGCTAACTAAGTGTAGGAAGGTTCGAATCTTTTTAGGGTAATAGTTATTTCTATTAGAGTTAGATATTCTGTTTTCGTGTAGTTTTCGAGAATAAAATCCGAATGGTCTTTCCCTAGCAGACCCTAAAGAACTAGTCTTCTCCCCCCATTCTGAATTTTTATTTTTTTTTAGGTTTTACGAGATGAAGAATTCCTTTGATCTGAACCATAGTCTAATGCTACACGCTATGATTACTAAACGTAATAATGACACCCTTCCGAGTGAATTGGTATCATTCATAAGAGAAAAAATGGACGGAGTAAGGAAAGAACTCAGAAAAGATCATCATAAGATACATTTTGGTAAAGGAAAATTAAAATCCGCAACATAAAGAAGAGCACGACACCTTGAAAGATGTTATAAATGCGGAAAATGGTCACACGAAGGTAAATGTTCAAATAATCAAACATATTCAAATACCGAATTTGTTACTCTATGCAGAGAAGGACCGTTCATATGTTTAGAAAAAAAGATATTGAAGAATCGAGGTTACGCTTACGTAGCTATGGAGAACCAAATCACACGACTCTCCTATGAATCGGCTAAAGCAGGTCTCTGAGAATTCTTTCTCACAGGTAAGTATGTACAGTTTTTATTTTTATTTTTATTGCTTTTAACCTTTTGATAATAAACGCTGAATCGTTCGCTATAAAGTATTAAACTGATATTCAATAAAATTAGGTATGCGTAACCGAAATTATTGATATCATACAAAAATTTATTACATCACTGCGAAATTTACCGTTTATTCTTAAGGTATAAATATCTTTAATCAATCAACCCAAAATATTTCAGAAATTCATCAGGAGTAAAACTAGGTTATGGAACCGAAATTACTTTACCGAAAAGAGTGGCGTATATTTTTGATAATATTTGATTGATTAAAGTGAGATAAAAAGACCAAAAAGATTTTTAATTTTAATTTTTACCTTGTTTTTAAATATTAAATTAATATTGTAAGCTTTTTAAAAATTAATATATTTAAGTTTGTATATATTTGAAAAATTAATATTTTTAATATAAGTTTTTATGTATAAAAATATTAATGATATGAATTTTTAATTTTATGCATTTTAAATTTAAGTTTGGTGTCAATTTAAAAACAAAAATGTACTTTATTTCATTAAGTTAAAAATGTGTTTTCTAAAAATTCGTCGTGAGTTGAAAACTAGGTCGTTGAACCGAAATTGCTTTACCCAAGGGAGGGACGAGAAATTTTATTATCATTATTTTTAATCTTATTAAATTACAGTATGCCAAAAACATTTAAAAAATCTTTCCTTTTAAAACGACACTTAAAAAGTGACAAATTTTAAAATTTTGTCGAGAGGCGGACTAGGACAACGATCCGAAATGCCCTCACTCCTAAAAAGAAACAAATTTTTAAAAAAATTTATTGATTTATGTTGTAAAAGTATAAGGTTTTTTTTAAAAAAAAAAAAAAAGGTACCCCATGCGATCGCATGGGATTTACACTGAAACCTCACGCTATCGCATGAGGCCTAAAATCTGGCCAGAAACATAAGCAGACGAGCTGTTCTGTTCTTCCACAAACACACACACACACATATACATGAAACTCTCTCAAGAACACCTCAAAAATTCCCAAATTTTCACCAAAATTCATCATATTTCGTCCTAAAATCAACTCTAATTATGCCTAGGTTCAGATTTTTTAGCAAGAAGGTAAAAATTACACCCCTAAACTCTTAAATTTCTTAGTTTTTGTGATAATTACCAATATTTTATCTAATTTGATTTTATCAATTTCTAGTGTAATTAGAGTTAAATTGTTAGTATATTATGCATGTATAACCTAGATTGATGCTATTTAACATGATTTGAAGCCAAAAACTTCAAAAAATTTAGAAATCTAGGGTTTGTGTTTTTGAGCAATTTGGGGCTTTTTGATATAAACAGGTTATGGCCGATTTTTGTCATGAATTATTGCTAAATTAAGTAGTGTGACATGTTTAGGTAGCTAAATGATCCAAACTTTGATTCTAAACATGATTTTTGAGAATTAAAGTGGACTTTTTAGGTCTAAAAATCATGAACTTGGTTAAATTGATGTAAATGCCATTTGAAACTTGTTTAATTGCTAGTAATGGTTATTTTAACATGTTATTTGAGTTGAATGCTTATGAACTTTGTAAACATTTTCATATATGCTTATTTGAAAAAGTGTAGAATTGTTAAAATTGTAAAAATGTGTATAAGTTTAATTTTGATTGAACATGTTATTGTAATTGTTTCAAGTTGTTATTTTGCTAACACTAATGCATGTGAATGCACAAATTTTGTGTTTAGTATGTTTTGCAGAGATTTACCGATACTGATGGTGCATCATCATCATCTAGGCAACCTGCTCCAGAACCTGAACCAGAAATGCAATATGAACCGGAGCAACAACAGGAACAACAACGACAACCTGATCTACACGTACCATATTATGATCCATAACAAGAATATGTTAATGCCTACGTACAATTTCCAATTCATCCGATAATAGAACACCCAACGATTCATGAAGAATAGTTGCATCCCAATTTGAGATTTGATCGAAGTTGGAGAGATTACCCGACATATCAAAGTAACAAATTTAAACTGATACCGAAAAATGTAGAAGTACCGAGGGTAATTGATTGGGAACCTTTGGAAAGGGTCCAACTAGTTAACTCAGTTAGACAGCATCTGATCCAAAGGTATGGCAGTTCTTCTTTTCCCGATTGGGAACGTTTATTCACCATTCGTAGGCTTGTATATAAAGAGTGGTGCGTTGAGCTTATGAGTACTGTTTCACTTAATGCGGATGTAGATAGGTTAGATGATAGAAGTTTTCTTAGATTTTTACTTGGCCGTAGGATGTACAGTATGTCCATGCTGGACATGGCTGTAGTGACCCGAACTTTTCCATGTTTATATATATTAATTGAGATTGATATTTACATGATTAAATGTTTCCAACATGTTAAGCAATCAAACTTGTTAAGACTTGATTAATTGAAATATGTTTCATATAGACAATTGACCACCCAAGTTGATCGGTGATTCACGAACGTTAAAACTTGTAAAAACTATATGATGACATATATATGGATATATATATATAGTTAACATGATACTATGATAAGAAAACATATCATAAAGTATATTAACAATGAACTACATATGTAAAAACAAGACTACTAACTTAATGATTTTTAAACGAGACATATATGTAACGATTATCGTTGTAAAGACATTTAATGTATATATATCATATTAAGAGATATTCATACATGATAATATCATGATAATATAATAATTTAAAATCTCATTTGATATTATAAACATTGGGTTAACAACATTTAACAAGATCGTTAACCTAAAGGTTTCAAAACAACACTTACATGTAACGACTAACGATGACTTAACGACTCAGTTAAAATGTATATACATGTAGTGTTTTAATATGTATTTATACACTTTTGAAAGACTTCAATACACTTATCAAAATACTTCTACTTAACAAAAATGCTTACAATTACATCCTCGTTCAGTTTCATTAACAATTCTACTCGTATGCACCCGTATTCGTACTCGTACAATACACAGCTTTTAGATGTATGTACTATTGGTATATACACTCCAATGATCAGCTCTTAGCAGCCCATGTGAGTCACCTAACACATGTGGGAACCATCATTTGGCAACTAGCATGAAATATCTCATAAAATTACAAAAATATGAGTAATCATTCATGACTTATTTACATGAAAACAAAATTACATATCCTTTATATCTAATCCATACACCAACGACCAAAAACACCTACAAACACTTTCATTCTTCAATTTTCTTCATCTAATTGATCTCTCTCAAGTTCTATCTTCAAGTTCTAAGTGTTCTTCATAAATTCCAAAAGTTCTAGTTTCATAAAATCAAGAATACTTTCAAGTTTGCTAGCTCACTTCCAATCTTGTAAGGTGATCATCCAACCTCAAGAAATCTTTGTTTATTACAGTAGGTTATCATTCTAATACAAGGTAATAATCATATTCAAACTTTGGTTCAATTTCTATAACTATAACAATCTTATTTCAAGTGATGATCTTACTTGAACTTGTTTTCGTGTCATGATTCTGCTTCAAGAACTTCGAGCCATCCAAGGATCCATTGAAGCTAGATCCATTTTTCTCTTTCCCAGTAGGTTTATCCAAGGAAATTAAGGTAGTAATGATGTTCATAACATCATTCGATTCATACATATAAAGCTATCTTATTCGAAGGTTTAAAGTTGTAATCACTAGAACATAGTTTAGTTAATTCTAAACTTGTTCGCAAACAAAAGTTAATCCTTCTAACTTGACTTTTAAAATCAACTAAACACATGTTCTATATCTATATGATATGCTAACTTAATGATTTAAAACCTGGAAACACGAAAAACACCGTAAAACCGGATTTACGCCGTCGTAGTAACACCGCGGGCTGTTTTGGGTTAGTTAATTAAAAACTATGATAAATGATGTCAAAGCAGAGGGGTATAAAATACTATTAAATTTTAGCAGAAAATACTATTAAATACGATACAATTTTACACAAGATATTTATTTATTTATAGAATGGATATACTTAAACCTTGCTACAACACTTATAGGCAGTGTACCTAATCGTACAGTAGTGTAGTTTTTAGTAAGTCCGGTTCGTTCCACAGGGAAATCTTTAAACAAAGCTCAACGCTATATTAACTTACTTTTATAAAAATACAAATATATATATAAGTAATATTATTATTATAAAGGGGGGTTTTTACCGTTTAATGACCGGTTTGTCGATTTTAAAACTTTAGTCGCAGTTAAAACCTAATGTAAAATATAAAATAAATACAAGACTTAAATTAAAGCGTAAAGTAAATAATGAAATTGCGAATAATAAAAATGCGATAAAATAAAATTGCGATAATTAAAAAGTACGATAATTAAAAGTGCGATAAAATAAAATAACAATAAATAAAAGTGCGATAATTAGAAGTGCAATTAAATATAAAATAAAGGAAATTAAATATGAAATAAAAGAATTATGCTTATTTAAACTTCCGTAATCATGATGTTTGACGTGTTGATTTTAGTTTTATGCCCATGGGTTAATTGTCTTTTGTCCTGGATTATTCAATATGTCCGTCTGGTTTTTGTCCATAACAGTCCATCAGTCATAAATATAAATTGCAAGTGTCCTTGTCAAATTATTATTATACCCGAAGATAAATATTCCAACTAATTGGGGATTCGAATTGTAACAAGGTTTTAATACTTTGTTTAATGAATACACCAGGTTATCGACTGCGTGTAAACCAAGGTTTTACTACTTTGTTAACAATTACACCAATTACCCTTGAATGTAATTTCACCCCTGTTTTAATTATTCTAGTGGCTATTAATCCATTCCCGTGTCCGGTTAAATGAACGATTATTCGTACAAATAAATACCCTGCCCATCGTGTCCGATCGAGTGTATATGGTAATTTATAGGGACGCCCAATTGTAAATCTTTATATTAACATTAACAAACTTTCATTTAGTTAAACAAATATAAAGCCCATTAATAGCCCATAGCCTAGTTTCCACAAGTGTCGTTCTTTTGTCCAAACCCCAATTATGGTACAAAGCCCAATTACCCAATTTTAGTAATTAGCCCAACATCATGATTACTTCGTTTTAAATAAGCATAATAATAACTTAGCTACGAGACATTAATATAAAAAGGTTGAACATAACTTACAATGATTAAAAATAGTGTAGCGTTACACGGACAGAATTTCGACTTACACCCTTACAACATTCGCTAACATACCCTTATTATTAGAATTATAATTAAAATTAAAATATAAATTATAAATATAAATATATATTACTTCGTATGAATGAGAAGAAAAAATGATGATGATTTTGATCAGAATTCGGGTTGATTTATAGCCAGATTTGATTTTTGGGGCTCCGCGACTCGCGGCCAAATACCCTTAAAACTCCGCGAGTCGCGGAGAGGTATTTACATTTTACACCCTTGGAGTTTCCTGCTGCCGACGGTTTTAAATATATATATATAATATATATATAATTAATATAATTAATTTTATATTATATTATATTTTAACTTGTAATTTTTAGTCCGTTGCGTCGAGCGTTAAGAGTTGACTCTGGTCCCGGTTCCGGATTTTCGAACGTCCTCGCGTACAATTTAATATCTTGTACTTTGCGTTTTGAATCTTGTACTCTTGTGATTTCGAGACGTTTCTTATCAATAATTGGAACCTTTTTGATTGTCTTTTGTACTTTTGAGCTTTTTGGTCGTTTGCGTCTTCAATTCGTCAAATCTGTCTTTTGTCTTCACCTTTTATTATTTAAACGAATATCTCTTGTAAATAGAACAATTGCAACTAAAAGCTTGTCTTTCTTGAGGAATAATGCTATGAAATATATGTTCGTTTTTAGCATTATCAAATATTCCCACACTTGAGCGTTGCTTGTCCTCAAGCAATATTGTCTTGAAATACTAGAATCACTTCTTTATTCTTCACACTTTGTACATCAGTGATTTCTATACGGCGGTATAAACAATGGTAGTAACGATATGGTTTACAGTCCCACATGACTATAAAAATTTAGATCCATTAAGGAAATTGGATCTTTATGAAAACATTTGATCTTTTGAAAATTAAATCTAGTTTTTACCCTAGATAAGTTTTCCGGAATAACCCTTTACCGGTGTTTGCAAAATATTTTTGTGGGTTTGGTGGGTTTCAGATTTGAAAATTTTAGCTCAAAACTTGCGGTTTTGTGTCACCCACTTGCTAACCTTGTATTTGGAAAGCAACACGTCCAGTTTACTTGTTCCGTATATTACCTTTCGGTAAACTACCGTCCGGTTGTAAAGGAAAGCGTTGAACAAGCAACTGTTTAAGGCAATGTCCCGTGACATGCTTTTGATTATGGTCTATAACGTGTCGGACGCAATTACTATCCTTGGTAGGAGCAATAGTAAAGCTCACCCTTATAATTTGTCGGTCTGGCACAAGGTCCTGTCTTTGACCATGTTATGCAACCACCGTTCTTACGGTTGACACCCGATTTAGTTCAGGTGACCTAATGAATTCCAGGTGAATTCCTAGGATTTTTCGTTCAATGGTAATGAACGCATTGAAAATAGGGTTTTCAGAAAACAAATCGGTTTATAATTTTGATCAAAATATTTTCTCGTTCAAGCTCGAGTTTAGATATCATTGAATTCCATGAGTTTGTAATTCTCAATCTTTAAGGTCAATCTCTAGGATTGAGTAATATCAGTCTTAAAAGCTGATTTTTAATCTTTAAGGAGATTATCCTTTCTGGGGATCTGATTCATTAGCCTTATCCAGCTAATTTGCACGGTGCCTCCCCATTGTACGAGATAAATCCTTCTCATGGTTAGGATAAATCTGACCACTTGGCGACCCTGTTTAATGCTGAGGTCCGTGGATTTCCTGCTGATTTTAGTGATGACTTTTCTAGATTTTTCGTCAACCTACAGCTGGTCTGAACGACAACTTCATGACCTAAATCAAGAAGCGCGTGTCTTTTTCGGAAGACTTTACTTCCTTTTAATGATGGAATTGATTCATTGTGTAGATCCATCTCTTCTTTTCTTTCATCGGGTAAAACAGTTTAGTTTAGTTCAAAGCAAAAGTATTTTCAGTTATTTGTTACAAATATATGTGACATATGTTTAAAATAACTTGGTAAATTTTCCCACACTTGGCTTTTTATTTTTCTTTTTATCGTCCTCTATTCCATTTTAAATGAATTTTAACATTTTAGTTTGTTTCTCAATTTATGTCCTTTCCGAGGTAACAATAATTTCGGTGTTAAAACCTAGTTTTATCGTTCATAAATATGTATAAACATGATTTGAATTCATTTAATTGAAAAATTTTACTAGAATTGGGTAGTCAGTATATAAGACTAGTGCTGTTCTTTTTTATCAGAGAGCACTAGATTCTAATACAACTACTGCTTTACTAGTATTTTTAATGGTAACCAAGTGTATAAAGTAAAAAATTTTAAAATCCGAAAGAATTTAACCCCTTCCCACACTTAAGATCTTGCAATGCCCTCATTTGCAAGAAATCAGTAACAATTTAAATTATTGAGGGTGATTTGTGTGAAAATGATTAAATTTTTACCAAAGTTTCCAAATATATTGGCGTTTGTTTGCTGAATGATAAATGGTGCACGTCATTTGTTCATTCCGTCTTGTTGTTATTTCACATATATTTTGCATCATTGTCGTCAAAATTAGTTGCTTTTGCTGAACTTAATGCCAGTCTTTGAAAATGCGTTGTTTTACCCTGTTGTGTACATAAGATAAACTGCAAACATATATACATATTTTTGAAGTTTGGTTTATTACCCCACATTCAAAAATTATTAAAATCTAAGAATAAAAGTTAGATAATTATAAAAATGATTACAATATTAACAAAAATATTAATTACAAATTACAAAATAATAAAAATAAGTAAACTAAGGATGATATTGGTACCAATAGGGGTTCCAGGCATACCCATACGTGCTATAGAATGCTTCGGCAGGATCATACGTAGGATATGGTGGCTGCATCTCTATCGACCAAGGAGGGAAGACGGGTTTCGGAGTAGGAATATAGTTTCTACCTATATGTTGGCAATGCGCTATGATCTGGTTCTGATGAACTTGCCAATCTTCAAATGCTCTCTGTCTAGCATTTTCGTATTCCTGAGAAGCTATAAACCTATGCATTTCTTGCATCTCATTCCCCCCTCCTACATTACCTTGTTCCTGGTTTCTCTCTACCTGTGGATGTCTACCATTGTATCGTACTGCGGCGTTATTTCGCCGCTTCAACACTTTCGCACCATGGTATACATTTAAACCTATAGTGTCGCGGGGTTCCGGCTTTTCTACTAATAATCCCCCTCGACTTATATCCACACCGAGATATTCACCAATCAAAGTAATAAAAATACCACCTCCTATTATGCTATGTGGACGCATCCCTCGAACCATAGCTGATAAATAATAACCCACACAATATGGTATACTTACAGCGCTGTGTGGGTCTCGAATACACATATGGTAAAACAAATCTTGTTCATTTACCTTTTCTTTGTTTTTACCCCTTTGTGTAATCGAATTAGCTAAAAACCTATGTATTACTCTTAATTCGGCTCTATCTATATCCAAATAAGAGTAGTTTCCCCCTTTGAAACGGTGGTGGCTTGTCATTTGACTCCACACACCGTGTGTATCAAAATTCTCATCTATTTTCCTACCGTTTAGTATCAATCCTCTACAATCGGCAGACGCTAATTCCTCAGGCGTGTATATACGTAAAGCCTGAGCCATGTCCAGTAAAGACATGTGGCGCATCGAACCGCCTAACAAAAATCTAATAAAAGAACGATCGGTTAAACTAGCTACCCGATCATTCAACTCTATACTACATAACAACTCTTCACACCATACTTTATATACAGGTCTGCGTATGGTGAATAAACATATCCAGTCATTAAAAGAAGAATTACCATACCTCTGTACCAGTAATTCCCTAATTGGCCCGGCCAATTCTACAGCTTCCAAGGGTCCCCATTCTATGACCCTCGGTACCTCAACAACCTTAGAGTGAAGAGTATGCAAACCCCGTTGATATTTTGGATAATCTATCCAAAGTCTGTCAAATCTCAGGTTCGGGTGCAACTGTTCCAAGTGCATATCTGAAAAGGTCATGACTGGATGAGGTACATCCTGCTTGTAGTAGTTATCTACCTCCTGTTGTTCCAAGTTCTCAGCAGGAGCATGGTGGGCTTGGGATGAAGATTCACCCCTTTCATTCGTTTTTCTTGAGTAGTTCCTAGATATCATCCTTCTCAACATGATTTTAGCAAAAAATTTGGTGATTAACGGCTAAAAATTGAGATTTTTGGAGGTGATTTTCGTGGGTTTTCGGGTTCTTTTTCGAGTGTTTATGCAGTATGTTTGTGTGTGGGGGAGTGACTGATCGAGCAGCTATTTTTATTTTTTTTTTCTGGGTTTTGATCCCTCCGCGAGTCGCGGAGGTTTACACTTAAAACTCCGCGAGTCGCGGAGTTACTTTTTTTTTTTTTTTTTTTTTTTTTTTTTTTTATAATCTTTAACTTATAAAACAATTAAGAAATTAATTTTAAAATTTTGTTTCCCTTGTTATTTAGGACGAGGTCGTTTCGGATCGATGTCCTAGTCCGTCTCTCGACAAAATTTTAAAATTTGTCTTTTTGTAGCGATTGTTTTAAAAGCTAAGATTTTTGGGTTTTTTAATGTTTTTGCATACTTTAAATCAATAAGATTAAAAATAATGATAATAAAAGTTCTCGTCCCTCCCTCGGGTAAAGCAATTTCGGTTCAAAGACCTAGTCTTCAACTTACGACGAATTTTAAAAATCATATTCTTAACTTAATGAGATAAAGTAAATTTTTGTTTTTAAATTCACACAACATAAATATAAAATTCAAAATTAAAAATTAAAAAAAATTCACACCAAACTTAAAATTTGAAATGCATAAAATTAAAAATTAATATTTTAAAAATTAAAAATTCACACCAAACTTAATTTAAAAATTCATATTTTAAATTCACACCAAACTTATATTAATTTTTCAAATATTTACAATTTTAAATATATTGTTTTTACAAAATTTACAATATTAATTTAAGGTTTAAATATTAATTTTAAAAACATGGTAAAAATAAATTTAAAAATCTTTTTGTCTTTTTATCCCACTTTAATCAATCAAATATTATCAAAAATATGCGCCCCTCTTTTCGGTAAAGTAATTTCGGTTCCAAGACCTAATTTGACTCATGACGAATTTTTGAAATATTTTGGTTTGATTGTTTAAAGATATTTATACCTTAAGAATAAACGTTAAATTTCGCAGTGATGTAATAAATTTTTGAACGATATCAATAATTTCGGTCGCCAAACCTAATTTTATTTAATACCAATTTAATACTTTTTAGCGAACAAATTAGCGTTTATTATCAAAAGGTTAAAAATAAAAATAAAAATAAAAACTATACAGACATACCTGTGAAATAGATTTCTTAGTTATATGATCTATTATATTCATAAGATAGTCGGTTTAATTGGTTTTCCATGGCTGCATAGGCGTAACCTCGAGCATTCATTGTCTTTTCTTCTAAACATATGAATGGTCCGTCTCTGCATAAAGTAACAAATTTGGTATTTGAATAGGTTTGATTATTTGAACATTTACCTCCATGTGACCATTTTCCGCATTTATGACATTTTTCTAGGTGTCGTGCTCTTCTTTTCGCTGCGGATTTTGATTTTCCTTTACCAAATTGTAACTTATTATCTTCGCATCTGGATCCTTTTCTAACTCCGTCCATTCTTCCTCTGATTACTGATACTAATTCACTCGGTAGTATGTCATTATTTCTTTTAGTGATCAAAGCGTGTAGCATTAGACCATGGTTTAATTCACAGGCAGTCTTCATTTTGTAAAAACCTAAAAAAAAATAAAAATTCAGAATGGGGGGAGAAGACTAGTTCTTTAAGGTCTGCTAGGGAAAGACCATACGTGTTCCATTTTCGAGAACTACACGAAAACAGACAATCTAACTCTAACAGAAATACATATTATCCCTTAAACACTTGATTCTCCCCACACTTAGTTAGCTGTGGTGTCAAAATTGTGATTAACTTCGTTGTCGACTTCCATCGGACCCTGTATGTAATGTTTAACTCTGTGACCATTAACTTTAAATTCAATCCCATTTGAATTTATTAATTCTATCGTTCCGTATGGGAAAACTCTTTTGACTATGAATGGTCCAGACCATCTTGATTTCAATTTTCCAGGAAATAGCTTGAATCGTGAATTGAAAAGAAGAACTCTGTCTCCTTCTTTAAATTCTTTTGAATTTCTGATTCTTTTATCATGCCATTTCTTCGTTCTTTCTTTATAGATTAACGAATTATCGTATGCTTCATGTCTTAATTCTTCTAATTCGTTTAGTTGACTTAATCGTAGACGTCCAGCTTCATGTAAATCAAGATTACATGTCTTCAAAGCCCAAAATGCTTTGTGTTCAATTTCTACTGGAAGATGACATGCTTTTCCATACACAAGTCTAAAAGGTGTGGTTCCAATTGGAGTTTTGTAGGCTGTTCTAAAAGCCCAGAGTGCATCCTCCAATTTAATGGACCATTCCTTCGGATTTGATCCTACGGTTTTCTCTAGAATACGTTTTAAGGCTCGGTTTGTATTTTCAACTTGTCCACTTGTTTGTGGATGATATGCGGTGGAGATTTTATGAGTTACTCCATATCTTTTAAGAACTTTCTCAAGTTGATTATTACAGAAATGAGTACCCCGATCACTTATTAAAGCTTTCGGTGTTCCAAACCTTGCAAAAAGACGTTTTAAAAAATTAACTACAACTCGTGCATCGTTAGTTGGGAGAGCTTGTGCTTCCGCCCATTTAGATACATAATCAATGGCTACGAGTATATATAGATTATTATGAGATTTTGGAAATGGACCCATAAAGTCAATACCCCAAATGTCAAATACTTCACATACTTGGATGACATTTTGTGGCATTTCATCACGTTGACTTATTCTTCCGGCCCTTTGACATGCATCACAGGATTTGCAAAGAAGGTGTGCGTCTTTGTAAATTGTAGGCCAATAGAATCCAGCTTCATAAACTTTTCTTGCTGTTAGTTGAGGCCCATAATGCCCTCCTGTTGGTCCTGTGTGACAATGGTTTAAAATTTTACTAGCTTCATCTCCAAATACACATCGGCGTATTATTCCATCGGGACAACTTTTAAACAGATGTGGATCTTCCCAGAAATAGTGTTTTATATCACTGAAGAATTTCTTTCGTCTTTGGTACGATAATCCTTTTTCAAGGAATCCACAAACTAAGTAGTTTGCATAGTCTGCAAACCATGGGATTTCTTTATAATCTATCTTCAATAGATATTCATCAGGAAAGTTGTCTTGTATGGCCGATTCATTTAGAACTTCTAATTCGGGATTTTCAAGACGAGAAAGATGATCAGCGGCGAGATTTTCTGCTCCCTTTTTATCTCGGATTTCAATATCAAACTCTTGTAAGAGTAAGATCCAACGGATTAATCTTGGTTTAGCATCTTGTTTTGAAAATAGGTATCTAAGAGCAGAATGGTCGGTATAGACCACCGTTTTTGCTAGAACGAGATATGATCGAAATTTGTCAAAAGCAAAGACAATAGCAAGGAGTTCTTTTTCAGTAGTTGTATAGTTCGTTTGTGCTCCTTGTAATGTCTTACTAGCATAATATATAGGTTGAAATCGTTTTTCAATCCTTTGTCCTAAAACGGCTCCCATTGCAAAATCACTTGCATCGCACATTAGTTCAAATGGTAGATTCCAATTTGGTGTTATCATGATCGGTGCATTAGTGAGTTTTTCTTTAAGAATATTAAAAGATTTGATACATTCATCTGAAAAGATGAATGGCGCATCCTTTTCTAGGAGTTTATTCATAGGAGTGGCAATTTTAGAAAAATCTTTTATAAAACGTCGGTAAAAACCGGCATGCCCTAGAAAACTCCTAACTCCTCTAACATTGGTGGGATGTGGAAGTTTAGCAATTACATCTACTTTGGCTCTATCCACTTCAATTCCTTCTTTTGAAATTTTATGTCCAAGAACGATGCCTTCTTTAACCATGAAATGGCATTTCTCCCAATTAAGTACTAGATTTGATTTTTCGCATCTAATTAGCATTTGTTCCAGATTTACTAGACATGATTTAAATGTATCACCGAAGACTGAAAAGTCATCCATGAATACTTCCATGCATTCTTCTATCATGTCATGAAAAATCGCCATCATACACCTTTGAAAGGTTGCAGGGGCGTTGCAAAGTCCAAATGGCATGCGTTTGTAAGCAAAAGTACCATAAGGGCACGTGAATGTGGTTTTCTCTTGGTCCTCGGGTGCTATTGGAATTTGAAAATATCCGGAAAATCCATCTAGAAAACAATAGTAACTATTTCCGGCTAATCTTTCCAACATTTGATCTATGAAAGGTAAGGGAAAGTGATCTTTTCTGGTGGCGTCATTTAATTTTCTATAATCAATACACACACGCCATCCTGTTACAGTCCTAGTAGGAATAAGCTCATTTTTCTCATTTGTAATGACAGTCATACCACCCTTCTTAGGTACGCATTGAACTGGGCTTACCCATGGACTATCAGAAATTGGATATATCAAACCTGCATCTAGCAGCTTAATAATCTCTTTCTTAACTACATCTTGCATATTAGGATTTAGTCTTCGTTGGCGTTGCACATACGTTTTATGACCTTCTTCCATAAGGATTTTATGTATGCAATACGAAGGACTTATTCCTTTAATATCATGAATCTTCCATGCAATGGCTGGTTTATGAGCTTTCAACACAGAAATGAGTTGTGATTTCTCATTTTCAGTAAGAGAAGACGATATTATTACAGGTAATTCAGATTCACCATGTAAATAAGCGTATTCCAAATGGTTTGGAAGTGGCTTTAATTCTAATTTCGGAGGTTCTTCTATCGATGATTTATATCGATATCTGTCTTCTTCTTTTAGCATTTGAATTTCTTCTGTTGTTGGTTCATATCCATTAGCTATAAGTGTAGCTAACATTTCGGCTTCATCAATTGGTTCATTACTTTCTCCTAAAAAACATTCTCCTGTTCCTTGTAATTCTGGAAATTCTTCTAATAATTCTGCATGTGCATCTATAGTTTGAATATAATAACATGTATCATCTGCAGATTGTGGTTGTTGCATTGCTCTATCAACTGAAAAGGTAACACTCTCATCCTCTATACTTAGGGTCAGTTTCTTACCGAACACGTCTATCATTGCTTTAGCCGTGTTTAAGAATGGTCTTCCTAATATGAGAGGAACTTGAGAATCTTCTTCCATGTCTAAAACAACAAAATCTACTGGAAATACTAAAGTACCAACTTTAACTAGCATGTTCTCCATTATCCCTCTAGGATATTTTATTGATCTATCGGCTAGTTGTATGCTTATTCTGGTTGGTTTCAATTCTCCAAGGTCTAGTTTAGCGTATAGTGAATACGGCATTAGATTTATACTAGCACCTAAGTCTGCCAATGCTTCTATTGAACTAAGACTACCCAGAAAACATGGAATTGTGAAACTTCCTGGATCAGATAGTTTTTCCGGTATCTTATTCAACAGCACTGCTGAACAATTAGCATTCATAGTAACAGCCGAGAGTTCTTCCATTTTCTTTCTATTCGTGATTAGATCTTTCAAGAATTTAGCATATCTTGGCATTCCTGAAATTACATCAATGAAAGGAAGATTTACATTTATCTGTTTAAACATATCCAAGAATTTGGATTGCTCGGCTTCAAGTTTTTCCTTCTTCATTTTACTCGGGTAAGGAAGTGGTGGTTGGTATGGTTTAACATAAGGTTTATCCTTAACTGTGTTATCTTCATTAACCTTTTCAACTACCGGTTCTTTTTCCTTATCTTGATCTGGTTGTGGTTCTTGTGGAGTAGGAATAGTTTCATCAGAAGTTACAGGTATTTCAGGTGATTTAAGTGTTGTACCACTTCTTGTGGTAATAGCTTTAGCTGTTTCATTCCGGGGGTTAGCATTTGTATCACTAGGTAAACTTCCCGGTTTTCTTTCACCTATTAACCTTGCTAGGTTACTTACTTCTTGTTCCAGATTTTGAATAGAAGCTTGTTGGTTTCTAAATGCTTGAGCATTTTGTTCATTGGTTTGTTTTTGAGATGTGAAAAACTGCGTTTGAGTTTCAACTAGCTTCGTCATCATATCTTCTAAATTCGGCTTTTTATCATCGGTTTGTTGTGGTGGTTTGTTTTGAAAATTCGGTCTTTGCTGATTATAAGTATTATTGGATACTTGTTGATTGCTAGGACCTTGTTGGTTGTTGTATGGAATATTTCGGTTATAATTCTGGTTTTGATTGTAAATCGGTCTTGGCGGTTGATAATTATTCTGATAATTATTTCCAGGCCTTTGGTTTATGTATGAAATATTCTCTCTTTGTTCCATTGTTAATTCAATGCTGAGACAATCTTTTGTCAAATGTGGTCCTCCACACTGCTCACAACTAATTCGTATAGCATGAATATCTTTAGTCATTTTTTCCATTCGTCTCTCGAAAGCATCTATCTTTGCCGAAATGGAATCTAAGTCATGGCTAGAATCGGCTCTAGCTGCTTTAGATGATCTAATGATATCTTTTTCTTGGTGCCACTCATGTGAGTGGGAAGCAGTATTATCAATAATTTTGTAAGCATCAGTTTCGGTTTTCTTCATAATAGAACCACCAGCTGCTATATCTATGTCTTTCCTTGTAGTGATGTCGCATCCTTGGTAAAATATTTGTACTATTTGACAGGTGTCTAAACCATGTTGCGGACATCCTCTTAACAACTTTCCATATCTTGTCCACGCCTCATATAGAGTTTCATTTGGCTTCTGTGTGAACGTAACAATTTCTGCTTGAAGTCTTACGGCTTTAGATGCAGGAAAAAATTGTTTAAGAAATTTGTCAATTAAAACATCCCATGTATCAATCGCCCCTTCAGGTAACGATTCCAACCAATCTTTGGCTTCTCCCTTTAAAGTCCAGGGAAATAACATGAGATATATTTGTTCATCCTCCACTTCTCGGATTTTAAATAGTGTGCAGATCCTATTAAAGGTACGTAGATGTTCATTTGGATCTTCCTTCGGCGCACCACTAAATTGGCATTGATTAGTCACCATGTGTAAAATTTGTCCTTTGATTTCATAATCTGGCGCATTAATGTCTGGATGAGTAATTGCGTGACCTTGGCCAGTGCGTTTAGCTCTCATTCGGTCTTCCATACTTAAAGGTTCCAGATTCTCCATAATTGAATTTGTTGAATCGGTATCACTAGATGATTCTGATTTAATAGTTCGTTCCTCAACAATCTCTGTTTGAATGATTGGTGGTTCCGGAGGAAAGTTTAATGGTTCAGGATCTATGAACCGTTCCTGAATATTCTCTGGATTCTCAATTGTGAGGTTGGGTTCAAAAAATGGATTATCGGAAATTTGAACTGAAGTACTTGGTCGACTGGATGACGATTCTAAAGAAAAATCAACGGCGGTTATATTTGTTAAACGATGTCTTGATCGAGTTACAGGTGGTGAACGTACAAAAGGTGATGAACGTCTTGCTCGGTGCATTCACTGAATATCCTATTAGTTTTAAAAAGGAAAGAAAAATTATAATAAGTTATCCAATCAATAGACTTTTCTGATTTTGCCCACGTTTCGAATAGCCAAAAGATGCAGCAGAGGGGCAGGATTCGTTTGGTCTCAATATAATTGAGGACTGTTTGGCTCCAATAACCCGGTCCACGTACAAATCCAACTATTACTACGAACCAGAAAATTTTGATGTCTATCAATTTAACCACTTAAAATAAATTTTCGTAATTTTAAGAAATTTAGATAAGAAGTAGAAAAAAAATTCTAAGTCCTAAAACTAGAATAGCGAGAAATAAGAGAGAAAAAGAGTTCGTCGCAAAAGGTCGAAAAAGAAAAAATGGTTGAAAAATAAAAGAAACTTATAAAAACTTAAAAATACTTAATTAATTTAACCTTATTACTACAACTAACTTAAAATTATAATCGCAAATTGAAATTACTAATTGGAATGATAATTGATACATAGTAAAAGGTGTCTAAAAATATTAAAGCTTACAGGAAAAACTAAATCCCAAATGAAAATAACTTAAAAAGAAACTAAAACTTAAAAAGGCGTCGCAAAATTCTAAAGCACCTAAATCTTAGTCTAAAGAAAAAGCACTTAAGGAATTCTACGGCAAAGCCTAAAAATCTAGGAGTAAAAATAACTATAGCTAAAACTAAGTTTAAAATTAAATATGAGCTAAAAATACAAAAGTTACGCTACAACGATTAAAAAGGTACAAAATATAAAAATATACAAAAAAAAAATTGTAAAAAGTACAATTTTTATAAAAATATTATTTTATTTTATTTATTTTACTAAACTATTAATTTTACAATTTAATAAAAACATAATTAATACTAAATACATAAATATAAAGTAAAAAGTAAAAATAAAACTAAAATTAATAATAATAATAATAATAATTAAGTTAAATAATAATAATAATAAATTATAACCCGTAATCAATGCGAAATTAGGGTTTTGTCCGTGTGTCAGAAGCCTTCCGCGAGTCGCGGCAAAAAGAGAAGAAAACCCCGCGAGTCGCGGGGTTCAGAATTTGAGCTGACAGGTTTCACTTTTACGCGTTTTTCTTTTTATTTTTTTTTTCTTTTTATTTTGTTTTCTGTTTTTTTAATTAAATAAAAGATATTAAAATTAAAACTTATATTTTTATAAACTAAAATAAAAAATAAAGAAACTTATAAAACTTAAATATTTAACAAAATTCTAAAAATACTTATATTTTTTTGTTTTTCTTTTTATATTTTTTGAATATTTAAAACGTATTTTTACAAAAACGAATTTTAATAAAAGTAGATAAAAATCTTTTTTTTTTTTTTTTATTAGCGTTGCGCTTCCGGCTTTTAAGAGTTATTCCCCGGCAGCGGCGCCAAAAATACTTGATGCGAAGCGAGGTGTATATAAAATAGTTATTATTTTACTAGGAAAACACTATTAAATACGATACAATTTTACACAAGATATTTATTTATTTATAGAATGGATATACTTAAACCTTGCTACAACACTTATAGGCAGTGTACCTAATCGTACAGTAGTGTAGTTTTTAGTAAGTCCGGTTCGTTCCACAGGGAAATCTTTAAACAAAGCTCAACGCTATATTAACTTACTTTTATAAAAATACAAATATATATATAAGTAATATTATTATTATAAAGGGGGGTTTTTACCGTTTAATGACCGGTTTGTCGATTTTAAAACTTTAGTCGCAGTTAAAACCTAATGTAAAATATAAAATAAATACAAGACTTAAATTAAAGCGTAAAGTAAATAATGAAATTGCGAATAATAAAAATGCGATAAAATAAAATTGCGATAATTAAAAAGTACGATAATTAAAAGTGCGATAAAATAAAATAACAATAAATAAAAGTGCGATAATTAGAAGTGCAATTAAATATAAAATAAAGGAAATTAAATATGAAATAAAAGAATTATGCTTATTTAAACTTCCGTAATCATGATGTTTGACGTGTTGATTTTAGTTTTATGCCCATGGGTTAATTGTCTTTTGTCCTGGATTATTCAATATGTCCGTCTGGTTTTTGTCCATAACAGTCCATCAGTCATAAATATAAATTGCAAGTGTCCTTGTCAAATTATTATTATACCCGAAGATAAATATTCCAACTAATTGGGGATTCGAATTGTAACAAGGTTTTAATACTTTGTTTAATGAATACACCAGGTTATCGACTGCGTGTAAACCAAGGTTTTACTACTTTGTTAACAATTACACCAATTACCCTTGAATGTAATTTCACCCCTGTTTTAATTATTCTAGTGGCTATTAATCCATTCCCGTGTCCGGTTAAATGAACGATTATTCGTACAAATAAATACCCCGCCCATCGTGTCCGATCGAGTGTATATGGTAATTTATAGGGACGCCCAATTGTAAATCTTTATATTAACATTAACAAACTTTCATTTAGTTAAACAAATATAAAGCCCATTAATAGCCCATAGCCTAGTTTCCACAAGTGTCGTTCTTTTGTCCAAACCCCAATTATGGTACAAAGCCCAATTACCCAATTTTAGTAATTAGCCCAACATCATGATTACTTCGTTTTAAATAAGCATAATAATAACTTAGCTACGAGACATTAATATAAAAAGGTTGAACATAACTTACAATGATTAAAAATAGCGTAGCGTTACACGGACAGAATTTCGACTTACACCCTTACAACATTCGCTAACATACCCTTATTATTAGAATTATAATTAAAATTAAAATATAAATTATAAATATAAATATATATTACTTCGTATGAATGAGAAGAAAAAATGATGATGATTTTGATCAGAATTCGGGTTGATTTATAGCCAGATTTGATTTTTGGGGCTCCGCGACTCGCGGCCAAATACCCTTAAAACTCCGCGAGTCGCGGAGAGGTATTTACATTTTACACCCTTGGAGTTTCCTGCTGCCGACGGTTTTAAATATATATATATAATATATATATAATTAATATAATTAATTTTATATTATATTATATTTTAACTTGTAATTTTTAGTCCGTTGCGTCGAGCGTTAAGAGTTGACTCTGGTCCCGGTTCCGGATTTTCGAACGTCCTCGCGTACAATTTAATATCTTGTACTTTGCGTTTTGAATCTTGTACTCTTGTGATTTCGAGACGTTTCTTATCAATAATTGGAACCTTTTTGATTGTCTTTTGTACTTTTGAGCTTTTTGGTCGTTTGCGTCTTCAATTCGTCAAATCTGTCTTTTGTCTTCACCTTTTATTATTTAAACGAATATCTCTTGTAAATAGAACAATTGCAACTAAAAGCTTGTCTTTCTTGAGGAATAATGCTATGAAATATATGTTCGTTTTTAGCATTATCAATAAACTTTGATTTAAAAGTTGTTATTCTGAGAAAATGATTTTTATTATGAACATGAAACTATATCCAAAAATTATGGTTAAACTCAAAGTGGAAGTATGTTTTCTAAAATGGTCATCTAGACGTCGTTCTTTCGACTGAAATGACTACCTTTACAAAAACGACTTGTAACTTATCTTTCCGACTATAAACCTATACTTTTTCTGTTTAGATTCATAAAATAGAGTTCAATATGAAATCATAGCAATTTGATTCACTCAAAACGGATTTAAAATGAAGAAGTTATGGGTAAAACAAGATTGGATAATTTTTCTCATTTTAGCTACGTGAAAATTGGTAACAAATCTATTCCAACCATAACTTAATCAACTTGTATTGTATATTATGTAATCTTGAGATACCATAGACACGTATACAATGTTTCGACCTATCATGTCGACACATCTATATATATTTCGGAACAACCATAGACACTCTATATGTGAATGTTGGAGTTAGCTATACAGGGTTGAGGTTGATTCCAAAATATATATAGTTTGAGTTGTGATCAATACTGAGATACGTATACACTGGGTCGTGGATTGATTCAAGATAATATTTATCGATTTATTTCTGTACATCTAACTGTGGACAACTAGTTATAGGTTACTAACGAGGACAGCTGACTTAATAAACTTAAAACATCAAAATATATTAAAAGTGTTGTAAATATATTTTGAACATACTTTAATATATATGTATATATTGTTATAGGTTCGTGAATCAACAGTGGCCAAGTCTTACTTCCCGACGAAGTAAATCTGTAAAAGTGAGTTATAGTCCCACTTTTAAAATCTAATATTTTTGGGATGAGAATACATGCAGGTTTTATAAATGATTTACAAAATAGACACAAGTACGTGAAACTACATTCTATGGTTGAATTATCGAAATCGAATATGCCCCTTTTTATTAAGTCTGGTAATCTAAGAATTAGGGAACAGACACCCTAATTGACGCGAATCCTAAAGATAGATCTATTGGGCCTAACAAACCCCATCCAAAGTACCGGATGCTTTAGTACTTCGAAATTTATATCATATCCGAAGGGTGTCCCGGAATGATGGGGATATTCTTATATATGCATCTTGTTATTGTCGGTTACCAGGTGTTCACCATATGAATGATTTTTATCTCTATGTATGGGATGTGTATTGAAATATGAAATCTTGTGGTCTATTGTTACGATTTGATATATATAGGTTAAACCTATAACTCACCAACATTTTTGTTGACGTTTAAAGCATGTTTATTCTCAGGTGAATATTAAGAGCTTCCGCTGTTGCATACTAAAATAAGGACAAGATTTGGAGTCCATGTTTGTATGATATTGTGTAAAAACTGCATTCAAGAAACTGATTTCGATGTAACATATTTGTATTGTAAACCATTATGTAATGGTCGTGTGTAAACAGGATATTTTAGATTATCATTATTTGATAATCTACGTAAAGCTTTTTAAACCTTTATTTATGAAATAAAGGTTATGGTTTGTTTTAAAAATGAATGCAGTCTTTGAAAAATGTCTCATATAGAGGTCAAAACCTCGCAACGAAATCAATTAATATGGAACGTTTTTAATCAATAAGAACGGGACATTTCAGTTGGTATCCGAGCGTTGGTCTTAGAGAACCAGAAAATTTGCATTAGTGTGTCTTATCGAGTTTGTTAGGATGCATTAGTGAGTCTGGACTTCGACCGTGTTTTCTTTAAAAATGATTGCTTAACATTTTTGTTGGAAACTATATATTTTTAACATATGAATATTATGTGATATATTAATCTCTTAACGTGTTTGATATTATGTGATAGATGTCTACCTCTAGAACAAGTCCCATTGACTCACCTAATAATAATGAAGAGTTAAATGTAAATTGGAATGATTTGTGGACTGATTCACAAGTTCCCGAAGAGGAACCGGAAGAAGAGTCGGAACCGGAAGAAGAATCGGAACCGGAAGAAGAATCGGAACCGGATGAAGAAATAGAACCGGTGGGGGAAATAATAAAACGGTTAAGTAAAAGAAAATCCTCAACCAACCGACCAAAGTTAATTATGGTCAATGGTGTTTCCGCCAAGGAAGCAAAATATTGGGAGGATTACCAATTCTCCGATGAATCGGATTCCGACGAGAATTCCGATGATGTTATAGAAATTACCCCAACTGAATTTAAAAAGGCAAAAGAAAATAATAAGGGAAAGGGCATAAAAATAGAGAAATCTAATTCCAACCCCGATGAACTTTATATGTATCGTCAACCCCCGAAGTCCTTAAGTTGTAACAATGACCCGGGAACCTCTAAACCACCAGGTTTTTCTAAACCAATGTGGACAACGACGGCTCGTATTAGGGGAACATCATATATCCCTAGAAACTTGGCAAAACGAACCAAAACTGAAGAAGAAGAAACGAGCGAGTCGGAATAAGATAGTTGTATTCGTGTGGTGTAATATATGTAATATAGTGTTCTTATGCTTTATGATATATGTAAAAATTGCTTGTATTAATAAGTATTTTTTTATGAAACTAACTCTTGTCTATTTTACAGTTTAAAAACACAAAATGGATAGACAACCCAATATTTTAAGAGACCTACCCGGAGACATGATTGATGAAATCTTGTCTAGAGTCGGCCAGAATTCTTCGGCACAACTATTTAAGGCGAGATCAGTTTGTAAGACATTCGAAGAACGTTCCAAGAATGTCTTGGTTTATAAGAGACTTTCGTTTGAAAGATGGGGGATATCACATTGGGAAACCCATAAGTTACGATGTGTTTACTTTGACGCATATATTGCGGGGAACCCAAATGCTATTTTACGCAACGGGTTAAGAAATTATTTTGACTCAATATATCCGAATATTGGACTT
This sequence comes from Rutidosis leptorrhynchoides, assembly GCF_046630445.1. Taxonomy (NCBI): domain Eukaryota; kingdom Viridiplantae; phylum Streptophyta; class Magnoliopsida; order Asterales; family Asteraceae; genus Rutidosis; species Rutidosis leptorrhynchoides. The sequence continues at coordinate 62,296,584 of NC_092340.1, read as the reverse complement.
CGTGATTTAGAAAAAGCGGCTAACATGCAACATAAAGAAGCATGTTATGCTTACGGATTAGTAATGTTCGCTTCTCACCAAAGTGAGAACAAGAACATCGGGCTACAACTATTAAACAAAACGTTTCCACAAGTGACGGAGTCGGTAATTGGGGTAAGAAATGAGGTTTTTAGATTATTACGGGACTGTTGGACATTACGTAACCCTCGTCCCTTTGATGATGTTACAACACGCTGTCTTATCAACGGCCATAACGGTTATGTTGCACAAGACCAAGGATGGGAAGTAGTCCTAGTAAAACCAGAATGCATGACTTGTTTCTGGACGTATGAATTACGTGTCTTTATTGCCTTTGCCGAACGACTTGTGTACTAGCTAGAATTGTCTTCACAACTATCTTGTATCAAAGTTATTGTGTGCTATATTTCATGCTTTATGTAAAATAAGCGGTATTGTAAGTTTGTAAAATATTGTATAAAAGTTTGAACGCGAAATATTATTACAATCAGTTTTTCATATAGAATTGTAGTAGTTGAATTGTATATTAGCTACTAAGTATGAACTTAACGGGTAGGTACTACCCGAATTTAAACTTATAAAACGCTAATATGAAGAAAAAGCTTTTATAAACGAGTTCATATTATGCTACAAAATACTATTAACTACTCTTAATATTCTGTATGATTAACTTGTTCCATTTAACTATTTTGAAGGAAATGGCACCGACTACTCGACACACCGTGAATATGAATGAAGAGGAATTCCGTACTTTTCTAGCTTCAAATATAGCCGCAGTACAGGCTGCGCTACATACCAACAATAACCTTGGATCTAGCAGTACAGGAAATCGTGTAGGATGCACCTACAAAGAATTCACTGCCTGCAAACCTTTGGAATTTGATGGAACTGAAGGACCGATCGGATTGAAACGGTGGACCGAGAAGGTTGAATCGGTGTTTGCCATAAGTAAGTGTACTGAAGAGGACAAAGTGAAGTACGCTACGCATACCTTCACAGGTTCTGCGTTAACATGGTGGAATACCTATCTAGAGCAAGTGGGACAAGATGATGCGTACGCACTACCGTGGTCAGCATTCAAGCACTTGATGAACGAGAAGTACCGTCCCAGAACCGAGGTCAATAAGCTCAAGACAGAACTTAGAGGGTTACGAACCCAAGGATTTGATATTACCACGTACGAAAGACGATTCACAGAATTGTGCCTATTGTGTCCTGGAGCATTCGAAGATGAGGAAGAGAAGATCGACGCGTTTGTGAAAGGATTACCGGAAAGAATCCAAGAAGATATAAGTTCACACGAGCCCGCCTCCATACAACAGGCATGTAGAATGGCTCACAAACTAGTGAACCAGATTGAAGAAAGAATTAAAGAACAGACTGCTGAAGAGGCCAATGTGAAGCAAGTCAAAAGAAAGTGGGAGGAAAACGGTGATAAGAATCACCAATACAACAACAACAGCAATTACAACAATAATCGCAACAATTATCCCAACAATCGCAACATCAATCGCAACTACAACAAACGGCCCAACAACAACAACAACAACAACAACATCAACTACAACAATCATCCCAACAACAATAATAACCGCAACAACAATAACAATCAGAAGCAGCTATGCCAAAGGTGTGAAAAGAATCACTCGGGGTTCTGCACCAAATTTTGCAACAAGTGTAAAAGAAATGGTCATAGTGCGGCGAAGTGTGAGGTCTACGGACCAGGGGTTAATAGAACGAAAGGAACAAATGGTGTCGGAACGAGTAATGGCGGAGCAAGTAGTGTCGGAGCAAGTTATGCCAATGTAGTTTGTTATAAATGTGGAAAACCAGGCCACATTATTAGAAATTGCCCGAACCAGGAGAACACGAATGGACAAGGCCGTGGAAGAGTTTTCAATATTAATGCGGTAGAGGCACAGGAAGACCCGGAGCTTGTTACGGGTACGTTTCTTATTGACAATAAATCTGCTTATGTTTTATTTGATTCGGGTGCGGATAGAAGCTATATGAGTAGAGATTTTTGTGCTAAATTAAGTTGTCCATTGACGCCTTTGGATAGTAAATTTTTACTCGAATTAGCAAATGGTAAATTAATTTCAGCAGATAATATATGTCGGAATCGAGAAATTAAACTGGTTAGCGAAACATTTAAGATTGATTTGATACCAGTAGAGTTAGGGAGTTTTGATGTGATAATCGGTATGAACTGGTTGAAAGAAGTGAAAGCGGAGATCGTTTGTTACAAAAATGCAATTCGCATTATACGAGAAAAAGGAAAACCCTTAATGGTGTACGGAGAAAAGGGCAACACGAAGCTACATCTTATTAGTAATTTGAAGGCACAAAAACTAATAAGAAAAGGTTGCTATGCTGTTCTAGCACACGTCGAGAAAGTACAAACTGAAGAAAAGAGCATCAATGATGTTCCCATTGCAAAAGAATTTCCCGATGTATTTCCGAAAGAATTACCGGGATTACCCCCACATCGATCCGTTGAATTTCAAATAGATCTTGTACCAGGAGCTGCACCAATAGCTCGTGCTCCTTACAGACTCGCACCCAGCGAGATGAAAGAACTACAAAGCCAATTACAAGAACTTTTAGAGCGTGGTTTCATTCGACCAAGCACATCACCGTGGGGAGCTCCTGTTTTGTTTGTCAAGAAGAAAGATGGTACATTCAGGTTGTGTATCGACTACCGAGAGTTGAACAAACTTACCATCAAGAACCGCTACCCACTACCGAGAATCGACGACTTATTTGATCAACTACAAGGCTCGTATGTTTATTCAAAGATTGACTTACGTTCCGGGTATCATCAAATGCGGGTGAAAGAAGATGATATTCCAAAGACTGCTTTCAGAACACGTTACGGTCATTACGAGTTTATGGTCATGCCGTTTGGTTTAACTAATGCACCAGCTGTGTTCATGGACCTTATGAACCGAGTGTGTGGACCATACCTTGACAAGTTTGTCATTGTTTTCATTGATGACATACTTATTTACTCAAAGAATGACCAAGAACACGGTGAACATTTGAGAAAGGTGTTAGAAGTATTGAGGAAGGAAGAATTGTACGCTAAGTTTTCAAAGTGTGCATTTTGGTTGGAAGAAGTTCAATTCCTCGGTCACATAGTGAACAAAGAAGGTATTAAGGTGGATCCGGCAAAGATAGAAACTGTTGAAAAGTGGGAAACCCCAAAAACTCCGAAACACATACGCCAGTTTTTAGGACTAGCTGGTTACTACAGAAGGTTCATCCAAGACTTTTCCAGAATAGCAAAACCCTTGACTGCATTAACGCATAAAGGGAAGAAATTTGAATGGAATGATGAACAAGAGAAAGCGTTTCAGTTATTGAAGAAAAAGCTAACTACGGCACCTATATTGTCATTGCCTGAAGGGAATGATGATTTTGTGATTTATTGTGATGCATCAAAGCAAGGTCTCTGTTGTGTATTAATGCAACGAACGAAGGTGATTGCTTATGCGTCTAGACAATTGAAGATTCACGAACAAAATTATACGACGCATGATTTGGAATTAGGCGCGGTTGTTTTTGCATTAAAGACTTGGAGGCACTACTTATATGGGGTCAAAAGTATTATATATACCGACCACAAAAGTCTTCAACACATATTTAATCAGAAACAACTGAATATGAGGCAGCGTAGGTGGATTGAATTATTGAATGATTACGACTTTGAGATTCGTTACCACCCGGGGAAGGCAAATGTGGTAGCTGATGCCTTGAGCAGGAAGGACAGAGAACCCATTCTAGTAAAATCTATGAATATAATGATTCATAATAACATTACTACTCAAATAAAGGAGGCGCAACAAGGAGTTTTAAAAGAGGGAAATTTAAAGGATGAAATACCCAAAGGATCGGAGAAGCATCTTAATATTCGGGAAGACGGAACCCGGTATAGGGCTGAAAGGATTTGGGTACCAAAATTTGGAGATATGAGAGAAATGGTACTTAGAGAAGCTCATAAAACCAGATGCTCAATACATCCTGGAACGGGGAAGATGTACAAGGATCTCAAGAAACATTTTTGGTGGCCGGGTATGAAAGCCGATGTTGCTAAATACGTAGGAGAATGTTTGACGTGTTCTAAGGTCAAAGCTGAGCATCAGAAACCATCAGGTCTACTTCAACAACCCGAAATCCCGGAATGGAAATGGGAAAACATTACCATGGATTTCATCACTAAATTGCCAAGGACTGCAAGTGGTTTTGATACTATTTGGGTAATAGTTGATCGTCTCACCAAATCAGCACACTTCCTACCAATAAGAGAAGATGACAAGAAGGAGAAGTTAGCACGACTGTATTTGAAGGAAGTTGTCTCCAGACATGGAATACCAATCTCTATTATCTCTGATAGGGATGGCAGATTTATTTCAAGATTCTGGCAGACATTACAGCAAGCATTAGGAACTCGTCTAGACATGAGTACTGCCTATCATCCACAAACTGATGGGCAGAGCGAAAGGACGATACAAACGCTTGAAGACATGCTACGAGCATGTGTTATTGATTTCGGAAACAGTTGGGATCGACATCTACCGTTAGCAGAATTTTCCTACAACAACAGCTACCATTCAAGCATTGAGATGGCGCCGTTTGAAGCACTTTATGGTAGAAAGTGCAGGTCTCCGATTTGTTGGAGTGAAGTGGGGGATAGACAGATTACGGGTCCGGAGATTATACAAGAAACTACCGAGAAGATCATCCAAATTCAACAACGGTTGAAAACCGCCCAAAGTCGACAAAAGAGCTACGCTGACATTAAAAGAAAAGATATAGAATTTGAAATTGGAGAGATGGTCATGCTTAAAGTTGCACCTTGGAAAGGCGTTGTTCGATTTGGTAAACGAGGGAAATTAAATCCAAGGTATATTGGACCATTCAAGATTATTGATCGTGTCGGACCAGTAGCTTACCGACTAGAGTTACCTCAACAACTCGCGGCTGTACATAACACTTTCCACGTCTCAAATTTAAAGAAATGTTTTGCTAAAGAAGATCTCACTATTCCGTTAGATGAAATCCAAATCAACGAAAAACTTCAATTCATCGAAGAACCCGTCGAAATAATGGATCGTGAGGTTAAAAGACTTAAGCAAAACAAGATACCAATTGTTAAGGTTCGATGGAATGCTCGTAGAGGACCCGAGTTCACCTGGGAGCGTGAAGATCAGATGAAGAAGAAATACCCGCATCTATTTCCAGAAGATTCGTCAACACCTTCAACAGCTTAAAATTTCGGGACGAAATTTATTTAACGGGTAGGTACTGTAGTGACCCGAACTTTTCCATGTTTATATATATTAATCGAGATTGATATTTACATGATTAAATGTTTCCAACATGTTAAGCAATCAAACTTGTTAAGACTTGATTAATTGAAATATGTTTCATATAGACAATTGACCACCCAAGTTGATCGGTGATTCACGAACGTTAAAACTTGTAAAAACTATATGATGACATATATATGGATATATATATATAGTTAACATGATACTATGATAAGAAAACATATCATAAAGTATATTAACAATGAACTACATATGTAAAAACAAGACTACTAACTTAATGATTTTTAAACGAGACATATATGTAACGATTATCGTTGTAAAGACATTTAATGTATATATATCATATTAAGAGATATTCATACATGATAATATCATGATAATATAATAATTTAAAATCTCATTTGATATTATAAACATTGGGTTAACAACATTTAACAAGATCGTTAACCTAAAGGTTTCAAAACAACACTTACATGTAACGACTAACGATGACTTAACGACTCAGTTAAAATGTATATACATGTAGTGTTTTAATATGTATTTATACACTTTTGAAAGACTTCAATACACTTATCAAAATACTTCTACTTAACAAAAATGCTTACAATTACATCCTCGTTCAGTTTCATTAACAATTCTACTCGTATGCACCCGTATTCGTACTCGTACAATACACAGCTTTTAGATGTATGTACTATTGGTATATACACTCCAATGATCAGCTCTTAGCAGCCCATGTGAGTCACCTAACACATGTGGGAACCATCATTTGGCAACTAGCATGAAATATCTCATAAAATTACAAAAATATGAGTAATCATTCATGACTTATTTACATGAAAACAAAATTACATATCCTTTATATCTAATCCATACACCAACGACCAAAAACACCTACAAACACTTTCATTCTTCAATTTTCTTCATCTAATTGATCTCTCTCAAGTTCTATCTTCAAGTTCTAAGTGTTCTTCATAAATTCCAAAAGTTCTAGTTTCATAAAATCAAGAATACTTTCAAGTTTGCTAGCTCACTTCCAATCTTGTAAGGTGATCATCCAACCTCAAGAAATCTTTGTTTCTTACAGTAGGTTATCATTCTAATACAAGGTAATAATCATATTCAAACTTTGGTTCAATTTCTATAACTATAACAATCTTATTTCAAGTGATGATCTTACTTGAACTTGTTTTCGTGTCATGATTCTGCTTCAAGAACTTCGAGCCATCCAAGGATCCATTGAAGCTAGATCCATTTTTCTCTTTTCCAGTAGGTTTATCCAAGGAAATTAAGGTAGTAATGATGTTCATAACATCATTCGATTCATACATATAAAGCTATCTTATTCGAAGGTTTAAACTTGTAATCACTAGAACATAGTTTAGTTAATTCTAAACTTGTTCGCAAACAAAAGTTAATCCTTCTAACTTGACTTTTAAAATCAACTAAACACATGTTCTATATCTATATGATATGCTAACTTAATGATTTAAAACCTGAAAACACGAAAAACACCGTAAAACCGGATTTACGCCGTCGTAGTAACACCGCAGGCTGTTTTGGGTTAGTTAATTAAAAACTATGATAAACTTTGATTTAAAAGTTGTTATTCTGAGAAAATGATTTTTATTATGAACATGAAACTATATCCAAAAATTATGGTTAAACTCAAAGTGGAAGTATGTTTTCTAAAATGGTCATCTAGACGTCGTTCTTTCGACTGAAATGACTACCTTTAAAAAAACGACTTGTAACTTATCTTTCCGACTATAAACCTATACTTTTTCTGTTTAGATTCATAAAATAGAGTTCAATATGAAATCATAGCAATTTGATTCACTCAAAACGGATTTAAAATGAAGAAGTTATGGGTAAAACAAGATTGGATAATTTTTCTCATTTTAGCTACGTGAAAATTGGTAACAAATCTATTCCAACCATAACTTAATCAACTTGTATTGTATATTATGTAATCTTGAGATACCATAGACACGTATACAATGTTTCGACCTATCATGTCGACACATCTATATATATTTCGGAACAACCATAGACACTCTATATGTGAATGTTGGAGTTAGCTATACAGGGTTGAGGTTGATTCCAAAATATATATAGTTTGAGTTGTGATCAATACTGAGATACGTATACACTGGGTCGTGGATTGATTCAAGATAATATTTATCGATTTATTTCTGTACATCTAACTGTGGACAACTAGTTATAGGTTACTAACGAGGACAGCTGACTTAATAAACTTAAAACATCAAAATATATTAAAAGTGTTGTAAATATATTTTGAACATACTTTAATATATATGTATATATTGTTATAGGTTCGTGAATCAACAGTGGCCAAGTCTTACTTCCCGACGAAGTAAATCTGTGAAAGTGAGTTATAGTCCCACTTTTAAAATCTAATATTTTTGGGATGAGAATACATGCAGGTTTTATAAATGATTTACAAAATAGACACAAGTACGTGAAACTACATTCTATGGTTGAATTATCGAAATCGAATATGCCCCTTTTTATTAAGTCTGGTAATCTAAGAATTAGGGAACAGACACCCTAATTGACGCGAATCCTAAAGATAGATCTATTGGGCCTAACAAACCCCATCCAAAGTACCGGATGCTTTAGTACTTCGAAATTTATATCATATCCGAAGGGTGTCCCGGAATGATGGGGATATTCTTATATATGCATCTTGTTATTGTCGGTTACCAGGTGTTCACCATATGAATGATTTTTATCTCTATGTATGGGATGTGTATTGAAATATGAAATCTTGTGGTCTATTGTTACGATTTGATATATATAGGTTAAACCTATAACTCACCAACATTTTTGTTGACGTTTAAAGCATGTTTATTCTCAGGTGAATATTAAGAGCTTCCGCTGTTGCATACTAAAATAAGGACAAGATTTGGAGTCCATGTTTGTATGATATTGTGTAAAAACTGCATTCAAGAAACTGATTTCGATGTAACATATTTGTATTGTAAACCATTATGTAATGGTCGTGTGTAAACAGGATATTTTAGATTATCATTATTTGATAATCTACGTAAAGCTTTTTAAACCTTTATTTATGAAATAAAGGTTATGGTTTGTTTTAAAAATGAATGCAGTCTTTGAAAAATGTCTCATATAGAGGTCAAAACCTCGCAACGAAATCAATTAATATGGAACGTTTTTAATCAATAAGAACGGGACATTTCAATGGCCAGGGCTTTACAGATTTACACTCCTGGTGAATTACTACTACCCGATTGTACAAATTTGATTTATCACGGGGACCGGGTAGATAGGAATTTTGACGCGAACGCCATCTGGAGGCGTATGTCAAATTATAATGTTTTTTCGCTAGGAGGAAGACACTCCTACTTAGATATTAACAAAGTAGAGCTACGTATTATACATAGATATTTAGCTAATTCAATTACACAAAGAGGTAAAAACAAGGAAAAGATAACCTTACACGACTTATTTTACCTTAAGTGTATTCGAAACACTAGAAGCTTTGTTAATATCCCCCTACTGTGTTGGTTTTTATCTGTCCAAAGTAGTGGCAGGATTACAGGACGGGGGAATAATAGGAGGAGGTATTTTTGTTACTCTTATTGGAGAGTATTTGGGTGTAGATAGGGATCAAGGGGGTCCACTGATGGTATGTAGGGAACAGGTTGATCCTTTAGGATTGAAGGTCTATCAGGGTGCTAAGGTATTAAAGAGCAGACGCAATCAGGCAGTACCATATGATGGCCATCATTCACAGGTAAGGAGAGGTTCAGATGAGGAAATGGAGGAAGCGGATGACATTAGGGATGTCATCAGGGAGGCTATGACCGACGTCTACCAGCGTATAGATGAGGTAGAAATGACAAATCAGGATAGACATAGTCGGTATGAGCAGTGGTAAGCCGGGAATGTGTACGAGCATTTCCAGGCAACGGCAGCATGATAGATAGCACTATCATCAGCATCAGATCATGAGCCAGCTATCACCTCAGGTACCAAATAACTACGTACCAACCAGACCTGCTTATTATCCTCCACACCAGCCTGATATGTGACCACCATTTACTCTCTATGACCCCAACCAGGCCTATCAGTACACCTATAACCAACCATGGAACCCGCCCGACAACATGAACTGAAACCCCTATCCAGATTGATATAGTTCCCGTTGGTGATTTTTATCTTTTATTATTTTTATTTACTTATGTTTAAAACATATAATATTGTGATATTTTTAATGTAATGTTTAATATTTTTATTATGTTGTACTAATATTTCATATTTAATTTGAAAGTGGGATGTTAAGTCCCATTTCAAATTACTATGCTTGTTATTATTTGTATGTATGTATATTGTCAATTGTACACAACAGGGTAAAACAGCGCATTTTCAAAGACTGGCATTAAGTTCAGCAAAAGCTACTAATTTTGACGACAAAACGAAAAACAAATGTGATGTAACAACAAGACGGAATGAACAAATGATGTGCACCATTTATCATTCAACAAACAAACGCCAATATGTTTGGAAACTTTGGTAAAATTTAATCATTTTTCTACGCTAATCACCCTCAATAATTTAAATTGTTACTGATTTCTTGCAAATGAGGGCATTGCAAGATCTTAAGTGTGGGAAGGGGTTAAATTCTTTCGGATTTTTAAAATTTTTGACTTATACACTTGGTTACCATTAAAAATACTAGTAACGCAGTAGTTGTATTAGAATCTAGTGCTCTCTGATAATAAAGAACAGCCCTAGTCTTATATACTGACTACCCAATTCTAGTAAAATTTTTCAAAATTTTCAAATAAATGAATTCAAAATCATGTTTATACAAATTTATGAACGATAAAACTAGGTGTTAACACCGAAATTATTGTTACCTCGGAAAGGACATAAATTGAGAAACAACCCAAAATGTTAGAATTCATTTAAAATGGAATAGAGGACAATAAAAAGGCAAAGAAAGGAAAATAAAAGCCAAGTATGAGAAAAATTTACCAAGTTATTTAAAACATATATCACATATTTTTGTACAAATAATTGAAGATACTTTTATTTTGGACAAAATTAACTGTTTTACCCGGTAAATTGTAATATATTTGAAAGAAAGATGGATCTACACGATGAATCAATTCTATCATTAAAAGGAAGTAAAGTCTTTCGAAAAAGACACGCGCTTCTTGATTTAGGTCAGGAAGTTGTCGTCCAGACCAGTTGTAGAGTCTACGAAAAACCTTGAAAAGTTTTCTCGAAAATCAGCTGGAAATCCACGGACCTCAGCATCAAACAGGGTCGCCAAGTGGTCAGACTTATCCTAACCATGAGAGGATCTGTCTTGTACAATGGGGGGGCACCATGCAAATTAGCTTATAAGACTAATGAATCAGATCCCCAGAAAGGATAATCTCCTTAAAGATCAAAAAATCAGCTTTTAAGACTGATATTACTCAATCCTTGAGATTGACATTAAAGATTGAGAATTACAAACTCATGAAATTCGATGATATCTAAACTCGAGCTTGAACGAGAAAATATTTTGATCAAAATTACAAACCAATTTGTTTTCTGAAAACCCATTTTCAATGCGTTCATTATCATTGAACGTAAAATCCTAGGAATTCACCTGGAATTCATTAGGTCACCTGAACCAAATCGGGTGTCAACCATAAGAACGGTGGTTGCATAGCATGGTCAAAGACAGGACCTTGTGCCAGACCGAAAAACTACAGGGTGATCTTTACTATTGCTCCTACAAAGGATAGTAATTGCATCCAACACGTTATAGACCATAATCAAAAGCATGTCACGGGACATTGCCTTAACAATTGCTTGTTCAACGCTTTCCTTTACAACCAGACGGTAGTTTACTGAAAGGTAATATACGGAGCAAGTTTACTGGACGTGTTGCTTTCCTAATACAAGGTTAGCAAGTGGGTGACACAAAACCGCAAGTTTTGAGCTAAAATTTTCAAATCTGAAACCCACCAAACCCACAAAAACAAATTGCAAACACCGGTAAAGGGTTATTCTGGAAAACTTATCTAGGGTAAAAGCTAGATTTAATTTTCAAAAGATCAAATGTTTTCATAAAGATCCAATTTCCTAAAGGATCTAAATTTTTATAGTCATGTGGGACTGTAAACCACATCGTTACTACCATTGTTCATACCGCCGTCTAAAAATCACTGATGTACAAAGTGTGAAGAATAAAGAAGTGATTCTAGTATTTTTATTTCAAAACTATATTGCTTGAGGACAAGCAACGCTCAAGTGTGGAAATATTTGATAATGCTAAAAACGAACATATATTTCATAGCATTATCCCTCAAGAAAGACAAGCTTTTTGTTGCAATTGTTCAATTTACAAGTGATATTCGTTTATGTGATGACCCGGGAATTTCCGATCAAATTTAAACTTTAATCTTTATATGTTTCCGAAACGATAAGCAAAATATGTAATGTTGAGTCTCGAAAGTTTTGAAATCTATATTCATGTAATCAATTACCCTTTGACTGTGCTCGACGATTCACAAACAATTACTTGTAAACAACTAAATATATATATATAATTATAAATGTAAGTAGTAGAAATTATAAAAATGTTATTTACTCATTAAATTAAAAATGTAAAATATTATACAAAATAAGTTGTTACTAAAATAAATCTATGTATAGATGATTTCTATAATAATTATTTTCATATGTATATTGTAATGTATATATATAAAAGATATCTATTAATAACTAATATATTGTAGTATTTTTAAAATTTATGAATAATAGATATTCAATATAAAATATTATATAATACATATTAGGATGTAATTAATAAACGGTAATATTAATAAATTAAATGTAAATTATAAGTAAAATATAGTTAATACATTATTGTTAGTATCATGGTTATTAGTAAAATTATAAGTTTAATTATCATTAGGATTATTGAAGGTATCATTATTACTAAATTATTATATTATTTAAAATTGTTAGTTTCCTTATTCTTACTAGTATTATTATGATGTAATATCATCTTTATTATAAATATTACTAGTTTTGATATTAAAATTAATATTAAAGTTAAATATTAATGTTTGTGTTATTTATAAAATTATGTTTCCTTAATATGAAAAATACATATATATTGATATATAAATTTCAGATAATTAGATATATAGATATAAAATACGAGGTTATGTACAGATTATACATATTACAGACATATATATATATATATATATAATAAATATAAATACCGTATACATATACATAAATACAGGTAAACAAGTATTCTGTTTCCAATCATTTTCAAACTTTAAGCAAGTTGTTTTCCGTCTCTTGAATCGTACAATTATGAATCCAATTATCATGAACAAACAAATTTCTGTTACAGTCAATTTTATTTTATATTCTGACAGAATATTTTTCTTGTCGAGCAAACCAAGCTATAATACATATACATAGAATGATAGAAATTGACAACGGGAATCTTGTGTGTTTTCGATCACCATTACCTTACTCTCTTCTTCTCCATCACCTTGTCTTCTTACTTCAACTCTTCACACGTCACCACTATGAGCTTCCACCACCACCGGGATCACCACCATCAACCGCCACGACCATCATATCGAAACCGACACCCTAAACCCAAATGTTTATGAACGGGAACCCTTATCACATCTCTCTCCTATCTTTCTTGATGAACCCATTTAAAACAAAACCAAACACCATTACAAGCCACCTTGATACAACTGTGAACCATCACCGAAGCAACAACCCTTGACATCTATCACCATAAACCTATTATTCGATAATGGCAGTTTTTGTACCCGTCTACGAACACCCAACAACATCATCATCGACCCATCATCAAGCTTGAACTACCAACAGTTGCTGCTTCACTGTTACTACTTCTGTTTTAATTCTGCCGATATAACTCAAACAACCTCCAACTATTACGTTTCTAATTCTTGTTCGAACTCCTATTTTTGTCGATCGAAAACCACCTTTTCTTCTTTTTCTTTTCATTCCTATCAACAACAAACCACCATTAAAACACCACCTTGTAAACTGCTTTCGCTGCTGTCACGTTTGTGTTTCTGTTTATGCCAATCGAACCACAATCATCCATTTAACATTAATAAAGATGATGATGATTAAAAAGAGGATGAAGCGATTTTGACCATCGAATTCTTTTTATTTTATATACTCTCCACTAGTTGGTTAATGAGTATGGTGGACCAAGGTTGGTCTTTATTTTTTTTTTACGTTCATGATTCCTGATAAACAATTATAACCGAAACACCTTGGATGCTAAATAGATTGGCTTTTGTATCTTGGGCTTACGGATCCAATAAACAACTCAGTGGGCCGAGTATTTGAGTGATAATTGGGTTTCTCGTTGATTATTTTGGGCCAAGCGTTATTGGACTGAAAACAGAAATATACGGGTTAATAGATTTAGGCTATGAATTAAATCAGATAAGCAATAATGGAGGAATGGTGTGTGTTGTGTTGGTTTGAATGAGAGGGATGCGGGTTCGAGCCTGGAGAGCTGCAATTTTTTTTTTAGATGATGAAGAAGGATACAGTCAGACAGGGGTTAAAAGAATTTAATCCGAGAAATAAATTAGAAAGAGGCAGATGGTGATATGGTTAAGGGTGTGATCTGGGAGCGAGAGGTCATGGGTTAGAGTCTGGGCTGTGGCAATTCTTTTTAGGAACCTTATTTTTGAGGTAAATTTATTATTATTATTATTATTATTATTATTATTATTATTATTATTATTATTATTATTATTATTATTATTATTATTATTATTATTATTATTATTATTATTATTATTATTATTATAATTATAAGTATTATTAATAATATGATCATTATTATTATTAACATGATTACTATAATTAGAATTGTTATTATTAGAATTGTTATTATTATTACAACTATATTATTGTTATAAATTTTTACTACTAGTATTATTATTGTTGTTACAACAAATTATTATTTAAAAGAATCATTAATAGAAAAACTATCATTTTATTAAAAAAATCATTGTTAGTAAAATTATCATAAGAACTGTTATTATTATTATAAAAGGAAACAACTTTTTAATTATTATTATCAATATTATTTTATCATATAAATATTAGTTACTTAAAAATATATTTAATACACATAACATAACTATATTAAAATTTTTATAAATAAATATTAATTATTTATTTAAAAGTGTATATAAAATAAACATACTTAATTAATTAATAAAACCTATAAATTATAAAATATAACAAGTATATCACCAATAAAAATATGTAAACGTATTCGATTACAATTCTATGTGTTAATAAATATATGAATAATATAGGTTCGTGAATCCGAGGCCAACCTTACACTTGTTAAATGATGTTATATGTATTTTTACTACAAAATACAGTATAGTGAGTTCATTTAATTCTCTTTTACTCTTTACATTTTTGGGACTGAGAATACATGCGCTATTTTTACAACTGCTTTATTAAATGCTTTTGAAATACATTTTGAACTGTGAATACATGGAATGCTTTTATAAATGTTTGACGAGATAGACACAAGCAAAACATTCCTCGAATGAATTATTATGCAGACAGAAGTTCTGCGAATTATTATTGAATTATGTGGACATGATAATTGCCACCGTTGAATTATGTGGACATGATAATTGCCACCATTGAATTATGTGGACATGATAATTGCCACCAATTGATATGAATGTTATATATCGAGAGAATGATTTTATACACAGGTTATGTGTATGATATTTTGTACACGAGATATGTGTACGGTTACAAAGATTTGTTAAAATGGTTTCGTACACGAGAAAGATGTACTGTATTTAAAAGATATCGCATGTACATTACAGGTGGGTATAGGATTCGGGTCCATTTGTACCATGCAGCATTTAAATCTTGTGGTCTATCAAAATGCTTAATTTTATTGTTTTATGTTAAACCTATGAACTCACCAACCTTTTGGTTGACACTTGAAAGCATTTTTATTCTCAGGTATGAAAGAAATCTTCCGCTGTGCATTAACTCATATTAGAGACATTACTTGGAGTCATTCATGACATATTTCAAAAGACGTTGCATTCAAGTCGTCGAGTTCATCAAGATTATTATTAAGTCAATTATACTTGGATGTATTATGAAATGGTATGCATGCCGTCAACTTTCATTGAAATGAAAGTTTGTCTTTTAAAAATGAATGCAATGTTTGTAAAATATATCATATAGAGGTCAAGTACCTCGCGATGTAACCAAATGTATTGTATTCGTCCAGATGGATTAGGACGGGTCCTTTCAGTTGGTATCAGAGCGGTGGTCTTAGCGAACCAGGTCTTGCATTAGGGTGTCTAACTGATAGTTATTTAGATGCATTAGTGAGTTTGGACTTCGACCGTGTCTGCATGTCAAAAGTTTTGCTTATCATTTCTAGTCAGAAATCATCTGCTTATCATCCTTAGGAAATTATCTGCTTATCATTCTTAGTCTGGACATGTCTTACTACCTCTATTGCATAGACAGTGTATAGATAAATTCATATCTTAACGTATCAGTTAGTGTTACCTTTGCCTGACAGCATCCGTAGATTCCTCCGTAACTCATGGGATTTTAGTGTTATATATGCATATGTAAATTATGTATTGCAGGGTACTAATCTACATCTTATAATCTATATCTTATCGAAAATCCTTCATCTGATCATACGAGATGAATCCCTCCACCAGTTCGAGTCCCTCAGACTTCGATAGCTATTCTGATAGTTATTCTGACAGCTATTCCGACATGGATATTCACCTAAGCTCCGAAAGAAGTGTCACCAGAATGTATCAACCAATCAGCCATCCCCAATTCATCTGATGCATTTGTAGTCGACTTAATCAATGGAGACGCGAAGAAGGCAATCCCTTCCACCAACCGAATTCACCTATTGACAATGAACCCAAAGCGTTTACCGGCGAACCTGTTCGAAACACCATTTTCTCTCTCATTTCTGGAGTATCTCGTCACGATTATATTCTATCCACAATTCTAAACCTTATTCATTCGCTCGTTCCTACCAAAAATCATTCCGGAGTAATAAGTCAACGAGCTTCGTGCCCGAGTTATAGTCTTGGAAAGTATGGTGCAAAACATACCAGCTTCAGCAACATCACCTGCACCAACAGTACATCAGTAGCAGCACCCGTACCATTAACAATCTATGCCTCAACATCTCATTCTATACCTCAAGTATATAATCATCGTTCTACGAATCGTTATACATAAACTATCTTCGTCCTTCATGGCGATTATGTAATCTCTAATGTTTTAGAGATTATGTACTCTAGTTCTAGCTGTAAATCTAATGAGTTTAATATCATATTAACTCATTAAATCCATGATTACATCAGAAGAAAATATATATGTATATATGTTTTCATAAAAATTGTAATTAAAAATTCTTTTGTACAAACTGTTAATGGTGAAAATATTTTAACGGGTAGGTAATACCCAAGAAATATTTAGATTTCACATTAATAAATTACACTGTACATTCTTCAAATCTGATTCAACGATTATTTACTATCCTACTTACATCCACAGACATACGAATTCGTTCACCACAGAATAACCATTTTCATTCAAATTTCATATTTGGATTTTGACCTATCAGAATCCAACAAGTGGCAAAATGAAGAAAACATTGGAAAAATAAAATTTGTTAGAAACAAACAATTTAACTATGAGAAGAATTTTGTTAAGAATCCACGCTAACTGTTCCTAGCTAACTGGTTACATTTTATTTATCGCAATTTAATTATCGTAATTTACATTCTCGCAATTTACATTCTCGCAATTTTATTTATCGTCATTTAATTTTCTGTTATTTATTTTACGCACTTTAAAAATAGGGACACGTATACAAGGTTTTGACATATCATATTGACGCATATATATATATATATATATATATATATATATATATATATATATATATATATATATATATACATATTATATATATATATATATATATATATATATATATATATATATATATTATTTGGAATAACCATAGACACTCTATATGCAGTAATGCGGGAGTTAGCTATACAGGGTTGAGGTTGATTCTACAATAATATATATACTCTGAGTTGTGATCGAGTCTGAGACATGTACACGGGTCACGATACATATTATTTAATTCGAATATTATATATTAAACTATATATGAATTATTGAATTGTTAACTGTGGACTATCGACTGAGGACCAACATTGGACAATTAAAATGAATTAAAATATTGATTATAACATATGAAACTAAACAATTCTTCAAGTCTGCCACTTGATTTCATTTTAAACCTCATTTGTATCTTGACGATTACATTCTGCGTTCAAACCTTTCATGATTCTTGAAAACACCTCAATCTAGAGGAATGAACCAACCGCACTTCATCTACGAAAGAAAAGATTGATGCATATAGTTATGCACATGTAAACACTCGAAACCTGGATAAACGTTTAACACGTGTCTATGCTAGCTCCTTTGGCATTGTTATTATTGAAAATAACATTGTAACTCTTTTCAAATTAGCCAAATTTGTCACAGCTCCATCAAGTCAACTTCGACTTTTCAGTCGGACTAGCCTTACTATAACCTTGATATATATGCGTGCTCTTTTATTGTTACCGGGGAATCCTTTTATATTCCATCATATTACCAGCAGACGTACCAGCAACCTTGTTGCTCCTTGGCTTAAATCTCTCCGAAAAATTACTATATTTATCTATTGAAGTCTCATCATGTACTCATCCGCATCTTGTAACAAGAATTGCCATACCAATTACCGGGAATTAGCAATCAGTATTTCGAATCTCGTAACGTTTCTACATCAACAGTTATATTTATACATATAACATTTATCTCTTAGAATTAAGATCTTCCATTCTGAAAAGCACTCAATCTACGAATCAATATTCCAAATTCTGAAAAAGCTGAATGAAGCAGCAGAAACCGTAGACAACCGTAAACGACCTTAATCGTCAGAAGTTTGATGATAAAGAATAGTATGTTGGAAAAGCTCAGAAAAGTTGGAACTAGAAAACGGATTGAGCTAACCACAAAGGAAACCAAGGAAAAATACAAGGACCATACCCTATATTCAAAGAATCCAGGTAATTCTGGATCCGTTGAAATCTTTAGAGAATATCTTGCTCCGAAGTCATGTTAAAATATTGCGGAAAATTTTTCTTCATCAACCTTCGAACTTGGAAATTCCAAAATATCATCATAAATATCTTCGATATTTCTGAGGATATTTTCATAAATATTCTCGTCCGAAATTATATACCTCTTCGTGCTTTCTGTGTTTCGTTATATTGGAAACTTCTGTAAAATCTAAGTTTAATTTATGAATGAATTCTGGAGAAATGTAAAGAAATTGATGCATGAATTAGTATAATATAATGACACTTGATCAACATGATTATATTACAGTAAGTCATGCCGAGTTTCTAATGGAATGTGATGATTCACAGCTCCTAACGTCATCATGTGCCATGATACATAACTCTTTCATTCTGCTTAACTTCTGAACATATCAAGAAAATATATTCTATTCTCAGTGATTCTGGTAATTTGAAAATTAAATTGTGATATCACGTTCCTTTCTGCTCAGAACATTATAATCATTCGAAACTCCATATCTACAAATTCTGGACCATTATTCGCTTAATGTAACGACCCGGAAATTTCCGACCAAATTTAAACTCTAATCTCTATATGGTTCCGACACGATAAGCAAAAATCCTAAAGTTGACCCGCACTTTTTCGATCGTTCTATACTTATAAGATTAAAATTTACATAAATTAAACCTTACCAACATGATAAGCAATCCAAATTGTTGAGACTTATGTTTTCGAAAAGAGTTTTACACAACGTTTGACCGTCTAGTTTGACCGATGATATCACGAACTATATAACATATAATAATTATACGTTTGTGTATATATATGTATATATACATATTTAACATGGTTTATGGATGTTTTAATATCTCATTTTGTATTAATAACAATAAGTTATAAGTATATTTTGAAACTACTAACTTAAGTTTTCAAAACAATAACCATACATAACGTTATTTGATATAAATACTTATGACTTATAATGTTTATACATATAACGTATAAGTAATGTATTTAATCACTTTTAAGGACTTAAATACATAAAACAATATAAGTATATTCACAAAAGATAGCTATATTTGAATCCTCGTTCCGTTTTCTCAAAGATTTCTACACGTATATTTAGGGTATATGTACCCGTATCATACGCAGCTTCTAGATGTATTTACTATTGGTATATACCAATAAAAATCTGCTCCTTAGCAGCCTTAAATGATTAAGAAACATGTGGAACCAACCATTTGTCAAGTAGCATGAATTATTTAGCAAGAAAACAAAGTTAGGTATCATTTTTTTCTTTATATACTAAAAACGTTTTTATGCATGCACACCATTTCTTCACCCCATTTTCTCATACTTACACTCCCATTTCTCTCTCAAAATACTCTTAACTTCATACTTGATCATCTACAAGCATTTTCCCCATCATTTAGCTTCAAAAACCTTACTTAATTACCATAAGAAAACCATACAAAAACACTTCAAGAAATCCTTCCAAGAACACAAACTTACTTCCAATCTTTCATCCACTTCCATCACCCTTTTGGTTCTAGGTTCTTACTCCTCTTTTAAAGCAACCTTGTCCAAGGAACTTGAGGTAGTAACTATGTTCATAACCTTATTCGATTCATATATATATAGCTATCTTATTTTGTGGTATAAAATTTTAACAACAAGAACATAGTTTGAAAGTTTTCAAACTTGTTTGCAAACTAAATAGATCCTTCTAACTTAACTTTTAAAATACTTCAATACCTGTAATATAACTTAATTATATGCTAATTTAACAAGGTAAAACTTGGTTTTTCAAAGAATACCTTAAAAACTGTTTTTACGACGTCGGAGTGCAACCGGGGACTGTTTTGGGTTGGATAATTAAAAACCATCTTAAACTTTGAATTGGAGGTTTATTTTATGGAAAAATGATTTTTATTATAAATATGTTAACACATAAAAATTTCATGATTTAATTCAAAGTATAGGTATTTTTAGAAAAATGGTCATTAAATGATATTTTTGTAACAAAAATGTTTAACTTCATAAGTTTCACTAAAGTTTCACCTATGCCGTGTGATTTTGAATACATACTAAGGTATTTACAGTTCATAGTCTTAAAGAGGGACTCGATCCAAGGAGATGGCAAGTTGAATCAACAAAAACGGAGTTGTAACGAAGAAACTATGAACGAAACAAAATCGGATATCCAAGACTAGTTTAGCCACGAAAATAATTGGGAGAAATTAAATAAATCACATCTTTCTAAGATAACATGATATTTTATATATATGTACTCATAATTCAATTTTATATGGTTCAGGATCACCCGTAAACAATACGAGAAGATTAATCATAAGATCCCATGATTGTACGCAACACGTCATTTGACAACACCGGTACTTTATGTACGCAACACGTCATTTGACAACACCGGTACCGTGGGTCAAGATTAATCTCGACCAATACATATACGATGGGGGTTTTATTCATTTCATTGGGGGTTTATTAAACACCTAAAAATGAACCATTAAAATTGAATTACTAACATCGGACTGCTAACTACGGACTAAGGAATTATTAAAAGTATTAAAAGTATAACAAGTATATATATATGTGACGATTGTTTAAAAATGAAAATATATTGATATATTATATATGGATAGGTTCGTGATATCAACCGGAAGACCAAGTCAAAATATTTATATCTTCAAGACAACAGTGAGTATATAGTCCCACTTTTAAACTCTAAATATTTCGGGATGAGAATACATGTATTTTATGTTTTACGATATGGACACAAGTAACTGAAAAATATATTCTACGTTGAGTTGGACCACTGGCATACTTCCCTGTAGCTTGGTAACTAATATTTACAGCGGTATTGTAAACGCGAATCCTGTTGATAGATCTATCGGGCCTGACAACCCCAACCGGACTGGACGACCAGTATTCAACGGTTGCACAGTACTTCGTTTTGTGACTACACTTGGTACGGTGTAGTAAGATTTCATATTAAAGGGAATATGCGACGTGATTGAATGTTAAGTATGGTAACCAAGTGCTCAACCACTTAGAATATTTTTATGAAAATGTTTATATATGAAATCTTGTGGTCTATATATATATATATATATATATCGCTGCCGGCATTAAACCTATATCTCACCAACTTTATGTTGACATTTTAAAGCATGTTATTCTCAGGTATGAATTAAGTCTTCCGCTGTGCATTAGCTCGTACTAAGGATACTACTTGAGGCTATTAAGGACTTATATCATAAGGCGTTGCATTCGAGTCATTGAAGTTCATAGAGACTATTATTAAGTAAATGGCGGTTTAGATCATTTGAATATTATGAAATGTCAGGCGATTATGTCAATTCTGGATGTAACTATAGATTGCCTTTTAAGAATAAATGCAACGTTTGTAAGATGTATCATATAGAGGGCAAGTACCTCGCAATGTTATCAACTATTGTAATTCGTTTGTAATCAATATGGACAACGTCCGGATGATTAGTTTCGGATCCTTTCAGTTGGTATCAGAGCGTTGGTCTTAGCGAACCAGGCCTTGCATTAGTGTGTCTAACTAGTAGTTGTTAGGATACATTAAGTGAGTCTGGACTTTGACCGTGTCTGCCTGTCAAAAGTTTTGCTTATCAATCCTAGTCGGAAATCATCTGCTTATCATCCTTAGGGAACTGCCTGCTTATCATTCTTAAGTCTAGACACGTCTTACTGCATTTAGTGCATCGATAGTGTATAGACAAAATTCATATCCTAGCGTATCTGTTACTATAGACATTGCCTGACGTATTTCAAAGATTCTCCGTAATTCATGGGATTTTGATATTATATACACATATGTAAATTATGTATTGAAGAGTACCAAACCCAACTCCTATAATCTATTCCAAACCAAAAATTCATTTCTCCGACCATACAAGATGGATTCTTCATCCAGCTCAAATTCCTCCGACTTCGATAGCTTCGCCGATATGGATTTCCATTCGAGCTCCGAGAACAGCGTTACCGGAATGGATCAACCAATTTCCCATCATCTATTCTGGATGAATTGGGGATGGGTTCGTAATATACTAAATTTCTGGAGGCAAGAAGAAGGTGATCCATTCCATCCACCAAATTGTCCTCTTAACGATGAACCTGAAGCACTTACCGGCGAACCTATTCGAAACACCATTTTCTCGCTCATTTCTAGAGTATCTCGTCATGACTACATACTATCCCATATTTCTAATCTTGTTCATTCGCTCGTTCCAACTGTCAATCATCCCGGTATAATAGAAGAAGTCAACGAGCTTCGCGCTCGGGTAGTGGCTTTAGAAAATACGGTGCGAAGGTTACAAACACCAGCAGCAGCACCAGCAGCATAATCTGTATCACTATCAACAACGCCGACAGTACTCTTGTCACCCCCAAAATCTCAACATCACAAACTGTATCTCGGATATCAACACCACATACCTCAAAAACCTCATCGGAACTTCGAGTATGATCTTCGTTCTATATATCGTTCTACATCGATTATCTTCGCTTTACGTATCGTTTTACCTCATTTATCTTCGTTCGACCTGGCAATTATGTAATCTCTAATGCTTTAGAAGTTATGTAATCTAGTATTAACGATAAATCAAATGAGTTTAATACTTCATTGACTCATTGAATCTATGATTACATCTGAAGAAAATATATATGCAAGTATATTTTTATAAAGATTGTAATTAAAAATTCTTTCGTACAAACTGTTAATGATGAAAATATTTTAACGGGTGGGTAGTACCCGAGGAATATTTAGAATTCACATTAATAAGTTACGTTGTACATTCTCTAAATCTGATTCAACGGTCATTTACTATCCTACTTACAATTACCGATATACGTATCCGTTCACCACAGAATAACCATTTCTATTCAAATTTCATATTTGGATTTTGATCTATCAGAATCCAACAAGTGGCATAATGAAGAAAATATTGGACAAAAATAAAAAGTGTTAGAAACAAACGAATTAATTAATTGAAATTGTGATAGGATTTCACGCTAACTGTTCCGGCTAACTGTTCCCAGTTAACTGATTAACATTTAATTTATCGCAATTTACATTCTCGCAATTTTATTTATCATCATTTAATTTCTGTTATTTACTTTTACGCACTTTAAATAACGGGACACGTATGCAAGGTTTCGACTTATCATATCGACCCATCTATATATATATTTTGGAACAACCGTAGACACTCAATATGTGAAGGCGGGAGTTGGCTATACAGGGTCGGAGTTGATTTCAAAATATATATATACTTTGAGTTGTGATCGACACCGAGACCGGTATACGGGTCACGATACGTATTATTTAATTCGAATATTATATATTAAATTATATATGAATCATTGAACCATCGGACTATTGGACTGCTAACTTTGGACAATTAAAATGAATTAAATTAAAATATTGATTATAACATATGAAACTAAATAATTCTTCAAGTTTGCCACTTGATTTCATCCTAAACCTCATTTGTACTTCGACAATTATAATCCTCGTTCAAATCTTTTCATGATTCTTGAAAACACTTCAATCGAGAAGTTGAACCAGCCGCACCTCGTTTACGGAAGAAAGATTTATGCATACAGTTATACACCTGAAACTTTCAAAACCGAAGTTATCGTTAAAACTTATCCGCGTCAAATTCCTTATCATTCATTGGCAAAAACAACCTTACATTTCTCTTTTCAATTTAAGTCAATTTTGTCACAACTCCACTTTGATTTCTCAGTAGGACCACTCTTATTATAACCTCGATATATATACCTTGTCCTTTCACCATTGTTACCGGAGAACCTTTCATATTCCACGACATCATGTACCAGCAGCTTGTCATCTTTTTGGCAGAATCCGCAATTAGTATTTTAAAAATCTCGCAAAACTTCTCAGTCATACCTATAACGTCTATTCCTAAGGATTTCATACTCCGAAGGTGAAGTTTCTGAAAAATACCCTGAATTATGAAGTAGTTCTTTAAATGCTGATGAAGCAGCGAAAATTGTAAACGATTTTAAACAGTTAAAAGTTTGATGATGAAGCACAGTGTGTCAATAAAACTCAGAAAAAGAGAAGAGTTGGAACCGGAAAACGGTTTGAGCAAAGTATGAAAGAGGTTGTGGATAAATAACATGAACTGAATCTGCTTTCAAAGGATTCAAACGATTCAGTGCCTGCTGAAACCATTAGTAAAAACCCTACCCCTTATTCTAAACCTCTCCCGATGATATTCTTCATCATCATCTTATCTTAGATATTATAAGATATCTTCATATCTTCCGTTATACATATTCTCCATATTTCTGGAGATATTTTCACAACTACTCTTATCTGAGAATATTTATCTCTCCGTAATATCTGCATTACAACATAAAAGAAACTGTGTCAATTTCTAAATTTTGAAACCTCCAAGTTTAAAATATGAATGTTTTAAAGTAGTGTTGGGAACTGATGCATGAATTAGTATAATATAATGAAACTTGATCAACTTCATTATATTACAGTAAGTCATGTTAAGTTTCTAATGGAATGTGATGATTCACAGTACCGTCATCATGTGCCATGTTACACGGCTCTTACCTTCTATCAAGTCTCCAAACATATTAGAACGTATCACCTTGATAGTTCTATTTTTTCGAAATATTCGAGTAATTTAACGAATCAAGATCGTGCCATTACAATTTCATTCTAAAACCAATAGCTAGGTTCATTCCAAATTTCCTACCTACGAATTTCGGACCATTGTTCGCTTGGCTCGAGGACGGGAAGAAGAAATGAAGGGACAATACCTCAGAATAGAAATAGGAACATAAACCACAGCAAATAAGAGAGAGCATTAACTGTGGATGACAATGATTTTAAGGGACGAGAGTAGGAACATCGAAATATAAGGGAAGGTATAAAACCTAACAACAACCCCGAAACTACAAACCGTGCATATCAATACGTATTGCAACGTAAAGGCACGGGAGAATTAAAAACATTATAATTCCAAGGAAAGGATAAAAGAGAATAGATTCTTCTGGTGATAGATGAAAAAGAAGAATGAAAGATATGAAAGTTAGAAATATAACAAGGGTTAGAATGGGATGGAGCATATTAGCGAATGTCTTAAAGTAGGAACTAAAGAGAAAGAATAGAAGATGTGGGAAGAAAGAAAGGGAAGGAGGTAAATTTATAGTGAAATATTCGACAAAGAAATCAAAACAGATTTCCGCGTTAAATCAAAGAAGATCCTGATCGCCGCAAAACTAAATCTTATTACATAAGATTTTCTTTAAAACCCTTAAATCCCGGAAATCGCTCATAATCACGTCATCGGTTACAACAATTCTATATTTACTCATTTCACTCTTTTGTGATAGCTTCGCTCGTGCGTCTTACATAACCAAATCGTTTTATCTAAATCTTTCAATAATGATAAAATTTCATTATTACCTCATATTCGTCATGAAAACATTCCTATTGTTATTTATGACAACCTCTACCAAATTTCGAGGACGAAATTTCTTTAACGGATGGGTACTGTAACGACCCGGAAATTTCCGACCAAATTTATACTCTAATCTCTATATGGTTCCGACACGATAAGCAAAAACCCTAAAGTTGACCCGCACTTTTTCGATCGTTCTATACTTATAAGATTAAAATTTACATAAATTAAACCTTACCAACATGATAAGCAATCCAAATTGTTGAGACTTATGTTTTCGAAAAGAGTTTTACACAACGTTTGACCGTCTAGTTTGACCGATGATATCACGAACTATATAACATATGATAATTATACGTTTGTGTATATATATGTATATATACATATTTAACATGGTTTATGGATGTTTTAATATCTCATTTTGTATTAATAACAATAAGTTATAAGTATATTTTGAAACTACTAACTTAAGTTTTCAAAACAATAACCATACATAACGTTATTTGATATAAATACTTATGACTTATAATGTTTATACATATAACGTATAAGTAATGTATTTAATCACTTTTAAGGACTTAAATACATAAAACAATATAAGTATATTCACAAAAGATAGCTATATTTGAATCCTCGTTCCGTTTTCTCAAAGATTTCTACACGTATATTTAGGGTATATGTACCCGTATCATACGCAGCTTCTAGATGTATTTACTATTGGTATATACCAATAAAAATCTGCTCCTTAGCAGCCTTAAATGATTAAGAAACATGTGGAACCAACCATTTGTCAAGTAGCATGAATTATTTAGCAAGAAAACAAAGTTAGGTATCATTTTTTTCTTTATATACTAAAAACGTTTTTATGCATGCACACCATTTCTTCACCCCATTTTCTCATACTTACACTCCCATTTCTCTCTCAAAATACTCTTAACTTCATACTTGATCATCTACAAGCATTTTCCCCATCATTTAGCTTCAAAAACCTTACTTAATTACCATAAGAAAACCATACAAAAACACTTCAAGAAATCCTTCCAAGAACACAAACTTACTTCCAATCTTTCATCCACTTCCATCACCCTTTTGGTTCTAGGTTCTTACTCCTCTTTTACAGCAACCTTGTCCAAGGAACTTGAGGTAGTAACTATGTTCATAACCTTATTCGATTCATATATATATAGCTATCTTATTTTGTGGTATAAAATTTTAACAACAAGAACATAGTTTGAAAGTTTTCAAACTTGTTTGCAAACTAAATAGATCCTTCTAACTTAACTTTTAAAATACTTCAATACCTGTAATATAACTTAATTATATGCTAATTTAACAAGGTAAAACTTGGTTTTTCAAAGAATACCTTAAAAACTGTTTTTACGACGTCGGAGTGCAACCGGGGACTGTTTTGGGTTGGATAATTAAAAACCATCTTAAACTTTGAATTGGAGGTTTATTTTCTGGAAAAATGATTTTTACTATAAATATGTTAACACATAAAAATTTCATGATTTAATTCAAAGTATAGGTATTTTTAGAAAAATGGTCATTAAATGATATTTTTGTAACAAAAATGTTTAACTTCATAAGTTTCACTAAAGTTTCACCTATGCCGTGTGATTTTGAATACATACTAAGGTATTTACAGTTCATAGTCTTAAAGAGGGACTCGATCCAAGGAGATGGCAAGTTGAATCAACAAAAACGGAGTTGTAACGAAGAAACTATGAACGAAACAAAATCGGATATCCAAGACTAGTTTAGCCACGAAAATAATTGGGAGAAATTAAATAAATCACATCTTTCTAAGATAACATGATATTTTATATATATGTACTCATAATTCAATTTTATATGGTTCAGGATCACCCGTAAACAATACGAGAAGATTAATCATAAGATCCCATGATTGTACGCAACACGTCATTTGACAACACCGGTACTTTATGTACGCAACACGTCATTTGACAACACCGGTACCGTGGGTCAAGATTAATCTCGACCAATACATATACGATGGGGGTTTTATTCATTTCATTAGGGGTTTATTAAACACCTAAAAATGAACCATTAAAATTGAATTACTAACATCGGACTGCTAACTACGGACTAAGGAATTATTAAAAGTATTAAAAGTATAACAAGTATATATATATGTGACGATTGTTTAAAAATGAAAATATATTGATATATTATATATGGATAGGTTCGTGATATCAACCGGAAGACCAAGTCAAAATATTTATATCTTCAAGACAACAGTGAGTATATAGTCCCACTTTTAAACTCTAAATATTTCGGGATGAGAATACATGTATTTTATGTTTTACGATATGGACACAAGTAACTGAAAAATATATTCTACGTTGAGTTGGACCACTGGCATACTTCCCTGTAGCTTGGTAACTAATATTTACAGCGGTATTGTAAACGCGAATCCTGTTGATAGATCTATCGGGCCTGACAACCCCAACCGGACTGGACGACCAGTATTCAACGGTTGCACAGTACTTCGTTTTGTGACTACACTTGGTACGGTGTAGTAAGATTTCATATTAAAGGGAATATGCGACGTGATTGAATGTTAAGTATGGTAACCAAGTGCTCAACCACTTAGAATATTTTTATGAAAATGTTTATATATGAAATCTTGTGGTCTATATATATATATATATATATATATATATATATATATATATATATATCGCTGCCGGCATTAAACCTATATCTCACCAACTTTATGTTGACATTTTAAAGCATGTTATTCTCAGGTATGAATTAAGTCTTCCGCTGTGCATTAGCTCGTACTAAGGATACTACTTGAGGCTATTAAGGACTTATATCATAAGGCGTTGCATTCGAGTCATTGAAGTTCATAGAGACTATTATTAAGTAAATGGCGGTTTAGATCATTTGAATATTATGAAATGTCAGGCGATTATGTCAATTCTGGATGTAACTATAGATTGCCTTTTAAGAATAAATGCAACGTTTGTAAGATGTATCATATAGAGGGCAAGTACCTCGCAATGTTATCAACTATTGTAATTCGTTTGTAATCAATATGGACAACGTCCGGATGATTAGTTTCGGATCCTTTCACTTAACTTAGAGTCGGGAAGAGAAAACAAGAGCATGGAGCTCCGAAAAATAAAGGAAAATATAAAGCCGATAACAACACATAAATAACAAACCGTGTATATCAATGTTTATCGCAACATAAAGACACGGGAGAATTAAAAATATTTTAATCCCAAGGGCGAAGTAGAAGAAAGCAGATTCCTCTGGTGGAAGTTGGAAAAGGAGAATGATTGTTGTGATAGTAAGGATGAGGACAAGGATCAGAACTGGATTAAGCATTTTTAGAATCTTTTGGATGTATGAAACAAGAAGGAAAGTATAGAAATGGTGAGAATAATGGAACGAAAGAGTTTAATTTATAATGGAAATATCAGACAGAGTAATCGAAGCAGATCACCGTATTTAATTAGAGAGATCTTAATTTCCTTATTCGTCGAAGAATCAGATCTTATAGATTTCCAAGATTTTCTTTTAAATCCCTTGAATTCCGAAATTCAACCAAGGCAACGTCAAAAGTTAAAACAAAACTTCATTTATTCATTTCACTCTTTTATGATAGCTTCATTCGTGCTCTTCGAATAATCGAATTATTTTATCTGTATTATTCAATAATGATAAAACTCTATTTATCAGCTCATGTTCGTTAGGAAAACATATTTATTGTTAGCCATGACGACCTCACTCAAATTTCGGGACGAAATTTATTTAACGGGTAGGTACTGTGATGACCCGGGAATTTCCGATTGAATTTAAACTTTAATCGTTATATGTTTTCGAAACGATAAGCAAAATATGTAATGTTGAGTCTCGAAAGTTTTGAAATCTATATTCATGTAATCAATTACCCTTTGACGGTGCTCGACGATTCACGAACAATTGCTTGTAAACAACTAAATATATATATAATTATAAATGTTAGTAGTAGAAATTATAAAAATGTTATTTACTCATTAAATTAAAAATGTAAAATATTATACAAAATAAGTTGTTACTAAAATAAATCTATGTATAGATGATTTCTATAATAATTATTTTCATATGTATATTGTAATGTATATATATAAAAGATATCTATTAATAACTAATATATTGTAGTATTTATAAAATTTATGAATAATAGATATTCAATATATAATATTATATAATACATATTAGGATGTATTATATAAACGGTAATATTAATAAATTAAATGTAAATTATAAGTAAAATATAGTTAATACATTATTGTTAGTATCATGGTTATTAGTAAAATTATAAGTTTAATTATTATTAGGATTATTGAAGGTATCATTATTACTAAATTATTATATTATTTAAAATTGTTAGTTTCCTTATTCTTACTAGTATTATTATGATGTAATATCATCTTTATTATAAATATTACTTGTTTTGATATTAAAATTAATATTAAAGTTAAATATTAATGTTTGTGTTATTTATAATATTATGTATCCTTAATATGAAAAATACATATATATTGATATATAAATTTCAGATAATTAGATATATAGATATAAAATATTGGGTTATGTACAGATTATACATATATACATATTACAGACATATATATATATATAATAAATATAAATACAGTATACATATACATAAATACAGGTAAACAAGTATTCTGTTTCCAATCATTTTCAAACTTTAAGCAAGTTGTTTTCCGTCTCTTGAATCGTACAATTATGAATCCAATTATCATGAACAAACAAATTTCTGTTAAAGTCAATTTTATTTTATATTCTGACAGAAT
Organism: Rutidosis leptorrhynchoides; assembly: GCF_046630445.1. Classification (NCBI taxonomy): domain Eukaryota; kingdom Viridiplantae; phylum Streptophyta; class Magnoliopsida; order Asterales; family Asteraceae; genus Rutidosis; species Rutidosis leptorrhynchoides. The sequence goes on along the minus strand of NC_092340.1, from coordinate 62,265,660 downwards.
ATTTTTCTTGTCGAGCAAATCAAGCTATAATACATATACATAGAATGATAGAAATTGACAACGGGAATCTTGTGTGTTTTCGATCACCATTACCTTACTCTCTTCTTCTCCATCACCTTGTCTTCTTACTTCAACTCTTCACACATCACCACTATGAGCTTCCACCACCACCGGGATCACCACCATTAACCGCCACGACCATCATATAGAAACCGACACCCTAAACCCAAATGTTTATGAACGGGAACCCTTATCACATCTCTCTCCTATCTTTCTTGATGAACCCATTTAAAACAAAACCAAACACCATTACAAGCCACCTTACTACAATTGTGAACCATTACTGAAGCAACAACCCTTGACATCTATCACCATAAACCTATAATTCGATAATAGCAATTTTTGTACCCGTCTACGAACACCCAACAACATCATCATCGACCCATCATCAAGCTTGAACTACCAACAGTTGCTGCTTCACTGTTACTACTTCTATTGTAATTCTGCCGATATAACCTAAACAACCTCCAACTGTTACGTTTCTAATTCTTGTTCGAACTCCTATTTTTGTCGATCGAAAACCACCTTTTCTTCTTTTTCTTTTCATTCCTATCAACAACAAACCACCATTAAAACACCACCTTGTAAACTGCTTTCGCTGCTGTCACGTTTGTGTTTCTACTTATGCCAATCGAACCACAATCATCCATTTAACATTAATAAAGATGATGATGATTAAAAAGAGGATGAAGCGATTATGACCATCGAATTCTTTTTATTTTATATACTCTCCACTAGTTGGTTAATGAGTATGGTGGACGAAGGTTGGTCTTTATTTTTTTTACGTTCATGATTCCTGATAAACAATTATAACTGAAACACCTTGGATGCTAAATAGATTGGCTTTTGTATCTTGGGCTTATGGATCCAATAAACAACTCAGTGGGCCGAGTATTTAAGTGATAATTGGGTTTCTAGTTAATTATTTTGGGCCAAGCGTTATTGGACTGAAAACAGAAATATACGGGTTAATAGATTTAGGCTATGACTTAAATCAGAGAAGCAATAATGGAGGAATGGTGTGTGTTGTGTTGGTTTGAATGAGAGGGATGCGGGTTCGAGCCTGGAGAGCTGCAAAATTTTTTTTTTTTAGATGATGAAGAAGGATACAGTCAGACAAGGGTTAAAAGAATTTAATCCGAGAAATAAATTAGAAAGAGGCAGATGGTGATATGGTTAAGGGTGTGGTCTGGGAGCGAGAGGTCATGGGTTCGAGTCTGGGCTGTGGTAATTCTTTTTAGGAACCTTATTTTTGAGGTAGATTTATTATTATTATTATTATTATTATTATTATTATTATTATTATTATTATTATTATTATTATTATTATTATTATTATTAGTATTATAATTATAAGTATTATTAATAATATGATCATTATTATTATTAACATGATTACTATAATTAGAATTGTTATTATTATTACAACTATATTATTGTTATAAATTTTTACTACGAGTATTATTATTGTTGTTACAAAAAATTATTATTTAAAAGAATCATTAATAGAAAAACTATCATTTTATTAAAAACATCATTGTTAGTAAAATTATCATAAGAACTGTTATTATTATTATAAAAGGAAATAACTTTTTAATTATTATTATCAATATTATTTTATCATATAAATATTAGTTACTTAAAAATATATTTAATACACATAACATAACTATATTAAAATTTTTATAAATAAATATTAATTATTTATTTAAAAGTGTATATAAAATAAACATACTTAATTAATTAATAAAACCTATAAATTATTAAATATAACAAGTATATCACCAATAAAAATATGTAAACGTATTCGATTACAATTCTATGTGTTAATAAATATATGAATAATATAGGTTTGTGAATCCGAGGCCAACCTTACACTTGTTAAATGATATTATATGTATTTTTACTACAAAATACAGTATGGTGAGTTCATTTGATTCCCTTTTACTCTTTACATTTTTGGGACTGAGAATACATGCGCTATTTTTACAACTGCTTTATTAAATGCTTTTGAAATACATTTTGAACTGCGAATACATGAAATGTTTTTATAAATGTTTGACGAGATAGACACAAGCAAACATTCCTCGAATGAATTATTATGCAGACAGAAGTTCTGCGGATTATTATTGAATTATGTGGACATGATAATTGCCACCGTTGAATTATGTGGACATGATAATTGCCACCATTAAATTATGTGGACATGATAATTGCCACCAATTGATATGAATGTTATATATCGAGAGAATGATTTTATACACAGGTTATGTGCATGATATTTTGTACACGAGATATGTGTACGGTTACAAAGATTTGTTAAAATGGTTTCGTACACGAGAAAGGTGTACTGTATTTAAAAGATATCGCATGTACATTACAGGTGGGTATAGGATTCGGGCCCATTTGTACCATGCAGCATTTAAATCTTGTGGTCTATCAAAATGCTGAATTTTATTGTTTTATGTTAAACCTATGAACTCACCAACCTTTTGGTTGACACTTGAAAGCATGTTTATTCTCAGGTATGAAAGAAATCTTCCGGTGTGCATTAACTCATATTAGAGACATTACTTGGAGTCATTCATAACATATTTGAAAATACGTTGCATTCAAGTCGTCGAGTTCATCAAGATTATTATTAAGTCAATTATACTTGGATGTATTATGAAATTTTATGCATGCCGTCAACTTTCATTGAAATGAAAGTTTGTCTTTTAAAAACGAATGCAATGTTTGTAAAATGTATCATATAGAGGTCAAGTACCTCGCGATGTAACCAAATGTAATGTATTCATCCAGATGGATTAGGACGGGTCCTTTCAGTTTAAATAATAAAAGGTGAAGACAAAAGACAGATTCAACGATTTGAAGACACATACGACCAAAAAGCTCAAAAGTACATAGTACAATCAAAGTGGTTTAAATTATTGATGAGAAACGTCTAAAAGTTACAAGAGAACGAGCTGCAAAACTCAAAGTACAAGATATTAAATAGTACGAAAGGACGTTCAAAAATCCGGAACCGGGTCCAGAGTCAACTCTCAACGCTCGACGCAACGGACTAAAAATTACAAGTCAACTATGCACATGAATATAATATAATATATAATTAATTCTTAAAATTATATATATATTATATTATATATAAAATCGTCGGCAAACTAGCAAACAAACATATGTGAGCTGGATTCCTGCTCCATGCGATCGCATGGCCTGGAGGCCTAATTTCCATGCGATCGCATGGAAAACTTTTTCTGGCCACATTCCTATAAAAAGCAGTTTGGTGCTCGAGCTTAAAACATCTTTTCTAATCTATCTCTCACTCTCTACGTAATATATATATATATATATATATATATATATATATATATATATATATATATATATATATATATATATATATATATATATATATATATATATATATATAATTTATAATTTTAATTTTAATTTTAATTTAATAATAATAAGGGTATGTTAGCGAATGTTGTAAGTGTGTAAGTCGAAATTCTGTCCGTGTAACGCTACGCTATTATTAATCATTGTAAGTTATGTTCAACCTTTTTAAATTAATGTCTCGTAGCTAAGTTATTATTATGCTTATTTAAATTGAAGTAATCATGATGTTGGGCTAAATATTAAAGACGGGGTAATTGGGCTTTGTACCATAATTGGGGTTTGGACAAAAGAACGACACTTGTGTAAATTAGAGTATGGGCTATTAATGGGCTTTATATTTGTTTAATTGAATGATAGTTCGTTAATTTAATATAAAGATCTACAATTGGACGTACCTATAAATAACCATATACACTCGATCGGACACGATGGGCGGGATATTTATAAGTACTCATAATCGTTCATTTAACCGGACACGGGAATGGATTAATAGTCAATGGACTTATTAAAATAGGGGTGAATTACATACAAGGAAAATTGGTGTAATTATAGTTTAAGTCCCCAATTAGTTGGAATATTTGACTTCGGATATAAGGATAATTTGACGAGGACACTCGCACTTTATATTTATGACTGATGGACTGTTATGGACAAAAACCAGATGGACATATTGAATAATCCATGACAAAGGACAATTAACCCATGGTAATAAACTAAAATCAACACGTCAAACATCATGATTACGAAAGTTTAAATAAGCATAATACTTTTATTTCATATTTCATCGCACTTTTATTTACTGTCATTTTATTTAATTGCACTTTTAATTATCGTACTTTTTAATTATCGCAATTTTATTTATCGTCATTTTATTTATCGCACTTTAATTATTGTCAATTACTTTACGCTTTAAATTAAGTTATTTTTATTTTTAATATTTTACATTAGGTTTTAACTACGACTAAAGTTTTAAAATCGACAAACCGGTCATTAAACGGTAAAAACCCCCTTTTATAATAATAATACGACTTATATATATATTTATATTTATACAAATATAGTTTTAAAAAATATAGCGTTAAACTTGGATAGCTTCCTGTGGAACGAACCGGACTTACTAAAAACTACACTACTGTACGATTAGGTACACTGCCTATAAATGTTGTAGCAAGGTTTAGGTATATCCACTCTATAAATAAATAAATAACTTGTGTAAAATTGTATCGTATTCAATAGTACTTCAAGGAGCAAAAATACTACTATTTTGTATTCACCTCTACGCACATCAAGTATTTTTGGCGCCACTGCCGAGAAACGCCGAAGCAAAACGCTATTAAAAAAAATTGAAGCTTTAATTCATTTTTATAAAAATACGTTTTATATAATACAATCAAAAATATAAAAGAAAAAGAAAAATATATATATCTATATTTTTAAGTTTAGTTAAATTTAAAAAGTTTATATTTCTCTTTATTGTGAAAAGTTATAAAAAAACTAATAAGTAAATTTTTCTTATTTATAAGTTTTATATAAATATTTTACAAAAATATAAAATAGAAAAAAAAAAGTAAAAATAATCGGGCCTGGTACTGTAGAAGCCCAATTTGTGATCCGAAATTCAGGCCCAAGCGATCGCATGAACCGGAAGCTTCAAATCCATGCGACCGCATGGTGATGTCTGACACACACTGTTGTAAACGGCGTCCGTTGCGTCCGTTTCGACGCCCGTTGCGGCGTTTTGGTGACTAAACCGTTTCGACCCCGTCCCGTTTTCTTATAAGCCGGTCAACGATCAAAAGTCAGGTCAAATGCAGAAAAAATTGGGTCAACGCCGATCAAAAGTCAGAAATTCTATTAAAATTAGTCATAAGTCGGTCAAATCAATCAAAATTGACTTAGTTTAGTATTCCATTTTGTATTATATTAACGCTAATAGCAATTATAGGTACAAACTTGTCAACGAATATTTTTTAGCTCTATAATATGTGTAAATATATATTTATATATATATAAGTCAACATTAGTCAACATCCGTTTCGACCCCGTCTCGGCCCCTTTTTCAGTTGCGACATTTTGAGGTCGCTACCGTTTTGACCCCGTCTCGCGTCTTTTTCAACCTTGCTGACACGTCTGAAACCTAGGACGGCCGAATTAGGGTTAAGTTAATTAATTATTATTATTATTAATTACCTAATTAGGGTTTATTTTAATAATAATTTAGTTTAGTTGTTATTTATTTTGTATTTTTAAGTTATATTTAGTTTTATTAATATAATAAATTAATACTTTTATAAAATAATATTTGTATAAAAATAAGTAATTTTATTATTTTTTATCTTTTTATAAATTGTATATTTTAATCATTTATTTGTATATTTTTCGCTCGTAACTAGTTTTAAGATATAGTAAAAGCCATAGTTTATTTTAATTTCTATATTCTTAGGCTTTGCCGTAAAATCCCTTAAGTGCTTTTTCTTTAGACTAAGATTTAGGTGCTTTAGAATTTTGTGACGTCGTTTTAAGATTTTAGTACTTTTTAAATTATTGCCGTTTTGGATATAGAATTCCTTTTAAGCTTTAATACCTTTAAACGCAACTTTTTAGATTTAGTTTTTAGACTTTTAAGTTTCGACGTTTTTCTTTCTTATTTTTATTTTTCGACCTTTTATTTTTCGACATTTTCCGACGCGCTATTTTTCTTTCTTATTTCTCGAAGCTCTAGTTTTTAGGACATAGAATTTTCTATTTCTTCTCTAAAAATTCAAAACAAAAAATTATTTTAAGCGGTTAAATTGATAGACATCCAAAATTTTCTGGTTCGTAGTAATAGTTGGATTTGTTAGTGGCGAGTTGTGGGTTTCCGATTTAAAGGGTCCTGGCTACCTGCTGCATCTATTGGCTATTCGAAACGTGGGCAAAATCAGAAAAGTCTATTAATTTGATAACTTATATAATTTTTATCTTTTATAACTAATAGGATATTCTGTGAATGCACCGAGCAAAACGTTCACCACCTTTCATACGTTCACCACATGTAACTCGATCAAGACATCTAGCCAATATTGTCGCCGTTGATTTTTCTTTAGAATCGTCATCTAGTTGACCAAGTACTCCAACTCAAATTTCCGATAATCCATTTTTTGAACCCGACTTCACTACCGAGAACCCGAAGGATATTCAAGGACAATTCCAAGATCCTGAACCACTAATCATTCCTCCTGAACCACAAACTGTTAAATCAGAATTCTCTAGTGATTCGTATTCAACAATTTCAATTATAGAAGTAACTGAACCTCTAAGTATGGAAGACCGAATGAGAGCCACACGCACTGGCCAAGGTCACGCCATTATTAAGCCTGACATCAATGTGCCAGATTATGAAATCAAAGGACAAATCCTACACATGGTAACTAATCAATGCCAATATAGTGGTACGCCGAAGGAAGATCCAAACGAACATCTTCGAATCTTTAATAGGATCTGTACTCTATTCAAAATCAGAGAAGTTAAGGATGAACAGATCTATCTCATGTGTTTTCCCTGGCTTTTAAATGGAGAAGCCAAAGATTGGTTAGAATCATTACCTGAAGGGGCGATTGATACATGGGATGTCTTAGTTGAAAATTTTCTTAAACAATTCTTTCCGGCATAGAAAGCCGTGAGACTTCAAGGAGAAATTGTTACGTTCACGCAAAAGCCAAATGAAACTCTATATGAGGCGTGGACAAGATTTGGAAAGTTGTTAAGATGATGTCCGCAACATAGTTTAGATACTTATCAAATAGTACAAATATTCTACCAAGGATGCGATATCACTACACGAAAAGACATCGACATAGCAGCTGGTGGTTCCATTAGGAAGAAAACCGCAACTGAAGCTTACAAAATTATTGATAACACTGCTTCCCACTTACATAAGTGGCACCAAGAAAAAGACATCGTTAGATCATCTAAAGCGGCTAGAGCCGATTCTAGTCATGACTTTGATTCCGTTTCCGCAAAGATAGATGCTTTCGAAAGACGAATGGAAAAGATGACTAAAGATATTCACGCAATACAAATCAGTTGTGAGCACTGCGGTGGACCACACTTAACGAAAGATTGTCACATTGAGCAAACGATGGAACAACGTGAGAATGTTTCCTAAATGAACCAAAGGCTGGGAAATAATTATCAAAATAATTATCAACCGCCAAGGCCAAACTTCAATCGAAATCAAAACATTCTTTGTAATCCAAATGGACCCAACAATAACTCATATAACCAACAAGGTCCGAATAACCAACCAACTCAAAACAACACTTTCAATCAACAAAGACCTGAGTTATATAAACCACCACAACAAACCGAAGAGAAAAAGTCAAATCTAGAAGAAATGATGGCAAAGTTAATGGAATCTCAAACACAATTTATTTCATCTCAAACCCAAACAAATGAGAGGTTTGATCAGTCATTAAGAACTCAACAAGCTTCCATTTTGAATCTAGAAAAACACGTAGGTACTCTTGCTAGCATGATGAGTGAGAGGGAACAAGGAAAGCTACCAAGTAATACTGAAGTAAATTCTCGGAATGAGAATGTTAATATGGTATCAACGAATTCTGAAAAACCAGCATCAGAAGATGGGAAGGTTTTAGATGTGAGTAACAATGAAGAAGTTACAACACCACCACCACCCGAGTATGTAAAGCCAGTGGTGGCACCATACAGACAACCCATCCCGTTTCCAAGAAAAAGAGATGAGTATGAGCAAGTAATAGGTAATAAAGTTTGTGATACCTCTGGAAAGAAGAAGGAGAATAAGAAAGTGCAAGAAACAAAAACCGTAAAAGTAAACCCGGTGAAGACAGTACCACCAAAACCTCCACCCAGGTTGGGTGATCCGGGTGAATTTATTATTCCTTGTCTACTTAGTGATTGTGTCATGTATGATGCACTAGGATATTTAGGTGTGAGTGTGAGTGTTATACCTCTTTCATTATATAAGAGATTAGGAGTAGGTAAGTTAAGTCCAACGGAAATGAGTGTTCGACTCTTTGATCAAACCATTAAGCACCCAGTTGGAATTGTTGACGACCTACCCATTTAAGTGGGTAATTTAAACTTTTTAGTCGAATTTATTGTCATTGACATAGAAGAGGACCCAAACATTCCTCTAATTTTAGGTCGACCATTCTTAGCGTCCACCGGGGCATTATTTGATGTAAGAAAAGGTAGAATGACACTTTGTAATGATGAAAAATCAATCACCTTTGTAAGTCGAAAGTCTAAATCTCCACTAACAAAAACCGTTGAACCAACAAAAACGATCGATAAGAACCATATTGTTTTACCAACTCCAACGGTAGTGCTTAACAATAATAAAACGCCTAAGTGTGGGGAAAATGAAGTAACAACTAATGATGACTTGATAACAAAGAACCCCGTTGTTGATACAAAATTTAATGACTCCATTATTAACAGTTCAATGAAGAAACTTATTAAACGGATTCACGATGCTAGAACCAAGGGGAACTTTAAGTTATGTAACCAGTTAGTATCCAATCTATCACCTAAAGAAAAGGCAAAACTAGTTGAATTTGTGGATATTACACAAGAATCCGACCAATGGCTTAAAGCAAAAGTCACAGATATGCAAGTTGATTATGGTCCAAGAGAAATTGATGATGAAGTTAATCACAATTTCGACACCACAGCTACCTAAGTGTGGGGAGATTCAAATGTTCTAAGAAATAATGTTGTCTAGGGTTAGTTGTTCTGTTCTCGTGTAGTTCCGAGAATGGAATCCGATTGGTCTTTTCCACTAGCAGACACTAAAGAACTGGTTTTCTCCCCCCATTCTAAATTTTTGTTTTGTAGGTTTTGTATTAAATTAATACGCATTTTTTAAATTTAATTTTTGTGTGATTTTAAAAAACAAAAATTTACTTTATTTCATTAAGTTTAAAAGGGCATTTGGCCCAGCGGTATAGTGGTGGCTCTCCAACCAAGAGGTTGAGGGTTCAAGTCCCACTTGGGACATATTCGTGGTTGTAAATATTCGTAAATATTCGTGTTAATGGTATGTGTGAGTTTGCTTTTCAAAAAAAAAAAAAAACAAAAATTTACTTTATTTCATTAAGTTTAAAAAAATGATTTTTAAAATTCATCGTAAGTTAAAGACTAGGTCATGAAACCGAAATTGCTTTACCCGAGGGCGGGGCGAAAAATTTTGTTATCATTATTTTTAATTTTATTGATCTAAAGTATACCAAAAAAAAATTTAAAAAAATTTTAAATTAAAAAAACCCAAAAATCTTTGCTTTTAAAACAATCGCTTTAAAAACGACAAATTTTAAATTTTGTCGAGGGACGGACTAGGTAAACATACCGAAACTACCTAAAGTAAAAGGAAACAAAATTTTAAAAAATTATTCATTTAAATTGTTTTAATAAATAAAGGTTATATATATATATATATATATATATATATATATATATATATATATATATATATATATATATATATATATATATATATATATATATATATATATGTATGTATGTATGTTTGTAGTTTATCTTATGTACAAAACAGGGTAAAACAGCGCATTTTCAAAGACTGACATTAAAGTTTAGCAAAAGCTACTAATTTTGACGATAAGACGCAAAACATATGTGAAATTACAACAAAAGGAATGAACGATGAGGCGCGCCATCTATCATTCGACGACCTTAGTAATTACAAACTGGGTATTTTTAATCACTTTTCTACACTAATCACCCTCATGAATTTATAATTATAGTATGATTTCATGCAAATGAGGGCATTGCATGATCTCAAGTGTGGGTATTTTTAATCACTTTTCTACACTAATCACCCGAGTTTTCAGTAGCAATTAGTGTTTTACTTGTACATCTTAATATATATATATATATATATATATATATATATATATATATATATATATATATATATATATATATATATATATATATATATATATATATATATATATATATATATATATATATATATATATATTACATAATATTAAATCATATAGGGAATTGGTTTAAATTAGTCGAAATTTTTCGAGTCATTACAGTACCTCCCCGTTAAAGAAAATTTCGTCCCGAAATTTTGAGTAGTACCTGTTTTATGAGCGATATCAGTGAACAAATGTGGATACTTTTGCTTCATTTGATCCTCACGTTCCCAAGTAAACTCGGGTCCTCGTCTAGCGTTCCAACGAGCTCTAACTATCGGTATTTTGCTTTGTTTTAATTGTTTGACCTCACGGTCCATGATTTCAACAGGTTCTTCGATAAAATGGAGTTTATCATTGATTCGTATTTCGTCAAGAGGAATTACGACATCCTCTTCAGCTAAACATTTCTTCAAATTTGATACGTGAAATGTGTCGTGAACACTACTAAGTTCTTGCGGTAGCTTTAATCGATAAGCAACTGCTCCAATTCTTTCGGTGATTTTAAAGGGTCCTACGTACCTAGGACTTAGCTTTCCTCATTTACCGAATCGTACAACGCCTTTCCAGGGTGACACTTTCAACTTGACTTTGTCGCCCACTTGAAATTCTAGCAGTTTTCTTCTTACATCAGCATAACTCTTTTGGCGACTCATGGCCGTTTTCAATCGCTGTTGTATTTGAATGATCTTTTCGGTGGTTTCATGAATAATTTCTGGTCCAGTAAGTTGTCTTTCTCCTACTTCACTCCAACATATAGGAGATCTGCACTTTCTACCGTAGAGTGCTTCAAATGGCGCTGCGTTGATGCTCGTATGATAGCTGTTATTGTATGAAAATTCTGCTAATGGTAAGTGTCGATCCCAACTGGTTCCAAAGTCAATCACGCATGCCCGTAACATGTCTTCCAATGTTTGTATTGTTCTTTCACTTTGACCATCTGTCTGTGGGTGATAAGCGGTGCTCATATCTAATCGAGTTCCCAATGCTTTTTGTAATGACTGCCAAAAACGTGATGTGAATCGGGTGTCGCGATCAGATATGATGGAGATAGGTACACCATGCCTGGAAACTACTTCCTTCAAATATAGGCGTGCTAATTTATCCATACTGTCTGTCTCCTTTATTGGTAGAAAGTGAGCTGATTTAGTTAGACGATCAACTATCACCCAAATAGTATCATGACTACTTGCAGTCCTTGGCAATTTTGTAATGAAATCCATGGTTATTCTTTCCCATTTCCACTGCGGAATTTTTGGTTGTTGCAGTAATCCTGACGGCTTTTGGTGCTCAGCTTTGACCTTTGCACACGTCAAACATTTGCTTACATAAGTAGCAATTTCTGTCTTCATATTAGGCCACCAATAGAACTTCTTGAGATCGTGGTACATTTTCCTGTTTCCTGGATGAATTGAGTACCTCGTTTTGTGTGCTTCATCCAGTACTAGTTGCCGTAGGTTACCATGTTTTGGTAGCCATATCCTACCATCAAAATACAGGGTTCCATCAGCTTTTACTTCAAGTTGTTTTTCTAATCCTTTGCTCATTTCACCTTTTTCGTTTTCTTCTTTTAAAGCTTCTAACTGTGCTGCTTGAATTTGCTTTGTGAGATCGGTACGAATTGTAATATTCAAAGCTCGGACCCTAAGAGGTTTTACTCTTTCTTTTCGACTTAGGGCATCAGCTACAACATTAGCCTTTCCGGGGTGGTAACGGATTTCACAATCGTAATCGTTTAACAACTCTACCCAGCGACATTGCCTCATATTGAGTTGTTTTTGATCAAAAATATGCTGAAGACTCTTATGGTCGGTGTACACTGTACACTTGGTGCCATATATGTAGTGACCCGAACCTTTCCATGTTTATATATATTAATTGAGATTGATATTTACATGATTAAATATTTTAAACATGTTAAGCAATCAAACTTGTTAAGACTTGATTAATTGAAATATGTTTCATATAGACAATTGACCACCCAAGTTGACCGGCGATTCACGAACGTTAAAACTTGTAAAAACGACATGATGATATATATATGGATATACATATGGTTAACATGAGATTATGATAAGTAAGTATCTCCATAAGTATATTAACAATGAGTTATATACATATAAACAAGACTACTAACTTAAGGATTTCGAAACGAGACATATATGTAATGATTATCGTTGTAACGACATTTAAATGTATATATATCATATTAAGATATATTAATATATCATAATATCATGATAATATAATAATTTAACATCTCATTAGATATAATAAACAATGGGTTAACAACATTAATTGAGATCGTTAACTTAAAGGTTTCAAAACAACACTTACATGTAACGACTAACGATGATTTAATGACTCAGTTAAAATGTATATACATGTAGTGTATTTAGATGTATTAAAATACTTTTGGAAGACTTCAAGACATATATCAAAACACTCATACTTAACGAAAATGGTTATAGTTACTTTCCCATTCTTTTCTTTCATGAAGAATTCTAGTCGTATTCTTACCCATATTATACACAGCTTCAAAACGTACTTACTATGGGTATATACCAATAGGAACTAGCATGGGATTCCACTCTTGATTATGTCATGTATGACTAATCAATTTTAACTTCTACCATGAGCTAGTCAACTAACTAGAACTCCTTTTAACCCCACTCACCACTCACCAATTACCACTCATCATTCACTCCATTTCACTTCCAATTCTCTTTCTAATTCTCTCTCAACACACACACACTATTATGAACGTATTTTTCCAGTAGTTAATCATCATCTTCATCAAAAATCACTTCAAGAATCAAGCTATAATCATCATAGGAAGAACACTTCAAGAACACTTCAAAAATCCCTTCAAGTTTACTAATTTACTTCCAAGCTTTCTAATCCATTCCAAGTAATCATCTAAGATCAAGAAACCTTTGTTATATACAGTAGGTTATCTTTCTTATTCAAGGTAATATTCATATTCAAACTTTGATTCAATTTCTATAACTATAAACTATCTTAATTCGAGTAAAAATCTTACTTGAACTTGTTTTTGTGTCATGATCCTACTTCAAGAACTTTCAACCCATCCAAGATCCTTTAAAGCTAGATCATTTCTTGTCACTTCCAGTAGGTTTACCTACTAAAATTGAGGTAGTAATGATGTTCATAACATCATTCGATTCATATATATAAAACTATCTTATTCGAAGGTTTAAACTCGTAATCACTAGAACATAGTTTAGTTTATTCTAAACTTGTTCGCAAACAAAAGTTAATCCTTCTAACTTGACTTTTAAAATTAACTAAACACATGTTCTATATCTATATGATATGCTAACTTAATGATTTAAAACCTGAAAACACGAAAAACACCGTAAAACCGGATTTACGCCGTCGTAGTAACACCGCGGGCTGTTTTGGGTTAGTTAATTAAAAACTATGATAAACTTTGATTTAAAAGTTGTTATTCTGAGAAAATTATTTTTATTATGAACATGAAACTATATCCAAAAATTATGGTTAAACTCAAAGTGGAAGTATGTTTTCTAAAATGGTCATCTAGACGTCGTTCTTTCGACTGAAATGACTACCTTTACAAAAACGACTTGTAACTTATTTTTCCGTCTATAAACCTATACTTTTTCTGTTTAGATTCATAAAATAGAGTTCAATATGAAACCATAGCAATTTGATTCACTCAAAACGGATTTAAAATGTAGAAGTTATGGGTAAAACAAGATTGGATAATTTTTCTCATTTTAGCTACGTGAAAATTAGTAACAAATCTATTCCAACCATAACTTAATCAACATGTATTGTATATTATGTAATCTTGAGATACCATAGACACGTATACAATGTTTCGACCTATCATGTCGACACATCTATATATATTTCGGAACAACCATAGACACTCTATATGTGAATGTTGGAGTTAGCTATACAGGGTTGAGGTTGATTCCAAAATATATATAGTTTGAGTTGTGATCAATACTGAGATACGTATACACTGGGTCGTGGATTGATTCAAGATAATATTAATCGATTTATTTCTATACATCTAACTGTGGACAACTAGTTGTAGGTTACTAACGAGGACAGCTGACTTAATAAACTTAAAACATCAAAATATATTAAAAGTGTTGTAAATATATTTTGAACATACTTTGATATATATGTATATATTGTTATAGGTTCGTGAATCAACCAGTGGCCAAGTATTACTTCCCGACGAAGTAAAAATCTGTGAAAGTGAGTTATAGTCCCACTTTTAAAATCTAATATTTTTGGGATGAGAATACATGCAGGTTTTATAAATGATTTACAAAATAGACATAAGTACGTGAAACTACATTCTATGGTTGAATTATCGAAATCGAATATGCCCCTTTTTATTAAGTCTGGTAATCTAAGAATTAGGGAACAGACACCCTAATTGACGCGAATCCTAAAGATAGATCTATTGGGCCTAACAAACCCCATCTAAAGTACCGGATGCTTTAGTACTTCGAAATTTATATCATATCCGAAGGGTGTCCCGGAATGATGGGGATATTCTTATATATGCATCTTGTTAATGTCGGTTACCAGGTGTTTACCATATGAATGATTTTTATCTCTATGTATGGGATGTGTATTGAAATATGAAATCTTGTGGTCTATTGTTACGATTTGATATATATAGGTTAAACCTATAACTCACCAACATTTTTGTTGACGTTTAAAGCATGTTTATTCTCAGGTGAATATTAAGAGCTTCCGCTGTTGCATACTAAAATAAGGACAAGATTTGGAGTCCATGTTTGTATGATATTGTGTAAAAACTGCATTCAAGAAACTGATTTTGATGTAACATATTTGTATTGTAAACCATTATGTAATGGTCGTGTGTAAATAGGATATTTTAGATTATCATTATTTGATAATCTACGTAAAGCTTTTTAAACCTTTATTTATGAAATAAAGGTTATGGTTTGTTTTAAAAATGAATGCGGTCTTTGAAAAACGTCTCATATAGAGGTCAAAACCTCGCAACGAAATCAATTAATATGGAACGTTTTTAATCAATAAGAACGGGACATTTCAGTTGGTATCAGAGCGTTGGTCTGAGAGAACCAGAATTTTGCATTAGTGTGTCTTATCGAGTTTGTTAGGATGCATTAGTGAGTCTGGACTTCGACCGTGTTTACTTGAAAAATGATTGCTTAACAAATTTTGTTGGAAACTATATATTTTTAACATGTGAATATTATGTGATATATTAATCTCTTAACGCGTTTGATATTATGTGATAGATGTCTACCTCTAGAACAAGTCCTATTGACTCACCTAATAATAATGAAGAGTCAAATGTAAATTGGAATGATTCGTGGACTGATTCACAAGTTCCCGAAGAGGAACCGGAAGAAGAGTCGGAACCAGAAGAAGAATCGGAACCGGAAGAAGAATCGGAACCGGATGAAGAAATAGAACCGGTGGGGGAAATAATAAAACGGTCAAGTAAAAGAAAATCCTCAACCAACCGACCAAGGTTAATTATGATCAATGGTGTTTTCGCTAAGGAAGCAACATATTGGGAGGATTACCAATTCTCCGATGAATCGGATTCTGACGAGAATTCCGATGATGTTATAGAAATTACCCCAACTGAATTTAAAAAGGTAAAAGAAAATAATAAGGGAAAGGGCATAAAAATAGAGAAATCTAATTCCAATCCCGATGAACTTTATATGTATCGTCAACCCCCGAAGTCCTTAAGTTGTAACAATGACCCGGGAACCTCTAAACCACCAGGTTTTTCTAAACCAATGTGGAAAACGACAGCTCGTATTAGGGGAACATCATATATCCCTAGAAACTTGGCAAAACGAACCAAAACCGAAGAAGAAGAAATAAGCGAGTCGGAATAAGATAGTTGTATTCGTGTGGTGTAATATATGTAATATAGTGTGCTTATGCTTTATGATATATGTAAAAATTGCTTGTATTAATAAGTATTTTTTTATGAATCTAACTCTTGTCTATTTTACAGTATAAAAATACAAAATGGATAGACAACCCAATATTTTAAGAGACCTACCCGGAGACATGATTGATGAAATCTTGTCTAGAGTCGGTCAGAATTCTTCGGCACAACTATTTAAGGCGAGATCAGTTTGTAAGACATTCGAAGAACGTTCCAAGAATGCCTTGGTTTATAAAAGGCTTTCGTTCGAAAGATGGGGGATATCACATTGGGAAATCCATAAGTTACGATGTGTTTACTTTGACGCATATATTGCGGGGAACCCAAATGCTATTCTACGCAATGGGTTAAGAAATTATTTTGACTCAATATATCCGAATATTGGACTTCGTGATTTAGAAAAAGCGGCTAACATGCAACATAAAGAAGCATGTTATGCTTACAGATTAGTAATGTTCGCTTCTCACCAAAGTGAGAACAAGAACATCGGCCTACAACTATTAAACAAAACGTTCCCACAAGTGATGGAGTCGGTAATTGGGGTAAGAAATGAGGTTTTTAGATTGTTACGGGACTGTTGGACATTACGTAACCCTCGTCCCTTTGACGACGTTACAACACGATGTCTTATCAACGGCCATAACGGTTATGTTCCACAAGACAAAGGATGGGAAGTAATCCTAGTAAAAGCAGAATGCATGACTTGTTTCTGGACGTATGAATTACGTGTCTTTATTGCCTTTGCTGAACGACTTGTGTACTAGCTAGAATTATCTTCACAACCATCTTGTATCAAATTTATTGTGTGCTATATTTCATGCTATATGTAAAATAAGCGGTATTGTAAGTTTGTAAAATATTGTGTAAAAGTTTGAACGCGAAATATTATTATAATCAGTTTTTCATATAGAATTGTAGTAGTTGAATTGTATATTAGCTACTAAGTATGAACTTAACGGGTAGGTACTACCCGAATTTAAACTTATAAAATGCTAATATGAAGAAAAAGCTTTTATAAATTAGTTCATATTATGCTACGAAATACTATTAACTACTCTTAATATTCTTTATGATTAACTTGTTCCATTTGACTATTTTGAAGGAAATGGCAGCGACTACTCGACACACCGTGAATATGAATGAAGAGGAATTCCGTACTTTTCTAGCTTCAAACATAGCCGCAGTACAGGCTACGCTACATACCAACAATAACCTTGGATCTAGCAATACAGGAAATCGTGTAGGATACACCTACAAAGAATTCACTGCCTGCAAACCTTTGGAATTGATGGAACCGAAGGACCGATCGGATTGAAACGGTGGACCGAGAAGGTCGAATCGGTGTTTGCCATAAGTAAGTGTACTGAAGAGGAAAAAGTGAAGTACGCTACGCATACCTTCACAGGTTCTGCGTTAACATGGTGGAATACCTATCTAGAGCAAGTGGGACAAGACGATGCGTACGCACTACCGTGGTCAGTATTCAAGCACTTGATGAACGAGAAGTACCGTCCCAGAACCGAGGTCAATAAGCTCAAGACGGAACTTAGAGGGTTACGAACCCAAGGATTTGATATTACCACGTACGAAAGACGATTCATAGAATTATGCCTATTGTGTCCGGGAGCATTCGAAGATGAGGAAGAGAAGATCGACGCGTTTGTGAAAGGATTACCGGAAAGAATCCAAGAAGATATAAGTTCACACGAGCCCGCCTCCATACAACAGGCATGTAGAATGGCTCACAAACTAGTGAACCAGATTGAAAAAAGAATTAAAGAACAGACTGCTGAAGAGGCCAATGTGAAGCAAGTCAAAAGAAAGTGGGAGGAAAACGGTGATAAGAATCACCAATACAACAACAACAGCAATTACAACAATAATCGCAACAATTATCTCAACAATCGCAACATCAATCGCAACTACAACAAACGGCCCAACAACAACAACAACAACAACAACAACAACAACAACAACAACAACAACAAAAACAACAGCAACTACAACAATCATCCCAACAACAATAATAACCGCAACAATAACAACAATCAGAAGCAACTATGCCAAAGGTGTGAAAAGTATCACTTGGGATTCTGCACCAAATTTTGCAACAAGTGTAAAAGAAATGGTCATAGCGCGGCGAAGTGTGAGGTCTACGGACCAGGGGTTAATAGAACGAAAGGAACAAATGGTGTCGGAACGAGTAATGGCGGAGCAAGTAGTGTCGGAGCAAGTTATGCCAATGTAGTTTGTTATAAATGTGGAAAACCGGGCCACATTATTAGAAATTGCCCAAACCAGGAGAATACGAATGGACAAGGCCGCGGAAGAGTTTTCAATATTAATGCGGCAGAGGCACAGGAAGACCCGGAGCTTGTTACGGGTACGTTTCTTATTGACAATAAATCTGCTTACATTTTATTTGATTCGGGTGCGGATAGAAGCTATATGAGTAGAGATTTTTGTGCTAAATTAAGTTGTCCATTGACGCCTTTGGATAGTAAATTTTTACTCGAATTAGCAAATGGTAAATTAATTTCAGCAGATAATATATGTCGGAATCGAGAAATTAAACTGGTTAGCGAAACATTTAAGATTGATTTGATACCAGTAGAGTTAGGGAGTTTTGATGTGATAATCGGTATGGACTGGTTGAAAGAAGTGAAAGCAGAGATCGTTTGTTACAAAAATGCAATTCGCATTATACGAGAAAAAGGAAAACCCTTAATGGTGTACGGAGAAAAGGGCAACATGAAGCTACATCTTATTAGTAATTTGAAGGCACAAAAACTAATAAGAAAAGGTTGCTATGCTGTTCTAGCACACGTCGAGAAAGTACAAACTGAAGAAAAGAGCATCAATGATGTTCCCGTCGCAAAAGAATTTTCCGATGTATTTTCGAAAGAATTACCGGGATTACCCCCACATCGATCCGTTGAATTTCAAATAGATCTTGTACCAGGAGCTGCACCAATAGCTCGTGCTCCTTACAGACTCCCACCCAGCGAGATGAAAGAACTGCAAAGCCAATTACAAGAACTTTTAGAGCATGGTTTCATTTGACCAAGCACATCACCGTGGGGAGCTCCTGTTTTGTTTGTCAAGAAGAAAGATGGTACATTCAGGTTGTGTATCGACTACCGAGAGTTGAACAAACTTACCATCAACAACCGCTACCCACTACCGAGAATCGACGACTTATTTGATCAACTATAAGGCTCGTCTGTTTATTCAAAGATTGACTTACGTTCCGGGTATCATCAAATGCGGGTGAAAGAAGATGATATTCCAAAGACTGCTTTCAGAACACGTTACGGTCATTACGAGTTTATGGTCATGCCATTTGGTTTAACTAATGCACCAGCTGTGTTCATGGACCTTATGAACCGAGTGTGTGGACCATACCTTGACAAGTTTGTCATTGTTTTCATTGATGACATACTTATTTACTCAAAGAGTGACCAAGAACACGGTGAACATTTGAGAAAGGTGTTAGAAGTATTGAGGAAGGAAGAATTGTACGCTAAATTTTCAAAGTGTGCATTTTGGTTAGAAGAAGTTCAATTCCTCGGTCACATAGTGAACAAAAAAGGTATTAAGGTGGATCCGGCAAAGATAGAAACTGTTGAAAAGTGGGAAACCCCGAAAACTCCGAAACACATACGCCAGTTTTTAGGACTAGCTGGTTACTACAGAAGGTTCATCCAAGACTTTTCCAGAATAGCAAAACCCTTGACTGCATTAACGCATAAAGGGAAGAAATTTGAATGGAAGGATGAACAAGAGAAAGCGTTTCAGTTATTGAAGAAAAAGCTAACTACGGCACCTATATTGTCATTGCCTGAAGGGAATGATGATTTTGTGATTTATTGTGACGCATCAAAGCAAGGTCTCGGTTGTGTATTAATGCAACGAACGAAGGTGATTGCTTATGCGTCTAGACAATTGAAGATTCACGAGCAAAATTATACGACGCATGATTTGGAATTAGGCGCGGTTGTTTTTGCATTAAAGACTTGGAGGCACTACTTATATGGGGTCAAAAGTATTATATATACCGACCACAAAAGTCTTCAACACATATTTAATCAGAAACAACTGAATATGAGGCAGCGTAGGTGGATTGAATTGTTGAATGATTACGACTTTGAGATTCATTACCACCCCGGGAAGGCAAATGTGGTAGCCGATGCCTTGAGCAGGAAGGACAGAGAACCCATTCGAGTAAAATCTATGAATATAATGATTCATAATAACCTTACTACTCAAATAAAGGAGGCGCAACAAGGAGTTTTAAAAGAAGGAAATTTAAAGGATGAAATACCCAAAGGATCGGAGCAGCATCTTAATATTCAGGAAGACGGAACCCGGTATAGGGCTGAAAGGATTTGGGTACCAAAATTTGGAGATATGAGAGAAATGGTACTTAGAGAAACTCATAAAACCAGATACTCAATACATCCTGGAACGGGGAAGATGTACAAGGATCTCGAGAAACATTTTTGGTGGCCGGGTATGAAAGCCGATGTTGCTAAATACGTAGGAGAATGTTTGACGTGTTCTAAGGTCAAAGCTGAGCATCAGAAACCATCAGGTCTACTTCAACAACCCGAAATCCCAGAATGGAAATGGGAAAACATTACCATGGATTTCATCACTAAATTGCCAAGGACTGCAAGTGGTTTTGATACTATTTGGGTAATAGTTGATCGTCTCACCAAATCAGCACACTTCCTGCCAATAAGAGAAGATGACAAGATGGAGAAGTTAGCACGACTGTATTTGAAAGAAGTCATCTCCAGACATGGAATACCAATCTCTATTATCTCTGATAGGGATGGCAGATTTATTTCAAGATTCTGGCAGACATTACAGCAAGCATTAGGAACTAGTCTAGACATGAGTACTGCCTATCATCCACAAACTGATGGGCAGAGCGAAAGGACGATACAAACGCTTGAAGACATGCTACGAGCATGTGTTATTGATTTCGGAAACAGTTGGGATCGACATCTACCGTTAGCAGAATTTTTCTACAACAACAGCTACCATTCAAGCATTGAGATGGCGCCGTTTGAAGCACTTTATGGTAGAAAGTGCAGGTCTCCGATTTGTTGGAGTGAAGTGGGGGATAGACAGATTACGGGTCCGGAGATTATACAAGAAACTACCGAGAAGATCATCCAAATTCAACAATGGTTGAAAACCGCCCAAAGTCGACAAAAGAGCTACGCTGACATTAAAAGAAAAGATATAGAATTTGAAATTGGAGAGATGGTCATGCTTAAAGTTGCACCTTGGAAAGGCGTTGTTCGATTTGGTAAACGAGGGAAATTAAATCCAAGGTATATTGGACCATTCAAGATTATTGATCGTGTCGGACCAGTAGCTTACCGACTTGAGTTACCTCAACAACTCGCTGCTGTACATAACACTTTCCACGTCTCGAATTTGAAGAAATGTTTTGCTAAAGAAGATCTCACTATTCCGTTAGATGAAATCCAAATCAACGAAAAACTCCAATTCATCGAAGAACCCGTCGAAATAATAGATCGTGAGGTTAAAAGACTTAAGCAAAACAAGATACCAATTGTTAAGGTTCGATGGAATGCTCGTATAGGACCCGAGTTCACCTGGGAGAATGAAGATCAGATGAAGAAGAAATACCCGCATCTATTTCCAGAAGATTCGTCAACACCTTCAACAGCTTAAAATTTCGGGACGAAATTTATTTAACGGGTAGGTACTGTAGTGACCCGAACTTTTCCATGTTTATATATATTAATTGAGATTAATATTTACATGATTAAATGTTTCAAACATGTTAAGCAATAAAACTTGTTAAGACTTGATTAATTGAAATATGTTTCATATAGACAATTGACCACCCAAGTTGACCGGCGATTCACGAACGTTAAAACTTGTAAAAACGACATGACGATATATATATGGATATACATATGGTTAACATGAGATTATGATAAGTAAGTATCTCCATAAGTATATTAACAATGAGTTATATACATATAAACAAGACTACTAACTTAAGGATTTCGAAACGAGACATATATGTAACGATTATCGTTGTAACGACATTTAAATGTATATATATCATATTAAGATATATTAATATATCATAATATCATGATAATATAATAATTTAACATCTCATTAGATATAATAAACAATGGGTTAACAACATTAATTGAGATCGTTAACTTAAAGGTTTCAAAACAACACTTACATGTAACGACTAACGATGACTTAACGACTCAGTTAAAATGTATATACATGTAGTGTATTTAGATGTATTAAAATACTTTTGGAAGACTTCAAGACATATATCAAAACACTCATACTTAACGAAAATGGTTACAGTTACTTTCCCATTCTTTTCTTTCATCAAGAATTCTAGTCGTATTCTCACCCGTATTATACACAGCTTCAAAACGTACTTACTATGGGTATATACCAATAGGAACTAGCATGGGATTCCACTCTTGATTATGTCATGTATGACTAATCAATTTTAACTTCTACCATGAGCTAGTCAACTAACTAGAACTCCTTTTAACCCCACTCACCACTCACCAATTACCACTCATCATTCACTCCATTTCACTTCCAATTCTCTTTCTAATTCTCTCTCAACACACACACACTATTATGAACGTATTTTTCCAGTAGTTAATCATCATCTTCATCAAAAATTACTTCAAGAATCAAGCTATAATCATCACTTCAAGAACACTTTAAAAATCCCTTCAAGTTTACTAATTTACTTCCAAGCTTTCTAATCCATTCCAAGTAATCATCTAAGATCAAGAAACCTTTGTTATATATAGTAGGTTATCTTTCTTATTCAAGGTAATATTCATATTCAAACTTTGATTCAATTTCTATAACTATAAACTATCTTAATTCGAGTAAAAATCTTACTTGAACTTGTTTTTGTGTCATGATCCTACTTCAAGAACTTTCAAGCCATCCAAGATCCTTTGAAGCTAGATCATTTCTTGTCACTTCCAGTAGGTTTACCTACTAAACTTGAGGTAGTAATGATGTTCATAACATCATTCGATTCATATATATAAAACTATCTTATTCGAAGGTTTAAACTCGTAATCACTAGAACATAGTTTAGTTAATTCTAAACTTGTTCGCAAACAAAAGTTAATCCTTTTAAATTGACTTTTAAAATTAACTAAACACATATTCTATATCTATATGATATGCTAACTTAATGATTTAAAACCTGGAAACACGAAAAACACCGTAAAACCGGATTTACGCCGTCGTAGTAACACCGCGGGATGTTTTGGGTTAGTTAATTAAAAACTATGATAAACTTTGATTTAAAAGTTGTTATTCTGAGAAAATGATTTTTATTATGAACATGAAACTATATCTAAAAATTATGGTTAAACTCAAAGTGGAAGTATGTTTTCTAAAATGGTCATCTAGACGTCGTTCTTTCGACTGAAATGACTACCTTTACAAAAACGACTTGTAACTTATTTTTCCGACTATAAACCTATACTTTTTCTGTTTAGATTCATAAAATAGAGTTCAATATGAAACCATAACAATTTGATTCACTCAAAATGGATTTAAAATGAAGAAGTTATGGGTAAAACAAGATTAGATAATTTTTCTCATTTTAGCTACGTGAAAATTAGTAACAAATCTATTCCAACCATAACTTAATCAAATTGTATTGTATATTATGTAATCTTGAGATACCATAGACACGTATACAATGTTTTGACCTATCATGTCGACACATCTATATATATTTCGGAACAACCATAGACACTCTATATGTGAATGTTGGAGTTAGCTATACAGGGTTGAGGTTGATTCCAAAATATATATAGTTTGAGTTGTGATCAATACTGAGATACGTATACACTTGGTCGTGGATTGATTCAAGATAATATTAATCGATTTATTTCTATACATCTAACTGTGGACAACTAGTTGTAGGTTACTAACGAGGACAGCTGACTTAATAAACTTAAAACATCAAAATATATTAAAAGTGTTGTAAATATATTTTGAACATACTTTGATATATATGTATATATTGTTATAGGTTCGTGAATCAACCAGTGGCCAAGTATTACTTCCCGACGAAGTAAAAATCTGTGAAAGTGAGTTATAGTCCCACTTTTAAAATCTAATATTTTTGGGATGAGAATACATGCAGGTTTTATAAATGATTTACAAAATAGACACAAGTACGTGAAACTACATTCTATGGTTGAATTATCGAAATCGAATATGCCCCTTTTTATTAAGTCTGGTAATCTAAGAATTAGGGAACAGACACCCTAATTGACGCGAATCCTAAAGATAGATCTATTGGGCCTAACAAACCCCATCCAAAGTACCGGATGCTTTAGTACTTCGAAATTTATATCATATCCGAAGGGTGTCCCGGAATGATGGGGATATTCTTATATATGCATCTTGTTAATGTCGGTTACCAGGTGTTCACCATATGAATGATTTTTATCTCTATGTATGGGATGTGTATTGAAATATGAAATCTTGTGGTCTATTGTTATGATTTGATATATATAGGTTAAACCTATAACTCACCAACATTTTTGTTGACGTTTAAAGCATGTTTATTCTCAGGTGAATATTAAGAGCTTCCGCTGTTGCATACTAAAATAAGGACAAGATTTGGAGTCCATGTTTGTATGATATTGTGTAAAAACTGCATTCAAGAAACTGATTTCGATGTAACATATTTGTATTGTAAACCATTATGTAATGGTCGTGTGTAAACAGGATATTTTAGATTATCATTATTTGATAATCTACGTAAAGCTTTTTAAACCTTTATTTATGAAATAAAGGTTATGGTTTGTTTTAAAAATGAATGCGGTCTTTGAAAAACGTCTCATATAGAGGTCAAAACCTCGCAACGAAATCAATTAATATGGAACGTTTTTAATCAATAAGAACGGGACATTTCAATATAGATAGTGTCTCCATATTTTGAGTGCAAAAACTACTGCTCCAAGTTCCAAATCGTGCGTCGTATAGTTCTTTTCATGAATTTTTAGTTGTCGTGAGGTATATGTGATAACATTTGTGCATTGCATTAATACACATCCTAAACCATGGCGCGAAGCGTCACAATAGATCACGAAATCATCATTTCCTTCCGGTAATGACAAAATGGGTGCAGACGTTAACTTCTTCTTTAATAACTGGAATGAGGATTCCTGTTCCGTGGACCAATCATACTTCTTTCCCTTTTGAGTCAATGTAGTTAAGGGTTTGGCGATTCTAGAGAAATCTTGAATGAATCTTCGGTAGTAACTAGCAAGACCTAAGAATTGGCAGATTTGTGTTGGAGTCTTCGGTGTTTCCCATTTACTAATGGCTTCGATCTTGGCAGGGTCAACTTTAATTCTATGTTTACTGACAACATGGCCCAAAAATTGTACTTCTTGTAACCAAAAATCACACTTCGAAAATTTTGCGTACAATTCTTCTTTCTTGAGTATCTCTAGTACCAGTCTTAAGTGTTGCTCATGTTCTTCCTTGTTCTTCTAGTAAATCAATATGTCGTCGATAAAAACAATGACAAATTTGTCTAAATACGGTCTACAGATGCGATTCATTAGATCCATGAATACTGCTGGAGCATTAGTTAATCCAAAAGGCATGACTAGAAACTCATAGTGACCGTAACGGGTTCTGAACGCGGTTTTAGGAACATCTTCTTCCTTCACTCTCAGCTGATGATATCCGGAGCGTAGATCAATCTTGGAATAAACACTTGATCCTTGCAATTGATCAAACAAATCATCAATCCTCGGTAATGGGTACCGATTCTTGATCGTTAATTTGTTTAATTCTCGGTAATCTATGCACATTCTCATAGATCCATCCTTCTTCTTGACGAACAGAATAGGAGCACCCCAAGGTGAAAAACTGGGACGAATAAATCCACGGTTCGATAATTCTTGCAACTGGTCTTGTAATTCTTGCATTTCTGAAGGTGCAAGTCTATATGGGGATCGGGCTACAGGTGCGGCTCCTGGTATGAGATCAATCTGGAATTCTACACATCTGTGTGGAGGTAGCCCCGGTAATTCTTCTGGAAATACTCCGGGATATTCTCTTACAACCGGCATGTCATCAATGCTTCTTTCTTCAGTATCGATCTTCTTTACGTGTGCCAGAATAGCATAACAACCTTTTCTTATAAGTTTCTGGGCCTTCATACAGCTGATAAAGTTCAGCTTTGAGTTGCTCTTCTCCCCATAAATCATTAATGATGTTTCATCCTTACGAGGGATGCGGATTGCTTTCTCAGCGCAAACAACTTCCGCTCTTGTTTTGGACATCCAGTCCATGCCAACGATTACGTCAAAACTTCCTAATTCTACGGGTATCAAATCGATTTTGAAGGTTTCACCAGCGAGATTTATTTCGCAACCATGGCAAATTTTATCGGCTTTTATCAGTTTACCATTAGCTAATTCAATAGTATATTTATCGTCTAGAGGCAATGATGAACATTTTAGTTTAGAACTAAAGTCTTTATACATATAACTTCTATCAGCACCCGTATCAAACATAATAGAAGCTAGTTGATTATTAACGGTAAACGTACCCGTGACAAGATTAGGATCCTCACGTGCTTCACTGGTACTAACATTAAATGCCCTCCCACGTGCGGGTTCTTTGTTCTTCTCCTTATCAGGGCATTGATTTATAAAGTGACCAGACTTCCCGCATCCAAAACATTTCTTGACATCGGTCGGTTTTGTCTTTACTTCAGAAACGGTGGCATAACAATCTTTCGCCACATGTCCTTTCTTGTTGCACTTATCACAGACCACTTGGAAATAACCTGCATGATGTGTGTAACATCTTTTGCAGAACGGATGGGGTCCCTTATAGTTTGGACTTGCAGTTGCTCCATCTTGTTTACCTTTAAAAGTTTCTTGTTTCTTCAGGTGAGTACTTTTGCCCTTATAGTCTTCCCATTTCCTCTTTCCTTCAGTTGTCTTGACTTCGGTAATTGGTGCCTTAATCGAACTCTCTGTGATCTGGTCCATGAGTTGTTGTGCCATTGTCATGGCTTCCTGCATCGTATTCGGTTTGGACTATGTAATATTTCCTTTGATATTGATCGATAAACCGTCAATATACATTTCTATCTTTCGTTTCTCGTTTGGCACCAATTCGGTACACAACAAGGCTAGTTCCATGAAACGCTTTTCATAGTTATTGAGATTCACGCCGATAACCTTCAAATTACGTAACTCAGATTCCATTTTTCTGATCTCGTTTCGAGGACAGTACTCCTCGATTAGCATCTTTTTCAGTTCTTCCCAAGAGATATCATATGCCGTATCTATTCCTTCTGCTTTAGCATAATTGTTCCACCAAGTAAGTGCACCATCTTGCAACGTGCACGAAGCATACTTTGACTTGTCTCTGTTTGCACAATTACTGATTTTGAAAACGGACTCCATCTTTTCAAACCATCGGGTTAGACCGACTGGTCCCGCGGTTCCACTAAACGTATGTGGTTTGCATCCTTGAAAAGTTTTGTATGAGCATCCGTTTCGTGAGTTTGTGTTTACGGCTGCTGCTTTGGCTGCTGCTTCGGCTGTTGCTTTTGCTGCCTCGGCTGCAGCAATTCTTTCATTCACACGTTTCTCGACTAGTTGCTCAAACTCAGCATCCGACATTTGAGACATGTTTCTTCAATAAACACAACAGATATAATTTAATCATATAGAATATTATAGGTAAAATGAGTTGTCAATAGTTAATCGTATCATATTAATAATATGAACTAATTATTATAAAAGCCTTTTCTTCTTATTAGCATTTTATAATTATTTCTAGGATATTACCTGCCCGTTAAGTTCATACATAATAGTTAGTACACGGAATTAACTACTAAAATCCTAATAATATTCCACTATGAAAAATTATTGCGAGTTACTACATTATTATGTAATAATAATAATAAGAAGTAGTAATAATACAAATAATCATTCCATGCATTTATTATTAATAAACCAAAATAATACAATACTGATATTTTACATATGCTTATTTTACATAACAAGATAGAGTAGCACACATAAGCAATAGAATAGCGCATGGAAGATTTATGTTTGCGAGGTCGTTTATTCAGAACTATCAGAAACTTCTTCCCATTTGGTTCTCTCTGCCAATTGTTTGTGTGCACATGGTCCGACAGACATTCTGGCAGTGTATTTTATTTTTGGTTGGGGTTTTGAGGTACCCGTTGCCTCAGTGGGTTTAATACAATAAGGGTGGTTACAGATCGAATGGTCATGTTCCTTTTTAATAATTAAGGACTTTTTATTATTGTGGTTGTTTTTATTATCTATAGCAAGTTAGAATTTCTCCTTAGTGATCTCTTTTATTTCATTAGCGAAATCCTCCTCCTTACTGATTTCGTCTGATGACGAACTGTCTGAGTCATGTGTAGGAGAATATGATGACGAACTGCGAGAATATGTACCGGTGGTCATGAACCGAAATCTGCCAGGCGTAATCGGCACAACCCGCCCGTCGGCGGTATATCTGGACCAATGTCCATATTCGTTTAGAAATGGACGATCCTCGCTTACTCCAGGGATCATGGGTCCATGCCAATGATACTGTGGCTCTGGAAAACTAGAGTTGGGTGGAGCTGGAACCTCCTCTGGGTTTACCGGGAGTTGAGATTCCCCGGCTAACACAATTTCTTCTTTATTAGGTATTGGAACGCCCTTTTCAGTTGTGGATATAATAGATTCAGTATCCGATTCTGAGTCGTACAAAATGATAGGATTAGAAGAAGTCATCTATCACATAATTGAAATAACAATTACGTTAGCATATAAATATATCACATATAATGTTTTTGACCAAATAATAAGCAAAAATCAGTAAAAACAGATATGGTCATAGTCCAGACTCACTAATGCATCCTAACAATTACCAGTTAAACATACTAATGTAATTTCTGGTTTCCTATGACCTCAAGCTCGGATACCAACTGTAACGACCCGTCAAAATCGCTATTGACGCGGCACGTTAATCATTGATTCCACAGTGAGGTTTTGACCTCTATATGATACGTTTTGATAAAATATTGCATTCATTAAAATAAGTAACTTTCTAAACATAGAAAGTTATAAACATGTGGATGAGTGCTTAGGTATAAGCAAAACCCCGAAATACATAAGTCTTTAATTTACAGGTTGACATCACAGTCCAATTATTTATTACACAACGTAGTTTTATTTTGAATGCAATAAACTTTGTACAAAGCATGAGAGACTCCATGCAGGCAACAAGCACATCACAGCGGAAGCATTCTAAGAACCTGAGAATAAAACATGCTAAAAAGTCAACACGAATGTTGGTGAGTTATAGGTTTAATTGCTCGAGTCATAAACATATATAAAGATAGACCACAAGATTTCATCAAAAGTTTATCAATAGATTCTACGTAACAGAGCACCCTGGTAACTAAACTTAACGCTATAGTGATAATTACCCCATTCGTTTTAATACACGCAAACCAATGTGTCTTAAACTCAAATAACATACGTCTGTTAAAAGGCTAGCGCTCTAGCTCGGACGGGGATGTCAAGCCCTATGGATCCATATACAATTATTTGCGCCCACCAGTCCATATCCTATGTACTGGCAGCTACTAGTTACCAAAGCTAAGGGATTTTCGATTTAACTCAGTGTAGAATTTAGTATGTACTTGTGTTTTATCGAGTTTAAAATAAATTGCATGTATTCTCAGCCCAAAAATATTTAAAGTATTTAAAAAGGGAGACTATAACTCACTGTAGGAAATAGCGTTTTACTGTAGCAAATAGTGTTTTATTGTAGCAAATAGTGTTTTACTGTAGCAAAGTCGTTTTTACAGTAGCAATTAGTGTTTTACTTGTACATCTTAATTTATATATATATATATATACATATATATATATATATATATATATATATATATATATATATATATATATATATATATAATATTAAATCATATAGAGAATTGGTTTAAATTAGTCGAAATTTTCCGAGTCATTACAGTACCTCCCCGTTAAAGAAAATTTCGTCCCGAAATTTTGAGTAGTACCTGTTTTATGAGCGATATCAGTGAACAAATGTGGATACTTTTGCTTCATTTGATCCTCACGTTCCCAAGTAAACTCGGGTCCTCGTCTAGCGTTCCAACGAACTCTAACTATCGGTATTTTACTTTGTTTTAATTGTTTGACCTCACGGTCCATGATTTCAACAGGTTCTTCGATAAAATGGAGTTTATCATTGATTCATATTTCGTCAAGAGAAATTACGACATCCTCTTCAGCTAAACATTTCTTCAAATTTAACACGTGAAATGTGTCGTGAACACTACTAAGTTCTTGCGGTAGCTTTAATTGATAAGCAACTGCTCTAATTCTTTCGGTGATTTCAAAGGGTCCTACGTACCTAGGACTTAGCTTTCCTCGTTTACCGAATCGTACAATGCCTTTCCAGGGTGACACTTTTAACATGACTTTGTCGCCCACTTGAAATTCTAGCGGTTTTCTTCTTACATCAGCATAACTCTTTTGGCGACTCATGGCCGTTTTCAATCGCTGTTGTATTTGAATAATCTTTTCGGTGGTTTCATGAATAATTTTTGGTCCAGTAAGTTGTCTTTCTCCTACTTCACTCCAACATATAGGAGATCTGCACTTTCTACCGTAGAGTGCTTCAAATGGCGCTGTGTTGATGCTCGTATGATAGCTGTTATTGTATGAAAATTCTGCTAACGGTAAGTGTCGATCCCAACTGGTTCCAAAGTCAATCACTCATGCCCGTAACATGTCTTCCAATGTTTGTATTGTTCTTTCACTTTGACCATCTGTCTGTGGGTGATAAGCGGTGCTCATATCTAATCGAGTTCCCAATGCGTTTTGTAATGACTGCCAAAAACGTGATGTGAATCGGGTGTCGCGATCAGATATGATGGAGATAGGTACACCATGCCTGGAAACTACTTCCTTCAAATATAGGCGTGCTAATTAGTCGAATATTAAATCATATAGAGAATTGGCTTAAATTAGTCGAAATTTTCCGAGTCATTACACATAGAGATAAAAATCATTCATATGGTGAACACATGGTAACCGATATTAACAAGATGCATATATTAGAATATCCCCATCATTCCGGGACACCCTTCGGATATGATATAAATTTCGAAGTACTAAAGCATCCGGTACTTTGGATGGGGTTTGTTAGGCCCAATAGATCTATCTTTAGGATTCGCGTCAATTAGGGTGTCTGTTCCCTAATTCTTAGATTACCAGACTTAATGAAAAGGGGCATATTCGATTTTGATAATTCAACCATAGAATGTAGTTTCATGTACTTGTGTCTATTTTGTAAATCATTTATAAAACCTGCATATATTCTCATCCCAAAAATATTATATTTTAAAAGTGGGACTATAACTCACTTTCACTAATATTTCCTTCCTCGGAAATAAGACTTGGCCACGGATCGATTCATGAACCTATACAAATATGTACATATATATCAAAGTATGAACAAAATATAATTACAACCATTTTTATTATGTTTTAAAGATTTGAGTGTATTAAGTCAGTTGTCCTCGTTAATAACCTACAACTAGTTGTCCACAGTTAGATGTACAGAAATAAATCGATATATATTATCTTGAATCAATTCACGACCCAGTGTATACACGTCTCAGGCTAGATCATAACTCAAAGTATATATATTTTTGGAATCAACCTCAACTCTGTATAGCTAACTCCAACATTATTGCATATAGAGTGTCTATGGTTGTTCCAAATAATATATATACATGGGCGATATGATATGTCAAAACATTTGTATACGTGTCTATGGTATCCTAAGATTGCATAATATATTAGAATATATGTATAATACAATATAAGTTAGCTAGGATATGATTTGTATAGATTTGTTAAACATTTCCCGTAGCTAAAAAGATCAAAAATATCCAATCTTGTTTTACCCATAACTTCTTCATTTTAAATCCGTTTTGAGTGAATCAAATTGCTATGGTTTCATATTGAACTCTATTTTATGAATCAAAACAGAAAAAGTATAGGTTTATAGTCGGAAATTTAAGTTACATGTCAATTACTAAAGAGGTAGTCATTTCCGTCGAAAGAACGACATCTTGATGACCATTTTGAAAACATACTTTCACTTTGAGTTTAACCAAGATTTTTGGATATAGT
The DNA here is from genome assembly GCF_046630445.1 of Rutidosis leptorrhynchoides. Classification (NCBI taxonomy): domain Eukaryota; kingdom Viridiplantae; phylum Streptophyta; class Magnoliopsida; order Asterales; family Asteraceae; genus Rutidosis; species Rutidosis leptorrhynchoides. The sequence continues at coordinate 62,232,958 of NC_092340.1, read as the reverse complement.
TTCATGTTCATATGAAAAATCATTTTCCCAGAAGAACAACTTTTAAATCAAAGTTTATCATAGATTTTAATTATCCAAACCAAAACAGCCCCCGGTTTCACTACGACGGCGTATATCCGATTTTATGGTGTTCATCGTGTTTCCAGGTTTTAAATCATTAAGTTAGCATATCATATAGATATAGAACATGTGTTTAGTTTATTTTAAAATTCAAGTTAGAAGGATTAACTTTTGTTTGCGAACAAGTTTAGAATTAACTAAACTATGTTCTAGTGATTACAAGTTTAAACCTTCGAATAAGATAACTTTATATGTATGAATCGAATGATGTTATGAATATCATTACTACCTCAAGTTTTCTGGATAAAACTACTAGAAATGAGAAAAATGGATCTAGCTTCAAAGGACCCTTGGATGGCTTGAAAGTTCTTGAAGCAGAATCATGACACGAAAACAGTTCAAGTAAGATTTTCATTCGAAATAAGATTGTTATAGTTGTAGAAATTGAATCAAAGTTTGAATATGAATATTACCTTGAATTAGAAAGATAACCTACTATAAATAACAAAGGTTCCTTGATCTTAGATGATTACTTGGAATGGATTAGAAAGCTTGGAAGTAAACTTGCAAACTTGGAAGTATTCTTGATTTTTATGAAACTATACTTATGGAATTTATGAAGAACACTTAGAACTTGAAGATGGAACTTGAGAGAGATCAATTAGATGAAGAAAATTGAAGAATGAAAGTGTTTGTAGGTGTTTTTGGTCATTGGTATATGGATTAGATATAGAGGATATGTAATTTTATTTTCATGTAAATAAGTCATGAATGATTACTCATATTTTTGTAATTTTATGAGATATTTCATGCTAGTTGCCAAATGATGGTTCCCACATGTGTTAGGTGACTCACATTGTGAAGACTCATATAAATCCATCCGGACGAAGCCCATATCGATTATAAACGATTCCCAACAGTTGATTACATCGCGAGGTACTTGACCTCTATATGATACATTTTACAAATATTGCATTCGTTTTTAAAAGACAAACTTTCATTTACATCGACAGTTGACAACATGCATACCATTTCATAACATATCTAACTATAGTTGACTTGATAATAATCTTGATGAAATCAACGACTCGAATGCAACGTCTTTTGAAATATGACATGAATGACTCCAAGTAATATCTTTAAAATGAGCAAATGTACAGCGGAAGATTTCTTTCGTACCTGAGAATAAACATGCTTTAAAGTGTCAACCAAAAGGTTGGTGAGTTCATTAGTTCAACATAAATAATCATTTCATACTTTTAATAGACCACAAGATTTCATATTTCCATTTCTCATAAACATACGTCTCATGCATAGAGACAAAAATATCATTCATATGGATTGAACACCTGGTAACCGACATTAACAATATGCACATAAGAATATCCCCATCATTCCGGGATCCTCCTTCGGACATGATATAAATTTCGAAGTACTAAAGCATCCGGTACTTTGGATGGGGCTTGTTGGGCCCGATAGATCTATCTTTAGGATTCGCGTCAATTAGGGTGTCTGTTCCCTAATTCTTAGATTACCAGACTAAAAAGGGGCATATTCGGTTTAATAATCCAGCCATAGAATGTAGTTTTAAGTACTTGTGTCTATTTCGTCAAACATTTATAAAACAGCGCATGTATTCTCAGTCCCAAAATATATATTGCGAAAGCATTTAAAAAGGGAGCAAATGAAACTCACCTAATGTATTTTGTAGTAAAAATACATATGACAACATTAGACAAACTGAACAATGCAAGGTTGGCCTCGGATTCACGAACCTATATCATTTGTATATATATATATATATATATATATATATATATATATATATATATATATATATATATATATATATATATATATATATATATATATATATATATATATATATATATCAATACACATATTCGTAACTAAACAAATTTATTTATTATATCTTATTTTATATATTTTATATATATATATATATATATATTTAATTTGTATATATTTTCAAAATAATTTATATTATTATAGTTATATATAGGTATATCTGTTTAGTGTTATAGTAAAAATGCCTAATTTGTTATATATGAGTATTTTTAAAAATAATTTGTCAATATAGTTAATATATACTTATAATAATATTTTTAAAACTTTTATTTTTATCTTCATAATATTTTTAATAATAATGATATTCTTATTACTAATAATCGTAATACTTTTTGTTTTTAAAATGATAACTTAAATAAATGATTAGTAATGATAATAAGTTTTAATAATATTAATAACATCACTGTTAGTAATATAATATTAATAATAATAATAATGATAATGTTCAGATAATACTTATAACAATAATAATGATATTAAAAATTTTAAATGTGTTACTATACTAATAGAAATGATACTAATATCAATATTAATGAAAAGCAAAACATTTATTATTTTTCTCCTCGCACAAATAATATTTATAATTGTATCTAAATATTCTAATAATGATAATAATTGATAACTTTTATAGTTATACCTAATTTAGTAACAACAACAATAATTATTATTATATACTTATAATGATAATGATAATAACAATAATACTAAGTGTAATAATAATGATAACAATCATCATAATAACAACTCTAATAATAATCTAAAAATAATAATAATAATACTAATAATAAAAAAAATAAAAGAAATAAGAATATACCCTTGAAGTTTTTTTTTTGTATAAAAGAATTGTCCCGTACGGGACTCGAACCCACGACCTCCCTCTCGTTACACACTCCCCTAATTCGTTGGGCTGTTGCCCATTTCCTGGTTTATAACACCAGTTTAAATCATATAACCCGTAATATTTTCCTCTATTGCTTCTTCTTCTCAACTCAGACACCATCGACCCAAGCTCGAATTAACAACAACAACATTATATATTGGCTTTGAGACTGTCATACGAATTGTAGTCAAGGTAAATGGGTCTTTAAATTACTTGAAAACACAAAAAAAAAATAAAAAAAAACTGTCACAGCAGCGTCGGTGTTTAACAAAAAAAAATTAACTTTTTGATTTTAAGAACATTTTAGTAAATGTTATCTACATGAAGATGGTTGTAAATCAACCGTATAAACTCTATGTATCTTCAATTGGATCCAATATATTGAATTGAACTCGAATTTTGCTGAAGAACTCGACTGTTGACTTTTTCAAGATAACTTTGACTCCAAAATTAGTCTTTAATTCTTTAAATTAAAATCTGAAAACTTACAGGAAGATTAACGACCTGAATTGGATGCTTTCTACACTTTTAGATTTTTAAAATCAATTCAAAATCAACTTTTGATGTTCTTGGTCAAGAACAGAGACTTTTATGCATTTAATAGAAATAAACTTTGATTTTCTGTTTAAATTCGATTTTATACAAACTGTTAAGGATAAATATAAATTGTAATGGGTAATGTAAAGTTGACTGGTATTACTTAATAACTGTAACTAATTGAATTTTATAGCAAAAGGGTTCGACCATTTACGCAGGCAACAGAAATAAATAAATAATTAAATAAATAAATAAATTGATAAAGACATGGAACTGAATTTGTTACTTTGTGAATGGCTAAGAATCAAATGGTACTGCTTTTTGTTTGTATACTAGATTTTAGAGACAGGATCCAAATTACCTACAGGTTTATTTGATATAGAATCTTAATTAATTTTGTGAGTTTATAAAATTTATAATTTATATATTTATAATTATATTATTAATAAAATAATATTTATTTTATATATTGTATTGTATATATATCAGTGTATATAAATCTGATTTTATATACTTGTATATATTTCTGCGTTTATATAATTATATATATATATTTATAAATTATGATTTATCTTATTAATTAATAATTATAACTATAATAATACTTTTAATATTATAATTACTAATAATAATACCTTATAATATAATATAATAATAGTAATATAGATGATAATAATATCATAATAATTTATTTCTCACACTTCATAACTATATATATAATAATATCCCTAATACTGATTTGAATATTAATAGCAATTTTTATAGTGATAAGAGTAATAATATTGATATAACAACTTTATTTTTAACTTGTAATATATTAATATTACATATTGTTTATGTAATTTTATAATTTATATAATGTAACAACTTATATTGAGTTGTAGTTTCTTATATATATATATCACAATATGCAATTAACAATTATTGCTAGAAATCACATATATACATATAGATTCAAAATAATATCTTGTATACATGTATATATAAATACTTAATTGTTTATTATTTTATATGTTTAAATCTAATTGATTAAAGTTTATTTTATTAACTCAAAATATTATATATACACTTTTATCTTTATATGCATTTATTTACATACTTACCTATACACAATGGTTCGTGAATCGTTGGGAATAGTCGAAAGGTAAATGTATACAGGAAAACAAATTCAAAATTTTTGAGACTTATCTAACAGACTTTGCTTATCGTGTCGGAAACATATAAAGATTAAGTTTAAATTTGGTCGGAAATTCTCGGGTCATCACAGTACCTACCCGTTAAAGAAATTTCGTCCCGAAATTTGAGTGAGGTGGTCATGGCTAATAATAAAAATGTTTTCATGACGAATATGAGTTGATAAATAGAGTTTTATCATCATTAAGTAGTATGGATAAAACAATTCGATTATTCGAAGAGTATGAGTGAAGCTATCACCAAAGAGTGAAATGAGTAAATGAAGATTCGACTTAACCCATGACTGAATTTAGAAAATAAGTTACGGCTTAACTTTTGACGTTGTCTTGGTTGAATTCCGGAATTCAAGGGATTTAAAAAAAAATCTATGAAATCTATAAGATCTGATTCTTCGGGATTTAAGGAAATTAGGATCTCTTTAATTAAATGCGATGATCTGCCTCGATTACTCTGTCTGATACTTCCATTATAAATTTAACTCTTCCGTTTCATTATTCTCACCATTCCTATACTCAATTCTCATACTCAAAAGATTATGAAAATGCTTATTCCAATTCTAAACCCTGATATTTTCCTAATTATCATTTCTGTCATCCTTCATCTCAATCGTCCACCAGAAAATCTGTTTACTTCTACAATTACCTTGGGGTGATACTATCCTTAATTATACAGTGTCTTTATATTGCTATTTTTATTAATATCTACGGTTTGGAACCTCCGTGTTGTTATTGGGCTTAATATTTTCTCTTATATTTTTTGGAGCTCTTTGCCTTGTTATTATCCTCCCGACCTCTAGTAAAGCGAGTAACGGTCCAGAATTCATAAGTATGGTATTTTGGATAAACATCATGTTCTAAATAAGAACGAATGTATTAGTACGATTTGATTTGTCAAATTACCAGAATAACTGAGAATAGAACTATCAAGAATATATTTTCTTGATATGTTCAGAAGTTAATCAGAATGAAAGAGTTATGTAACATGACACATGATGACATTATAATCTGTGAATCATCATGTTCCATTTAAAAACTCAGCATGACTTACTGTAATATAATCACGTTGATCAAGTGTCATTATATTATACTAACTCATGCATCAGTTCCCAACATCACTTCAATAATATTCATATTTTAAACTCGAAAGTTTACAGAATATAGAAACTAACAGTTTCTATATGATGTAATACTGATAACACGAAGAGATTAATGATTTCAGATAAGAATAATTATAAAAATATCTCCAGAAATATGGAGGATATTTATAATGAAAGATACGATAATATCTCAGAATATCTAAGATCATAGGATGATAGAAACTATTGTCTACAAGGGTTTAGAGTAAGGAGTAAGATATTCACTAAAGACTTTAGCAGACATTGAATCATTTGAATTTTTTTTTTTTTAAGTCAAACTTATTCTTTGTGATTTGTCCACGGCTTTCTTCATAGTTTCGCATAATCTGCTTTTCAGTACTAAATTTTCTATTGAATGTTTCCAATATAATGATACACAGGAAGCACGAAGAGGTATATAATTTCGAACGAGAATATTTATAAAAATATCCCCAGAAATATCGAAGATATTGATGATGATATTTTGGAATTTCTAAGTTCGATGGTTGATGGAGAAAGATTTTCCGCAAGATTTTAACATGAGTACGGAGCAAGATATACGTTGAAGGTTTCATTATATTCAGAATTACCTGGATTCTTTGAATATAGGGTATGGTTCTTGTATTTGTCCTTGGTCTCCTTCGTGGTTACCTCAATCCATTTTCCAGTTCCAACTTTTCTGAGCTTTTCCAACATACTATTCTTTATCATCAACTTCTGATGATTAAGGTCGTTTACGGTTGTCTACGGTTTCTGCTGCTTCATTCAGCTTTTTCAACATTCAGAGTATTGATTTGTAGACTGAGTGCTTTTCAGAATTTCAGAATGAAAGATCATAATTCTAATAGATAAATGTTATACATATAACTGTTGATGTAGATATGCTGTGAGTTTTCAAAGTACTGATTGTTGATTCCCGGTAATTGGTATGGCAGTTTACAAGATGCGGATGAGTATATGATAGGGTTTCAGTGAATAATTATAATGATTTATTAGAGAGATTTAAGCCAAGAAGCAACGAGGTTGCTGGTACGTCTGCTAGTAATATGGTGGAATATAAAAGGTTCCCAGGTAACAATAAAAGAGCACGCATATAAATCAAGGTTATACTAAGGTTGTTTCGAACGAACAATTAAAGTTGACTTGCTGGAGCTGTGACAAAATTGTCTAATTTGAAAAAGAATTGCAATGTTATTTTCGGTAATAATAATGCCAAAGGAGCTAACACAGACACGTGTTAAACTTTTACTTAGGGTCCGGGAGTTTTCAGGTGCATAACTATATGCATCAATCTTTTCTTCCATAGATGAAGTGCGGTTGGTTCATCTTTTCAATTGAGGTGTTGTTAAGAATCATGAAAGGTTTGAACGTAGATTAGAATTGTCAAGATACAAATGAGGTTTAAGATGAAATCAAGTGGCAAACTTGAAGAATTGTTTAGTTTCATATGTTATAATCAGTATTTTAATTCATTTTAATTGTCCAATGTTGGCAGTCCACAGTCGATAGTCCACAGTTAACAGTCCAATAATTCATACATAGTTTAATATATAATATTCGAATTAATTAATTCATATCGTGACCCGTGTACATGTCTCAGACTCGATCACAACTCAAAGTATATACATTATTTGAGAATCAACCTCAACCCTGTATAGAGAACTCGATCATTACTGCATATAGAGTGTCTATGGTGATTCTAAATAATATATATAGATGTGTCGATATGATATGTCAAAACCTTGTATACGTGTCCCGATATTTAAAGTGCGTAAAAATAAATAACAGAAATTTAAATGACGATAAATAAAGTGCGTAAAGTAAATAACAAAAATTAAATGACGATAAATAAAATTGAGAGAATGTAAATTGCGATAATTATATTGCGATAAATAAAATCTAATCAGTTAGCTAGGAACAATTAGCTAGGAACAGTTAGCGTGGATTCTTAACAAAATTTCTCATAGTTAATTTGTTTGTTTCTAACAAATTTTATTTTGTCAAATGTTTTCTTCATTATGCCACTTGTTGAATTCTGATAGGTTAAAATCCAAATATGAAATTGAATAAAAATGGTTATTCTGCGGTAAACGGATACGTATATCTGTGGATGTAACTAGGATAGTAAATGACTGTTGAATTAGATTTGAAAGAACGTACAATGTAACTTATTAATGTGAAATTTAAATATTCCTCGGGTATTACCTACCCGTTAAAATATTTTCACCATTAACAGTTTGTACAAGAGAATTTTTAATAACAATCTTTATGAAAACATATATACATATATATTTTCTTCAGATGTATTCATGGATTTAATGAGTTAATATGATATTAAACTCATTTGCTTTTCAGTTGGAACTAGAATAAATAATCTCTAAAACTTTAGAGATTACATATTCGCCATGTCGAACGAAGATAAATGAGGTAGAATGATACGTAGAACGAAGATCATACTCAAAGTACAGATGATGATATTGAAGCATGGATTGTTGATGGTACTGGTGCTGTAATTGATGGTACTGTTGGTGCCGGTGATGTTGCTGAAGCTGGTACATTTTGCACCATATTCTCCGAATTGATTATTCGAGAGCGAAGTTCGTTGACTTATTACTCCAGGATGATTGTCGGTCGAAACGAGCGGATGAATAAGGTTCAAAATTGTGGATAGAATATAATCTTGTCGAGTTACCTTGGAAATGATACTGAAAATGGTGTCTCGAACAGGTTCGCCGATAAATGCTTCAGGTTCTTCGCCAATAGGTGAATTCAGTTGGTGGAAGAGATCGCCTTCTTCACATTTCTATTGATTAAGTCGACTACGAACCCATTAGATGAATTGGGGATGGATGATTGGTTGATTCATTCTGGTGATGCTGCTTTTGGAGCTTAGGTGAAACTCCATATCGGAATAGTTGTCGGAATCCGAGGAATTCGAACTGGTTGAGGGATTCACCTCGTACGATCAGATGAAGGATTTTCGATAAGAAATAGATTATAGGATGTAGATTAGTACCCTGAAATACATAATTTACATATGCATGTATAATACTAAAATCCCATAAGTTACGGAGGAATCTACGGAAACTGTCAGGCAAAGGTAACAATAACAGATACGCTAAAATATGAATTTTTGTCTATACACTAATCATGTAATCAATGCAGCAATACGTGTCTAGACTAAGAATGATAAGCAGATAATTTTCGACACCAAATGATAAGCAAAACTTTTTGACATGCAGATACGGTTGAAGTCCAGACTCACTAATGCATTCTAACGACTATCAGTTAGACTCACTAATGTAAGACCTGGTTCGCTAAGACCGCCGCTCTGATACCAACTGTGATACAGTTGGGGACAACTACCGTCCCACCCAGTGCCTTCCCAGCTAACCGCCTGGTGACCACTGAGTGTACCTCAGATACTGATTTTAGGGCCTGCCTCTCGGCTACTGCCAACCCTCGTAAGGGATCGCAAGGAGTAAGAGCCAATGCTTCGTCACAGGTAACACTGTGAGAACCTCCTTTACGACTAACCCGCCACACATGGACGCCGTTATACCAGCTCTGATGCCAACTGTGAAGACCTGTCCTAATCCATCCGGACAAAGCCCATATCAATTATAAACGATTCCCAACAGTGGATTACATCGCGAGGTACTTGACCTCTATATGATACATTTTACAAACATTGCATTCGTTTTTAAAAGACAAACTTTCATTTACATCGACAGTTGACAACATGCATACCATTTCATAACATATCTAACTATAGTTAACTTGATAATAATCTTGATGAAATCAACGACTCGAATGCAACGTCTTTTGAAATATGTCATGAATGACTCCAAGTAATATCTTTAAAATGAGCAAATGTACAGCGGAAGATTTCTTTCGTACCTGAGAATAAACATGATTTAAAGTGTCAACCAAAAGGTTGGTGAGTTCATTAGTTCAACATAAATAATCATTTCATACTTTTAATAGACCACAAGATTTCATATTTCCATTTCTCATAAACATACGTCCCATGCATAGAGACAAAAATATCATTCATATGGATTGAACACCTGGTAACCGACATTAACAATATGCACATAAGAATATCCCCATCATTCCGGGATCCTCCTTCGGACATGATATAAATTTCGAAGTACTAAAGCATCCGGTACTTTGGATGGGGCTTGTTGGGCCCGATAGATCTATCTTTAGGATTCGCGTCAATTAGGGTGTCTGTTCCCTAATTCTTAGATTACCAGACTAAAAGGGGGCATATTCGGTTTAATAATCCAGCCATAGAATGTAGTTTTAAGTACTTGTGTCTATTTCGTCAAACATTTATAAAACATCGCATGTATTCTCAGTCCCAAAATATATATTGCGAAAGCATTTAAAAAGGGAGCAAATGAAACTCACCTAATGTATTTTGTAGTAAAAATACATATGACAACATTAGACAAACTGAACAATGCAGGGTTGGCCTCGGATTCACGAACCTATATCATTTGTATATATATATATATATCAATACACATATTCGTAACTAAATAAATTTATTCATTATATCTTATTTTATATATTATATATATATATATATTTAATTTGTATATATTTTCAAAATAATTTATATTATTATAGTTATATATAGGTATATCTGTTTAGTGTTATAGTAAAAATGCCTAATTTGTTATATATGAGTATTTTTAAAAATAATTTGTCAATATAGTTAATATATACTTATAATAATATTTTTAAAACTTTTATTTTTATCTTCATAATATTTTTAATAATAATGATATTGGTATTACTAATAATCATAATACTTTTTGTTTTTAAAATGATAACTTAAATAAATGATTAGTAATGATAATAAGTTTTAATAATATTAATAACATCACTGTTAATAATATAATATTAATAATAATAATAATGATAATGTTCAGATAATACTTATAACAATAATAATGATATTACAAATTTTAAATGTGTTACTATACTAATAGAAATGATACTAATATCAATATTAATGAAAAGCAATACATTTATTATTTTTCTCCTCGCACAAATAATATTTATAATTGTATCTAAATATTCTAATAATGATAATAATTGATAACTTTTATATTTATACCTAATTTAGTAACAACAATAATAATAATTATTATATACTTATAATGATAATGATAATGATAATAACAATAATACTAAGTGTAATAATAATGATAACAATCATCATAATAACAACTCTAATAATAATCTAATAATAATAATAATAATAATAATAATAATAATAATAATACTAATAATAAAAAAATAAAAGAAATAAGAATATACCCTTGAAGTTTTTTTTTGTAAAAAAGAATTGTCCCGTACGGGACTCGAACCCACGACCTCCCGCTCGTTACACACTCCCCTAATCCGTTGGGCTGTTGCCCATTTCCAGGTTTATAACCCCAGTTTAAATCATATAACCCGTAATATTTTCCTCTATTGCTTCTTCTTCTCAACTCAGACACCATCGACCCAAGCTCGAATTAACAACAACAACATTATATATTGGCTTTGAGACTGTCATACGAATTGTAGTCAAGCTAAATGGGTCTTTAAATTACTTGAAAACACAAAAAAAAAAAAAAAAAAAAAAAAAAAAAAAAAAAACTGTCACAGCAGCGTCGGTATTTAACAAAAAAAAAATTAACTTTTTGATTTTAAGAACATTTTAGTAAATGTTATCTACATGAAGATGGTTGTAAATCAAACGTATAAACTCTATGTATCTTCAATTGGATCCAATATATTGAATTGAACTCGAATTTTGCTGAAGAACTCAACTGTTGACTTTTTCAAGATAACTATGACTCCAAAATTCGTCTTTAATTCTTTAAATTAAAATCTGAAAACTTACAGGAAGATTAACGACCTGAATTGGATGCTTTCTACACTTTTAGATTTTTAAAATCAATTCAAAATCAACTTTTGATGTTCTTGGTCAAGAATAGAGACTTTTATGCATTTAATAGAAATAAACTTTGATTTTCTGTTTAAATTCGATTTTACACAAACTGTTAAGGATACATATAAATTGTAATGGGTAATGTAAAGTTGACTGGCATTACTTAATAACTGTAACTGATTGAATTTTATAGCAAAAGGGTTCGACCATTTACGCAGGCAACAGAAATAAATAAATAATTAAATAAATAAATAAATTGATAAAGACATGGAACTGAATTTGTTACTTTGTGAATGGCTAAGAATCAAATGGTACTGCTTTTTGTTTGTATACTAGATTTTAGAGAAAGGATCCAAATTACCTACAGATTTATTTAATATAGAATCTTAATTAATTTTGTGAGTTTATAAAATTTATAATTTATATATTTATAATTATATTATTAATAAAATAATATTCATTTTATATATTGTATTTTATATATATCAGTGTATATAAATCTGATTTTATATACTTGTATATATTTCTGCATTATATATATATATATATATATATATATATATATATATATATATATATATATATATATATATATATATATATATATTTATAAATTATGATTTATCTTATTAATTAATAATTATAACTATAATAATACTTTTAATGTTATAATTACTAATAATAATACCTTATAATATAATATAATAATAGTAATATAGATGATAATAATATCATAATAATTTATTTCTCACACTTCATAACTATATATATAATAATATCCCTAATACTGATTTGAATATTAATAGCAATTTTTATAGTGATAAGAGTAATAATATTGATATAACAACTTTATTTTTAACTTGTAATATATTAATATTACATATTGTTTATGTAATTTTATAATTTATATAATGTAACAACTTATATTGAGTAGTAGTTTTATATATATATATATATATATATATATATATATATATATATATATATATATATATATATATATATATATATATATATATATATATATATATATATATATATATATATATATATATATATATATCACAATATGCAATTAACAATTATTGCTAGAAATCACATATATACATATAGATTCAAAATAATATCTTGTATACATGTATATATAAATACTTAATTGTTTATTATTTTATATGTTTAAATCCAATTGATTAAAGTTTATTTTATTAACTCAAAATATTATATATACACTTTTATCTTTATATGCATTTATTATATACTTACCTATACACAATGGTTCGTGAATCGTTGGGAATAGTCGAAAGGTAAATGTATACAGGAAAACAAATTCAAAATTTTTGAGACTTATCTAACAGACTTTGCTTATCGTGTCGGAAACATATAAAGATTAAGTTTAAATTTGGTCGGAAATTCCCGGGTCATCACACACATGGGCTACTAAGAGCTGATCATTGGAGTGTATATACCAATAGTACATACATCTAAAAGCTGTGTATTGTATGAGTACGAATACGGGTGCATACGAGTAGAATTGTTGATGAAACTGAACGAGGATGTAATTGTAAGCATTTTTGTTAAGTAGAAGTATTTTGATAAGTGTCTTGAAGTCTTTCAAAAGTGTATGAATACATATTAAAACACTACATGTATATACATTTTAACTGAGTCGTTAAGTCATCGTTAGTCGTTACATGTAAATGTTGATTTGAAACCTTTAAGTTAACGATCTTGTTAAATGTTGTTAACACAATGTTTATTATATCTAATGAGATGTTAAATTATTATATTATCATGATATTATGATATATTACTATATCTTAATATGATATATATACATTTAAATGTTGTTACAACGATAATCATTACATATATGTCTCGTTTCGAAATCCTTAAGTTAGTAGTCTTGTTTTTACATATGTAGTTCATTGTTAATATACATAATGACATGTTTACTTATCATTTATCATGATTAAACATAGTGTATCAATATCTTAATATGATTCATATGTATTTAGTAAGACGTTGTTTTAACGATAATCGTTATATATATCGTTTCGAGTTTCTTAATTCAATAAACTCAATTTTATGTATATAACTCATTGTTAAAATACCTAATGAGATACTTACTTATCATAATATCATGTTAACTATATATATAATCATATATATGTCATTATATAGTTTTTACAAGTTTTAACGTTCGTGAATCACCGGTCAACTTGGGTGGTCAATTGTCTATATGAAACCTATTTCAATTAATCAAGTCTTAACAAGTTTGATTGCTTAACATGTTGGAAACACTTAATCATGTAAATATCAATTTCATTTAATATATATAAACATGGAAAAATTCGGGTCACTACATCCGACATGATATAGACCATAATTAAAAGCATGTCACGGGACATTGCCTTAACAGTTGCTTGTTCAACGCTTTCCTTTACAACCGGACGATAGTTTACCGAAAGGTAATATACAGAACAAGTATACTGGACGTGTTGCTTTCCCAATATAAGGTTAGCAAGTGGGTGACACAACACCGCAAGTTTTGAGCTAAAATTTTCAAATTTGAAACCCACAAAACCCACAAAAACAATTTGCAAACACCGGTGAAGGGTTATTCCGGAAAACTTATCTTGGGTAAAAGCTAGAATGAATTTTCAAAAGATCAAATGTTTTCATAAAGATCCAATTTCCTAAAGGATCTAAATTTTCATAGTCATGTGGGACTGTAAACCACATCGTTAGTACCATTGTTCAAACCGCCGTATAAAAATCATTGATGTACAAAGTGTGAAGAATAAAGAAGTGATTCTAGTATTTTTATTTCAAGACTATATTGCTTGAGGACAAGCAACGCTCAAGTGTGGGGATATTTGATAATGCTAAAAAGGAACATATATTTAGTATCAATATCCTACCCATATGTAAAGCTTTTAGTAGCAATTGTTCTATTTTTATGTAATATTCGTTTAAATAAATAAGTTCGAAGACAAAAGAAGAAAACGATGATTTGAAGACGTAAATGACCAAAAAGCTCAAATGTACAAGATATAATTCAAGTGGTTCAATTTATTGATGAGAAACGTCTCAAAATTACAAGAGTACGAGCCGCAAAACGCAAAGTACAAGATATTAAATTATACAAAAGGACGTTCGAAAAACCGGAACCGGGACCTGAGCCAACTATCAACGCGCGACGCAACGGAGCTAAAATTACAAGTCAACTATGCACAAGAATATAACATAATATTTAAATAATTATATAAATTATTTATATATTATATATTATATTAAATAACGTCGACAAACTAGCAAACAAAAAATATGTGATTTTTTACCATAATTAAGGTTTGGACAAAAGACCGACACTTGTGGACATTGGACTATTGACTATTAATAGATAGGGGGTATTGTCTAATCGAATGACAACTCATTAGAATCTGTCGAACCTATCTTCAAATTAGTTAATCTAATAATTATTAAAATGATTATGTATGTTCTATTTAGTGATGTTTATACGACATCTTTTACGATCATTTAATTAATTATTCTTGTTGGGTAATTGATTATTCATTCTGATCAAGTGGGTAAATTAATATTCATATCTCATTAAAACAGGGGTGGATTACATACACGGATAATTGGTGTAATTGTTAACAAAGTAATAAAACCTTGGATTATACGCAGTCGATAACCTGGTGTAATCATTAAACAAAGTATTAAAACCTTGTTACAGTTCGAATCCCTAATTAGTTGGAATATTTGACTTCAGGAATAAGGTTAATGTGACGAGCATTTTATAATTATTACCGATGGACTATTATGGACAAAAACCAGATAGGTATCAAATAAACCAGGACAAAGGACAATTAACCCGGGTAATAAATTAAAATCAACACGTCGAACATCATGATTACGGAAGTTTAAATAAGCATAATACTTTTATTTCATATTTCATCGTACATTTATTTACTGTCATTTTAATTACTGCAATTTACTTTATCGAAATTTAAATTCTGTCATTTATATTATCGTCATTTATCTTTACGCTTTATTTAAAATCGACAAACCGATCATTAAACGGTAAAACCCCCTTTTATAATAATATTACTATATATAATTATATATATTATAGTTGTTAAAATATAGCGTTAAACTCAGCTAGCTCCCTGTGGAACGAACCGGACTTACTAAAAACTACACTACTCTACGATTAGGTACACTACCTATAAGTGTTGTAGCAAGGTTTAGGTATATCCCATCTATATAAATAAAAATAAACTTGTGTAAATTATATCGTATTTAGTAGTAAAAATATAACTATTTCGTATACGCCGCTGCACACATCAAGTTTTTGGCGCCGCTGCCGGGGAACGCCGAAGCGAAACGCTATTAAAAAAAAATCTAAGCCTTAATTCATTTTTATAAAAATACGTTTTATATAATATAATCAAAAATATAAATGAAAAAGAAAAATATATATCTATATTTTTAAGTTTAGTTAAATTTAAAAAGTTTATATTTCTATTTATTGTGAAAGTTATAAAAAAAACTAATAAGCAAATTTTTCTTATTTATAAGTTTTATATAAATATTTTACAAAAATATAAAACAGAAAAAAAAAAAAAGTAAAAATAATTGGGCCTGGTACTGTAGAAGCCCAATTTGTGATTCGAAATTCAGGCCCATGCGATCGCATGAACCGGAAGCTTCAAATCCATGCGACCGCATGGCGATGTCTAACACGTCTGAAACCTAGGACAGCCGAATTAGGGTTAAGTTAATTAATTATTATTATTATTAATTACCTAATTAGGGTTTATTTTAATAATAATTTAGTTTAGTTGTTATTTATTTTGTATTTTTAAGTTATATTTAGTTTTATTAATATAATAAATTAATACTTTTATAAAAATAATAATATAAAAATAATATTTGTATAAAAATATATAATTTTATTATTTTTTATCTTTTTATAAATTGTAAATTTTAATCATTTATTTGTATATTTTTCGCTCGTAACTAGTTTTAAGATATAGTAAAAGCCATAGTTTATTTTTATTTCTATATTTTTAGGCTTTGCCGTAAAATCCCTTAAGTGCTTTTTCTTTATACTAAGATTTAGGTGCTTTAGAATTTTGTGACGCCGTTTTAAGATTTTAGTACTTTTTAAGTTATTGCCATTTTGGATATAGAATTCCTTTTAAGCTTTAATACCTTTAGGCACAACTTTTTAGATTTAGTTTTTAGACTTTTAAGTTTCGACGTTTTTCTTTCTTATTTTTATTTTTCGACCTTTTATTTTTCGACGTTTTCCGACGCGCTCTTTTTCTTTCTTATTTCTCGACGCTCTAGTTTTTAGGACATAAAATTTTCTATTTCTTCTCTAAAAATTCAAAACGAAAAATTATTTTAAGCGGTTAAATTGATAGACATCCAAAATTTTCTGGTTCGTAGTAATAGTTGGATTTGTTAGTGGCGAGTTGTGGGCTTCCGATTTAAAGGGTCCTGGCTACCTGCTGCATCTATTGGCTATTCGAAACGTGGGCAAAATCAGAAAAGTCTATTAATTTGATAACTTATATAATTTTTATCTTTTATAACTAATAGGATATTCTGTGAATGCACCGAGCAAAACATTCACCACCTTTCATACGTTCACCACATGTAACTCGATCAAGACATCTAGCCAATATTGTCGCCGTTGATTTTTCTTTAGAATCGTCATCTAGTCGACCAAGTACTCCAACTCAAATTTCCGATAATCCATTTTTTGAACCCGACTTCACTACCGAGAACCCGGAGGATATTCAAGGACAATTCCAAGATCCTGAACCACTAATCATTCCTCCTGAACCACAAACCATTAAATCATAATTCTCTAGTGATTCGTATTCAACAAATTCAATTATGGAAGTAACTGAACCTCTAAGTATGAAAGACCGAATGAGAGCCACACGCACTGGCCAAGGTCACGCCATTATTAAGCCAGACATTAATGTGCCAGATTATGAAATCAAAGGACAAATCCTACACATGGTAACTAATCAATGCCAATATAGTGGTACGCCGAAGGAAGATCCAAACAAACATCTTCGAACCTTTAATAGGATCTGTGCTCTATTCAAAATCAGAGAAGTTGAGGATGAACAGATCTATCTCATGTTATTTCCCTGGACTTTAAAGGGAGAAGCCAGAGATTGGTTAGAATCGTTACCTGAAGGGGAGATTGATACATGGGATGTCTTAGTTGAAAATTTTCTTAAACAATTCTTTCCGGCATCTAAAGCCGTGAGACTTCAAGGAAAAATTGTTACGTTCACGCAAAAGCCAAATAAAACTCTATATGAGGTGTGGACAAGATTTGGAAAGTTGTTAAGAGGATGTTCGCAACATGGTTTAGATACTTATCAAATAGTACAAATATTCTGCCAAGGATGCGATATCACTACACGAAAAGACATCGACATAGCAGCTGGTGGTTCCATTATGAAGAAAACCGCAACTGAAGCTTACAAAATTATTGATAACACTGCTTCCCACTCACATGAGTGGCACCAAGAAAAAGATATCGTTAGATCATCTAAAGCGGCTAGAGCCGATTCTAGCCATGACTTTGATTCCGTTTCCGCAAAGATAGATGCTTTCAAAAGACGAATGGAAAAGATGACTAAAGATATTCACGCAATACGAATCAGTTGTGAGCACTGCGGTGGACCACACTTAACGAAAGATTGTCACATTGAGCAAATGATGGAACAACGTGAGAATGTTTCCTACATGAACCAAAGGCCGGGAAATAATTATCAAAATAATTATCAACCGCCAAGGCCAAACTTCAATCGAAATCAAAACATTCTTTATAATCCAAATGGACCCAACAATAACTCGTATAACCAACAAGGTCCGAATAACCAACCAACTCAAAACAACACTTTTAATCAACAAAGACCTGGCTTATATAAACCACCACAACAAAACGAAGAGAAAAAGTCAAATCAGGAAGAAATGATGGCAAAGTTAATGGAATCTCAAACACAATTTATTTCATCTCAAACCCAAACAAATGAGAGGTTTGATCAGTCATTAAGAACTCAACAAGCTTCCATTTTGAATCTAGAAAAACACGTAGGTACTCTTGCTAGCATGATGAGTGAGAGGGAACAAGGAAAGCTACAAAGTAATACTGAAGTAAATCCTCGGAATGAGAATGTTAATATGGTATCAACGAATTCTAAAAAACCAGCATTAGAAGATGGGAAGGTTTTAGATGTGAGTAACAATGAAAAAGTTACAACACCACCACCACCACCCGAGTATGTAAAGCCAGTGGTGGCACCATACAGACCATCCATCACGTTTCCAAGAAAAGGAGTTGAGTATGAGCAAGTAATAGGTAATAAAGTTTGTGATACCTATGGAAAGAAGAAGAAGAATAAGTAAGTGCAAGAAACAAAAACCGTAAAAGTAAACCCGGTGAAGACAGTTCCACCAAAACCTCCACCCAGGTTGCGTGATCCAGGTGAATTTATTGTTCCTTGTCTACTTAGTGATTGTATCATGTATGATGCACTAGCAGATTTAGGTGCGAGTGTGAGTGTTATGCCTCTTTCATTATATAAGAGATTAGGAGTAGGTGAGTTAAGTCCAACGGAAATGAGTGTTCGACTCTTTGATCAAACCATTAAGCACCCAGTTGGAATTGCTAACGACCTACCCGTTCAAGTGGGTAATTTAACCTTTTTAGTCGAATTTATTGTCATTGACATAGAAGAGGACCCAAACATTCCTCTAATTTTAGGTCGACCATTCTTAGCGTCCACCGGGGCGTTATTTGATGTAAGAAAAGGTAGAATGACACTTAGTAATGATGAAAAATCAATCACCTTTGTAAGTCAAAAGTCTAAATCTCCACCAACCAAAACCGTTGAACCAACAAAAACGATCGATAAGAACCATATTGTTTTACCAACTCCAACGGTAGTGCTTAACAATAATAAAACGCCTAATTGTGGGGAAAATGAAGTAACAACTAATGATGACTTGATAACAAAGAACCCCGTTGTTGATACAAAATTTAATGACTCCGTTATTAACAGTTCAATGAAGAAACTTATTAAACGGATTCGCGATGCTAGAACCAAGGGGAACTTTAAGTTATGTAACCGTTTAGTATCCAATCTATCGCTTAAAGAAAAGGCAAAACTAGTTGAATTTGTGGATATTACACAAGAATTCGACAAATGGCTTAAAGCAAAAGTCACAGATATGCAAGTTGATTATGGTCCAAGAGAAATTGACGATGAAGTTAATCACAATTTCGACACCACAGCTACCTAAGTGTGGGGAGATTCAAATGTTCTAAGAAATAATGCTGTCTAGGGTTAGTTGTTCTGTTCTCGTGTAGTTCCGAGAATGGAATTCGATTGTTCTTTTTCACTAGCAGATACTAAAGAACTGGTTTTCTCCCCCCCATTCTGAATTTTTGTTTCGTAGGTTTTTTATTAAATTAATACGCATTTTTAAATTTAATTTTTGTGTGATTTTAAAAAACAAAAATTTACTTTATTTCATTAAGTTTAAAAAATAATTTCTAAAATTCATCGTAAGTTAAAGAGTAGGTCATGAAACCGAAATTGCTTTACCCGAGGGCGGGGCGAAAAATTTTGTTATCATTATTTTTAATTTTATTGATCTAAAGTATACCAAAAAAAAATTTTAAAAAAAATTTTAATTAAAAAAACCCAAAAATCTTTGCTTTTAAAATAATCGCTTTAATAACGACAAATTTTAAATTTTGTCGAGGGACGGACTAGGTAAACATACCGAAACTACCTAAAGTAAAAGGAAACAAAATTTTAAAAAATTATTCATTTAAATTGTTTTAATAAATAAAGGTTTTATATATATATATATATATATATATATATATATATATATATATATATATATATATATATATATATATATATATATATATGTTTATAGTTTATCTTATGTACAAAACAGGGTAAAACATCGCATTTTCAAAGACTGACATTAAAGTTCAGCAAAAGCTACTAATTTTGACGATAAGACGCAAAACATATGTGAAATTATAACAAAAGGAATGAACGATGAGGCGCGCCATCTATCATTCGAAGACCTTAATAATTACAAACTGGGTATTTTTAATCACTTTTCTACACTAATCACCCTCATGAATTTATAATTATAGTATGATTTAATGCAAATGAGGGCATTGCATGATCTCAAGTGTGGGGAAGAGTTATAAATTCTCTCGGGTTTATATAAGGTACACTGCCAATAGCCTGTCACGCGGGTGACCCGGGTTCATTCCCCGGTAGCGGTGCCAAAAACTTGATGTGTGTAGCGACGTATACGAAATAGTTATATTTTTACTACTAAATACGATATAATTTACACAATTTTTATTTATTTATATAGATGGGATATACCTAAACCTTGCTACAATACTTATAGGCAGTGTACCTAATCGTAGAGTAGTGTAGTTTTTTAGTAAGTCCGGTTCGTTCCACAGGGAGCTAGCTGAGTTTAACGCTATATTTTAACAACTATAATATATATAATTATATATAGTAATATTATTATAAAAAGAGGTTTTACCGTTTAATGACCGGTTTCTAGATTTTAAATAAAGCGTAAAGATAAATGACGATAATATAAATGACAGAATTTAAATTTCGATAAAGTAAATTGCAGTAATTAATTAGACAGTAAATAAAGGTACGATGAAATATGAAATTAAAATATTATGCTTATTTAAACTTCCGTAATCATGATGTTCGACGTGTTGATTTTAATTTATTACCCGGGTTAATTGTCCTTTGTCCTGATTTATTTGATACCTATCTGGTTTTTGTCCATAATACTCCATCGGTCATAATTATAAAATGCTCGTCAAATTAACCTTATTCCCGAAGTTAAATATTCCAACTAATTAGGGATTCGAACTGTAACAAGGTTTTAATACTTTGTTTAATGATTACACCAGGTTATCGACTGCGTGTAATCCAAGGTTTTATTACTTTGTTAACAATTACACCAACAAGGTTTTAATACTTTGTTTAATGATTACACCAGGTTATCGACTGCGTGTAATCCAAGGTTTTATTACTTTGTTAACAATTACACCAATTATCCGTGTATGTAATCCACCCCTGTTTTAATGAGATATGAATATTAATTTACCCACTTGATCAGAATGAATAATCAATTACCCAACCCGAATAATTAATTAAATGATCGTAAAAGATGTCGTATAAACGTCACTAAATAGAACATACATAATCATTTTAATAATTATTAGATTAACTAATTTGAAGATAGGTTCGAAAGATTCTAATGAGTTGTCATTCGATTAGACAATGCCCCCTATCTATTAATAGTCAATAGTCCAATGTCCACAAGTGTCGGTCTTTTGTCCAAACCTTAATTATGGTACAAAATCTAATAACCCCGTCTTAATATTTAGTCTAACATCATGATTACTTTGGCTCAAATAAGCATAATAATAACTTAGTTACGAGACATTAATTTAAAAAGGAAGAACATAGCTTACAGTGGTGATTAATCGCGTAGCGTTACACGGACAGAGTTTCGACTTACAAACTTACAACATTTGCTACCATAACCTTATTATTATTAATTTAAATTAAAATTATAATTAAAATATAAATATAAATATAAATTGAGAGATAAGAGAAAGAAAATAGAAAAAATGTATTAAAACTCGCAGAAAACTGGCGAATTTATAGGATGTGGCCTGCTACAGTAACTCATGCGGTCGCATGAGATTTTAGTGCAAATCTCATGCACTCGCATGGGCTCATGCACTCGCATGAGTTTTATGCCTGTTTCCCATGCGATCGCATGGCCGTCAGATCCAGCTCACATATTTTTTGTTTGCTAGTTTGTCGACGTTATTTAATATAATATATAATATATAAATAATTTATATAATTATTTAAATATTATATTATATTCTTGTGCATAGTTGACTTGTAATTTTAGCTCCGTTGCGTACCGCGTTGATAGTTGGCTCAGGTCCCGGTTCCGGTTTTTCGAACGTCCTTTCGTATAATTTAATATCTTGTACTTTGCGTTTTGCGGCTCGTACTCTTGTAATTTTGAGACGTTTCTCATCAATAAATTGAACCACTTGAATTATATCTTGTACATTTGAGCTTTTTGGTCATTTGCGTCTTCAAATCATCGTTTTCTTCTTTTGTCTTCGCACTTATTTATTTAAACGAATATTACATAAAAATAGAACAATTGCAACTAAAAGCTTTACATATGGGTAGGATATTGATACTAAATATATGTTCCTTTTTAGCATTATCAAATATCCCCACACTTGAGCGTTGCTTGTCCTCAAGCAATAGAGTCTTGAAATAAAAATACTAGAATCACTTCTTTATTCTTCACACTTTGTACATCAGTGACTTTTATACGGCGGTATGAACAATGTTACTAACGATGTGGTTTACAGTCCCACATGACTATGAAAATTTAGATCCTTTAGGAAATTGGATCTTTATGAAAACATTTGATCTTTTGAAAATTCATTCTAGCTTTTACCCTAGATAAGTTTCCCGGAATAACCCTTCACCGGTGTTTGCAAATTGTTTTTGTGGGTTTTGTGGGTTTCAGATTTGAAAATTTTAGCTCAAAACTTGCGGTTTTGTATCACCTACTTGCTAACCTTGTATTTGGAAAGCAACACGTCCAGTATACTTGTTCCGTATATTACCTTTCGGTAAACTACTGTCCGGTTGTAAAGGAAAGCGTTGAACAAGCAACTGTTAAGGCAATGTCCCGTGACATGCTTTTAATTATGGTCTATATCGTGTCGGATGCAATTACTATCCTTTGTAGGAGCAATAGTAAAGATCACCCTATAGTTTTTTGGTCTGGCACAAGGTCCTGTCTTCGACCATGCTATGCAACCACCGTTCTTACGGTTGACACCCGATTTGGTTCAGGTGATCTAATGAATTCCGGTGAATTCTTAGAATTTTACGTTCAATGGTAATGAACGCATTGAAAATAGGTTTTCATAAAACAAATCGATTTTAATTTGATCAAAATATTTTCTCGTTCAAGCTCGAGTTTAGATATAATCGAATTCTATGAGTTTGTAATTCTCAATCTTTAAAGTCAATCTCAAGGATTGAGTAATATCAGGCTTAAAAGCTGATTTTTAATCTCTAAGGAGATTATCCTTTATGGGGGTCTGATTCATTAGTCTTATCAAGCTAATTTGTACGGCGCCCTCCCCATTTTACGAGACAGATCCTCTCATGGTTAGGATAAGTCTGACCACTTGGCGACCCTGTTTGATGCTGAGGTCCGTGGATTTCCAGTTGATTTTCGAGAAAACTTTTCAAGGTTTTTCGTAGACTCTACATGAAATGTCCCGTTCATATTGATTATAAACGTTCCATATTAATTGATTTCGTTGCGAGGTTTTGACCTCTATATGAGACGTTTTTCAAAGACTGCATTCATTTTTAAAACAACCATAACCTTTATTTTATCAATAAAGGTTTTAAAAACATTACGTAGATTATCAAATAATGATAATCTAAAATATACTATTTACACACGATCATTACATAATGGTTTACAAAAGAAATATATTACATCGACATATGTTTTTTGAATGCAGTTTTTACACAATATCATACAAACATGGACTCCAAATCTTGTCCTTATTTTAGTATGCAACAGCGGAAGCTCTTAGTATTCACCTGAGAATAAATATGCTTTAAACGTCAACAAAAATGTTGGTGAGTTATAGGTTTAACCTATATATATCAAATCGTAACAATAGACCATAAGATTTCATATTTCAATACACATCCCATACATAGAGATAAAAATCATTCATATGGTGAACACCTGGTAACCGACATTAACAAGATGCATAAAAATCATTCATAGAGATAAAAATCATTCATCCGGGACACCCTTCGGATATGATATAAATTTCGAAGTACTAAAGCATCCGGTACTTTGGATGGGGTATGTTAGGCCCAATAGAACTATCTTTAGGATTCTCGTCAATTAGGGTATCTGTTCCCTAATTCTTAGATTACCAGACTTAATAAAAAGGGGCATATTCGATTTCGATAATTCAACCATAGAATGTAGTTTCACGTACTTGTGTCTATTTTGTAAATCATTTATAAAACCTGCATGTATTCTCATCCAAAAAATATTAGATTTTAAAAGTGGGACTATAACTCACTTTCACAGATATTTCCTTCCTCGGAAATAAGACTTGGTCACGGATCGATTCACGAACCTATACAAATATGTACATATATATCAAAGTATGATCAAAATATAATTACAACCATTTTTATTATGTTTTAAAGATTTGAGTGTATTAAGTCAGCTGTCCTCGTTAGTAACCTACAACTAGTTGTCCACAGTTAGATGTACAAAAATAAATCGATATATATTATCTTGAATCAATCCACGACCCAGTGTATACACGTCTCAGGCTAGATCACAACTCAAAGTATATATATTTTTGGAATCAACCTCAACCCTGTATAGCTAACTCCAACATTACTGCATATAGAGTGTCTATGGTTGTTCCAAATAATATTTATACATGGGTCGATATGATATGTCAAAACATTTGCATACGTGTCTATGGTATCCCAAGATTACATAATATATTAGAATACATGTATAATACAATATAAGTTAGCTAGGATATGATTTGTATAGATTTGTTAAACATTTCCCGTAGCTAAAAAGATCAAAAATATCCAATCTTGTTTTACCCATAACTTCTTCATTTTAAATCCGTTTTGAGTGAATCAAATTGCTATGGTTTCATATTGAACTCTATTTTATGAATCTAAACAGAAAAAGTATAGGTTTATAGTCAGAAATATAAGTTACAAGTTATTTTTGTAAAGGTATTCATTTCAGTCGAAAGAACGACGTCTAGATGACCATTTTAGAAAACATACTTCCACTTTGAGTTTAACCTTGATTTTTGGATATAGTTTCATGTTCATATGAAAAATCATTTTCCCAGAAGAACAACTTTTAAATCAAAGTTTATCATAGTTTTTAATTATCCAAACTAAAACCGCCCCCGGTTTCACTACGACGGCGTATATCCGATTTTATGGTGTTCATCGTGTTTCCAGGTTTTAAATCATTAAGTTAGCATATCATATAGATATAGAACATGTGTTTAGTTGATTTTAAAAGTCAAGTTAGAAGGATTAACTTTTGTTTGCGAACACGTTTAGAATTATCTAAACTATGTTCTAGTGATTACAAGTTTAAACCTTCGAATAAGATAGCTTTATATGTATGAATTGAATGATGTTATGAACATCATTACTACCTCAAGTTTTCTGTATAAAACTACTGGAAATAAGAAAAATGGATCTAGCTTCAAAGGATCCTTGGATGGCTTGAAAGTTCTTGAAACAGAATCATGACACGAAAACAGTTCAAGTAAGATTTTCACTCGAAATAAGATTGTTATAGTTGTAGAAATTGAATCAAAGTTTGAATATGAATATTACCTTGAATTAGAAAGATAACCTACTATAAATAACAAATGTTCCTTGATCTTATATGATTACTTGGAATGGATTAGAAAGCTTGGAAGTAGACTTGCAAACTTGGAAGTATTCTTGATTTTTATGAAACTATACTTATGGAATTTATGAAGAACACTTAGAACTTGAAGATGGAACTTGAGAGAGATCAATTAGATGAATAAAATTGAAGAATGAAAGTGTTTTTAGGTGTTTTTGGTCATTGGTATATGGATTAGATATAAAGGATATGTAATTTTGTTTTCATGTAAATAAGTCATGAATGATTACTCATATTTTTGTAATTTTATGAGATATTTCATGCTAGTTGCCAAATGATGGTTCCAACATATGTTAGGTGACTCACATGGGCTGCTAAGAGCTGATTATTGGAGTGTATATACCAATAGTACATACGTATAAAAGATGTGTATTGTACGAGTACGAATACGGGTGCATACGAGTAGAATTGTTGATGAAACTGAACGAGGATCTAATTGTAAGCATTTTTGTTAAGTAGAAGTATTTTGATAAGTGTCTTGAAGTCTTTAAAAAGTGTATGAATACATATTAAAACACTACATGTATATACATTTTAACTGAGTCGTTAAGTCATCGTCAGTCGTTACATGTAAATGTTGTTTTGAAACCTTTAGGTTAACGATCTTGTTAAATGTTGTTAACCCATTGTTTGTTATATCAAATGAGATGTTAAATTGTTACATTATCATGATATTATGATATATAATATATCTTAGTATGATATATATACAGTTAAATGTCGTTACAACGATAATCGTTACATATATGTCTCGTTTCGAAATCATTAAGTTAGTAGTCTTATTTTTACATATGTAGTTCATTGTTAATACACTTAATGATATATTTACTTATCATTTAACATAATTAACCAAGTGTATCAATATCTTAATATGATTCATATGTACCTAGTAAGACGTTGTTATAACGATAATCGTTATATATATCGTTTTCGAGTTTCTTAATTTAATAGTCTCATTTTTATGTATATAACTCATTGTTAAAATACCTAATGAGATACTTACTTATAATAACACATGCTCGATCCCAACTGTTTCCGAAATCAATAACACATGCTCGTAGCATGTCTTCAAGCGTTTGTATCATCCTTTTACTCTGCCCATCAGTTTGTGGATGATAGGCAGTACTCATGTCTAGACGAGTCCCCAATGCTTGTTGGAATGTCTGCCAGAACCTTGAAATAAATCTACCATCCCTATCAGAGATAATAGAGACGGGTATTCCATGTCTGGAGACAACCTCCTTCAAATACAATCGCGCCAACTTCTCCATTTTGACATCTTCTCTAATTGGCAGGAAGTGTGCTGACTTGGTGAGACGATCAACTATTACCCAAATAGTATCATAACCACTTGCAGTCCTTGGCAATTTAGTAATGAAATCCATGGTAATGTTTTCCCATTTCCATTCCGGGATTTCAAGTTGTTGTAGTAGACCTGATCGTTTCTGATGTTCAGCTTTGACCTTAGAATACGTCAAACATTCTCCTACATATTTAGTAATATCGGCTTTCATACCCAGCCACCAAAAGTGTTTCTTGAGATCTTTATACATCTTCCCCGCTCCGGGATGTATTGAATATCTGGTTTTATGTGCTTCTTTAAGTACCATTTCTCTCACATCTCCAAACCTTGGTACCCAAATTCTATCAGCCCTATATCGGGTTCCGTCTTCCCGAATATTAATATGTTTCTCTGATCCTTTGGGTATCTCATTCTTCAACTTTCCTTCTTTTACAACCCCCTGTTGCACCTCCTTTATTTGAGTAGTAAGGTTAGTACGAATAATTATATTCATAGCTTTTACCCGTATAGGTTCTCTGTCCTTTCTACTCAAAGCGTCGGCAACCACATTCGCCTTCCCCAGGTGGTATTGAATCTCAAAATCATAATCATTCAATAGTTCAATCCACCTTCGTTGTCTCATATTCAGTTGCTTCTAATTAAATATATGTTGGAAACTTTTGTGGTCGGTATATATAATACTTTTGACCCCATATAAATAATGCCTCCAAGTCTTTAATGCAAAAACAACAGCACCCAATTCCAAATCGTGAGTTGTATAATTTTGCTAGTGAATCTTCAATTGTCTAGACACATAAGCAATCACCTTCGTTCGTTGCATTAATACACAACCAAGACCTTGCTTTAATGTGTCACAATAAATCACAAAATCATCATTCCCTTCAGGCAATGACAATATAGGTGTCGTAGTTAGCTTTTTCTTCAATAACTGAAACGCCTTCTCTTGTTCATCCTTCCATTCAAATTTCTTCCCTTTATGCGTTAATGCAGTCAAGGGTTTTGCTATTTTGGAGAAATCTTGGATGAATCTTCTGTAGTAACCAGCCAATCCTAAAAATTGACGTATATGCTTCGGAGTTTTTTGGGGTTTTCCACTTTTCAACGGTTTCGATCTTTGCCGGGTCCACCTGGATACCTTCTTTGTCCACTATGTGACCGAGGAATTGAACTTCTTCCAACCAAAATGCACACTTTGAAAACTTAGCGTACAGTTTTTCTTTCCTCAATACTTCTAGCACTTTTCTCAAATGTTCTTTGTGCTCTTGATCATTCTTTGAGTAAATAAGTATGTCATCGATGAAAACAATGACAAACTTGTCAAGATATGGCCCACACACTCGGTTCATAAGGTCCATAAACACAGCTGGTGCGTTAGTCAATCCAAACGGCATAACCATAAACTCGTAATGACCATAACGCGTCCTAAAAGCAGTTTTTGGAATATCATCCTCCTTTACTCGCATTTGATGATATCCAGAACGTAAATCGATTTTCGAATAAACTGACGAGCCTTGTAGTTGATCAAATAAGTCGTCAATTCTTGGCAGTGGATAACGGTTTTTGATGGTAAGTTTATTCAACTCTCTGTAGTCAATACACAACCTAAATGTACCATCCTTCTTCTTGACAAACAAAACAGGAGCTCCCCATGGTGATGTGCTTGGTCGAATGAAACCACATTCTAATAGTTCTAAAAGTTGGCTTTGCAGTTCTTTCATCTCGCTGGGTGCGAGTCTGTAAGGAGCACGAGCTATTGGTGCAACTCCTGGTACAAGATCTATTTGAAATTCAACAGATCGATGTGGAGGTAGTCCCGGTAATTCTTTCGGAAATACATCGGGAAATTCTTTTGCGACGGGAACATCATTGATGCTCTTTTCTTCAGTTTGAACTTTCTCGACGTGTGCTAGAACAGCATAGCAACCTTTTCTTATTAGTTTTTGTGCCTTCAAATTACTAATAAGATGTAGCTTCGTGTTGCCCTTTTCTCCATACACCATTAAGAGTTCTCCTTCTTCTCGTACAATGCGAATTGCATTTTTGTAACATACGATCTCTGCTTTCATCTCTTTCAGCCAGTCCATGCCAACTATTACATCAAAACTCCCTAACTCTACTGGTATCAAATCAATCTTAAATATTTCGCTACCCAGTTTAATTTCTCGATTCCGGCATATATAATCTGCTGAAATTAATTTACCGTTTGCTAATTCGAGTAAAAATTTACTATCCAACGGTGTCAATGGACAACTTAATTTAGCACAAAAATCTCTACTCATATAGCTTCTATCCGCACCCGAATCAAATAAAACGTAAGCAGATTTATTGTCAATAAGAAACGTACCCGTAACAAGCTTCGGGTCTTCCTTTGCCTCTGCCGCATTAATATTGAAAATTCTTTCGCGGCCTTGTCCATTCGTGTTCTCCTAGTTCGGGCAATTTCTAATAATGTGGCCCGATTTTCCACATTTATAGCAAACTACATTGGCATAACTTGCTCCGACACTACTTCTGATTGTTTTCACACCTTTGGCAGAACCCCGAGTGATACTTTTCACACCTTTGGCATAGCTGCTTCTGATTGTTGTTGTTGTTTGTGACAACCCGGAAATTTCCAACCAAATTTAAACTTTATCTTTATATTATTCCAACACGATAAGCAAAGTTTGTTAAGTTAAATCTCAAGAATTTTAAATTGTGTTCATGCATTCATTATAACCTCAACCAAATTCTAACGATTCATGAACCGTTATATATAAATAAATATGTATATATATGTATATATATTATAACTTGAGAATATTAATAAAGTATTAAACGTATAATACTTTACATGAACGTATTTGTTTCAATATGTTTATCGATGGAATTAGAAGATAATATCAAATGATTAATTTATCAGATACAATGTGATATGATTACGGGTCTATGTTATGAGGTCCACTGTGATTTAAGAAATCTATTCTTTTTTACAACATTCGGAAAATGGTAAAGTGATTTATAAGTAAGAACGTGAAGTGTAACTAACTTAGATGTTGGATATCAACAAGTAAGTAACTCGACATTTTTCATTAAGATGATTTCATACGTTTATTTAACCTTTGAACTTTATCCCATGCTTCACCAACAGACTGTAATTTAAAAACTTGAAACCTATTATGAATATATATGATTCTACTTTTCTAAAACGTTTTATGATATAACGATTTCCATTATTTTAACCTTTAAACAAAATGATTCTTAAAAATATATTTGGTTTTGGAAAACAAAATTATTATATTTATTTGATTTAGTTTCAAACGTACAAAAACGTTTTCAGTTTAAAAAGAACTTTATTATTAAAATGTATATAACTTTTATAAATATCTAGAACCACTTTTAACAACTCATTACTTAACCAGTATGATAAAGATAACGATATTTATATTTTATTTTATTAAATATATATAACAATTTAAATTAATATTATATATATTTATACGCGTATTATACGTACATAGTTTTATACTTTTACTATACTTAAACTTTACCTTTACTTTATTTTTTACTTTACTTTGACTTTAATAATTCACTTTAATAATTCATACTTTAATAATTCACTTTAATAATTCATACTTTAATAATTCACTTTAATAATTCATACTTTAATAATTCACTTTAATAATTCATACTTTAATAATTCACTTTAATAATTCAAAAATCTATTATAAATAGAATTCAATAGGTTTCATTATTTCATAGAAACTTGAAAATATTTTTCTCTAAACTCTCTCAATCGATTTACATATATATATTTACTCCGTATTATTTCAAGATATTATTAGTATACATAAAATATTACGTCGGAGTGCGGTCCGGGTGATTTCGAAATTGTTTTTCGAGTGGGATTGGATTAAGGAAATTATGGGTTATAGCTATGGAGGTGATTGGGTATGGTTCATGGGTATGCTCATGAGGTCAATATAGTGTTTATCATCTCCGTTGCGTCTACGTACCTTTCCTGCAATATTGAATCTCAATATTGATACGTGAGTACTCATAATTTAACTTTTACATACTAATAGTGTATCCCTGACTAGTGCTCTAGTATATAGGATTATGCATGTTTGTACTTTTGATATTGCCTTTAGTTAGATTATGTTAAATCCTGAATTAGTTATATATGCGACTGAGATAAGGTATAAGATATGCATGTCGTTGGAAAGCTAGCGAAAAATTAAGAACTTTTTATTTAGATATCGAATGATTTCGATGAACGGATTTGAAGTTATAGTCCATCGAATTTTTGTATTATTATTAAAAATGATTATTATTATCGTCGTTATTATCGTCATTCTAGTTTTATCTTATTATTATTATTATTATTATTATCTTTATCAATAAAAGGATTTATCATTAAAAATTGTTTTTTTATTATTATTACTATCGTTATTATCATTAAAGTTATAATTAGTATTATTATTATTATTATCTAATTATTATTATTATTATCTAATTATTATTATTATTATCTAATTATTATTATTATTATTATTATTATTATTATTATTATTATTATTATCATTATTATCATTATTATTATTATTACTATTATTATTAATATATATATCATTATTTAAAAATGGTTATTGTTATTATTATTATTATTATATTATCATTATCGTTAATAATGTCATAGTAATTATCATTATTAGTATTATTGTAATTAAAACTAATATTAGTAACACCTAATTATTTTGATTACTATTATTATCATTATTATGAGCACGATATAAAAGACGATTAAAAGCTATTAAACGAAATGATTAGGAAATAATGAGTAAGAGTATCATGATGAAATTAAAATATTATAAGATATTGATTTAGATAAAATTATCGTTCTTATTATTTTTATCATTACTATTATTATTAAAAGTATCGTTAGTATCAAAACTATCATTTTAACAAAAATTATCATTTTAACAAAAATTATCATTTTAATAGAAATGTCATTGTTACTATAAAATATCATTTTTATTATCATTTTAAATAGAATTATTATTTTAAAGATAATATTAAAAATTATCGTAAATATTAAAGTTATCATAATTAGAATTATCGTTTTATCATAATATCACCTTAGTAATTATAAATATTGATATTTTTATAATAATAATTATTATTACAAAATAATACAACTTTTACTTACTAACATTATAGATATTATTTTATCAAATAAATATGTAATACAAACATATTTTACTACGTGTAATAAATTACTTTAATAATACCTATCATATTATCTTTATGATATTAAATGAACCCTATAAATTTTATTACTTAATATATATAAAAGTATATTTTATTATATAAAATTTAATATAAAATTTTATTTATTAATAAATGAATTATATTATTTACTCTAATAAATCTTTTAAAAATATAAAATGACGATATTTAAAATATATTATAATCATGTATAAATTTTGGAAATCATTTTGAGTCAAATTGACTTTTGTTGACTTTTGCATATTAGTCTCGAGCATTAGGATTGTGGTACACTATGACCTGACCTAATTGTTAGACAAATATTGACCAACATATAATTATATATAATTAATTTAGGTTCATGAATCCGAGGCCAACCTTGCACTAGTTCAATGACGTTATATGTATTTTCACTACGAAATACAGTATGGTGAGTTTCATTTACTTTTTTTTACCCTTTATATTTTTGGGCTAGAATACATGCGCAATTTTTATAAATGTTTTACGAAATAGACACAAGTAATCAAAACTACATTATATGGTTGAATGATCGAAATCGAATATGCCCCTTTTTATTAAGTCTGGTAATCTAAGAATTAGGGAACAGACACCCTAATTGACGCAAATCCTAAAGATAGATCTATCGGGCCTAACAAGCCCCATCCAAAGTATCGGATGCTTTAGTACTTCGAAATTTATATCATGTCCTAAGGAGGATCCCGGAATGATGGGGATATTCTTATATGCATTTTGTGAATGTCGGTTACCAGGTGTTCAATCCATATGAATGATTTTTGTCTCTATGCATGGGACGTATATTTATGAGAACTGGAAATGAAATTCTTGTGGTCTATTAAAATAATGAAAATGAATGATTATGATAAACTAATGAACTCACCAACCTTTTGGTTGACACTTTAAAGCATGTTTATTCTCAGGTATTAAAGAAATCTTCCGTTGTGCATTTGCTCATTTTAAAGATATTAATTGGAGTCTTTCATGGCATATTTCGAAGAACGTTGCATTCAAGTCATTGAGTTCATTAAAGATTATTATTATTAATTCAATTTATAGTTGAATAGTGGATATTATGAAATGGTATACATGCCTGTCAATTTTCGATGTAAAGAAAGTTTGTCTTTTAAAAACAAATGCAATGTTTGTAAAATGTATCATATAGAGGTCAAATACCTCGTGATGTAATCAACTATTGTGAATCGTTTATAATGTATATGAACGGGTCCTTTCAGTTGGTATCAGAGCGGTGGTCTTAGCGAACCAGGTCTGCATTAGTGTGTCTAACTGATAAGTCGTTAGGATGCATTAGTGAGTCTGGACTTCGACCGTGTCTGCATGTCAAAAGTTTTGCTTATCATTTCTAGTCGGAAATCATCTACTTATCATCCATAGGAAATTACCTGCTTATCATTATTAGTCTAGACACGTCTTGCTACATTAATTGCATGAGTAGTGTATAGACAAAATTCATATCTTAGCGTATCTGCTAAATCATATCTTATCGTATCTGTTACTTTAAACTTTGCCTGACATATCCCGCAAATTCCTCCGTAATCTATGAAATCTTTTGATCTCTATATAGATATCCTAGGTAAATAGAATACCATCCGATAGCCGAAAAATCATTTTATATCGAAAAATCCTTTATACAATCGTACGAAATGGAATTTGTCATCAGTTCAAGTCACTCGGATTCCGAAATAGAATCTCACTCAAGCTCCGAAAGCAGTGTGACCGGAATGGATCAACCAATCAGTCATCACCTATTCTGGATGAATTGGGGATGGGTTCGTAGCCTCCTCAATCATTGGAAACAAGAAGAAGGCGATCCTTTCCATCCACCACATTGCCCTCTTAGCGAAGAACCTGAAGCACTTACCGGCGAACCTGTTCGAGACACCATTTTCTCTCTCATTTCCAGGGTATCTCGTCACGATTATATACTACATCAAATTCTAGATTTTATTTATCCGCTCATTCTGACCGACAATCATCCTGGAATAATAGAAGAAGTCAACGAACTTCGCGCTCGGGTAGTGGCTTTGGAGAATATGGTTCAGAGATTACAAACACCAGCAGCAGCATCAGTAACATAACCAGTACCACCATCATCAACGCCAACAGTACCATTACCACCTCCAACCACAACCGCGTTGTAAACCTCAACTTCACAATCTGTCCCACGAGTATCAACGTCATACGTACCATAGATACCAAGGAGTACCAACAACAATAACTGGCGAAGTATTAATTCATAACTTCATTGGAGAAACATTCCACGGCGATTATATAATCTCTAAAGTCTTAGAGATTATCTAATCTAGCCCTAACCATAAATCAGTTAAGCGAACCAAAATGATAGAAGGAAGAGTAGAAACCCTGACAAAAATGGCGTGTGATTAACAAGTTAAACTTGTTTTACCAATAGCATCAACAGTACCGTCAGCGTCACCAGCATCGTCAGTACAGTCAGCATCAGAATCAACAACACCTATAACATCACAAACTCCGTCAGTTTAAGAATCACTGTTTACATCATTACGAATCAATAACGTGTATATTGTATCAACAAGTTATGAAGAATTAACTCATTCCCTCTGAAGAAATTATATATATTTTATATATATATATATTTTGAAATAAAAAAAATAAATCTTTCCGTGTTAAAGCTATTGTGTGTGAATCTTAACTACTCGGTTAATTCATATTACAAATATGCAATAATGTACGTCCCTCACCCGCGACTTAACCATCGTTAACTACAATCTCTGTCTCAATTCAACAAATTCCAAATCCTAATAAATCAAGTATATATTTGATTTTACACTTCATCATTGATGTAACCGAAACTTTTCAGATAACATCATTCGTACTTTGCGAAGTTCACAAGAATTTAACAAAAACCAGCATCACATCTCAACAAATAACGAAGTATTGATTCATAATTTCAATATTATTGAAGAAATACTTATGTAACCTCTAAAGCCTTAAAGGAATTATTCAATTCTAGTTCCAACCGTAAATCGAATGAGTTTAATTTAGTATTAACTCATTAAAATCTATGTTACATCTGAGAAGAATATATACATATATATTTTCATAAAGACTGTAATAAAATTCTTATGTACAAAATATTAATTGTGAAATTTTTTTTAACGGGTAGGTAATACCCGAGAGATATATATAAATTCACAATTAATATGTTACAATCTTCGAATCAGATTAAGCAAATTATCAATTATACTTCCTACTTTCACAATAATATACATTCTTTCATAGAAATCAAAACAACCATACTCATTCAAACCCAATTACATATTCTGATTTTAAAATCTCAGAATTCAATTTGAGATATAACAGGTACCATCACTTTTAGATTCCTACATCTTTCAAAGCTATACTTTGACTTCAAAAGTGTGTTAGAACATCAAATGTATACAAACGATTACAATCTGTGTTCAAACCCTTCGAAAATCTCTGAAGACACTTCAAATAATGAGCAATCGAGATGATGATCCAACCACATATTACCCACAGTTATGTACTTAAAAAGCTCTCGAAACCAAAGTCATAATTCAACACATATCTGTGTCAGATCTTTTGGCATTTATTAGCAAAAATAACCTTGCAATTCCTTTGCAAAGTAGCAAATTATATCACAGCTCCAGCAAGACAACTTCGATTTTTTCATTCGGAGTAGCCTTATCATAATTTTGATATATGTGATTACCCTTTTGTTACCGGAGAACCTTTCATATTCCACCACATTAGCAATAAACTTACCAACAACTTCACTGATCTTGGGCATTCCGAAGAATCATTATATTTATCGAAACCTCATCATTTACTCATCTGCCTCTTGTAACGAGAATTTCCATATGAATCATTAGGAATTAGAAATCAGTATTTTGAAATCTCACAGCATGTTGACGCCAACAGTTATACATAACGTCTATTTCCAAGGCTTACATACTTCGAATGTGAAGTTTCTGAAAAACACTCTGAACCGCGAACTAGTTCTCGAAATGCTGATGAAGTAACAAAAACTGTAAATGACCTTAGCAGTAAAAAGTTTGATGATAAAGATTAGTGTATTAGCAAAGCTCAGAAATAGAGAAGTTTTGGAACTGGAAAACGGATTGAGCAAAGTATGAAGGAGGCTGTGGACAAATCACAAAGACTGAACTTGCCTTCAAAGAATCCAAATGATTCAGTGTCTGTTGAAGTCATTAACGAATACCTTGCTCCTGACACTAAACCCTTACAGACAACATACTTCATCATCCTCTGATATTAGAAATTCTAAGATATCATCGTATCTTTCATTATAAATATCCTCCATATTTCTGAAGATATTTCCATAACTATTCTTATCTGGAATCATTTATCTCTTTGCGCTATCTGTATTACATCAAAAAGGAAACTGTTTAGTTCCTATACTCTGTAAACCTTTGAGTTTAAAATATGAATATTTTTGAAGTAGTGTTGGAAACTGAAGCATGAGTTAGTATAATATAATGACAGTTGATCAACGTGATTATATTACAGTAATTCATGCTGAGTTTCTAAATGGAACGTGATGATTCACAGATCATAACATCATCATTTGCCATGTTATACGACTCTTGTATTCTATTTAACCTCTAAAATATCAAGAAAATATTTCTTGATGATTCGGATTTTTCTGAGGTATTCTGGTAATTTAACAAGTCAAGATCGTGCCATTACAATTTTCTTCCTAGAACATTAACAATGTTCATTCCAAAATTCACATCTGCAAATTCTGGACCATTACAAGCGGTGCTTAATCGCAAGAAGAAGAAACGAAAGGACAAAACTCCGAAATAGAAATTGGGGTATAAATTGCAGCAAATAAAAGAGAGCATTAACTGTGGATGACAATGATTATAGAAGATAGAAACAGAGACTTTGAAATATAAGGGAAGATATAAAGCCCAACGACAAACCAAAAGTTATAAACCATATATATCGATGCATATAGCAATATAAAGACACGGGAGAACTAGAAACACTATAAACCCAAGAGTATAGTAGAAGTAAATAGATTCTTCTGGCGGTAGATGAAAAAGAAGAATGACCGATATGAAAGTTAGAAGTATATCGAGAATCAGAACTGGATGGAGTATATTGATGAATACTTTAAAATATGAGTTGAGGGGGAAAGAATAGAATGTGATGAAACATGACTAGGAACTTAGAAATCAACAGATTTAACTCACACAATGATGGAATAAGTGAATCAAACCCTCTAGTGAATAGGTTAAGCTTTATGGGATTAATTTAGTCATACCACAACTAAATCAATTGTGATTAGATCAACACTTAGAGCTATTATTCACCACCTGGGTGATTTGGGTTGAGAGAGAATCGGAGGAGCTCACCAGATCTGAGTGTGTGTAATAAATGAGAGGCTTAACCTAAAATGAAGAACATAAGACTTTATATACCCCTGCTATTGACTCACCCGCACGATTCATCCATCACACATATGAGTTGGCTTCATCAGCCGTACGGGTGATCACTCACTCGTGTCTTCTCATTTAGGTTGTAATTGTGACTTAGCTCAGCATCAACCGTGCGTATGAGCCTGTCAGCCGTACGAGTGAGGCTTCACTCGAATGTCTGACTAAGTCTAACATAGTCAAACATCCAAATCTCATTCCTGCAGTTCCTGTAACCACATACAAACACAGATAGGATAATAACGAACGATCATGGTGGCCTGTAAACTGTTGTACCTGCAATGGACGTGGGTAGATGTCTAGGGACTTGCATAAAATGCATCAACAGAAGGTGTGAGTTGTAAGAAAACGAAGGAGGTGAATTTATAAGAAAATTTCCGACAGAACAATTAAAATGGACGATCGCATTTAAAGCGAATCCTAATTCCCTTTGTTACCGGAGAATCAAATCTTATTACAAAGATTTTCTTCAAATCCCTTGAAATCTGGAAATCAATCATATCTACATCAAATGATAAGATGAATCTACACTTACTCATTTCACTCTTCTATGTTAGCTTCATTCGTACTCTTCATATAAATGGATTGTTTATCTAAATTATTCGCTGATGATAAAACTCTAATTTTCAGCCTGTATGCATCATGAAAACATACTTATTATCATTCATGACCTTTCCACTCAAATTTCGGGACAAAATTTCTTTAACGGGTAGGTACTGTGACAACCCGGAAATTTCCAACCAAATTTAAACTTTATCTTTATATTATTCCAACACGATAAGCAAAGTTTGTTAAGTTAAATCTCAAGAATTTTAAATTGTGTTCATGCATTCATTATAACCTCGACCAAATTCCAACGATTCACGAACCGTTATATATAAATAAATATGTATATATATTATAACTTGAGAATATTAATAAAGTATTAAACGTATAATACTTTACATGAACGTATTTGTTTCAATATGTTTATCGATGGAATTAGAAGATAATATCAAATGATTAATTTATCAGATACATTGTGATATGATTACGGGTCTATGTTATGAGGTCCACTGTGATTTAAGAAATCTGTTCTTTTTTACAACATTCAGAAAATGGTAAAGTGATTTATAAGTAAGAACGTGAAGTGTAACTAACTTAGATGTTGGATATCGACAAGTAAGTAACTCGACATTTTTCATTAAGATGATTTCATACGTTTATTTAACATTTGAACTTTATCCCATGCTTCACCAACAGACTGTAATTTAAAAACCTGAAACCTATTATGAATATATATGATTCTACTTTTCTAAAACGTTTTATGATATAACGATTTCCATTATTTTAACCTTTAAACAAAATGATTCTTAAAAATATATTTGGTTTTGGAAAACAAAATTATTATATTTATTTGATTTAGTTTCAAACGTACAAAAACGTTTTCAGTTTAAAAAGAACTTTATTATTAAAACGTATATAACTTTTATAAATATCTAGAACCACTTTTGACAACTCATTACTTAACCAGTATGATAAAGATAACGATATTTATATTTTATTTTATTAAATATATATAACAATTTAAATTAATATTATACATATTTATACGCGTATTATACGTACATAGTTTTATACTTTTACTGTACTTAAACTTTACCTTTACTTTATTTTTTACTTTACTTTGACTTTAATAATTCACTTTAATAATTCATACTTTAATAATTTACTTTAATAATTTATACTTTAATAATTCACTTTAATAATTCATACTTTAATAATTCACTTTAATAATTCATACTTTAATAATTCACTTTAATAATTCATACTTTAATAATTCACTTTAATAATTCAAAAATCTATTATAAATAGAATTCAATAGGTTTCATTATTTCATAGAAACTTGAAAATATTTTTCTCTAAACTCTCTCAATCGATTTACATATATATATTTACTCCGTATTATTTCAAGATATTATTAGTATACATAAAATATTACGTCGGAGTGCGGTCCGGGTGATTTCGAAATTGTTTTTCGAGTGGGATTGGATTAAGGAAATTATGGGTTATAGCTATGGAGGTGATTGGGTATGGTTCATGGGTATGCTCATGAGGTCAATATAGTGTTTATCATCTCCGTTGCGTCTACGTACCTCTCCTGCAATATTGAATCTCAATATTGATACGTGAGTACTCATAATTTAACTTTTACATACTAATAGTGTATCCCTGACTAGTGCTCTAGTATATAGGATTATGCATGTTTGTACTTTTGATATTGCCTTTAGTTAGATTATGTTGAATCCTGAATTAGTTATATATGCGACTGAGATAAGGTATAAGATATGCATGTCGTTGGAAAGCTAGCGAAAAATTAAGATCTTTTTATTTAGATATCAAATGATTTCGATGAACGGATTTGAAGTTATAGTCCATCGAATTTTTGTATTATTATTAAAAATGATTATTATTATCGTCGTTATTATCGTCGTTCTAGTTTTATCTTATTATTATTATTATTATTATCTTTATCAATAAAAGGATTTATCATTAAAAATTGTTTTTTTTATTATTATTACTATCGTTATTTTCATTAAAGTTATAATTAGTATTATTATTATTATTATCTAATTATTATTATTATTATCTAATTATTATTATTATTATTATTATTATTATCATTATTATTATTATTATTATTAATATATATATCATTATTTAAAAATGGTTATTGTTATTATTATTATTATTATATTATCATTATCGTTAATAATGTCATAGTAATTATCATTATTAGTATTATTGTAATTAAAACTAATATTAGTAACACCTAATTATTTTGATTACTATTATTATCATTATTATGAGCACGATATAAAAGACGATTAAAAGCTATTAAACGAAACGATTAGGAAATAATGAGTAAGAGTATCATGATGAAATTAAAATATTATAAGATATTGATTTAGATAAAATTATCGTTCTTATTATTTTTATCATTACTATTATTATTAAAAGTATCGTTAGTATCAAAACTATCATTTTAACAAAAATTATCATTTTAACAAAAATTATCATTTTAATAGAATTGTCATTGTAACTATAAAATATCATTTTTATTATCATTTTAAATAGAATTATTATTTTAAAGATAATATTAAAAATTATCGTAAATATTAAAGTTATCATAATTAGAATTATCATTTTATCATAATATCACCTTAGTAATTATAAATATTGATATTTTTATAATAATTATTATTATTACAAAATAATACAACTTTTACTTACTAACATTATAGATATTATTTTATCAAATAAATATGTAATACAAACATATTTTACTACGTGTAATAAATTACTTTAATAATACCTATCATATTATCTTTATGATATTAAATGAACCCTATAAATTTTATTACTTAATATATATATAAAAGTATATTTTATTATATAAAATTTAATATAAAATTTTATTTATTAATAAATGAATTATATTATTTACTCTAATAAATCTTTTAAAAATATAAAACGACGATATTTAAAATATATTATAATCATGTATAAATTTTGGAAATCATTTTGAGTCAAATTGACTTTTGTTGACTTTTGCATATTAGTCTCGAGCATTAGGATTGTGGTACACTATGACCTGACCTAATTGTTAGACAAATATTGACCAACATATAATTATATGTAATTAATTAAGGTTCGTGAATCCGAGGCCAACCTTGCACTAGTTCAATGACGTTATATGTTTTCACTATGAAATACAGTATGGTGAGTTTCATTTACTTTTTTTTTACCCTTTATATTTTTGGGCTGAGAATACATGCGCAATTTTTATAAATGTTTTACGAAATAGACACAAGTAATCAAAACTACATTATATGGTTGAATGATCGAAATCGAATATGCCCCTTTTTATTAAGTCTGGTAATCTAAGAATTAGGGAACAGACACCCTAATTGACGCGAATCCTAAAGATAGATCTATCGGGCCTAACAAGCCCCATCCAAAGTATCGGATGCTTTAGTACTTCGAAATTTATATCATGTCCGAAGGAGGATCCCGGAATGATGGGGATATTCTTATATGCATTTTGTGAATGTCGGTTACCAGGTGTTCAATCCATATGAATGATTTTTGTCTCTATGCATGGGACGTATATTTATGAGAACTAGAAATGAAATTCTTGTGGTCTATTAAAATGATGAAAATGAATGATTATGATAAACTAATGAACTCAACAACCTTTTGGTTGACACTTTAAAGCATGTTTATTCTCAGGTATTAAAGAAATCTTTCGCTGTGCATTTGCTCATTTTAAAGATATTAATTGGAGTCTTTCATGGCATATTTCGAAGAACGTTGCATTCAAGTCATTGAGTTCATTAAAGATTATTATTATTAAGTCAATTTATAGTTGAATAGTGGATATTATGAAATGGTATACATGCCTATCAATTTTCGATGTAAAGAAAGTTTGTCTTTTAAAAACAAATGCAATGTTTGTAAAATGTATCATATAGAGGTCAAATACCTCGCGATGTAATCAACTATTGTGAATCGTTTATAATGTATATGAACGGGTCCTTTCATTGTTGCGGTTGTTATTGTTGTTGGGATGATTGTTGTAGTTGTTGTTGTTGTGCCGTTTGTTGTAGTTGCGATTGATGTTGCGATTGTTGGGATAGTTGTTGTTGTTTTGGTGACTCTTATCACCGTTTTCCTCCCACTTTCTTTTGACTAACTTCACGTTGGCCTCTTCGGCTGCCTGTTCTTTAATTCTTCCCTCAATCTGGTTCACTAGTTTGTGAGCCATTCTACATGCCTTTTGTATGGAGGCAGGCTCGTGTGAACTTATATCTTCTTGGATTCTCTCCGGTAACCCTTTCACAAATGCGTCGATCTTCTCTTCCTCATCTTCGAACGCTCTCAGACACAATAGGCACAATTCTGTGAATCATCTTTCGTGCGAAGTAATATCGAATCCCTGTGTTCGTAACCCTCAAAGTTCTAACTTGAGCTTATTGACCTTGGTTCTAGGACGGTACTTCTCGTTCATCAAGTGCTTGAATGCTGACCACGGTGGCGCGTAAGCAGCATCTTGTCCCATTTGCTCTAGATAGGTATTCCACCATGTTAACGCAATACCTGTGAAGGTATGCGTAGCGTACTTCACTTTGTCTCCTTCAGCACACTTACTTATGGCAAACACCGATTCAACTTTCTCGGTCCACCGTTTCAATCCGATTGGTCCTTCGGTCCCATCAAATTCTGAAGGTTTGCAGGCAGTGAATTCCTTGTAGGGGCATCCTACACGATTTCTTGCGCCATTAGCTGTATTGCTAGATTCAGAGTTATTGTTGGTACGTAGCGCGGCCTGTACTGCGGCTATGTTTGAAGCAAGAAAGGCACGAAATTCCTCTTCGCTCATATTCAAGGTGTGTCGAGTAGTCGGTGCCATTTCCTTCAAAATAGTCAAATAAAACAATTTAATCATACAGAATATTAAGAGTAGTCAATAGTATCTTGTAGCATAATATGAACTCATTTATAAAAGCTTTTTCTTCATATTAGCGTTTTATAAGTTTAAATTCGGGTACTACCTACCCGTTAAGTTCATACTTAGTAGCTAATATACAATTCAACTACTACAATTCCATATGAAAAACTGATTATAATAATATATCACATACAAATATTCTTCAAACTTACAACTTCGCTATATTACATATAACATGAAATATAGTACACTATGATACAGGATAGTTTTGAAGATAAATCTAGTTAATACGTAAGTTGTTCAGCAAAGAAAATAAAGACACGTAATTCATAAGTCCAGAAACAAGTCATGCATTCTGGTTTTACTAAGACGACTTCCCATCCTTGGTCTTGTGGAAAATAACCGTTATGACCATTAGCTAGGCAGCATGTTGTAATGTCGTTAAAAGGACGAGGGTTTCGTAATGTCCAACAACCCCGTAATAATCTAAAAACCTTGTTTCTCACCCAACTACTGAATCCGTTACTTGTGGGAAAGTTTTATTTAAAAGCTGCAATCCGATGTTCTTTTTCTCACTTTGGTAAGAAGCGAACATCACCAACCCGTAAGCATCACATGCTTCTTTATGTTGCATGTTAGAAGCTCTTTCTAATTCACGAAATCCTATGTTAGGATATGTTGAGTCAAAATAGGTTCTTAACCCG
Organism: Rutidosis leptorrhynchoides; assembly: GCF_046630445.1. Lineage (NCBI taxonomy): Eukaryota > Viridiplantae > Streptophyta > Magnoliopsida > Asterales > Asteraceae > Rutidosis > Rutidosis leptorrhynchoides. The sequence goes on along the minus strand of NC_092340.1, from coordinate 62,188,441 downwards.
TAGCGTAAAATTGCATTTGGGTTCCCCGCATTTAACGCTTTAAAGAAAACACGGCGTAACTTAAAGTCTCCCCAATGTGATATACCCCACCTATCAAAGGAAAGCTTTTTATAAACTAAGGCATTTCTGGAAAGTCTTTCAAAAGTTTGACAAGTTAATTTCGCCATAACTAAATGTGCTGATGAATTCTGACCGACTCTAGACAAGATTTCCTCAATCATATCCTCTGGTAGGTCTTCTAAAATATTCGGTTGTCTACCCTTAACGTCCATTTTGTTTTTATACTGTAAAATAGACAAGGATTAGATTCGTAAAAATAAACAATACAAGCAATTTTTACATAGAACATAAAAGTACAAGCACACTACAATACATTTATTACACAACATGCCCACACCCTCTAATCTGAATCACTGGTTTCTTCTTCTTCGGACTTGGTTCTTTTTCCTAATCTTCTAGGGATATATGATGTTCCTCTAATACGAGTCGTCATTTTCACATTGGTTTAGAAAAACCTGGTGGTTTAGAGTTTCCCGGGTTATTGTCAAGATATTGAAAATACGGGTGTTGACAGTACATATAAAGTTCATCGGGGTCGGAATCAGATTTCTCTATTTTGATGCCTTTTCCCTTATTATTTTCTTTTGCCTCATTAAATTAGGTCGGGTAATTTCTATAACATCATCGGAATCCTCATCAGGATCCGATTCATCAAAAAATTGGTAATTTTCCCAATATTTTGCTTCCTTAGCGAAAACACCATTGACCATTATTAACTTTGGTCCATTGGTTGAGGATTTTATTTTATTTGACCGGTTTTCTGTGGTTCCTACTATTCCCCCTCCGGAACCTCTTCTTCTTCCTGTTCCTCTTCTTCTGGTTCCTCTTCTTTCGGTTCCTCTTCTTCCGGTTCCGTTTCCTCTTCTTCCGGTTCTTCGGGAACTTGTGAATCTTGACAATATATATTCGACTCTTTGTTATTATTAGGTGAGTCAATGGGATTTGTGCTAGAGGTAGACATCCATCACACAATGAAAGGACCCGTCCTAATCCTCCTGGACGAAATCATCAATCTGGTCTCATTGCGATGATCGACTCCAAGTAATGTCCTTAACATGAGCAAATGCACATCGGAAGACTTAATTCATACCTGAGAATAACATGCTTTAAAACGTCAACATAAAGTTGGTGAGATATATAGGTTTGATGCTAGCAGCGTTATAACTATGGACCACAAGATTTCATATATTTAAACATAATACACTCGCAAGTGTATGTAAAAGTAGTTGAGCACTTGGTAACCATACTTAACATTTAAATCATCGCAGCATATTCTTAAATAATCGCTACACCGTACCTAGTGTAGTATAAAGAAACGAAGTACTGTGCAACCATTGAAAACTGGTCGTCCAGCCCGGTTGGGGTTGTCAGGCCCGATAGATCTATCAACATGATTCGCGTTTACATTCCTCATGTAAATATTAGCTACCAAGTATAAAGAAATATGCCATGGTACAACTCAACATAGAATTTATTTTTGATCACTTGTGTCCATAACGTAAATCATAAAATGCATGTATTCTCATCCCAAAATATTTAGAGTTTAAAAGGGACTATATACTCACCATACTGTATTTTGTAGTAAAAATACATATAACATCATTTAACATGTGCAAGGTTGGCCTTCGATTCACGAACCTATATCAGTTATATAAATTAAATATGTAATATTCACACAAATTTATTATTATTAATATACTTGTTATCTTGATAATTTATATGTTATTGTAATAACTAGATTAATTATGATTATTTTATATTTTTATAGATAATAACATTTTATTTAAAAATTAGTATGTAATATTAATTTAGTTATAATATATGAAATGAATATATATATTTTTATATAGGTAGTATTTATAAAATAATAATAATAATAATAAAAATAAATAAATAATAAATAACTACCTCAAATAAGTAGTCCTTAAAAATGCCCAAGCCCGGGTTTGAACCCGCGACGTCCCGCTAACCTGATAACATCCTTAATCACTCCTTCATCCTTCCCTTTTCCGATTTAGTTTGTACGTAAAACTTATTTAACCAATGTATCATGATTATCATCTATTTCATCCTTGTTCATCTTCTTTTATTTGTATTAATATCACTATCATTCGGTATCATTATCATTCTTTTCACTCATCATCACCAACTTATTCTAAGATCATCATTATCATCATAACCTTGCTCATCTAATCATTATCGTCTTAACCGCTATCGTTATCAACATGTAATACCCTTATTATCCTCATGTCATATAACACCCCGTGTGCCCGTCATCATGATTATGTATTATCATAATCATCACTTTCACTATAACATAAACATCATCTTTAATGAATCATCATCTTTTAAGTATTATTATCATTATCATCGAGCATGTATAGTCTACACCATCATCATTTTCGTTTAATTAAGAGAACAAGTGGGTTTGAATATCATATGAAGCCCGCTAAAAAGTTCCTATTTTAACTAAGGCCCGATGGAATATGAAGCCCACTTAACCAAGTGCAATTGTTTAAATCGAACCCAGCTCGTTTACACTTAAATGTTCCAATTATCAAAAAAAAAATTACGCCTACTGTGTACACAACAAATCACGTAGCAGCAGCACAATTTTTTTAAATAAAGTTGGTGAACAAGTGGGGTCTTTGGTGGAACATAAAAGGAACGATTTACAGCCCATCTTTATCATCCCTTTATTTATTTGGTACTAAAATCCTTTTATATATCAAGTGGATGTTTTTTTTATAAAAAGAGTAGCATCATTATCCTACTTCATCATAATCTTTATCATATCATTTATCATCTTTTTTTTTTATTCGCTGCATCAGGAAAGCAGGAGCAGGAATGAATATAGTAAGACTTACAGTAGCAGTAATATAAAATGGTTTATATGATGGGTTGTGATTGAGACAAAACAGAAACTGGTACACAACAGTAGTGAACGAAAGGGTGGTGTTTTTGGTTCATGGTGGTGGAAGTGATGGATGGATGGTTTCGGTTTTGGTGGCTCTTGGTTATAACAACAGAAGCAATCGAAGCATATCATAAAAGACGTAGTAGCAGTCGAAAGATTCTTTTGTTGAGTTGTTTGATAGTTCAAACAATAAGGCTGTCGAACAATAGGGAGTTGCAGGTGATGATGAAAAGTTGTTTGGGTTTCGATTATGGAGATTTCGAAGGCGTCTGGGTCCTGTTTCAACAGTTACAATACAGCATCAAATAGCAGTTAATATGGTGGTTTGGCTTTACTATGGTGGTTGATGTGGTGGAGGTTTATGGAGTAATGATGGAACAAAAGTATTGTAGGGAAGAAAGGTGATGAGTTTATGACCGAAACATTAGCATGTCGATGGCATGTGAGTTTGAAGATTCGAGATGGTGGTTGTTTTGTTGTGAAAGTGGTGGTTCACGAAAAGATTGGAGAGGGAGAAGGGAGAATTAAAGGGTTGATGATTGTTCAAGGTACCGAAACTAAAGAAAACAAATATAATAACGATACTCCTGGTGTTCGATGTTAGAAGCAAGAGGAAGAAGGGTGGTAATTTATCTTGTATCATATAAAGAAGGAGTTGGTGATATTATGTCTGGTTAGTTCACATATTAAGAAAGAAAGAAAGAATAAAAGGATGAGTTTGTCTTTTGGGAATGATCATAAAAATGAATTTGATTGATCTCGGGCGATTTTTTTATAGGTGGGTGGTGCGTAATTGGGATAGCTAAGAATATTACATGGAGCAAAAGACAAATAAAAGAAATAAAACTTTAGAGGGCGACTAGTAACAGATTTTGTATGTATCAGGAATTTATTGGATTGAATGTTAATCATATAGACAAATTGAACAGAACGGAAAGTGATATGAAGCATCTTCTTGTAGTATTTATGTTTAATTTATATTAAATAAATATTAATAATAAATAATCACAAATATATTATATAATAATTTTATTAACTATTTATTATTTATAAATTATATATATATTTATTTAGTTATTTACACTTAACAGTTCGTGAATCGTCGGGGATGGTCGAAGGGTAATTGAATACATGAAACAGTTCAAAATTTTTTTGAGATCCAACCTAGCAGACTTTGCCTATCGTGTTGAAAATATTACATCGTATCGCGAGTTTGGTTTAAAATTAGTCGAAATTTTCCGGGTCGTGACAGTACCTACCCGTTAAATAAATTTCATCCCGAAATTTAATAGAGGTCGTCATGGATAACAATAAGAATGTTTTCATGACATGTATGAGGTAATAATGGAGTTTTATCATTATTGAGAGATATAGATAAAACAATTCGATCATGTGAAGTGCACGAGTGAAGCTATCACAAAAGAGTGAAATGAGTAAGTAAATATATTCGTTTCAACTGATGACGTAGTTACTTATTGACTTCCGGGATTTATGGGATTTAAATAAAATCTTACGTAATAAGATTTGGTTCTTCGGCGATCAGGATCTTCTTTGATTTAATGCGGTAATCTGTTTCGATTTCTCTGTCGGATATTTCACTATAAATCCACCTCCTTTCCTTCCTTACTTGCATACCTCACATCTTCTATCCTTTCTCCTTAATTCCTATTTTAAGACATTCGTCGATATGCTCCATCCCATTCTGATTCTTGATATACTTTTAAATTTTTACATCTGTTATCCTTCTCTTTTATCTACCACCAAAGGATCTTATTTACCTTTACTATTATCTTGGAATTATAGTGTTATTGATTTTCTCGTGCCTTTACGTGGCAATACGTATTGATATGCACGGTTTGTAGTTTCGGGGTTGTTATTGGGTTTTATATCTTCCTTTATATTTCGATGTTCCTACTTCTATCTTCCATAATCATTGTCATCCACAGTTAATACTTTCTTCTATTTGTTGCTATTTATACTCCAATTTCTATTTTTGGAGCTTCATTCTTTCGTTTCCTCTTCTTGCGATTGAGCATCTCGTGTAATGATCCGGAATTCATACATATGGATTTTGGAATGAACATTGTTAATGTTTTAAGAAAGAAATCGTAATGGCATGATCTTGATTTGTTAAATTACCAGAATACCCTGGAAAAGACCGAATCATCAAGAAATATTTTCTTGATATTTTTAGAATTTAGATAGAATGTAAGAGTCGTGTAAATGGCACATGATGATGGTACTGTGAATCATCACATTCCATTAGAAACTCAACATGACTTACTGTAATATAATGACGTTGATCAAGTGTCATTATATTATACTAATTCATGCATCAGTTCCCAACACTACTTCAAAACATTCATATTTTAAACTTGAAGGTTTCAGAATTTAGAAACTAACACAGTTTCTTTTATGTTGTAACGTAGATGTTACGGAGTGATAAATGATTTCAGATAAGGATAGTTGTGAAAATATCTCCAAAAATATGGAGAATATGTATAACGTATGAAGATATCTTTTAATATCTAAGATAAGATGATGATGAAGAATATCATCTGGAAAGGTTTAAAATAAGGAGTAGAGTTCTTACTAACGGTTTCAGCAGGCACTGAATCATTTAGATTCTTTGAAGTCAAACTTATTCTTTGTGATTTGTTCACAGTTTCCTTCATAGTTTTGCATAATCCACTTTTCGGTGTTAAATTTCCTATTGAGTGTTTCTAACACTTCCTTCTTTGTCATCAACTTTTGGCCATTAAGACCATCTACAATATGCTGCTTCGTCAGAATTTTCAAAGTTAACGGATCTAGGTCATCGGTTATCAAACCAAGGTGGTTTCGAGAGAATTGTGTTTTTAGATGATTAAACGCTGATGGTAATATGGTGGAATATAAAAGATTCTCCGGTAACGACAGCGAAAAGACAACGTATATATATCAAGGTTATAATAAGACTAGTCTTACTGGGAAGTCGAAGTTAACTTGCTGGAGCTGTGACAAAATTGACTACTTTGAAAAGGAATTGTAAGGTTGTTTTTGCTAATGAATGATAAAGAATTTGACGCGGTACGTTTTAAACTATGACTTTGGGTTCGAGAGTTTTTCAGGTGCATAAATCTTTTCTTCCGTAGATGAAGTGCGGTTGGTTCAACTTCTCGATTGAGGGGTTTTCAAGAATCATGAAAGGTTTGAGCTCGGATTGTAATTGTCGAGGTACAAATGAGGTTTAAGGTGAAATCAAGTGGCAAGCTTGAAGAATTGTTTAGTTTCATATGTTATAATCAATATTTTAATTCATTTTAATTGTCCAAAGTTAGCAGTCCAATAGTCCAATTGTCCAATAATCCAATATATTCATATATAATTTAATATATAATATTCGAATTAATTAATACGTATCGTGACCCGTGTACCGGTCTCAGTATTGATCACAACTCAAACCATATATATATTTTGGAATCAACTCCAACCCTGTATAGCCAACTCCCACATTCACATATAGAGTGTCTATAGTTGTTCCGAAATATATGTACAGATGGGTTTATATGATAGGTCAAAACCTTATACACATGTCTCGTTATTTAAAGTGCGTAAAATAAATAAATATATCATGACCCGTGTACAACGTATTGTCTCAGAATTAATCCGACGTATTGTGTACATGTGTCCCGATTTAAAGTGCGTAAAAGTAAATAACAGAAATAAAATTGCAATAAATGTAATACGGAATTAACAGTTAGCTGGGAACAGTTAGCTAGGAACAGTTAGCGTGGAATCTTAACAAAATTCATCATAGTTAATTTGTTTGTTTCTAACACTTTTTATTTTGTCCAATGTTTTCTTCGTTATGCCACTTGTTGGATTCCGATAGGTCAAAATCCAAATATGTAATTTGAATGAAAATGATTGTTCTGTGGTGAACGGATACGTATATCGGTAGTTGTAAATAGGATAGTAAATGACTGTTGAATCAGATTCGAAGAATGTACAGTGTAACTGGTTAATGTGAAATCTAAATATTCCTCGGGTACTACCTACCCGTTAAAATATTTTCATCATTAACAGTTTGTACGAAAGAATTTTTAATTACAATCTTTATGAAAATATACTTGCATATATATTTTCTTCGAATGTAATTATGAATTTAATGAGTCAATAGGATATTAAACTCATTTGATTTATCATTATTACTAGATTACATGATCTCTAAAACATTAGAGATTACATAATCGTCATGTCGAACGAAGATAAATGAGGTAGAATGATACGTAAAGCGAAGATAATCGATGATATGTAGAACGAAGATCATACTCGAAGTACAGATAGTGATATTGAGGCGTGTGAGGTTGATATCCGAGGTACAGATTGAAATGTTGAGGTTTATGACACGGTTGTGGTATGGGGGTGATAAGGGTACTGTCGGCGTTGATGATGGTGGTGCTGATTATGCTGCTGGTGCTGCTGCTGGTGTTTGCAACCTTCGCACCATATTCTCTAAAGCCACTACCCGAGCGCGGAGTTCGTTTACTTCTTCTATTATACCGGGATGATTGGTGGTTGGAGCGAGCGAATGAACAAGATTCGAAATATGGGATAGTATATAATCGTGACGAGATACTCTAGAAATGAGAGAGAAAATGGTTTCTCGAACAGGTTCGCCGGTAAGTGCTTCTGGTTCATCGCCAAGAGGGCAATTCGGTGGATGGAAGGGATCACCTTCTTCTTGTCTCCAGTGATTTAGTATATTATGAACTCATCCCCAATTCATCCAGAATAGATGATGGGAAATTGGTTGATCCATTCCGGTCACACTGTTGTCGGAGCTCGAGTGAGAATCCATATCGGAATAGTTGTCGGGATCGGAGGAATTTGAACTAGATGCGGAATCCATCTTGTATAATCGGGGAAATGAATTTTTGGTATGGAATAGATTATAGAAGTTAGATTTGGTACTCTTCAATACATAATTTACATATGTATATATAATACCAAAATCCAGTAAATTACGGAGAATCTTTGAAAAGATGTCAGCCAAAGTCCAAAGTAACAGATATGCTAAGATATGAATTTTGTCTATACACTATCGATGCACTAAATGCAGTAATACATGTCTAGACTTATGAATGGTAAGCAGGTAATTCCCTAAGGATGATAAGATGATTTCCGACTAAATATGATAAGCAAAACTTTTGACATGTAAATACGGTCGAAGTCCAGACTCACTAATGTATCCTAACGACTTAACAGTTAGACACACTAATGCAGACCTGGTTCGCTAAGACCACCGCTCTGATACCAAGTGAAAGGACCCGTCCTAATCCTCCTGGACGAAATCATCAATCTGTTCTCATTGCGATGATCGACTCCAAGTAATGTCCTTAACATGAGCAAATGCACAGCGGAAGACTTAATTCATACCTGAGAATAACATGCTTTAAAATGTCAACATAAAGTTGGTGAGATATATAGGTTTGATGCTAGCAGCGTTATAACTATGGACCACAAGATTTCATATATTTAAACATAATACACTCGCAAGTGTATGTAAAAGTAGTTGAGCACTTGGTAACCATACTTAACATTTAAATCATCGCAGCATATTCTTAAATAATCGCTACACCGTACCAAGTGTAGTATACAGAAATGAAGTACTGTGCAACCGTTGAAAATTGGTCGTCCAGCCCGGTTGGGGTTGTCAGGCCCGATAGATCTATCAACATGATTCGCGTTTACATTTCTCATGTAAATATTAGCTACCAAGTATAAAGAAATATGCCATGGTACAACTCAACATAGAATTTATTTTTGATCACTTGTGTCCATAACGTAAATCATAAAATGCATGTATTCTCATCCTAAAATATTTAGAGTTTAAAAGGGACTATATACTCACCATACTGTATTTTGTAGTAAAAATACATATAACATCATTTAACATGTGCAAGGTTGGCCTTCGATTCACGAACCTATATCAGTTATATAAATTAAATATGTAATATTCACACAAATTTATTAATATTAATATACTTGTTATCTTGATAATTTATATGTTATTGTAATAACTAGATTAATTATGATTATTTTATATTTTTATAGATAATAACATTTTATTTAAAAATTAGTATGTAATATTAATTTAGTTATAATATATGAAATGAATATATATATTTTTATATAGGTAGTATTTATAAAATAATAATAATAAAAATAAATAAATAATAAATAATAAATAACTACCTCAAATAAGTAGTCCTTAAAAATGCCCAAGCCCGGGTTTGAACCCGCGACGTCCCGCTAACCTGATAACATCCTTAATCACTCCTTCATCCTTCCCTTTTCCGATTTAGTTTGTACGTAAAACTTATTTAACCAATGTATCATGATTATCATCTATTTCATCCTTGTTCATCTTCTTTTATTTGTATTAATATCACTATCATTCGGTATCATTATCATTCTTTTCACTCATCATCACCAACTTATTCTAAGATCATCATCATCGTCATAACCTTGCTCATCTAATCATTATCGTCTTAACCGCTATCGTTATCAACATGTAATACCCTTATTATCCTCATGTCATATAACACCCAGTGTGCCCGTCATCATGATCATGTATTATCATAATCATCACTTTCACTATAACATAAACATCATCTTTAATGAATCATCATCTTTTAATTATTATTATCATTATCATCGAGCATGTATAGTCTGCACCATCATCATTTTCATTTAATTAAGAGAACAAGTGGGTTTGAATATCATATGAAGCCCGCTAAAAAGTTCCTATTTTAACTAAGGCCCGATGGAATATGAAGCCCACTTAACCAAGTGCAATTGTTTAAATCGAACCCAGCTCGTTTACACTTAAATGTTCCAATTATCAAAAAAAAATTACGCCTACTGTGTACACAACAAATCACGTAGCAGCAGCACAATTTTTTTAAATAAAGTTGGTGAACAAGTGGGGTCTTTGGTGGAACATAAAAGGAACGATTTACAGCCCATCTTTATCATCCCTTTATTTATTTGGTACTAAAATCCTTTTATATATCAAGTGGATGTTATTTTTATAAAAAGATAAGCATCATTATCCTAGTTCATCAAAATCTTTATCATATCATTTATCATCTTTTTTTTTTATTCGCTGCATCAGGAAAGCAGGAGCAGGAACGAATATAGTAAGACTTACAGTAGCAGTAATATAAAACGGTTTATATGATGGGTTGTGATTGAGACAAAACAAAAACTGGTACACAACAGTAGTGAACGAAAGGGTGGTGTTTTTGGTTCATGGTGGTGGAAGTGATGGATGGATGGTTTCGGTTTTGGTGGCTCTTGGTTATAACAACAGAAGCAATCGAAGCATATCATAAAAGACGTAGTAGCAGTCGAAAGATTCTTTTGTTGAGTTGTTTGATAGTTCAAACAATAAGGCTGTCGAACAATAGGGAGTTGCAGGTGATGATGAAAAGTTGTTTGGGTTTCGATTATGGAGATTTCGAAGGCGTCTGGGTCTTGTTTCAACAGCTACAATACAGCATCAAATAGCAGTTAATATGGTGGTTTGGATTTACTATGGTGGTTGATGTGGTGGAGGTTTATGGAGTAATGATGGAACAAAAGTATTGTAGGGAAGAAAGGTGATGTGTTTATGACCGAAACATTAGCATGTCGATGGCATGTGAGTTTGAAGATTAGAGATGGTGGTTGTTTTGTTGTGAAAGTGGTGGTTCACGAAAAGATTGGAGAGGGAGAAGGGAGAATTAAAGGGTTGATGATTGTTCAAGGTACCGAAACTAAAGAAACAAATATAATAACGATACTCCTGGTGTTCGATGTTAGAAGCAAGAGGAAGAAGGGTGGTAATTTATCTTGTATCATATAAAGAAGGAGTTGGTGATATTATGTCTGGTTAGTTCACAGATTAAGAAAGAAAGAAAGAATAAAAGGATGAGTTTGTGTTTTGGGAATGATCATAAAAATGAATTTGATTGATCTCGGGTGATTGTTTTATAGGTGGGTGGTGTGTAATTGGGATAGCCAAGAATATTACATGGAGCAGAAGACAAATAAAAGAAATAAAACTTTAGAGGGCGACTAGTAACAGATTTTGTATGTATCAGGAATTTATTGATTGAATGTTAATCATATAGACAAATTGAACAGAACGGAAAGTGATATGAAGCATCTTCTTGTAGTATTTATGTTTAATTTATATTAAATAATTATTAATAATAAATAATCACAAATATATTATATAATAATTTTATTAACTATTTATTATTTATAAATTATATATATATATTTATTTAGTTATTTACACTTAACAGTTCGTGAATCGTCGGGGATGGTCGAAGGGTAATTGAATACATGAAACAGTTCAAAATTTTTTTGAGATCCAACCTAGCAGACTTTGCCTATCGTGTTGAAAATATTACATCGTATCGCGAGTTTGGTTTAAAATTAGTTGAAATTTTCCCGGTCGTGACACACAGTATCAAACATGTTAAGAGATTAATATATCACATAATATTTACATGTTCATAATATATAGTTTCCAACAAAAATGTTAAGCAATCATTTTTAAAGAAAACACGGTCGAAGTCCAGACTCACTAATGCATCCTAACAAACTCGATAAGACACACTAATGCAAATTTTTTGGTTCTCTAAGACCAACGCTCTGATACCAACTGAAATGTCCCGTTCATATTGATTATAAACGTTCCATATTAATTGATTTCGTTGCGAGGTTTTGACCTCTATATGAGACGTTTTTCAAATACTGCATTCATTTTTAAAACAACCATAACCTTTATTTTATCAATAAAGGTTTTAAAAACATTACGTAGATTATCAAATAATGATAATCTAAAATATACTATTTACACACGACCATTACATAATGGTTTACAATAGAAATATATTACATCGACATATGTTTCTTGAATGCAGTTTTTACACAATATCATACAAACATGGACTCCAAATCTTGTCCTTATTTTAGTATGCAACAGCGGAAGCTCTTAGTATTCACCTGAGAATAAACATGCTTTAAACGTCAACAAAAATGTTGGTGAGTTATAGGTTTAACCTATATATATCAAATCGTAACAATAGACCACAAGATTTCATATTTCAATACACATCCCATACATAGAGATAAAAATCATTCATATGGTGAACACCTGGTAACCGACATTAACAAGATGCATATATAAGAATATCCCCATCATTCCGGGATACCCTTCGGATATGATATAAATTTCGAAGTACTAAAGCACCGGTACTTTGGATGGGGTTTGTTAGGCCCAATAGATCTATCTTTAGGATTCGCGTTAATTAGGGTGTCTATTCCCTAATTCTTAGATTACCAGACTTAATAAAAAGGGGCATATTCAATTTCGATAATTCAACCATAGAATGTAGTTTCACATACTTGTGTCTATTTTGTAAATCATTTATAAAACCTGCATGTATTCTCATCCCAAAAATATTAGATTTTAAAAGTGGGACTATAACTCACTTTCACAGATATTTCCTTCCTCGGAAATAAGACTTGGACACGGATCGATTCACGAACCTATACAAATATGTAAATATATATCAAAGTATGATCAAAATATAATTACAACCATTTTTATTATGTTTTAAAGATTTGAGTGTATTAAGTCAGTTGTCCTCGTTAATAAACTACAACTAGTTGTCCACAGTTAGATGTACAAAAATAAATTGATATATATTATCTTGAATCAATCCACGACCTAGTGTATACACATCTCAGGCTAGATCATAACTCAAAGTATATATATTTTTGGAATCAACCTCAACCCTGTATAGCTAACTCCAACATTACTGCATATAGAGTGTCTATGGTTGTTCCAAATAATATATATACATGGGTCGATATGATATGTCAAAACATTTGCATACGTGTCTATGGTATCCCAAGATTACATAATATATTAGAACACATGTATAATACAATATAAGTTAGCTAGGATATGATTTGTATAGATTTGTTAAACATTTCCCGTAGCTAAAAAGATCAAAAATATCCAATCTTGTTTTACTCATAACTTCTTCATTTTAAATCCGTTTTGAGTGAATCAAATTGCTATGGTTTTATATTGAACTCTATTTTATGAATCTAAACAGAAAAAGTATAGGTTTATAGTCAGAAATATAAGTTACAAGTTGTTTTTGTAAATGTAGTCATTTTAGTCGTTTTTGGATATAGTTTCATGTTCATATGAAAAATCATTTTCCCAGAAGAACAACTTTTAAATCAAAGTTTATCATAGTTTTTAATTATCCAAACCAAAACAGCCCCCGATTTCACTACGACGGCGTATATCCGATTTTATGGTGTTCATCGTGTTTCCAGGTTTTAAATCATTAAGTTAGCATATCATATAGATATAGAACATGTGTTTAGTTGATTTTAAAAGTCAAGTTAGAAGGATTAACTTTTGTTAGCAAACAAGTTTAGAATTAACTAAACTATGTTCTAGTGATTACAAGTTTAAACCTTCGAATAAGATAGCTTTATATGTATGAATCGAATGATGTTATGAACATCATTACTACCTCAAGTTTTCTGGATAAAACTACTGGAAATGAGAAAAATGGATCTAGCTTCAAAGGATCCTTGGACGGCTTGAAAGTTCTTGAAACAGAATCATGACATGAAAACAGTTCAAGTAAGATTTTCACTCGAAATAAGATTGTTATAGTTGTAGAAATTGAATCAAAGTTTGAATATGAATATTACCTAGAATTAGAAAGATAACCTACTGTAAATAACAAAGGTTCCTTGATCTTAGATGATTACTTGGAATGGATTGGAAAGCTTGGAAGTAGACTTGCAAACTTGGAAGTATTCTTGATTTTTATGAAACTATACTTATGGAATTTATGAAGAACACTTAGAACTTGAAGATGAAACTTGAGAGAGATCAATTAGATGAAGAAAATTGAAGAATGAAAGTGTTTTTAGGTATTTTTGGTCGTTGGTATATGGATTAGATATAAAGGATATGTAATTTTGTTTTCATGTAAATAAGTCATGAATGATTACTCATATTTTTGTAATTTTATGAGATATTTCATGCTAGTTGCCAAATGATGGTTCCCACATATGTTAGGTGACTCACATGGGCTGCTAAGAGCTGATCATTGGAGTGTATATACCAATAGTATATACATCTAAAAGCTGTGTATTGTACGAGTACGAATACGGGTGCATACGACTAGAATTGTTGATGAAACTAAACGAGGATGTAATTGTAAGAATTTTTGTTAAGTAGAAGTATTTTGATAAGTGTCTTGAAGTCTTTCAAAAGTGTATGAATACATATTAAAACACTACATGTATATACATTTTAACTGAGTCGTTAAGTCATCGTTAGTCGTTATATGTAAATGTTGTTTTGAAACCTTTAGGTTAACGATCTTGTTAAATGTTGTTAACCCATTGTTTATTATATCAAATGAGATGTTAAATTGTTACATTATCATTATATTATGATATATAATATATCTTAGTATGATATATATACAGTTAAATGTCGTTACAACGATAATCGTTACATATATGTCTCGTTTCAAAATCATTAAGTTAGTAGTCTTATTTTTACATATGTAGTTCATTGTTAATACACTTAATGATATATTTACTTATCATTTAACATAATTAACCAAGTGTATCAATAACTTAATATGATTTATATGTACCTAGTAAGACGTTGTTATAACGATAATCGTTATATATATCGTTTTCGAGTTTCTTAATTTAATAGTCTCATTTTTATGTATATAACTCATTGTTAAAATACCTAATGAGATACTTACTTATAATAAAATCATGTTAACTATATATATAACCATATATATGTCATTGTATAGTTTTTACAAGTTTTAACGTTCGTGAATCACCGGTCAGCTTGGGTGGTCAATTGTCTATATGAAACCTATTTCAATTAATCAAGTCTTAACAAGTTTGATTGCTTAACACGTTGGAAACATTTATTCATGTAAATATCAATCTCAATTAATATATATAAACATGGAAAAGTTCGGGTCACTACACTACAACTGGTATGGATGACAACTTCCTGACCTAAATCAAGAAGCGCATTTCTTTCTCGAAAGACTTTACTTCCTTTTAATGATGGAATTCATCGTGTAGATCCATCTTTTCTTTTCTTTCATCGGGTAAAACAGTTAATTTAGTCCAAAACAAAAGCACCTGCAATAACTTTACAGAAACATGTGATAGATAGTTTTTAATTGAATAACTTCGTGCATTCTCCCCACACTTGGCTTTTATTATTTCTTTCTTTGCCTTTTTATTCTGCTCTTTTCCATTTTAAATGAATTCAAGCATTTTAGGTTGTTTCTCAATTTATGTCCTTTCCTAGGTAACGATAATTTCAGTATTAACACCTAGTTTTTATCGTTCATAAATATGTATAAACATGATTTTGAATTCATTTAGTTGAAATTTTTTTTCAAATTTTCACAAAATTTGGCAAATAAACCAAGTGCAAACCTGAGAGAATTTATAACTCTTCCCCACACTTTAGATCATGCAATGCCCTCATTTGCATGAAATCATACTATAATTATAAATTCATGAGGGTGATTAGTGTAGAAAAGTGATTAAAAATATCCAGTTTGTAATTACTAAGATCGTCGAATGATAGATGGCGTGCCTCATCGTTCATTCCTTTTGTTGTAATTTCACATATGTTTTGCGTCTTATCGTCAAAATTAGTAGCTTTTGCTGAACTTTAATGTCAGTCTTTGAAAATGCGCTGTTTTACCATATTTTGTACATAAGATAAACTACAAACATATAATATATATATATATATATATATATATATATATATATATATATATATATATATATATATATATATATATATATATATATATATATATATATATATATATATATATATATATATTATAAAACCTTTATTTATTAAAACAATTTAAATGAATAATTTTTAAAAATTTTGTATAAAACCTTTATTTATTAAAACAATTTAAATGAATAATTTTTAAAAATTTTGTTTCCTTTTACTTTAGGTAGTTTTGGTATGTTTACTTAGTCCGTCCCTCGACAAAATTTAAAATTTGTCATTTTTAAAGCGATTATTTTAAAAGCAAAGATTTTTGAGTTTTTTTAATTTAATTTTTTGGTATACTTTAGATCAATAAAATTAAAAATAATGATAACAAAATTTTTCGCCCGGCCCTCGGGTAAAGCAATTTCGGTTTCATGACCTAGTCTTTAACTTATGATGAATTTTAGAAATCATTTTTTTAAACTTAATGAAATAAAGTAAATTTTTTTTTTAAATCACACAAAAATTAAATTTAAAATGCGTATTAATTTAATACAAAACCTACAAAACAAAAATTCAGAATGGGGGAGAGAAAACCAGTTCTTTAGTGTCTGCTAGTGGAAAAGACCAATCGAATTCCATTCTCGGAACTACACGAGAACAGAATAACTAACCCTAGACAGCATTATTTCTTAGAACATTTGAATCTCCCCACACTTAGGTAGCTGTGGTGTCAAAATTGTGATTAACCTCATCGTTAATTTCTCTTTGATCATAATCAACTTGCATATCTGTGACTTTTGCTTTAAGCCATTGGTCAGATTCTTGTGTAATATCCACAAATTCAACTAGTTTTGCCTTTTCTTTAGGCGATAGATTGGATACTAACCGGTTACATAACTTAAAGTTCCCCTTGGTTCTAGCATCGCTAATCCGTTTAATAAGTTTCTTCATTGAACTGTTAATAACGGAGTCATTAAATTTTGTATCAACAACGGGGTTCTTTGTTATCAAGTCATCATTAGTTGTTACTTCATTTTCCCCACACTTAGGCGTTTTATTATTGTTAAGCACTACCGTTGGAGTTGGTAAAACAATATGGTTCTTATCGATCGTTTTTGTTGGTTCAACGGTTTTGGTTGGTGGAGATTTAGACTTTCGACTTACAAAGGTGATTGATATTTCATCATTACCAAGTGTCAATTTACATTTTCTTACTTCAAATAACACCCCGGTGGATGCTAAGAATGGTCGACCTACAATTAGAGGAATGTTTGGGTCCTCTTCTATGTCAATGACAATAAATTCGACTAAAAAGGTTAAATTACCCACTTGAACGGGTAGGTCATCAGTAGTTCCAACTGGGTGCTTAATGGTTTGATCAAAGAGTCGAACACTCATTTCCGTTGGACTTAACTCACCTACTCCTAATCTCTTATATAATGAAAGAGGCATAACACTCACACTTGCACCTAAATCTGCTAGTGCATCATACATGACACAATCACTAAGTAGACAAGGAACAATAAATTCACCCGGATCACCCAACCTGGGTGGAGGTTTTGGTGGAACTGTCTTCACCGGGTTTACTTTTACGGTTTTTGTTTCTTGCACTTTCTTATTCTTTTTCTTCTTTCCAGAGGTATCACAAACTTTATTACCTATTACTTGCTCATACTCAACTCCTTTTCTTGGAAACGGGATGGGTGGTCTGTATGGTGCCACCACTGGCTTTACATACTCGGGTGGTGGTGGTGTTGTAACTTCTTCATTGTTACTCACATCTAAAACCTTCCCATCTTCTGATGCTGGTTTTTCAGAATTCGTTGATACCATATTAACATTCTCATTTCGAGGATTTACTTCAGTATTACTTGGTAGCTTTCCTTGTTCCCTCTCACTCATCATGCTAGCAAGAGTACCTACGTGTTTTTCTAGATTCAAAATGGAAGCTTGTTGAGTTCTTAATGACTGATCAAACCTCTCATTTGTTTGGGTTTAAGATGAAATAAATTGTGTTTGAGATTCCATTAACTTTGCCATCATTTCTTCCAAATTTGACTTTTTCTCTTCGGTTTGTTGTGGTGGTTTATATAAGCCAGGTCTTTGTTGATTGAAAGTGTTGTTTTGAGTTAGTTAGTTAGTTATTCGGACCTTGTTGGTTATACGAGTTATTGTTGGGTCCATTTGGATTATAAAGAATGTTTTGATTTCGATTGAAGTTTGGCCTTGGCGGTTGATAATTATTTTGATAATTATTTCCCGGCCTTTGGTTCATGTAGGAAACATTCTCACGTTGTTCCATCGTTTGCTCAATGTAACAATGTTTCGTTAAGTGTGGTCCACCGCAGTGCTCACAACTGATTCGTATTGCGTGAATATCTTTAGTCATCTTTTCCATTCGTCTTTCGAAAGCATCTATCTTTGCGGAAACAGAATCAAAGTCATGGCTAGAATCGGCTCTAGCCGCTTTAGATGATCTAACGATGTCTTTTTCTTGGTGCCACTCATGTGAGTGGGAAGCAGTGTTATCAATAATTTTGTAAGCTTCAGTTGCGGTTTTCTTCATAATGGAACCACCAGCTGCTATGTCGATGTCTTTTCGTGTAGTGATATCGTATCCTTGGTAGAATATTTGTACTATTTGATAAGTATCTAAACCATGTTGCGAACATCCTCTTAACAACTTTCCAAATCTTGTCCACGCCTCATATAGAGTTTCATTTGGCTTTTGCGTGAACGTAACAATTTCTCCTTGAAGTCTCACGGCTTTAGATGCCGGAAAGAATTGTTTAAGAAATTTTTCAGCTAAGACATCCCATGTGTCAATCGCCCCTTCAGGTAACGATTCTAACCAATCTTTGGCTTCTCCCTTTAAAGTCCAGGGAAATAACATGAGATAGATCTGTTCATCCTCAACTTCTCTGATTTTGAATAGAGTACAGATCCTATTAAAGGTTCATAGATGTTCGTTTGGATCTTCCTTCGGCGTACTACTATATTGGCATTGATTAGTTACCATGTGTAGGATTTGTCCTTTGATTTCATAATCTGGCACATTAATGTCTGGCTTAATAATGGCGTGACCTTGGCTAGTGCGTGTGGCTCTCATTTGGTCTTCTATACTTAGAGGTTCAGTTACTTCCATAATTGAATTTGCTGAATACGAATCATTAAAAAATTCTGATTTAACGGTTTGAGGTTCAGGAGGAATGATTAGTGGTTTAGGATCTTGGAATTGTCCTTGAATATCCTCCGGGTTCTCGGTAGTGAAGTCGGGTTCAAAAAATGGATTATCGGAAATTTGAGTTGGAGTACTTGGTCGACTAGATGACGATTCTAAAGAAAAATCAACGGCGACAATATTGGCTAGATGTCTTGATCGAGTTACATGTAGTGAACGTATGAAAGGTGGTGAACGTTTTGCTCGGTGCATTCACAGAATATCCTATTAGTTATAAAAAATAAAAATTATATAAGTTATCAAATTAATAGACTTTTCTGATTTTGTCCACGTTTCGAATAGCCAATAGATGCAGCAGGTAGCCAGGACCCTTTAAATCGGAAGCCCACAACTCGCCACTAACAAATCCAACTATTACTACGAACCAGAAAATTTTGGATGTCTATCAATTTAACCGCTTAAAATAATTTTTCGTTTTGAATTTTTAGAGAAGAAATAGAAAATTCTATGTCCTAAAAACTAGAGTGTCGAGAAATAAGAAAGAAAAAGAGCGCGTCGAAAAATAAAAGGTCGAAAAATAAAAATAAGAAAGAAAAACGTCGAAACTTAAAAGTCTAAAAACTAAATCTAAAAAGTTGCGCCTAAAGGTATTAAACCTTAAAAGGAATTCTATATCTAAAACGGCAATAACTTAAAAAGTACTAAAATCTTAAAACGGCGTCACAAAATTCTAAAGCACCTAAATCTTAGTCTAAAGAAAAAGCACTTAAGGGATTTTACGGTAAAGCCTAAAAATATAGAAATAAAAATAAACTATGGCTTTTACTATATCTTAAAACTAGTTACGAGCAAAAAATATACAAATAAATGATTAAAATATACAATTTATAAAAAGATAAAAAAATAAAAAAATTACTTATTTTTATACAAATATTATTTTTATGTTATTATTTTATAAAAGTATTAATTTATTATATTAATAAAGCTAAATATAACTTAAAAATACAAAATAAATAACAACTAAACTAAATTATTATTAAAATAAACCCTAATTAGGTAATTAATAATAATAATAATAATTAATTAACTTAACCCTAATTCGGTTGTCCTAGGTTTCAGACATGTCAGACATCACCATGCGGTCGCATGGATTTGAAGCTTCCGGTTCATGCGATCGCATGGGCCTGAATTTCGAATCACAAATTGGGCTTCTACAGTACCATGCCCGATTATTTTTACTTTTTTGTTTTTCTGTTTTATATTTTTGTAAAATATTTATATAAAACTTATAAATAAGAAAATTTTACTTATTAGTTTTTTTTATAACTTTTCACAATAAATAGAAATATAAACTTTTTAAATTTAACTAAACTTAAAAATATAGATATATATTTTTCTTTTTCTTTTATATTTTTGATTATATTATATAAAACGTATTTTTATAAAAATGAATTAAAGCTTAAATTTTTTTTTAATAGCGTTTCGCTTCGGTGTTCCCCGGCAGCGGCGCCAAAAACTTGATGTGTGCAGCAGCGTATACGAAATAGTTATATTTTTACTACTAAATACGATATAATTTACACAATTTTTTTTTATTTATATAGATGGGATATACCTAAACCTTGCTACAACACTTATAGGCAGTGTACCTAATCGTAGAGTAGTGTAGTTTTTAGTAAGTCTGGTTCATTCCACAGGGAGCTAGCTGAGTTTAACGCTATATTTTAACAACTATAATATATATAATTATATATAGTAATATTATTATAAAAGGGGGTTTTACCGTTTATTGACCGGTTTGTCGATTTTAAATAAAGCGTAAAGATAAATGACGATAATATAAATGACAGAATTTAAATTTCGATAAAGTAAATTGCAGTAATTAAAATGACAGTAAATAAAGGTACGATGAAATATGAATTAAAAATATTATGCTTATTTAAACTTCCGTAATCATGATGTTTCACGTGTTGATTTTAATTTATTACCCGGGTTAATTGTCCTTTGTCCTGGTTTATTTGATACCTATTTGGTTTTTGTCCATAATAATCCATCGGTCATAATTATAAAATGCTCATCAAATTAACCTTATTCCCGAAGTCAAATATTCCAACTAATTAGGGATTCGAACTGTAACAAGGTTTTAATACTATGTTTAATGATTACACCAGGTTATCGACTGCGTGTAATCCAAGGTTTTATTACTTTGTTAACAATTACACCAATTATCCGTGTATGTAATCCACCCCTGTTTTGATGAGATATAAATATTAATTTACCCACTTGATCAGAATGAATAATCAATTACCCAACCCGAATAATTAATTAAATGATCGTAAAAGATGTCGTATAAACGTCACTAAATAGAACATACATAATCATTTTAATAATTATTAGATTAACTAATTTGAAGATAGGTTCGCCAGATTCTAATGAGTTGTCATTCGATTAGACAATACCCCCTATCTATTAATAGTCTATAGTCCAATGTCCACAAGTGTCGGTCTTTTGTCCAAACCTTAATTATGGTACAAAATCTAATAACCCCGTCTTAATATTTAGTCTAACATCATGATTACTTTGGCTCAAATAAGCATAATAATAACTTAGTTACGAGACATTAATTTAAAAAGGAAGAACATAGCTTACAGTGGTAATTAATCGCGTAGCGTTACACGGACAGAGTTTCGACTTACAAACTTACAACATTTGCGACCATAACCTTATTATTATTAATTTAAATTAAAATTATAATTAAAATATAAATAAAAATTGAGAGATAAGAGAAAGAAAATAGAAAAAGATGTATTAAAACTCGCAGATAACAGGCGAATTTATAGGATGTGGCCTGCTACAGTAACTCATGCGGTCTCATGAGATTTTAGTGCAAATCTCATGCACTCGCATGGGCTCATGCACTCGCATGAGTTTTATGCCTATTTCCCATGCGATCGCATGGCCGTCAGATCCAGCTCACATATTTTTTGTTTGCTAGTTTGTCGACGTTATTTAATATAATATATAATATATAAATAATTTATATAATTATTTAAATATTATATTATATTCTTGTGCATAGTTTACTTGTAATTTTAGCTCCGTTGCGTCGCGCGTTGATAGTTGGCTCAGGTCCCGGTTCCGGTTTTTCAAACGTCCTTTCGTATAATTTAATATCTTGTACTTTGCATTTTGCGGCTCGTAATCTTGTAATTTTGAGACGTTTCTCATCAATAAATTGAACCACTTGAATTATATCTTGTACATTTGAGCATTTTGGTCATTTGCGTCTTCAAATCATCGTTTTCTTCTTTTGTCTTCGCACTTATTTATTTAAACGAATATTACATAAAAATAGAACAATTGCAACTAAAAGCTTTACATATTGGAAGGATATTGATACTAAATATATGTTCCTTTTTAGCATTATCAAATTTGTTGGTTTTAGTTCGTAAATTAATTTCGTGATGAATGTTGGTGGGTGTGTCTTCTAACATTTAACAATTGGTGGTGAAACTACAAATCAAATTATTGGGGTTTTGATGATGAATAAACCGTTGAAAGGAAAAGAGAGGAAAGAGAAAAAGCTTTTAATATTATTTTATATGGAATTATATAAAAGTGAAAAATAGTACAGTAATTCACCAATATCTTTTAAAGTACAAGGTTTTGTGAAGAGACAAAAATACCCTCACATGCTTGGCACATGTGAGGGATGAAGTGTTCAATCTGACGGACGTTTGATCTGAGGTACCAACCATGAAATTCAATGTAAACTTAGGTACCAAATACGAAAAAAAAAAATGTTTAGGTGTTCTGATGATAATCTCAACAAACCTCGGGTACCAACGGCGTAATTTTTTCTATATGTTATATAGATAAATTTATACTTAATCTATATATTTTATATAATTAATACTTATCACATTAAATTTTAATATAGTAATTACTCATTAAAATATTATTTATTTATTTAATATGTAATATTGATATTAATGTAGTTAAGTCTTATGTCATAAATATATTTTTATATAGAAAATCTTTATTTGATATATTAATAATACTGATAATAATATTGATAAAAATAATACTAATTATGATAAAGATCATGATAATTCTAATAATAATAATAATAATTTTAATAATAAAAATGATAACTTTAATAAAAATGTTAATTTCAATTATAATATAAATGTTAAAAAATTTATAAATTTAAAAATAATGATACATTTAGTAATAATGATAATAATAATTATAACTAAATACTGATACTTTTAGTAATAATGATAATACTAGTGATAAAAATAATGATAATAATAATAATACTAATAATTATAAAATGATACTAATAATAATAATAATAATAATAATAATAATAATAATAATAATAATAATAATAATAATAATAATAATAATAATAATAATAATAATAATAATAATAATTTGTGTTATTTTTATAATAACGATAATAATAATACTCCTAATCATAATACTACTTATATCAATAATAAAAATAATATTAATAATAATAATAATAATAATAATAATAATAATAATAATAATAATAATAATAATAATAATAATAATAATAATAATAATAATAATAATAATAATCATAATAATCATAATAATCATAATAATAATAATAATAATAATAATAATAATAATAATAATAATAATAATAATAATAATAATAATAATAATAATAATAATAATAATAAAATAATAAGAATGCTACCTTAATGAATCAAGCTTTAAAAAAATAAACGCCCCGGCCCGAGCTTGAACCCGCGACCTCCCGCTAACCCGTAAACACCTTAATCCGTGGAATCGTTTCTGTTTTTCTGATAATATACGTATCCAATATACATTTACCCATTTTATTCGGTTTCTAATTTCCTTCTTCATTAACTGCATCACAATCTTAAACTTAAATCATCATCTTAATCATGCATCATGATCATCATCTTCATGATTCCATCACCTACTCATATCGTCTAATCATCATCATTATACTCGTCTTTCATTATCATAACCATATCTATATCATTTTCATCAAATCCGCATCACATAATCATATCGTCATATCATACATCATGATTATCATAACATCAACATATCACGTATGATCACCATCATAATTCCTATCTATCATCATTAACATTTATCACGTGATTGTTTTAAGAAAGTAAACATAGCAGTAGTGGTGTGTTGTAAAACAGGAACAAGTATTGGGTCACAGCAGTTTCAGCCCATCAGGAGCCCAATGGTTCAATTGCTAACTTGTTGGTTAGGCCCAACTCTACAACTCAAATCATGGCCCAAGTAAAAAGATCTTATTAGCCTATTTGTACAACAAGGATTTCGGCCCAGCAAAAGTGAATATAACGGCCCAATTTCAAAACTATAAGCTCATGATATAGAATCTAAAAACAGAAACCGTCATCATCATGTATCCTATTATCACTCAACATCGTGACATCTACCATAGTCATCATCATATAGTCGAACCTCGTGTTCTTTAATATCATAACCCTTTCATCACTTAATTAATCATTATCAAGAAAAATAATGATAACCACACGTTGGACCCATGTTGGTCGATAACCAATTTCCAACAATTAACAACCACATGCGAAAAAAATATAATGATCTGTAAAGATATTCTTTAATGTGTGTGTTGTCCCACATATAAAGCATTTAATGGGAAATAAAAAAAAATACAGCCACTAGTTACCTCAATTATTAATCAACACTTATCTTTATCATCATCTTATCTCTATTATCATGATTGTTATATTATGGCCACGTTTAGAAACAGAAACAGATACACAGCCTTGTTGTTCGAAACGAAGCAGGAAATTGGAACTGTATTTGTTGCAGCAGCCAATCCTTGTGGTTCGAATGGTTCATTACCACAATCATCATCATCATAAAATCATCCACTCGGTGGTTTTCAAATATAATAGAAACATAAACAAGTGAGCTGTAGTAGTAACCCATGAAGAAGAGTAACAAGATTAAATGGCGTTTGATGGTGGTGGAAATAGAGACATAAAGCAGATCGTATAGCAGCTGTATGGTGGTCGGGGTGGTTGATGATTCTATGGTGAAAACAGTTACCCAAATGGTGGTGATGATGGGTGGTCTATGGTGTTGGAGGATGGTGGCAGGTGGTGATTGTAGTCGACGGTTGAAGAAGAATTTATAAGATGATTTGAGTTTGAGTTAGTTCCACATATCTCCAAATGCATATATGTATATATATAGAGATGATGAAGGCATTAATCGATGATATTACACACGAAACAAAAACGAATTCGAAGGTGATGTTCAGTTTAGAGGCTTGTGGGTTATGTGGTGATGGTTGTTTAAAGAAGAAACAATGAAGATGGTGGTTATCTACTAGGGTGAAGATGGTTGTTTGGGTCATGGTGGTTCTCGGTTGAAGATGGTCAAGCTGGTGATGATTGGCTATAGTGGTGTGTAGCTACAACCGTAGCCTGTTTTGGTCGAGCAAGGAATAGAAGCAAGAAGAATAGCAGAGGTGGGTTGCATTGGTGTTTTTGAGATAGTCAGATAATAGAAATACTCGGTTTTATATCAACCATTCAGATACCATCACCTTCGCAATCGTTATCTCTTTCTTTTCTTTACAGCTCATGCAATTGTTCATCGACATAAAATCACGGGGAGAATATAAAGAAATATAGGATAGCGATATCTATATGTATATTGCAGTGTATATGTAACTCTATATGCATATAATATTTACAATCTATAAATCAATCAAAAGCAATCATAAATAGTATTTGATAGAAAGTAATAATAATATAATAATAAAATCTGAAATCAATATCTTGTGCAGTAAAGCCATCAGGTGGTTTGTCCATATTCAGTCGACGTTCATATTTTATGGATATTATCTCGTACACTGTTGTTAATTAGTGGTGGATAAAAGTCTTCGGAAAATTCTCAATTTTTTTTATATTAATTATCTTTATTTATTTTAGTCATTATGGTAAAAATTAGTCATTAATTATTTGATAAAAATTAAATCAACTGTACGCGCTTTGTCCTGGTTAAAATATAAAAAGTGTTAAAATTTATTATTTAGCTTATAAATATATTGTTAATAGGCCTATGATTCATATAACTCATTTTTCGATCACCGTTTATTTTAAAATTATATAAGTTTGAATTTAGACTTGTCTAATATCAATCAGAACATCAAACGAGCATTACAATCATTTAATATTTCAAATTATATTTCCAATTATTATTTATATATATATACACACATATCTATTTACAAATAGTTGTTCGTGAATCGTCGGGAATCGTCAAATGTCAAATGGATTCATAAAAATAGTTCAAAAATTTTGAGACTCAACATTACAGACTTTGCTTATCATGTCGAATTCATATAAAGATTAAGTTTAAATTTAGTCGGAAATTTCTGGGTCGCAGCAGTACCTACCCGTTAAAGAAATTTCGTCCCGAAATTTGATTAGAATGGTCATGGCTGACAATAAATATGTTTTCATGACACATACAAGCTGAAAATTAAAGTTTTATCATCATCGAGTAATATAGATAAAACAATTTGATTTTTGTGAAGAGTACGAGTGAAGTTATCACAAAAGAGTGAAATGAATAAATGCAAGTTCGTCTTAACCGGTGACGGAGTCACGGTTGATTTACGGAATTCAAGGAATTTAGAGAAATCTTTTAAATCTATATAAGATTTGATTCTTCGGTAATTTAGAAAATTAGGATCTGCTTTAATTAAGTGCGGTAATTTGCCTCGATTGCTATGTCTGATAATTCAGTATAAATTAACCTCTTCCGTTTTATTATTCTCACCATTCCTATACTTTCTTCCTTAATTCATACTTCTAAATATTGTAAAAATGCTTGATCCAGTACTGATCCTTGTTCTTCTTCTGACAATCGTTTCGGTCTTCCACCTTTTTCATCTACCACTGGAGGAATCTGTTAAATTCTACTATTACCTTGGGGTTATAGTGTTCTTAATTCTCCCGTGTCTTTTTATTGCTATACACATTGATATACACGGTTTGTAATTTATGTGTTGTTGTCGGGCTTTATATTTTCCCTTATATGTCGGATCTTCATGCCTTTGTTTTCTCTTCTCGAATTCAAGTGAAGAAAGTAATGGTCCAGAATTCGTAGGTATGAAGTTTCGAATGATTATAATATATTAAGCAGAAAGGAAAGGTAATAGCACGATTTGATTTGTTGAATTACCAGAAGTTACAGAAAAGACAGAACCATCAAGAAAATATTTTATTGATATGTTTAGAGGTTAAGTAGAATGAAAGAGTTATGTAACATGGCACATGATGAGGGTAAGATCGGTGAACCATCATCATAATTTAAACCTGAATTTCAATGAACTTTAGAAGCTAAAATAGTTTCCTTTATGTTGTAGCACGGATAGCACGAAGAGATAAATAATTTTGGACAAGAATGTTTATGAAAATATCCTCAGAAATATCGAAGATATTTATAATGATATTTTCATAATTTCTAAGATCGAAGGTTTATGAAGAAAGATTTTCCACAATATTTAACATGAGTACGGAGCAAGATATTCTCTAAAGATTTCATCGGATACAGAATTATCTGGATTCTTTGAATATAGGGTTTTGTCCTTGTATTTGTTCTCGATCTCCTTCATGGTTTGCTCAATCAGTTTTTCAGTACCAAATTTTCTATCGAGCATTCCCAACATTCCATTCTTTATTATCAAACTTTTGGCCATTTAGACCATCTACAATTTTGTTGTTTCCACTGCATTTAATGCTACCATATCTGAATCATTGGTTATCAATCCGAGGTGGTTTCAAGAAATTTCATTTTTAGATGATTAAACGCTGATTGTAATCGTCAAGATACAAAGGTTGTTTAAGATGAAATCAATTGGCAAATTTAAAAAATATTTAGTTTCATATGTTATAATCAATATTTTAATTCATTTTAATTGTCCAATGTTTGTAGTCCACAGTTAGTAATTCAATAATTCATATATAGTTTAATATATAATATTCAAATTAATTAATACGTAACGTGACCCATTGTATACATGTCTCAGACTCGATCACAACTCAAAGTATATATATTATTTTAAAATCAACCTCAACCCTGTATAGCTAACTCGATCATTACCGCATATAGAGTGTCTATGGTTATTCCAAATAATATATATAGATGACTTTTAATATGATATGTCAAAACTTTGTATACGTGTCCCGATATTTAAATGCATAAATAACAGTATTTAAATGACGATAAATAAAGTACGTAAAATGAATAACAGAAATTAAATGACGATAAATAAAATTGCGAGAATTAAAATTGGGATAAATAAATGTAATAAGGAATTAACAGTTAGCTAGGAACAGTTAGCTAGGATTTTGTTAGCGTGGATTCTTAACAAAATTTCTCATAGTTAATTTGTTTGTTTCTAACAAATTTTATTTTGTCAAATGTTTTCTTCATTATGCCACTTGTTGGATTCTGATAAGTCAAAATCCAAATATGAAATTGAATGAAAATGGTTATTCTGCGGTGAACGGATACGTATACCTATGGATGTAAGTAGGATAGTAAATGACCATTGAATCCGATTCGAAGAATGTACAGTGTAACTTATTAATGTGAAATCTAAATATTTATCGGGTATTACCTACCCGTTAAAATATTTTCACCATTAACAGTTTGTACAAAAGAATTTTTAATTACAATCTTTATGAAAAGATACATACATATATATT
Source organism: Rutidosis leptorrhynchoides (assembly GCF_046630445.1). Classification (NCBI taxonomy): domain Eukaryota; kingdom Viridiplantae; phylum Streptophyta; class Magnoliopsida; order Asterales; family Asteraceae; genus Rutidosis; species Rutidosis leptorrhynchoides. The sequence goes on along the minus strand of NC_092340.1, from coordinate 62,159,618 downwards.
GTCTTCAGATGTAATCATGGATTTAATGAGTCAATAAGCTATTGATCTCATTTGATTTACCGTTAGAACTAGAATACATAATCTCTAAAATATTAGAGATTACATAATCGTCATGAAGAACGAAGATAGATGATGTAGAACAATTCGTAGAACGATGATTATACTCGAGGTACAGAATGAGATGTTGAGGCATGGTTTGTTGATGGTACTGGTGCTGTTGCTGGGGGTTCTGTTGATGTCTGTGATGTTGCGGATGGTGCTTGTAGCCTTTGCACCATATTCTCCAATGCTACTACCCGAGTGCGAAGCTCGTTGACTTCTTCTATTATACCGGGATGATTGTCGGTTCGGATGAGTGGATGAATAACATTTAGAATCTGAGATAGTATGTAATCGTGACGAGATACTCTGGAAATGAGAGAGAAAATAGTATTACGAATAGGTCCACCGGTAAGTGCTTCAGGTTCTTCGCCAAGAGGGGACTGTGGTGGATGAAAAGGATCACCTTCTTCTTGTCTCCAATGATTAAGTAGACTACGAACCCATCCCCAATTCATCCAGAATAGATGATGGCTAATTGGTTGATCCATTCCGATCACACTGCTTTCGGAACTCGAGTGAAACTCCATATCGAAATCTGAGGGACTTGAACTAGTGGCCAATTCCATTTCATACGATTGAATAAAGGATTTTTTGAAATGAAATGATTTTCGGCTATCAGGTGATATTCTAATTACATATAATATCTATATATATAGAACAAAAGATTTCGTGGATTACGGAGGAATTTATGGAATATGTCAGGCAAAGATTACAATAAAAGATAAGCTAAGATATGAATTAGCAGATACGCTAAGATATGAATTTTGTCTATACACTATTCATGCAATCAATACAGTAAGATGTGTCTAGACTAAGAATGATAAGAATGATAAGCAGGTAATTTCCTTAGGATGATAAGTAGGTAATTTTCGACACGAAATGATAAGCAAAACTTTTGACATGCAGACACGGTCGAAGTCCAGACTCACTAATGCATCTAAGCAGCTATCAGTTAGACACACTAATGCAAGACATGGTTCGCTAAGACCACCGCTCTGATACCACATGAAGTGACCCGTCCTAATCCATAAGGACGAATACAATAACATACGATTTCATTGCGAGGTATTTGACCTCTATATGATACATTTTACAAACATTGCATTCGTTGTTAAAAGGCAAACTTTCATTACATTGAAAGTTGACAGGCATGCATACCATTTCATAATATCCAACTATAAATGACCTAATCTATCATTTACTTAATCATAATATTTATTGAACTCAACGACTTGAATGCAACGTCTTTTGAAATATGCCATGAATGACTCCAAGTAATATATTTAAAATGAACAAATGCACAGCGGAAGAAATCTTTAATACTTGAGAATAAACATGCTTTAAAGTGTCAACCAAAAGGTTGGTGATTTCATTAGTTTATCGTAATCAATCATTTCCATAATTTTAATAGACCACAAGATCCTCATTTTTCATAAATATCATTACACTCGCAAGTGTATAAAATCCATTTGTATGATGAACACCTGGTAACCGACATTAACATAATGCATATAGAATATCCCCCGCATACTCACAAGTATGCCATAATATTGGCAATCGCAATCACCATTTAAATAGAAGTACTAAAGCATTCCAAATTCCAGAATGGGGTTTGTTAGGTCCATAGATCTATCTTTAGGATTCGCATCAATTAGGGTCAATTTCCCTAATTCTTAGGTTACCAGACTTGAAGGGGCGATATTCGGTATAATAATCCAACCATACAATGTAGTTTCAAGTACTTGTGTCTATTTCGTCAAACATTTATAAAAGCAGTGCATGTATTCTCAGCCCAAAAATATATATTGCAAAAGCATTTAAAAAGGGAGCAAATGAAACTCACGATACGATATTTTGTAGTAAAAATATTCATACGACAAAACTGAACAATGCAGGGTTGGCCGCGGATTCACGAACCTATATCAAGTATATATATATTAACACAAAATAGTAATTGAACAAGTTTATATATATTATTATTAATAATATACTTTTTATATTATATGTAATATAGATAAATTTATACTTAATCTATATATTTTATATAATTAATACTTATCACATTAAATTTTAATATAGTAATTACTCATTAAAATATTATTTATTTATTTATTATGTAATATTGATATTAATGTAGTTAAGTCTTATGTCATAAATATATTTTTATATAGAAAATCTTTATTTGATATATTAATAATACTAATAATAATATTGATAAAAATAATACTAATTATGATAAAGATCATGATAATTCTAATAATAATAATAATTTTAATAATAAAAATGATAACTTTAATAAAAATGTTAATTTCAATGATAATATAAATGTTAACAAAATTTATAAATTTAAAAATAATGATACATTTAGTAATAATGATAATAATAATTATAACTAAATACTAATACTTTTAGTAATAATGATAATACTAGTGATAAAAATAATGATAATAATAATAATAATAATAATACTAATAATAATACTAATAATTATAAAATGATACTAATATTAGTATAATATAATAATAATAATAATAATAATAATAATAATAATAATAATAATAATAATAATAATAATAATAATAATAATAATAATAATAATAATAATAATAATAATAATAATTTGTGTTATTTTTATAATAACAATAATAATAATACTCCTAATCATAATACTACTTATATCAATAATAACAATAATATTAATAATAATAATAATATAAATAAAAAAATAATAAGAATGCTACCTTAATGAATCAAGCTTTAAAAAAATAAACGCCCCGGCCCGGACTTGAACCCGCGACCTCCCGCTAACCCGTAAACACCTTAATCCATGGAATCGTTTCTGTTTTTCTGATAATATACGTATCCAATATACATTTACCCATTTTATTCGGTTTCTAATTTCCTTCTTCATTAACTACATCACAATCTTAAACTTAAATCATCATCTTAATCATGCATCATGATCTTCATCTTCATGATTCCATCACCTACTCATATCATCTAATCATCATCATTATACTCGTCATTCATTATCATAACCATATCTATATCATTTTCATCGAATCCGCATCACATAATCATAACGTCATATCATATATCATGATTATCATAACATCAATGTATCACGTATGATCACCATCATAATTCCTATCTATCATCATTATCATTTATCACGTGATTGTATTAAGAAAGTAAACGTAGCAGTAGTGGTGTGTTGTAAAATAGGAACAAGTATTGGGTCATACCAGTTTCAGCCAATCAGGAGCCCAACGGTTCAATTGCTAACTTGTTGGTTAGGCCCAACTCTACAACTCAAATCATGGCCTAAGTAGAAAGATCTTATTAGCCTGTTTGTACAACAAGGATTTTGGCCCAGCAAAAGTGAATATAACGGCCTAATTTCACAACTATAAGCTCATGATATAGAATCTAAAAACAGAAACTGTCATCATCATGTATCCTATGATCACTCAACATCGTGACATCTACCATAGTCATCATCATATAGTCGAACCTCATGATCTTTAATATCATAACCCTTTCATCACTTAATTAATCATTATCAAGAAAAATAATGATAACCGCACGTTATTTTCCTAGGACCCATGTTGGTAGATAACCAATTTCCAACAATTAACAACCACATGTGAAAAAAAATATAATGATCTATAAAGATATTCTTTAATGTGTGTGTTGTCCCACATATAAAGCATTTGACGGGAAATAAAAAAAATACAGCCACTAGTTACCTCAATTATTAATCAACACTTATCTTTATCATCATCTTATCTCTATTATCATGATCGCTATATTATGGCCAAATTTTGAAACAGAAACAGATACACAGCCTTGTTGTTCGAAACGAAGCAGGAAACTGGAACTGTATTTGTTGCAGCAGCCAATCCTTGTGGTTTGAATGATTCATTACCACAATCATCATCATCATAAAATCATCCACTCGGTGGTTTTCAAATATAATAGAAACAGAAACAAGTGAGCTGTAGTAGCAGCCCATGAAAAAGAGTAACAAGATTAAAGGGCATTTGATGGTGATGGGAATAGAGACATAAAGCAGATCGTATAGCAGCTGTATGGTGGTCGGGGTGGTTGATGGTTCTATGGTGAAAACAGTTACCCAAATGGTGGTGATGATGGGTGGTCTATAGTGTTGGAGGATGGTGGCAGGTGGTGATTGTAGTCGACGGTTGAAGAAGAATTTATAAGATGATTTGAGTTTGAGTTAGTTCCATATATCTCCATATGCATATATATTATATATATATATATATATATATATATATATATATATATATATATATATATATATATATATATATATATATATATATATATAGATGATGAAGGCATTAATCGATGATATTACACATGAAACAAAAACGAATTTGAAGGTGATGTTCGGTTTAGAGGCTTGTGGGTTATGTGGTGATGGTTGTTTAAAGAAGAAACAATGAAGATGGTGGTTATCTACTAGGGTGAAGATGGTTGTTTGGGTCATGGTGGTTCTCGGTTGAAGATGGTCAAGCTGGTGATGATTGGCTATAGTGGTGTGTAGCTACAACCGTAGCTTGTTTTGGTCGAGCAAGGAATAGAAGCAAGAAGAATAGAAGAGGTGGGTTGCATTGGTGTTTTTGAGATAGGCGGATAATAGAAATACTCGGTTTTATATCAACCATTCAGATACCATCACCTTCGCAATCGTTATCTCTTTCTTCTCTTTACAGCTCATGTAATTGTTCATCGACATAAAATCACGGGGAGAATATAAAGAAATATAGGATAGCGATATATATATGTATATTGCAGTGTATATGTAACTCTATATGCATATAATATTTACAATCTATAAACCAATCAAAAGCAATCATAAATAGTATTTGATAGAAAGTAATAATAATATAATAATAAAATCTGAAATCAATATCTTGTGCAGTAAAGCCATCAGGGGGTTTGTCCATATTCAGTCGACGTTCATATTTTACGGATATTATCTCGTACACTGTTGTTAATCAGTGGTGGATAAAAGTCTTCGAAAAATTCTCAATTTTTTTAATATTAATTATCTTTATTTATTTTAGTCATTATGGTAAAAATTAGTCATTAATTATTTGATAAAAATTAAATCAACTGTACGCGCTTGGTCCTGGGTAAAATATAAAAAGTGTTAAAATTTATTATTTAGCTTCTAAATATATTGTTAATAGGCCTATGATTCATATAACTCATTTTTCGATCACCGTTTATTTTAAAATTATATAAGTTAGAATTTAGACTTGTCTAATATCAATCAGAACATCAAACGAGCATTACAATCATTTAATATTTCAAATTATATTTCCAATTATTATTTATATATATACACACATATCTATTTACAAATAGTTATTCGTGAATCGTCGGGAATCATCAAATGTCAAATGGATTCATAAAAATAGTTCAAAAATTTTGAGACTCAACATTACAAACTTTGCTTATCATGTCGAATTCATATAAAGATTAAGTTTAAATTTAGTCGGAAATTTCTGGGTCGCAGCAGTACCTACCCGTTAAAGAAATTTCGTCCCAAAATTTGATTAGAATGGTCATGGCTGACAATAAATATGTTTTCATGACACATACAAGCTGAAAATTAAAGTTTTATCATCATCGAGTAATATAGATAAAACAATTTGATTTTTGTGAAGAGTACGAGTGAAGTTATCACAAAAGAGTGAAATGAATAAATGCAAGTTCGTCTTAACCGGTGACGGAGTCACGGTTGATTTACGGAATTCAAGGAATTTAGAGAAATCTTTTAAATCTATATAAGATTTGATTCTTCGGTAATTTAGAAAATTAGGATCCGCTTTAATTAAGTGCGGTAATTTGCCTCGATTGCTATGTCTGATAATTCAGTATAAATTAACCTCTTCCGTTTTATTATTCTCACCATTCCTATACTTTCTTCCTTAATTCATACTTCTAAATATTGTAAAAATGCTTGATCCAGTACTGATCCTTGTTCTTCTTCTGACAATCGTTTCGGTCTTCCACCTTTTTCATCTACCACTGGAGGAATCTGTTAAATTCTACTATTACCTTGGGGTTATAGTGTTCTTAATTCTCCCGTGTCTTTTTATTGCTATACACATTGATATACACGGTTTGTAATTTATGTGTTGTTGTCGGGCTTTATATTTTCCCTTATATGTCGGATCTTCATGCCTTTGTTTTCTCTTTTCGAATTCAAGTGAAGAAAGTAATGGTCCAGAATTCGTAGGTATGAAGTTTCGAATGATTATAATATATTAAGCAGAAAGGAAAGGTAATAGCACGATTTGATTTGTTGAATTACCAGAAGTTACAGAAAAGACAGAACCATCAAGAAAATATTTTATTGATATGTTTAGAGGTTAAGTAGAATGAAAGAGTTATGTAACATGGCACATGATGAGGGTAAGATCGGTGAACCATCATCATTTTCCATTAGAAATTTCAGCATGACTTACTGTAATATAACCACGTTGGCCTGACCTCATTATATTATACTAATTCATGCTTCAATTCCCAACACTTCTCCAGAAATCATTCGTAATTTAAACCCGAATTTTAATGAACTTTAGAAGCTAAAATAGTTTCCTTTATGATGTAGCATGGATAGCACGAAGAGATAAATAATTTTGGACAAGAATGTTTATGAAAATATCCTCAGAAATATCGAAGATATTTATAATGATATTTTCAGAATTTCTAAGATCGAAGGTTTATGAAGAAAGATTTTCCACTATATTTAACATGAGTACGGAGCAAGATATTCTCTAAAGATTTCATAGGATACAGAATTATCTGGATTCTTTAAATATAGGGTTTCGTCCTTGTATTTGTTCTCGATCTCCTTCATGGTTTGCTCAATCCATTTTTCAGTACCAAATTTTCTATCGAGCGTTCCCAACATTCCATTCTTTATTATCAAACTTTTGGCCATTTAGACCATCTACAATTTTGTTGTTTCCTCTGCATTTAATGTTACCATATCTGAATCATCGGTTATCAATCCGAGCTGGTTTCAAGAAATTTCGTTTTTAGATGATTAAACGCTGATTGTAATCGTCAAGATACAAAGGATGTTTAAGATGAAATCAATTGGCAAACTTAAAGAAATATTTAGTTTCATATGTTATAATCAATATTTTAATTCATTTTAATTGTCCAATGTTTGTAGTCCACAGTTAGTAATTCAATAATTCATATATTGTTTAATATATAATATTCAAATTAATTAATACGTATCGTGACCCATTGTATACATGTCTCAGACTCGATCACAACTCAAAGTATATATATTATTTTAAAATCAACCTCAACCTTGTATAGCTAACTCGATCATTACCGCATATAGAGTGTCTATGGTTATTCCAAATAATATATATAGATGACGTCGATATGATATGTCAAAACTTTGTATACGTGTCCCTATATTTAAATGCGTAAATAACAGTATTTAAATGACGATAAATAAAGTGCGTAAAATAAATAACAAAAATTAAATGATGATAAATAAAATTGCGAGAATTAAAATTGCGATAAATAAATGTAATAAGGAATTAACAGTTAACTAGGAACAGTTAGCTAGGATTTTGTTAGCGTGGATTCTTAACAAAATTTCTCATAGTTAATTTGTTTGTTTCTAACAAATTTTATTTTGTCAAATGTTTTCTTCATTATGCTACTTGTTGGATTCTGATAAGTCAAAATCCAAATATGAAATTGAATGAAAATGGTTATTCTGTGGTGAACGGATACGTATATCTATGGATGTAAGTAGAATAGTAAATGACCGTTGAATCCGATTCGAAGAATGCACAGTGTAACTTATTAATGTGAAATCTAAATATTTATCGGGTATTACCTACCTGTTAAAATATTTTCACCATTAACAGTTTGTACAAAAGAATTTTTAATTACAATCTTTATGAAAAGATACATACATATATATTTTCTTCAGATGTAATCATGGGTTTAATGAGTCAATAAGCTATTGATCTCATTTGATTTACCGTTAGAACTAGAATACATAATCTCTAAAACATTAGAGATTACATAATCGTCATGAAGAACGAAGATAGATGATGTAGAACGATGATTATACTCAAGGTACAGAATGAGATGTTGAGGCATGGTTTGTTGATGGTACTGGTGCTGTTGCTGGGGGTTCTGTTGATGTCTGTGATGTTGCTGATGGTGCTTGTAGCCTTTGCACCATATTCTCCAATGCTACTACCCGAGTGCGAAGCTCATTGACTTCTTCTATTATACCGGGATGATTGTCGGTTCGGACGAGTGGATGAATAACATTTAGAATCTGAGATAGTATGTAATCGTGACGAGATACTCTGGAAATGAGAGAGAAAATAGTATTACGAATAGGTCCACCGGTAAGTGCTTCAGGTTCTTCGCCAAGAGGGGACTGATAAGGCTAAAAAGGAACATATATTTCATAACAAAATCCCCCAAGAAAGACAAGATTTTAGTTGCAATTGTTCCATTTTCAAGTAATATTTGTTTATATTAAATAAGTGCGAAGACAAAAGGTGAAAACGAAGATTCGAAGACAAAAAGGTCCAAAAAGCTCAAATGTTCAAGATACAATTAAAAAGGTTCAAATTATTGATGAGAAACGTCTCAAAATGACAAGAGTACAAGTTACAAAACGCAAAGTACACGATATAAAATAGTACGAAAGGACGTTCGAAAATCCGAAACCGGGACATGAACCAACTCTCAACGCTCGACGCAACGGTGTAAAAATTACGAGTCAACTATGCACAAGAATAAAATATAATATTTAAATAATTCATAATAAGAATAATATTAAATAATAAAAAGTTGTTAATTGAGCATAGTTCAGGGGTCGTAAATGAAAATTCAAATTTTCATTTCGCCTATAAAAGGCTTTGCAATTCATCGATTTAGAGACACCCCTTTTTATATATTCAATCTCTTTCTCTCTCGTATGTATAACATAAATATAAATATATAATTTTAATTTTAATTTTAATTTTAATAATAATGTAATTTTAAGTTATTGTAATGATTAATTACGGGTTTTTAGTCAGAACTCTGTCCGTGTAACGCTACGCGATTAATCATCACTGTAAGCTATGTTCTTCCTTTTTAATTTAATGTCTCGTAACTAAGTTATTATTATGCTTATTTGAGCCGAAGTAATCGTGATGTTGGGCTAAAATATTAAGACGGGGTTATTGAACTTTGTACCATAATTAAGGTTTGGGCAAAAGACCGACACTTGTGGAAATTGGACTATTGACTATTAATAGATGGGGGGTATTGTCTAATTGAGTGACAACTCATTGGAGTCTGTCGAACCTATCTTCAAATTAATTAACCTAATAATTAATAATGATTATGGTTCTCCTATTTAGTGACGTTGTCCTATTATAATCATTTAATTAATTATTCGGGTTGGGTAATTGATTATTCAAACTGATCAAGTGGGTAAATTAATATTCATATCTAATCAAAACAGGGGTGGATTACATACAGTGATAACTGGTGTAATTGTTGACAGAAGTGATAACTGCGTCACAGTTTAAATCCTTAATTAGTTGGAATATTTGACTTCGGGTATAAGGGTAATTTGACGAGGACACTCGCACTTTATATTTATGACCGATGGACTATTATGGACAAAAACCAGATAGGTATCAAATAAACCAGGACAAAGGACAATTAACCCGAGTAACAATTAATTAAAATCAAAACGTCAAACATCATGATTACGAAAGTTTAAATAAGCATAATCCTTTTATTTCATATTCTATCGCAATTTTATTTATTGTTATTTTATTTATCGTCATTTATTTATTTTACGCACTTTTGTCATTTATCTTTACGCTTAAAAATATAAAATCGACAAACCGGTCATTAAACGGTAAAAACCCCCTTATATAATAATATTACTACTTATATATATATATATATATATATATATATATATATATATATATATATATATATATTTATATAAATATAGTTTTATAAAAATATAGTACGTAATCACTAGCTCCCTGTGGAACGAACCGGACTTACTAAAAACTACACTACTCTACGATTAGGTACACTGCCTATAGTGTTGTAGCAAGGTTTAGGTATATCCCATCCGTAAATTAATAAAACTTGTGTCATATTTTGTAGTATTTTGTATTAAAATTTAATAGTATTTTATACCCCTCCGCTACCACATCAGGGACTGTGGTGGATGAAAAGGATCACCTTCTTCTTGTCTCCAATGATTAAGTAGACTACGATCCCATCCCCAATTCATCCAGAATAGATGATGGCTAATTGGTTGATCCATTCCGATCACACTGCTTTCGGAACTCGAGTGAAACTCCATATCGAAATCTGAGGGACTTGAACTAGTGGCCAATTCCATTTCATACGATTGAATAAAGGATTTTTTGAAATGAAATGATTTTCGGCTATCAGATGATATTCTAATTACATATAATATCTATATATATATATAGAACAAAAGATTTCGTGGATTACGGAGGAATTTATGGAATATGTCAGGCAAAGATTACAATAAAAGATAAGCTAAGATATGAATTAGCAGATACGCTAAGATATGAATTTTGTCTATACACTATTCATGAAATCAATGCAGTAAGATGTGTCTAGACTAAGAATGATAAGAATGATAAGCAGGTAATTTCCTTATGATGATAAGTAAGTAATTTTCGACACGAAATGATAAGCAAAACTTTTGACATGCAGACACGGTCGAAGTCCAGACTCACTAATGCATCTAAGCAGCTATCAGTTAGACACACTAACGCAAGACCTGGTTCGCTAAGACCACCGCTCTGATACCACATGAAGTGACCCGTCCTAATCCATAAGGACGAATACAATAAAATACGATTTCATTGCGAGGTATTTAACCTCTATATGATAATTTTTACAAACATTGCATTCGTTTTTAAAAGGCAAACTTTCATTACATTGAAAGTTGACAGGCATGCATACCATTTCATAATATCCAACTATAAATGACCAAATCTGTCATTTACTTAATCATAATATTTATTGAACTCAACGACTTGAATGCAACGTCTTTTGAAATATGCCATGAATGACTCCAAGTAATATATTTAAAATGAGAAAATGCACAGCGAAAGAAATCTTTAATACCTGAGAATAAACATGCTTTAAAGTGTCAACCAAAAGGTTGGTGAGTTCATTAGTTTATCGTAATCAATCATTTCCATAACTTTAATAGACCACAAGATCCTCATTTTTCATAAATATCATTACACTCGCAAGTGTATAAAATCCATTCGTATGATGAACACCTGGTAACCGACATTAACATAATGCATATAGAATATCCCCCGCATACTCGCAAGTATGCCATAATATTGACAATCGCAATCACCATTTAAATCGAAGTACTAAAGCATTCCAAATTCCAGAATGGGGTTTGTTAGGCCCATAGATCTATCTTTAGGATTCGCATCAATTAGGGGCAATTTCCCTAATTCTTAGGTTACCAGACTTGAAGGGGCGATATTCGGTATAATAATCTAACCATAAAATGTAGTTTCAAGTACTTGTGTCTATTTCGTGAAACATTTATAAAAGTAATGTATGTATTCTCAGCCCAAAAATATATATTGCAAAAGCATTTAAAAAGGGAACAAATGAAACTCACGATACGATATTTTATAGTAAAAATATTCATACGACGAAACTGAACAATGCAGGGTTGGCCTCGGATTCACGAACCTATATCAAGTATATATATATTAACACAAAATAGTAATTGAACAAGTTTATATATATTATTATTAATAATATACTTGTTATATTATATGTTATATAGATAAATTTATACTTAATCTATATATTTTATATAACTAATACTTATCACATTAAATTTTAATATAGTAATTACTCATTAAAATATTATTTATTTATTTAATATGTAATATTGTTATTAATGTAGTTAAGTCTTATGTCATAAATATATTTTTGTATAGAAAATCTTTATTTGATATATTAATAATACTAATAATAATATTGATAAAAATAATACTAATTATGATAAAGATCATGATAATTCTAATAATAATAATAATAATAATAATAATAATAATAATAATAATAATAATAATAATAATAATAAAAATAATAATAATAATTTTAATAATAAAAATGATAACTTTAATAAAAATGTTAATTTCAATGATAATATAAATGTTAACAAAATTTATAAATTTAAAAATAATGATACATTTAGTAATAATGATAATAATAATTATAACTAAATACTAATACTTTTAGTAATAATGATAATACTAGTGATAAAAATAATGATAATAATAATAATAATAATAATAATAATAATAATACTAATAATTATAAAATGATACTAATATTAGTATAATAATAATAATAATAATAATAATAATAATAATAATAATAATAATAATAATAATAATAATAATAATAATTTGTGTTATTTTTATAATAACGATAATAATAATACTCCTAATCATAATACTGCTTATATCAATAATAACAATAATATTAATAATAATAATAATAATATAAATAAAAAAATAATAAGAATGCTACCTTAATGAATCAAGCTTTAAAAAAATAAACGCCCCGGCCCGGGCTTGAACCCGCGACCTCCCGCTAATACGTAAACACCTTAATCCATGGAATCGTTTCTGTTTTTCTGATAATATATGTATCCAATATACATTTACCCATTTTATTCGGTTTCTAATTTTCTTCTTCATTAACTACATCATAATCTTAAACTTAAATCATCATCTTAATCATGCATCATGATCATCATCTTCATGATTCCATCACCTACTCATATCGTCTAATCATCATCATTATACTCGTCATTCATTATCATAACCATATCTATATCATTTTCATCGAATCCGCATCACATAATCATAACGTCATATCATACATCATGATTATCATAACATCAACGTATCACGTATGATCACCATCATAATTCCTATCTATCATCATTAACATTTATCACATGATTGTATTAAGAAAGTAAACGTAGCAGTAGTGGTGTGTTGTAAAACAGGAACAAGTATTGGGTCACAGCAGTTTCAGCCCATCAGGAGCCCAACGGTTCAATTGCTAACTTGTTGGTTAGGCCCAACTCTACAACTCAAATCATGGCCCAAGTTGAAAGATCTTATTAGCCTGTGTGTACAACAAGGATTTCGGCCCAGTAAAAGTGAATATAACGGCCCAATTTCACAACTATAAGCTCATGATATAGAATCTAAAAACAGAAACTGTCATCATCATGTATCCTATGATCATTCAACATCGTGACATCTACCATAGTCATCATCATATAGTCGAACCTCATGATCTTTAATATCATAACCCTTTCATCACTTAATTAATCATTATCAAGAAAAATAATGATAACCACACGTTATTTTCCTAGGATCCATGTTGGTCGATAACCAATTTCCAACAATTAACAACCACATGCGAAAAAAATATAATAATCTGTAAAGATATTCTTAAATGTGTGTGTTGTCCCACATATAAAGCATTTGACGGGAAATAAAAAAAAATACAGCCACTAGTTACCTCAATTATTAATCAACACTTATCTTTATCATCATCTTATCTCTATTATCATGATTGTTATATTATAGCCACGTTTAGAAACAGAAACAGATACACAGCCTTGTTGTTCGAAACGAAGCAGGAAACTGGAACTGTATTTGTTGCAGCAGCCAATCCTTGTGGTTCGAATGGTTCATTACCACAATCATCATCATCATAAAATCATCCACTCAGTAGTTTTCAAATATAATAGAAACAGAAACAAGTGAGCTATAGTAGCAGCCCATGAAGAAGAGTAATAAGATTAAATGGCGTTTGATGGTGGTGGAAATAGAGACATAAAGCAGATCGTATAGCAGCTGTATGGTGGTCGGGGTGGTTGATGGTTCTATGGTGAAAACAGTTACCCAAATGGTGGTGATGATAAGTGGTATATGGTGTTGGAGGATGGTGGCAGGTGGTGATTGTAGTCGACGGTTGAAGAAGAATTTATAAGATGATTTGAGTTTGAGTTAGTTCCATATATCTCCATATGCATATATGTATATATATATATATATATATAGAGATGATGAAGGCGTTAATTGATGATATTATACACGAAACAAAAATGAATTCGAAGGTGATGTTCGGTTTAGAGGGTTGTGGGTTATATGGTGATGGTTGTCTAAAGAAGAAACAATGAAGATGGTGGTTATCTACTGGGGTGAAGATGGTTGTTTGGGTCATGGTGGTTCTCGGTTGAAGATGGTCAAGCTGGTGATGATTGGCTATAGTGGTGTGTAACTACAACCGTAGCCTGTTTTGGTCGAGCAAGGAATAGAAGCAAGAAGAATAGCAGAGGTGGGTGGCATTGGTGTTTTTGAGATAGTCAGATAATAGAAATACTCGGTTTTATATCAACCATTCAGATACCATCACCTTCGCAATCTTTATCTCTTTCTTCTCTTTACAGCTCATGCAATTGTTCATCGACATAAAATCACGGGGAGAATATAAAGAAATATAGGATAGCGATATCTATATGTATATTGCAGTGTATATGTAACTCTATATGCATATAATATTTACAATCTATAAATCAATCAAAAGCAATCTGTCATGACCCGTATTTTTCCATGGTTGTATATTGAACGATATTAATATTTACATAATTAAATGTTTTAAACATATTAAGCAATTAAACTTTTTAAGACTTGATTAATTGAAACGAATTTTATGTAAACGTGTGACCACCCAACTTGTCCGATGATTCACGAACGTTATAACTTGTAAATAACATGATAATATATATATGAACTTATATATATATATATATATATATATATATATATATATATATATATATATATATATTTAACATGATGAAATAATAATTAAGTATCTCATTAAGTATATTAACAATGAACTATATACATAAAATGAGACTACTAACTTAAGGATTTCGAAACGATATATATACGTAACGATTATCGTTGTAATAATGTCTTAATATTTATATATCGTATTAAGATATATTAACACACTATGTTATCATGATAATATAACAATTTAACATCCCATCAGATATAATAACAATGGGATTAATTACATTTAACAAGGTCGTTAACTTAAAGGTTTCGAAACAACACTTACATGTAACGACTAACGATGATTTAATGACTCAGTTAAAATGTATATATATATATATAGTGTATTAAGATGTATTAATACACATTTGAAGGACTTCAATACATATATCAAAACACTTTTACTTAACAAAAATAATCACAATTGTATTCCCATTTGTTTTCATCAAGAATTCTACTCGTATTCGCTCGGTATTTGCACTCGTATTATACCCAGCTTTTAGATGTATTTACTATTGGTATATACCAATAAAAATCTGCTCCTTAGCAGCCTTAAATGATTAAAGAACATGTGGAACCAATAAAAATCTGCTCCTTAGTTAATTCTAAACTTGTTCGCAAACAAAGTTAATCCTTCTAACATAACTTTTAAAATCCACTAAACACATGTTCTATATCTATATGATATGCTAACTTAATGATTTAAAACCTGTAAACATGAAGAACACCGTAAAACCGGGCATACGCCGTAGTAGTAAAACCGGGGGCTGTTTTGGGTTGGATAATTAAAAACTATGATAAACTTTGATTTAAAAGTTGTTCTTCTGAGAAAATGATATTTCTTATGAACATGAAACTATATCCAAAAATCATGGTTAAACTCAAAGTGGAAGTATGTTTTTCAAAATGGTCATCAAGATGTCGTTTTTCGACGGAAATGACTACCTCTTTAAAATATGACTTGTAACCTGTAACTCCGACTATAAACCACTGATTTTTCAGTTTAGTTCTAAATACTACAGTTCATTATGAAATCATAGCAATTTGATTCACTTTAAACGGAGTTGTAATGAATATTTGGCGAGCAAAACAAAATCTACTAAAATTAACGTTGTATGGACGAAATTTATATTGTAAAAACTATATTAACCATATCCTTGCTAACTTTTCCTATATATATTTGGACATGTTATCATTAGTATAACAAAATATTATAATCTTAGTTAATTCTGAGATTGTATATATATATAATAATCTTGGTACATTCCATGACAATAAGTATACAATACGTTTTGATAAATCCTAAGACAATAAGTATACATTACATTTTGATAAATTCTAAGACAATACGTATACAATACATCTCTGGGTTGATGCAAAGACAATATGTATACAATATGTCGTGGGGTAATTCTAAGATTATATATATACCAATTATTGGACTGTTGGACATTTTGGACTATTTTCGACTACTAACAAAGGACTACTAACATAAAAATGTTAAAAATTAATATATAAGTATTCTATGAACTTGTTTTATTTTATTCACATGTCGTATTATTATCTGAATCATTATTATTATTATAGGTTCGTGAATCCAAGGACGACGGCCATATTTTTAATAAGCTGAAAACTTTTTATTAATATACTTTTACTACCGTGAGTATATAGTCCCATTTTTAAACTCTAAAAATATTTTGGGATGAGAATACATCATTTTATGTTTAACACCATGGACGCAAGTACTTAAAATATATTCTACGTTGAGTTGTACCACATTGCATATCTTCCCTAATAGCTTGGTAACTAATATTTACATGTTGTAAGAACATGTAAGCGCGAATCCTATTGATAGATCTATCGGGTTTGACAACCTCAACCGGACTAGTCGCTCTAGTATCGTAAACGGTTGCATAGTACTTCATTTTTACTACACTTGGTACAGTGTAGGGAGATTTCATAATAAAGGAAATATGCTACATTTATGGTTAAGTATGGTTACCGAAGCGCTCAACAACTTATAGAATATCTTTATTGAAATATTTATAACTATGAAATCTTGTGGTCTATATTTATATCGATGCTAGCTTTAAACCTATATATCTCACCAACCTTTGTGTTGACTGTTTAAGCATGTTTATTCTCAGGTCCTTAAGAAAGTCTTCCGATGTTGCATTATCTGAGCAAGCTGTGCATGGAGTCTCATGCTTTTGTTTAAATGAAGTGTTGCATTCAATAAAACCTTTATCATGTATTATATTCGTCTGTTATGTCACGTGTGTAGTATTTGGAAATCGATGTATTATGGGGATTATTTCTTAAATAATCGCCCACTTGTTTAAAACATGCATTATGTATAATAAGGGTGTGTATTTTTATGAAACGAATGCAATATTTTCTAAAATGTAACATATAGAGGTCAAATACTTCGCTATGGGACCAATGAATAACGTACCGCTTTTATAGTAATATGGACGAGTCGTTTCACAATCATAAATAGTATTTGATAGAAAGTAATAATAATATAATAATAAAATCTGAAACCAATATCTTGTGCAGTAAAGCCATCAGGGGGTTTGTCTATATTCAGTCGACGTTCATATTTTACGGATATTATCTCGTACACTGTTGTTAATCAGTGGTGGATAAAAGTCTTCGGAAAATTCTCAATTTTTTTATATTAATTATCTTTATTTATTTGTCATTATGGTAAAAATTAGTCATTAATTATTTGATAAAAATTAAATCAACTGTCCGCGCTTGTTCCTGGGTAAAATATAAAAAATGTTAAAATTTATTATTTAGCTTCTAAATATATTGTTAATAGGCCTAATAATAATGTGGTAGTTAATGTCTGATAGATGTCTACTTCTAGCACCAATCTCATTATCACATTCAGCGACTCCGAAGTTGAATCTCCAGCAAAAGTACCAATCATCGACTTATCTGATAACGACGATGACCCGAAGGATGGTGTATCAATTATCTATATAACTGATGACGATGATGACCTGGAGTCGGATGAATTTTTGGAAGACTCACAATTTCCAGAGGAACCAGAAGAGGAACCTATAATCGACAACCCAGAAATTTCAAAAGCAGAAACTAATAAAACAATTATTGTACCAAGTGCTCCCGATACTACCACACCTAGTCAACCATGTCTTACCAATACTACAGAAATGTCATCTACTGAACCCCAACCAAAACCTAGACTTACCGCTGAAATACGCAATCTGACAGTAGGGAAGCGAAAATTCTATGATTTCCCAGATTTCTTTGAATTCCCAAGGAAGCATCGTCGTTTCTAATCTGTTTTTGCAGCTATTCGACTTCACGCCTTATATAATAATATATCATGTGCTATATTTCATCTTACATATGTTCTATGTAAATAGTGGTATTGAATTATTGTAAAATATTGTACCAAAAGAATAAGCGTGAAGTATTAATGCATTAAGTTTTTCATGATAGAATATTATCATGATTGTAGTAGTTAATTTGTGTACTAGCTATTAAGTATAAACTTTAACGGGTAGGTACTACCCGAGCTACAATTATAAAACGCTAATAAGAAGAAAATGCTTTTATAATAATTGGTTCATATTATTAATATGCCACGATGTACCATTAATTACTTGCTACATCTATAATATTCTATGTGATTAATTATCTTATATGTTTATTGAAGAAACATGGCTCGATTAAATCGAATGACGGAACAAGAAATTGAGGAGCTTATCAACCAATGCGTAAACGACTGAATGCTTTGGGTCGAAGCGGCAAGAGCAGCAGCAAATAACACAAACCCTCGTGTTGGATGCTCATATAAAGCATTTCAAAGTTGCAAACCTTCATCATTCAGTGGAACAGAAGGACCAGTCGGTTTAACCCGATGGTTCAAAAAACTGGAATCCGTATTTAAAATCAGTGGTTGTGCGGAAGGGGATTGGACAAAGTATGCTTCATGCACATTACAGGATGGTGCACTTACATGGTGAAAAAACTATGTAAAAGCTGTAGGGGGCGATGAAGCATATGATACTCCTTGGGAGGAATTGAAAAATATGCTAATCAACAAATACTGCCCAAGGAATGAGGTTAGGAAGATGGAAGCCGAGTTACGAAATCTGAAAGTTGTCGGAACGAAACTTACCAACTATAACAGGCGATTCATGGAATTAACCTTGTTATGTCCTGAATTGGTACCAACGGAAGAGCGAAAGATTGAATTGTACAAAGATGGTCTGCCAAAGAACATCAAGGCCAATGTTACAGCATCCAAACCCAAGACAATTCATGAAGCTATCACCATGGCAAACGAGCTAATGGATCAGATTATCCTGGATAAGAACGCATCAAATACAGATGCCAAGGTATCGGATAACAAAAGAAAGTGGGATGGAAACCGTGATCGAGGTCACCAGCAACAATCTCTCAAGAAACAAGAAATCACGCAAGGTGCGGGTAGTGGTTCAAGCTAGGGTTACAAAGGGCGTAATACCTTATGTAACAAATGCCACAAACATCACACTGGTTTTTGTAATGTGGTGTGCAACAAATATAATCGAAGGGGTCATCTTACTGAAGATTGTTGGGTTCCTGTTACAAATACAAATGGCACCAAGACTCCTGCCACCAATGCAAATAGAACTGCCCTGGCTACTGTTACTTGTTACGGGTGTAGGAAACAGGGTCATATTAAGAGCCAGTGCCCGAATCCAGAGAAGAATAACGGACCTGCACGGGGAAGAGCATTTGTTATTAATGCTAGAGAGGCGTGTGAAGACCCGAAGCTTGTTACAGGTACGTTTACCATTAATGACTTATCAGCATCTATTATATTTGATACTGGTGCCGATAGAAGTTACATGTGTAGAGACTTTTATGCTAAATTGAATTGTTCATCATTACCTCTAGATGCTAAGTACATGATTGAGTTAGCTAATGGTAAACTAATTAAAGCCGATAAAATTTGCCGTGATTGTAAAATAAATTTAGCCGGAGAGACGTTTAAAATTGATTTGATTCTCGCAGAATTAGGAAGTTTTGATGTAATAGTCGGCATGGACTGGATGTCCAAAATAGGAGCTGAAGTTTTGTGTGCTAAGAATGCAATTCGCATTCCCCTTAAGGATAAAACGGCAGTAATGATTTATGGAGAGAAGGGTAACTCAAAGCTAAAACTCATTAGCTGCTTGAAAGTCCAAAAGTGCTTGAAGAAAGGGTGATATGCTATCCTAGAACATGTTAATAAAGTCGAAACGAAGGAAAAATAGAAGAGCATCAATGACGTACCTGTGGCAAGAGATTTTCCTGAAGTCTTTCCGGAAGAGTTGCCGGGATTACCTCCATTTAGATCTGTAGAATTTCAAATAGATCTAGTACCAGGAGCTTCACCAGCGGCTCGTGCTCCATACAAACTTGCACCATCTAAGATGAAAGAGTTACAAAGCCAGTTACAAGAATTACTGGACCGTGGATTCATTCGACCGAGCACTTCATCGTGGGGAGCTCCGATTTTATTCGTCAAGAAAAAAGATGGATCCTTCCAAATGTGTATAGATTACCGCGAATTAAACAAGTTAACTATCAAGAATCGGTACCCATTACGGAGAATTGATGACTTGTTTGATCAGCTACAAGGATCACGTGTTTACTCCAAAATCAATCTAAGATCGGGATATCATCAGTTGCGTGTCAAAGAAGAAGATATTCTGAAAACCGCATTTCGGACACGCTATGGTCATTATGAACATAGTTTAGTTAATTCTAAACTTGTTCGCAAACAAAGTTAATCCTTCTAACATAACTTTTAAAATCCACTAAACACATGTTCTATATCTATATGATATGCTAACTTAATGATTTAAAACCTGTAAACACGAAGAACACCGTAAAACCGGACATAAGCCGTCGTAGTAAAACCTGTGGCTGTTTTGGGTTGGATAATTAAAAATTATGATAAACTTTGATTTAAAAGTTGTTATTCTGAGAAAATTATATTTCTTATGAACATGAAACTATATCCAAAAATCATGGTTAAACTCAAAGTGAAAGTATGTTTTTCAAAATGGTCATCAAGATGTCGTTTTTCGACGGAAATGACTACCTCTTTCAAATATGACTTGTAACCTGTAACTCCAACTATAAACCACTACTTTTTCAGTTTAGTTCTAAATACTACAGTTCATTATGAAATCATAGCAATTTGATTCACTTTAAACGGAGTTGTATTGAATATTTGGCGAGCAAAACAAAATCTGCTAAAATTAACGTTGTATGGACGAAATTTATATTGTAAAAACTATATTAACCATATTCTTGCTAACTTTTCCTATATATATTTGGACATGTTATCATTAGTATAACAAAATATTATAATCTTAGTTAATTCTGAGATTGTATATATATATAATAATCTTGGTACATTCCATGACAATAAGTATACAATATGTTTTGATAAATCCTAAGACAATAAGTATACAATACGTTTTGATAAATTCTAAGACAATATGTATATAATACGTCTCTAGGTTGATGCAAAGACAATATGTATACAATATGTCGTGGGGTAATTCTAAGATTATATATACCGATTATTGGACTGTTGGACATTTTGGACTATTTTGGACTACTAACAAAGGACTACTAACATAAAAATGTTAAAAATTAATATATAAGTATTCTATGAACTTGTTTTATTTTATTCACATGTCGTATTATTATCTGAATCATTATTATTGTTATAGGTTCGTGAATCCAAGGACGACGACCATATTTTTAATAAGCTGAAAACTTATTATTAATATACTTTTACTACCGTGAGTATATAGTCCCATTTTTAAACTCTAAAAATATATTGAGATGAGAATACATGCATTTTATGTTTTACGCCATGGACGCAAGTACTTAAAATATATTCTACGTTGAGTTGTACCACATTGCATATCTTCCCTAATAGCTTGGTAACTAATATTTACATGTTGTAAGAACATGTAAGCGCGAATCCTATTGATAGATCTATCGGGTTTGACAACTCCAACCGGGCTAGTCGCTCTAGTATCGTAAATGGTTGCATAGTACTTCGTGTTTACTACACTTGGTACAGTGTAGGGAGATTTCATAATAAAGGGAATATGCTACATTTATGGTTAAGTATGGTTACCGAAGCGCTCAACAACTTATAGAATATATTTATTGAAATATTTATAACTATGAAATCTTGTGGTCTATATTTATATCGATGCTAGCTTTAAACCTATATATCTCACCAACCTTTGTGTTGACTGTTTAAGCATGTTTATTCTCAGGTCCTTAAGAAAGTCTTCCTCTGTTGCATTATCTGAGCAAGCTGTACATGGAGTCTCATGCTTTTGTTTAAATGAAGTGTTGCATTCAATAAAACCTTTGTCATGTATTATATTCGACTGTTATGTCACGTGTGTAGTATTTAGAAACCGATGTATTATGGGGATTATTTCTTAAATAATCGCCCACTTGTTTAAAACATGCATTATGTATAATAAGGTTGTGTATTTTTATGAAACGAATGCAATATTTTCTAAAATGTATCATATAGAGGTCAAATACCTCGCTATGGGACCAATGAATAACGTACTGCGTTTATAGTAATATGGACGAGTCGTTTCACAATCATAAATAGTATTTGATAGAAAGTAATAATAATATAATAATAAAATCTTAAATCAATATCTTGTGTAGTAAAGCCATCAGGGGGTTTGTCCATATTCAGTCGACGTTCATATTTTACGGATATTATCTCGTACACCGTTGTTAATCAGTGGTAGATAAAAGTCTTCGGAAAATTCTCAATTTTTTTTATATTAATTATCTTTATTTATTTTAGTCATTACGGTAAAAAATAGTCATTAATTATTTGATAAAAATTAAATCAACTGTCCGTGCTTGGTCCTGGGTAAAATATAAAAAGTGTTAAAATTTATTATTTAGCTTCTAAATATATTGTTAATAGGCCTATGATTCATATAACTCATTTTTCGATCACCGTTTATTTTAAAATTATATAAGTTTGAATTTAGACTTGTCTAATATCAATCGGATCATCAAACGAGCATTACAATCATTTAATATTTCAAATTATATTTCCAATTATTATTTATATATATACACACATATCTATTTACAAATAGTTGTTCGTGAATCTTCGGGAATTGTCAAATGTCAAATGGATTCATAAAAATAGTTCAAAAATTTTGAGACTCAACATTACAGACTTTGCTTATCGTGTCGAATTCATATAAAGATTAAGTTTAAATTTAGTCAGAAATTTCCGGGTCGTCACATCTACCCGAAGTACTGAAAGCTCTAGTGTATTCAATTCAACCCGAATTTTCATTAGCTTCAACTTCCTTTGAGCTCCCACTCAAACAAGATCCCTCAACAATTCCGAAAAGCATTAGAATGTTAGGACTTTTGACATCCACAAAATCACCTAGCCATTCATCCTTAGGAACTTCAACCATATACATGATTCTCCTTTTAAACCCGCGAGCAACCACATAATCTCCCTTAAACACTACCCACTTTTGATCTCCAAATAGGATATGACAGTTATCGTCATCCAATTACCCAACCAAAATTAACTAACTCTTGAGCTTTGGAATGAACCACACATTCCTCAAGATCCAATCATAATTCAAGTGTCTAACTACGAGATCACCAATACCCACAATATCAAGTGTACACCCATTCGCAACTCGAACCTTACCGGAGTATTCCTTAAAGTTCACCATCTCGTTCATGTATGGGGTAACATGATACGAGGCACCCGAATCTAAAACCCAAGATTCGTCAAGAACCTCTTTTTGGCACATCAACGCATCTTCGATCACCATAGTTGATACGATCTCACCCGACTTAGGACTCGGGCATTTTGACTTATAGTGACCAACTTGTTAACAATTCCAACACACAACGTTCTTGCTCCTTGACGGACTTCTTGACCTAGCTCTTCCCCGACTAACACTTAGAACCGAACCTGAACTTCCATTCGAATATTTTCTACGAATACCTTCGCTAAGAATCAAATCCCGGATTCCTTCAAAAGTTAACTTAGTAGTTCCAGATGAACCACTAAACGCCGTAACCGTACCGGCCCAACTATCGTGCAACGAAGATAGCAAAAACAACGCCTCAAGCTCATCATCGAATTTAGTTCTCACCGACGCGATGTTGTAAGCAACGTTCTTGGCCAGAGAAATTCAAACAACTCCTAGGGCTTGCCTATCCAACAACTCCCACTCGCATTGAGTCATCTCTTTCGGTTTAACACCCTTCAACGGTTGGTAAAACTTCTTTTGATAGAGCACATCTTTAAATTTTTATCTTCCAAAAGCTAAAATCATTCCCATCAAACTTATCAATCTTCACATCACTCTTTTTCGCCATTGTTCCCGTGAAACCGAACCGAAGCTCTTGACACCACTTGTAAGGATCGTATAGCCCAAACACAATGTCCTGCAATACAAGCCCAAGAGTCCATCTTTTTCTAAAATCAATTGGTGATAGAATGACTTCCCCTTAGACTTATATACATACATTTGTTTTATCCCATGACCGATGTGGGACTTTGGTTTGCACCCTAACACATCATTCTTTATCTTAAAGACTTTATACATTCGCATTTTGAAATTATTTACTTTAAATAATGTCATGGGTTATTTACTTTTGTCGTTGGTATTAAATTATTTTGGTTTACTTTACATTTAAGGTCAACATTTTAATAAAATAAATGCGAATGCTTTTCGATTAACGTCTCATACAGAAGGCGTGACCGTTAACTGTGGAATCGGAGGTTAATACACCGTTAGTGGATTCTGACGGGGTATTACACTTTGGTTGTTCAAGTGACGTGGGTCATGTTTCATCTTAGTTTTTGGTTCGTTTTGTAATACCTTTTTCTTAATAAAATTTTGTTGGGTATAATCCTTTATTTTTAAAAAATCCTTATCGTCTACTCTATATATATATATTTTAATTATAAAAGTGTCGGTTGATGAAATCGTATAAACCCAGATACTTTGTAAATAGGTTTACAAATTGTGAATATGTGGAAAGATAAATGTATTACTCCGTATCTTGAAAACTATAAGTAAAGGTATATAGTAAAGGTATATAGTAAAGGTATATATATTCAATTCCCTTAATAAAAGTAACATAAACACATCGTTACGGTTCGAATAAACGCGCGGATGATGACGTGTTTGAAAAAAAAAAGTGTGTTACACGACCTTAATATATAGTAGCTTATCATTTAATGACGGGTTAAAGCAAACAGCTTATTAAAAAGTGTGTTTTCTTTGGAATCTACTTTTTAAACTAAGAAGCAAAAACATTATCCCTAAATCTAGTTTGATACTTATATAATAAGGTCTTCCCTTTTCATTCTTATAGTATTACCAAGGATCTTTCTTTACAAAATTTAATCAAGCAATTCATTTTCCTCTTTTAATTATCTAAAATTTATGAAAAAATAGATAAGGATGTTTGAACATGAACACCCATTGAGTCTCATTGATTTGTGGTCAAAACATACAATAAACTATGAAGAAGAGAGTGATGAAGATGATGATGATGAGAAGGATTTTGTTACAAAACCCGACTTTAAATGTGAATGTGAACAATGTGGCGAAACAATCCATTGGTATCATAGATATTACTACAAATGTGATCATTGTCCTCTCTATCGTCACTATGCTATTCACAAGTTTTGTGGAGAGCTTCCGAAAACGATGGAACACCCTTCCCACGTATCTCATAATCTTATTCTCCATAAACCATATCTTGAATCATGGGACTTGTGGTCCTGCGATATTTGTAAAAAATTTTATTTTGGTTCCAAGCTTCGATATTATTGTCATGTCTGTAGTTTTATTATTGACATCAAGTGTGCTACAAAATGTTTAAGAATCAATCTCATACATCACCCTAGCCATGTACACCCACTTGCAAGCATTGCTGGAGGCAAACAAATATTATGCGAGTGTGGTGCATGTGGAACGGAACATAAAGGTGTGTTCTATCAATGTTTCATTTGTTCTTCTAGCCCGTCGATACACAATGATTGTGTGTTTCTACCTAAAAGGTTGCTTATTGAAAAAACTACAGATGATCGTTTCACCCATACTCACCCACTCACTCTTGCGTATTCCTTTTCAAAATCATATCAATTTCCTAAAAATATTCCCAAGTGTAGGGTATGTGATCTAGATTTTAGTGACAACAATTGGATTTATAAATGCGACAAGTGTAGATACTATACTCATCTTAATTGTGCAACAAACAGACGCGAGTCCTTCATGTCCATCCTAACCTCTCCAGGTAATAAAATATATCTATCTATATATATATAGATGAACTACTTTACATTTATTGAATTTTTTTCAAATCAGAATCTTTTTTTTTTTTACAAACTAAATTCAAATCAAATCAAGATAGAAATCAATATTGACTTTATCGAGAAATTTTGAATTTTATGTTACCATTTTGGCCTAGTTGCCGTTTATTTTACTTTACTATGATGCATGGTGTATCTATAATAAATAAATTGATTCATTAATAATAGGTATGGAAAAACTCGTCAAAAATTATGATGATGATGAGTATCCGGATCTTTTTCAACTTCCATTTCCTAATGAATCGTATAGTTTACTAAAACACTTGTTCTATAAAGATACTCCATCGATGACGTTCGGAACTAACGATGTAATCAAAAAACATGTTAGTCATGAACATCCACTAATTCTAGTGAATGTTACGGAGCCAACCCTATATTCAAGAGGTAAAAAGGTTTCATATTATAACCCAAAGAAAAAGATTCAACTTTTATGCAATGGATGTGCGAAACCAATCACGGGTCCACCGTTTTACATGTGCGCCAAAGAGGATCAAAATTGTGACTTTGTACTCCATGAGTGGTGCACCCGACTTCCGGTCGAAGTGATCGACCACCCTGGTCACCGGCATCCCCTGATTTACTATCCAAATATCCCTTCCAAGGTTCTTAAAGTTTTCAAATGTGCTATGTGCAATTTACCTAGTAATGGATTTGTTTATTGTTGTGTCCTATGTGATTACTATGTGGATGTTTTTTGTGCATTCATACCCAAAAATATCACCCACAAGGCTCACCAAAATCACCTCCTTCTCCTTTCTAGAGTTGATGCAAAAAAGGTTCAATGTCGAATGTGTAAGTGGCATTTTTTCGGATTTGCATTCAAATGTGACGTTTGCAATATTCATCTACATCCCAAATGTGCTTTATTAGTGAGCGAGACAATTGAACACCCGTATGACAAACACCCAATGAAGTTGAGTTACTCTCCAATTGAGAACCATAAGAGTGATTACTTTTGTGAAATTTGTGAAACACCTTATTTCGATGCTCAAACAGTCTTCTATCATTGTGACGTGTGTTCAATCTGCACATGTGGATTGTGCGCCATCAATTCTTCAACCAGAAACATACACGCTACATCACAATTCAGAGTTTTTAAATGTAAAGTTTGGGGGAATTTATAACGCGGCTCACGTTCATGAGCACCCTCTTTCATTTGCTCCAGAAAGAATGAGAGAGTGCAATCATTGTCGTAGCATAATATATTTGGACATGATACTTAAATGTCTACAATGTAAGTTTGCAATTCATTTAGCGTGTTTTTTAGAAATCTATGCCCGTAAAGCATGCCAATAAGATAAATTGTAGACTTATAATTTGTGATTGTAATGTAATGATATTAATTAATTATTGATTTTTTTAATGACGGCCTCTAGAGTTCTCGTTAATGTGTATAAAAGACTTAGGTGTTGTTTGTTTTTTAAGATGTTTTTGTTTAAAGATCTTCGGAAGGTATGTGTGTTGAAAATTGAAGATCTATACAATAAAATTAAAACTTTTCTCTTGTTCAATAATGACTGTATTATCAAAATTTATTCCTCTTATTTGATTCCTTATTAAACCATTATTATCAAAATATAGATAAACATGTTGGCTTGATTATTACTGTTAAAAAAATAAATAAATATAATGAATAAACATTAATACAGTAAACAATTGCAGAAAGCTCAAAAATATGATAATAAACGGTAGTAATATAAACAATCATTCATATTCATAATATTCAATTACAAAATTTAAAACCTTCGTTCCACCTCCAATATCAATAGTGCTTTGTTACTCTATTTTTTTCATGTTAAGCAACATGCAATAAATCTGGGAATATCGTAGTAAATCTGAAGATTTTGAAGGAGAATGTAACGAAGAATTCGAAGAAGATTCGGTTCACCACCATCCCCGGCCAGATTTGAACGGGTTTTCGATCTCGGTTTTCTAACTACAAAAAAATACCTCAAACCCTTACAAATGGGTTTTCGATCTGGGTTTATAACGGGTTTCGATGATTCGATCTGGCTTTTCACCATCGATTTTGTCACTGTTATTGGTGATGAAATAGCTCAAACCAGAAAAAGATTGAGATGTTTTTAAAATCGGAGAATCATTCATCGTAAGGCTTTTCTTTTTTTACCTTATTTGTTTCATCTTAGTTTTTCTCAAGGGTTTTGATCCCTTACACAGATCAAACAAAGGGAGTCGTGTCACCGGAGATGGTGTCGCTGGAGATGGTGATGCTGGTGCTGAGGTGAGTAGGTGGTTGGAGAAGGGTTAGAAGACAAGATATAAGGTTGGAAGAGTTATTAAAATGTCTTATAAATTTTGAAGCTATGTTTTAGAGCTTCTAACTGAAAGACATATGAAGCACTTATTCCGTTATGTCTTCGGAAAAAACAAACCATCTTAAATGAAATTGTCGGCCCGCCCGCCCGCTCGTAGACATAAGACCTAATAGAGTCTTTAATAAATAAATAAAAAACAAACAACACCTTATCCATAGCTGTTACCATTGACTTTGAAATGTCAGTTATTGAATTTTAAAAGCTTTCTATGCACCTTAATGAAAGCATTATGGACTATCGTTACAAAAATCCATTAATTTATTACAACAGTTTGGATATATATATATATATATATATATATATATATATATATATATATATATATATATATATATATATATATATATATATATATATATATATATATATATATATATATATATATATTGACTTTGATATAAGTGCATTGTATTGTAATCGTCCTTCAAAAGCTAAACTAATGGATTAATCTGATATTTTTATGTTGTAACTAAAATAAACAATGCAAGATACTGGTTAGTCACAACTTTCACATTTGTAAGTGTTGGGTTTCTGTGCAAGGAACAGCATATTCGGAATCAAATGCGTATACACCTGGATGACTCAATTGTTGGCGCGTGATAGATTAAAACCTGATAAATGTAGCTTACAAGTAATTTGCCCTCGAGCGCATAGTCTTAAAAATATTCTCCGAATAATTAATTAACTAAAATGCTAACTAAAAACTGGAAATTAAAAGTATTTGAGTGCGTTGTGATGAAATATTTTTTTTATATGAGGATCAAATGGCCTTATTTATGGATCTGAGTCAGGTGGACAGACAATTCAAGATGGACATTCAAATGATAAGGGGTCGTTCACCAGGCCATTCACCAACCCGTTACGGTCGTTCAGCATGATCATTAAAGGCAGGCTATTCACCACGGCCATTCAAATGGCAAAGGGTCGTTCAGGCCATTTGTCTTGTTTTGGCCTGTGTACGAGATCATAACTTGGTCACCGAGGTCGTAACTTATTTTCACCGTTTTCGCTTTACATTTTTCGTTTTACACCAGTTTTTCTTCGATTCTTTTTGCATCGCCTTCATAATCACTTGATCTATCAAATAAAACAAATAAATGCTAAAATCTTCGATAATGGGGTTAATATTGGTCGTAACTTGATTTTCACCGTTTTCGCTCTAATTTTTCCCTTTACACGCGTTTTTCTTCGATTCTTTTTGCATCGCCTTCATAATCACTTGATCTATCAAATAAAGCAAATAAATGCTAAAATTTTCGATAAAGTTAATTACTAGGGGTAGAAACGTGACTCTTTATATGATATCACACATCCATAAACCAACGATTTCTTAATCATTTTCTTTCTTTTTTCTTCATCTTTTGGCACAAGCCAAAACTACTGCTTAATGATTCTTCATAGATTGAATCGCCGGATCCATTCAATTAGAGGCTACATGTAGCTTTGTATCGGCTAACAACGCCTCTCAGATCTCCCGCCTCATTCTACCATATAGGCTAACGATAAACAATGACTCCACTGAACAAATTTTACAATTTTCGTCATATTGTGCTCTCTAAAGAACTCTTCTCAAAATATCACTCAAAGGTGATGAGTTGGAATATCATTCTAATTCAACCTAACGATTCTTGTGGTTCCAGAGGATCCAACTACATGAGAACCAAGAATGGAGAGCTTTCCCTTTAGTCTATTAACTCTTTGGACTTTTTTTGTTGAACAACATCTTGGGATCACCTAGGGAGACTAAACCAACCACGCGTTCATCTCCCGCAGTTGTATAACCCGCCCTCAACTGCTGCCCAGGTGGATACCCGGCCCAATCTGAGGGCATGTGTAAAGACCCGTCCTAATCCATCCGGACGAAGTCCATATCGATTATAAACGATTCACAACAGTTGATTACATCGAAAGGTACTTGACCACTATATGATACATTTTACAAACATTGCATTCGTTTTTGAAAAGACAATCTTTCATTTCATCGAAAGTTGACGGCATGCATACCATTTTATAATATATCTAACTATAATTGACTTAATAATAATCTTGATGAACTCAACGACCCGAATGCAACGTCTTTTGAAATATGTCATGAATGACTCCAAGTAATATCTTTAAAATGAGCAATTGCACAGCGGAAGACTTCTTTCATACCTGAGAATAAACATGCTTTAAAGTGTCAACCAAAAGGTTGGTGAGTTCATTAGTTTAACATAAATAATCATTTCATAATTTTAATAGACCACAAGATTTCATATTTCCATTTCTCATAAACATACGTCCCATGCATAGAGACAAAATATCATTCATATGGATTGAACACCTGGTAACCGACATTCACAATATGCATATAAGAATATCCCCATCATTCCGGGATCCTCCTTCGGACATGATATAAATTTCGAAGTACTAAAGCATCCGGTACTTTGGATGGGGCTTGTTAGGCCCGATAGATCTATCTTTAGGATTCGCGTCAATTAGGGTGTCTGTTTCCTAATTCTTAGATTACCAGACTTAATAAAAAGGGGCATATTCAATTTCGATCATTCACCCATATAATGTAGTTTCAATTACTTGTGTCTATTTCGTAAAACATTTATAAAAATTGCGCATGTATTCACAGCCCAAAAATATAAAGAGTAAAAAGGCAAATGAAACTCACACATATAAATATTGTAAAACGGTTAATAAAGCATTTGCATGTATTCTCAGCTCAAAAATGTAATGAGTAAAAAGGGAGCAAATGAACTCACACATATAAATATTGTAAAACAGTTAATAAAGCATTTGCATGTATTCTCAGCTCAAAAATGTAATGAGTAAAAAGGGAGCAAATGAACTCACCTAATGTATTTTGTAGTAAAAATACATATGACTATATTGAACAATGCAGGGTTGGCCTCGGATTCACGAACCTATATCATTTGTGTATATTAATACATATAATCGTA
The DNA here is from genome assembly GCF_046630445.1 of Rutidosis leptorrhynchoides. NCBI lineage: Eukaryota > Viridiplantae > Streptophyta > Magnoliopsida > Asterales > Asteraceae > Rutidosis > Rutidosis leptorrhynchoides. The sequence continues at coordinate 62,127,793 of NC_092340.1, read as the reverse complement.
ATAAACAATTTTATATATATATATATATAGTTATGTATTAAGATTTACTATTTATATATATGATTTAATTTAAAATATAATTATATATTATTTGTAACTTATTTATAATAACATTTTATTTAACAAGATAGTATTTAATATTAATATAGGTGTACAATATATTTTTACATAATTGTCCTTTATTTATTAAAGTACTATTTTTAATACTAACATAGTGACAATAATAATAATGATAATAATAATAATAATAATTTTAATCATAATACTACTAATAATAACCTTAATGATAATATTTAATAATAATACTCATAATAATAATAATAATAATAATAATAATAATAATAATAATAATAATAATAATAATAATAATAATAATAATAATAATAATAATAATAATAATAATAATAATAATAATAGTAATAATAATACTAATAATAATAATAATAATAATAGTAATAATAATAATAATAATAATAATAATAATAATAATAATAATAATAATAATAATAATAATAATAATAATAATAATAATAATAATAATAATAATAATAATAATAATAATGGTAAATATAATACTACCTCAAAGAAGTAGCTCTTAGAAAAATGCTCAAGTCCGGGTTTGAACCCGCTACGTCCCGCTAACTCAATACAACCCATAGCCATTACTCTAACTTCTTTCTTTCTGAAATTATTATCACTTTGCTTATATTTAATTCGATTTCCGTTATCTTCATCTTATGTTATCATTAACCTATATCATCATAACACTACTACAATCATCATCAATACATCACCATTTTTCTCGTCATCCGTATATCATACCCATCATCACTCCATCCTTATCATAATCATATTCCTAACCTAAACTCATCATAATACCACGATCATCTTCTTCGCTTTCAAATCGTTATCATCATATCATATTCATGTAACATCATCATCAACATCATCAGCTTACCATTATCATCAACATCACTTAACATCGTCCTCATCATCGTCTAATATCACACATCATCGTGGTTAATTAACAACATCATATCCATGATCATATATCATCTTTATCGTACACATCACCTAATCATCATTATACTAAGCACCAATGACATCTTTAGCTAAAAAGCTTTTGTTATTTAATTCATAATAAAGAAAATTGATGGGTTTCTTTCCCTTGGTCCCCCACGAAAATATATAAAAATATATATGGACGTATGCAGCAACCTAAATCAACTAATTCACAAACATTTCATTTAAACTACTAAATTTAAACAATGCTCAATTTGTCTTTTCTGTTTTGGTCCATTTGTAAAAGTCACGATCCACTAACACTTTAATATCATTACCACAATTCTTTAATCAACTTGCAGCAAGGGTCGTCCATTAAGAATAAAACAATCACTAGTCACCAAATCTTGTTTTACATTTCAGTTTTAAAATACAAAAAAAAAAAAAAAAAAAAAAAAAAAAAAAAAACTCAAGTGTGGTAGTAACAAATTGCGAGGAATAGAATTGAAGCAGGTAGCAGGATTAACTAGTAACAAGATAATAGGTTTGGTTGTGGGTTCGTGATTGAGCAGAAAACACAAAAAAAAAAATACACCAAGTTGTTTTATAATGAAAAGAAATCAAACGTTACCGATATGAGTTTGAGCAGAATAATTGTGATTAAGATGGTGTTTGTGATTGGAATAGAACCCAGAAAATAGAAGCAACACAGTATCGTTTGATGATAATGGTTCGATGGTGGTTTAATGTTTTCAACGATGGCTATGGTGGCGTAAGGTGGGTGTGTTTGTTAATGGTTATATGGTTTGGTGTTGGGTGTTCGTTCCTCAACATCAATTTAAACGATAGTAACTAAAACAAGTGAGTTCGTGTTGGATTCTTGAGGTGGTTTACGTTGGTTATAGTGGTGGATGATTAGAAAACAGAAGTATAAGCAATGGTATTTAACGGCCATGATGATGGTGTTCACAATTAACACAGAAAAACAGTGATCGTTGCAAGTTACATGGGTTGTTTGGATTGTGGCCTGCAGAATCAAGAAGGAATAGCAGTTGTTAAGGAGTTCTATGATTGGTAGTGATAATGTGAATTTGTATGATATTAATTATCAAGTGGAAGGATTGATATCTAGCCAAATTGAACTCGACAATCCAGCATCGTTCGTACATAAAGAAATAAAATAAAATAAAAAGCTGAAGGAGGTTGGTAATTGAATTTTGGATTGTTCTCATAGTTAGATAGTGATTTTGTACTAGTTTTGATACATAAAGCAAGAATCACTATAGTCCGAAGAATACTATCGTGCTGTATATACCTATACGTATTTATATGGAACACAGAATACGGTTGCTGTATATATGTATTTATATATAACTATGCTTGTATAAATGTATATCGATTATTCCTATATCTGTGTATTAAATTTATACAAAAAAAAACATAATAATATTAATTATACATATATTAATTTTTAATATTAATTTTGTTAATAATATTGGAACTAATAATAATAATAATAATATTGCCAAAAATAATGATAATAATATCAATAATATTAATAACAATAATCAAATTTCATATATATTAAGAATAATAATAATAATAATAATAATAATAATAATAATAATAATAATAATAATAATAATAATAATAATAATAATAATAATTATAATAATAATAATAATAAGTAACCATGATAATAATGAAAATGATAACAATATTAATCATAATATTTATAACTCTTAATAATAATTACATTAATAATAATTATAATACTAATACTTAATAACAACAATTATAATAACTGATAATACATAAATTACAATTATAATATATTCAATAAACTAATATAGGTATTGAGATTAGTATTGTATTAGTAATTAATAATGAAAGTTATTATGTTAACTATATTCTTAACTTGTATTTACATTTAATATATACAACTTATTTACTTTATATCTTATAGTATTTATTAAATTTTAATGTTTAAATTATATTTTATAATTTCTATTTATTATACATATACTCACATTTATATATATATACATATTTATTTACAAACAATTGTTCGTGAATCGTCGGGATTAGTCAAAGGTCAAATGTATACATGAACACAGTTCAAAGTTTTTGAAATTCAGTTTAACAGACTTTGCTTATCGTGTCGAAAATATATAAAGATGAAATTCAAATTTAGTCGAAAATTCTCGGGTCGTCACAGTACCTACCCGTTAAAGAAATTTCATCCCAAAATTTGAGTGAGGTGGTCATGGTTAACAATAAAAATGTTTCCATGACGAATATGAGTTGATAAGATAGAATTTTATCATCATTGAGTACCACCGATAAAACAATTCGATTATTCGAAGCGTACGAGTGAAGTTATCACAAAAGAGTGAAAAGTTTCGTCTTATCTTTTGACGTAGTCACGATTGAATTTAGAAAATAAGGCGCGTCTTAAACTTTTGACGTTGTCTTGGTTGAATTTCGGAATTCAAGGGATTTAAAGAAATCTTTGAAATCTGAGTGAGATCTGATTCTTCGGTGAATAAGGAGATTAAGAGTTCTTCAATTAAATGCGATGATCTGCCTCGATTGCTCTGTCGAATATTTCCATTATAAATTCACTTTCTTCGTTTCATTAATTTTCACCACTTCTATACTCACTTCCCAAATTCAAAAGATTGTGAAAATGCTTAATCCAGTTCTGATCCTTGTCCTCATCCTTACTATCGCAACAATCATTCTCCTTTTCCAACTTCCACCAGAGGAATCTGCTTTCTTCTACTTCGCCCTTGGGGTTATAGTGTTTCTAATTCTCCCATGTCTTTATGTTGCGATAAACATTGATATACACGGTTTGTAATTTATGTGTTGTTATCGGGCTTTATATTCTCCCTTATATTTCGAAGCTCTATGCTTTTGGTTTTCTCTTCCCGACTTCAAGTCAAGCGAATAAGGGTTCAGAATTTGTAGGTATAGAGTTTCGAATAATTATAATGTTCTAAGCAGGAAAGAACGTGATAGCACGATTTGATTTTCAAATTTATCAATATCACGGACGATAGAACCATCAAGAATACATTTTCTTGATATGTTCAGGAGTTAAGTAGAATAAAAGAGTTATGTAACATGGCACATGATGCTGGTATGATCTACTGTGAACCATCATCACGTTTCATTAGAAACTCAGCATGACTTACTGTAATATAATCACGTTGGCCAAGCGTCATTATATTATACTAACCCATGCTTCAATTCCCAACACTTCTCCACAATTCATTCATAATTTATACTTAGATTTTACAGAAGTTTCTAATATAATGAAATACAGAAAATACGAAGAGGTAGATAATTTCGGACAAGAATATTTATGAAAATATCCTCAAAAATATCGAAGATATTTATGATGATATTTTAGAATTTCTAAGTTCGAAGGTTGATGAAGAAAAATTTTCCGCATGATTTTTGCATGACTTCGGAGCAAGATATACGCTGAAGACTTCATTGGATACAGAATTACCTGGATTCTTTGAATATAGGGTTTGGTCCTTGTATTTGACCTTGGTCTCCTTCATGGTTAGCTCAATCCGTTTTTTTTTTAGTACCACATTTTCTATCGAGCGTTCCTAATACTCCATTCTTTATCATCAAACTCTTGGCCATTTAGACCATCTACACTTTTGTTGTTTCCTCTGCATTTAATGATACCATATCTGAATCATCGGTTATCAATCTGAGGTGGTTTCAAGAGAATTGTGTTTTTAGATGATTAAACGCTGATGGTAATATGGTGGTATATAAAAGGTTCCCCGGTAACAATAAAGAGAATGCATATATATCAAAGTTATAATAAGGTTGTTTCGAACGAAAAGTCGAAGTTGATTTGTTGGAGCTGTGACAAAACTGGCTATCTTGAACAGGAGTTGCAAAGTTATTTTCGGTAATAACAACACCAAAGGAATTAGCACAGCTACGTGTTGAACGGTTACTCAGTTTCCGAGAGTTTTTCAAGTGCATAACTATATGCATCAATCTCTTCTTACGTAGATGAAGTGCGATTGGTTCATCCGCTCGATTTGAGGTGTTTTCAAGAATCACGAAAGGTTTGAACGCAGATTGTAATCGTCGAGATACAATGAGGTTTAAGATTAAATCAAGTGGCAAACTTGAAGAATTGTTTAGTTTCATATGTTATAATCAATATTTTAATTCATTTTAATTGTCCAATGTTAGCAGTCCATAGTCTATAGTCCACAGTTACTAATTCAATAATTCATATATAGTTTATGATATTCAAATTTATTAATATGTATCGTGACCCGTGTACATGTCTCAAACTCGATCACAACTCAAAGTATATATATTATTATAGAATCAACCTCAACCCTGTATAGCTATCTCCAGCATTACTGCATATAGAGTGTCTATGGTTATTCCAAATAATATATATAGATGCGTCGATATGATATGTCAAAACCTTGTATATGTGTCCCGATATTTAAAGTGCGTAAAATAAATAACAGAAATTAAATGACGATAAATAAAGTGCGTAAAGTAAATAACAGAAATTAAATGACGATAAATAAAATTGCGATAATTAAATTGCGATAACTGAAATGTATTCAGTTAGCTATGAACAGTTAGCTAGAAACAGTTAGAGTGGATTCTTAACAAAATTATTCATAGTTAATTTGTTTGTTTCTGTCAAATTTTTATTTCATCAAATGTGTTCTTCATTATGCCACTTGTTGGATTCTGATAGGTCAAAATTCAAACATGAAATTGAATGAAAATAGTTATTCTGCAGTGAACAGATTCGTATATCTGTAGATGTAAGTAGGATAGTAAATGACTGTTGAATCAGATTGGAAGAATGTACAGTGTAACTTATTAATGTGAAATCTAAATATTTCTAGGGTATTACCTACCTGTTAAAATATTCTTACCATTAACAGTTTGTACAAAAGAATTTTTAATTACAATCTTTATGAAAATATATATATATATATATATATATATATATATATATATATATATATATATATATATATATATATATATTTTCTTCAGATGTAATTATGGATTTAATGAGTCAATATGATATTAAACTCATTTAATTTATTGTTAGAACTAGAATACATAATCTCTAAAACATTAGAGATTACACAATCGCTAGGTAGAACGAAGATAATTGATGTAGAACGATATGTAGAATGATGATTATACTCGAGGTACAGAATGGGATGCTGAGGCGTGTGTTGTTGATGGTACGGTGCTATTGCTAGTGGTCCTGTTAATGTCGGTGATGTTGCTGAAGCTGGTAAGTTTTGCACCATATTTTCCAAATTGATTACTCGAGCGCGAAGTTTGTTGACTTCTTCCATTATTCTGGAATGATTGTCAGTCGGAACTAGCGGCTGAATAAAGTTTAGAATTTTGGATAGAATATAATCGTGACAAGCTACTCTAGAAATCAGGCTGAAAATGGTGTTTCGGATAGGTTCGCCAGTAAGTGCTTCAGGTTCTTCGCCAAGAGGGAAATTCGGTGGGTGGAAAGGATCACCTTCTTCTTGTCTCCAATGATTAAGTAGATCACGAACCCATCAGATGAATTGAGGATGGCTGATTGATTGATTCATTCTGGTGACACCGCTTTCGGAGCTTAGGTGAATATCCATGTCGGAATAGCTGTCGGAATAACTATCGGAATCGCTATCGAAATCTGAGGGACTCGAACTGGTTGAGGGATTCATCTCGTACGATCAGATGAAGGATTTTCGATAAGAAGTAGATTATAGGATGTAGATTAGTACCCTGCAATACATAATTTACATACGCATATATAATACTAAAATCCCATAAGTTACGGAGGAATCTACGGAAGCTGTCAGGCAAAGGTAACAATAACAGATACGCTAAGATATGAATTTATCTATACACTATCTATGCAATAGAGGCAGTAAGACGTGTCTAGACCTTAAGGATGATAAGCAAATAATTTTCGACACTAAATGATAAACAAAACTTTTGACATGCAGACACGGTCGAAGTCCAGACCCACTAATGCATCTAAACAACTATCAGTTAGACACACTAATGCAAGACCTGGTTCGCTAAGACCACCGCTCTGATACCAACTGTAAAGACCCGTCCTAATCCATCCGAACGAAGTCCATATCGATTATAAACGATTCACAACAGTTGATTACATCGCGAGGTACTTGACCTCTATATGATACATTTTACAAACATTGCATTCGTTTTTGAAAAGACAATCTTTCATTTCATCAAAAGTTGACGGCATGCATACCATTTTATAATATATCTAACTATAATTGACTTAATAATAATCTTGATGAACTCAGCGACTCGAATGCAACGTCTTTTGAAATATGTCATGAATGACTCCAAGTAATATCTTTAAAATGAGCAATTGCACAGCGGAAGACTTCTTTCATACCTGAGAATAAACATGCTTTAAAGTGTCAACCAAAAGGTTAGTGAGTTCATTAGTTTAACATAAATAATCATTTCATAATTTTAATAGACCACAAGATTTCATATTTTCATTTCTCATAAACATACGTCCCATGCATAGAGACAAAATATCATTCATATGGATTGAACACCTGGTAACCTACATTCACAATATGCATATAAGAATATCCCCATCATTCCGGGATCCTCCTTCGGACATGATATAAATTTCGAAGTACTAAAGCATCCGGTACTTTGGATGGGGCTTGTTGGGCCCGATAGATCTATCTTTAGGATTCGCGTCAATTAGGGTGTATGTTCCCTAATTCTTAGATTACCAGACTTAATAAAAAGGGGCATATTCGATTTCGATCATTCACCCATATAATGTAGTTTCAATTACTTGTGTCTATTTCATAAAACATTTATAAAAATTGTGCATGTATTCACAGCCCAAAAATATAAAGAGTAAAAAGGCAAATGAAACTCACACATATAAATATTGTAAAACAGTTAATAAAGCATTTGCATGTATTCTCAGCTCAAAAATGTAATGAGTAAAAAGGGAGCAAATGAACTCACACATATAAATATTGTAAAACAGTTAATAAAGCATTTGCATGTATTCTCAGCTCAAAAATGTAATGAGTAAAAAGGGAGCAAATGAACTCACCTAATGTATTTTGTAGTAAAAATACATATTACTATATTGAACAATGCAGGGTTGGCCTCGGATTCACGAACCTATATCATTTGTGTATATTAATACTGATAGTTAAAGCTAAGGGGTATAAAATACTATTAAATTTTACAAGGAAATACTATTAAATACGATACAATTTTACACAAGATATTTATTTATTTATTGAATGGATATACTTAAACCTTGCTACAACACTTATAGGCAGTGTACCTAATCGTACAGTAGTGTAGTTTTTAGTAAGTCCGGTTCGTTCCACAGGGAATCTTTTTCTCAAAGCTTAACGCTATATTAGTTTAAATTTATAAAAATACAAATATATATATATATAAGTAATATTATTATTATAAAGGGGGGTTTTTACCGTTTAATGACCGGTTTGTCGATTTTAATTCTTTAGTCACAGTTAAAACCAAATGTAAAATATTAAAAAGACTTTAATTTAAAGCGTAAAGTAAATAACGATAATGAAATTGCGAATAATAAAAGTGCGATAAAATAAACTTGCGATAATTAAAAAGTACGATAATTAAAAGTGCAATTAAATACAATAACAATAAATAAAAATGCGATAATTAGAAGTGCAATTAAATATAAAATAAAGGAAATTAAATATGAAATAAAAGAATTATGCTTATTTGAACTTCCGTAATCATGATGTTTGACGTGTTGATTTTAGTTTTATGCTCATGGGTTAATTGTCCTTTGTCCTGGATTATTTAATATGTCCATACGGATTTGTCCATAATAGTCCATCAGTCATAAATATAAAGAGCGAAAGCCTTCGTCAAATTATTCTTATTCCCGAAGTCAAATATTCCAACTAATTGGGGATTCGAATTGTAACAAGGTTTTAATACTTTGTTTAATGAATACACCAGGTTATCGATTGCGTGTAAACCAAGGTTTTACTACTTTGTTAACAATTACACCAATTACCCTTGAATGTAATTCACCCCTGTTTCAACAAGTCTATTAACTATTAATTCAGTTACGTGTCCGGTAAAATGAATAATTATTGGTATTTATAGATATCCCGCCCACCGTACCCAGTCAAACGTATGTGGTTATATATAAATACGGCAGATTATAAGTTTGTATATTAAATTAACAAGGTATTGTTTAGTTAATATAAAATCCATTAATAGCCCATAGTCTAATTTCCACAAGTGTCGTTCTTTTATCCAAACCTCAATTATGGTACAAGGCCCAATTACCCAATTTTAGTAATTAGCCCAACATCATGATTACTTCGGTATTAAATAAGCATAATAATAACTTAGCTACAAGACATTAATGTAAAAAGGTTGAACATAACTTACAATGATTAAAAATAGCGTAGCGTTACACGGACAGAATTTCGACTTACACCCTTACAACATTCGCTAATATACCCTTATTATTAGGATTAAAATTAAAATTAAAATTAAAATATAAATTATAAATATAAATATTACGTATATAGATAGAGAGATTGATATATTTTGGATTGTTTTTGCGATCAAACTGCGTTTGCTTTTATAGGGAATTGAGTCAAGGGGAACTCCGCGACTCGCGGCATTTTTTGCCTTCAAACTCCGCGAGTCTCGGAGTTTGAAATTCCAGCTCACCAGCTTTGGCTTCTTTCTTGCCGACGATTTTAAATATTAATATAATATATATATAATTTTTAAGAATTATTTATATATTATATTATATTTATGTGCATAGTTGACTTGTAATTTTTAGTCCGTTGCGTCGAGCATTGAGAGTTGACTCTGGTCCCGGTTCCGGATTTTCGAACGTCCTTGCGTACAATTTAATATCTTGTACTTTGCGTTTTGAATCTTGTACTCTTGTAATTTCGAGACGTTTCTCATCAATAATTGGAACCTCTTTGATTGTCTTTTGTACTTTTGAGCTTTTTGGTCGTTTGCGTCTTCAATTCGTCGAATCTGTCTTTTGTCTTCACCTTTTATTATTTAAACGAATATCACTTGTAAATAGAACAATTGTAACTAAAAGCTTGTCTTTCTTGGGGAATAATGCTATGAAATATATGTTCATTTTTAGCATTATCAAATATTCCCACACTTGAGCGTTGCTTGTCCTCAAGCAATATAGTCTTGAAATACTAGAATCACTTCTTTATTCTTCACACTTTGTACATCAGTGATTTCTATACGGTGGTATAAACAATGGTAGTAACGATATGGTTTACAGTCCCACATGACTATAAAATTTAGATCCTTTAAGGAAATTGGATCTTTATGAAAACATTTGATCTTTTGAAAATTAAATCTAGCTTTTACCCTAGATAAGTTTTCCGGAATAACCCTTCACCGGTGTTTGCAAAATATTTTTTTGGGTTTGGTGGGTTTCAGATTTGAAAATTTTAGCTCAAAACTTATGGTTTTGTGTCACCCACTTGCTAACCTTGTATTTGGAAAGCAACACGTCCAGTTTACTTGTCCCGTATATTACCTTTCGGTAAACTACCGTCCGGTTGTAAAGGAAAGCGTTGAACAAGCAACTGTTAAGGAAATGTCCCCTGACATGCTTTTAATTATGGTCTATAACGTGTCGGACGCAATTACTATCCTTGGTAGGAGCAATAGTAAAGCTCACCCTTATGATTTTTCGGTCTTGCACAAGGTCCTGTCTTTGACCATGCTATGCAACCACCGTTCTTACGGTTGACACCCGATTTAGTTCAGGTGACCTAATGAATTCCAGGTGAATTCCTAGGATTTTACGTTCAATGGTAATGAACGCATTGAAAATGGGTTTTCAGAAAACAAATTGGTTTGTAATTTTGATCAAAATATTTTCTCGTTCAGGCTCGAGTTTAGATATCATTGAATTCCATGAGTTTGTAATTCTCAATCTTTAAGGTCAATCTCAAGGATTGAGTAATATCAGTCTTAAAAGCTGATTTTTAATCTTTAAGGAGATTATCCTTTCTGGGGATCTAGTTCATTAGTCTTATCAAGCTAATTTGCACGGTGTCCCCCCCATTGTACGAGATAAATTCTTCTCATGGTTAGGATAAATCTGACCACCTGGCGACCCTGTTTGATGCTGAGGTCCGTGGATTTCCTGCTGATTTTAGTGATGACTTTTCTAGATTTTTCGTCAAGCTACAGCTGGTCTGGACGACAACTTCCTGACCTAAATCAAGAAGCGCGTTTCTTTTTCGGAAGACTTTACTTCCTTTTAATGATGGAATTGATTCATCGTGTAGATCCATCTCTTCTTTTCTTTCATCGGGTAAAACAGTTTAGTTTAGTCCAAAGCAAAAGTATTTTCAGTTATTTGTTACAGAAATATGTGACATATGTTTAAAATATCTTGGTAAATTTTCCCACACTTGGCTTTTATTGTCCTCTATTCCATTTTAAATGAATTTTAACATTTTGGTTTGTTTCTCAATTTATGTCCTTTCCGAGGTAACAATAATTTCGGTGTTAAAACCTAGTTTTATCATTCATAAATATGTATAAACATGATTTTGAGTTCATTTAGTTGAAAATTTTTAAAAATTTTACTAGAATTGGGTAGTCAGTATATAAGACTAGGGCTGTTCTTTATTATCAGAGAGCACTAGATTCTAATACAACTACTACTTTACTAGTATTTCTAATGGTAACCAAGTGTATAAAGTAAAAATTTTAAAATCCAAAAGAATTTAACCCCTTCCCACACTTAAGATCTTGCAATGCCCTCATTTGCAAGAAATCAGTAACAATTTAAATTATTGAGGGTGATTTGTGTGAAAATGATTAAATTTTACCAAAGTTTCCAAACATATTTGTGTTTGCTTGCTGAATGATAAATGGTGCATATCATTTGTTCATTCCGTCTTGTTGTTATTTCACATATATTTTGCATCTTGTCGTCAAAATTAGTTGCTTTTGCTGAACTTAATGCCAGTCTTTGAAAATGCGTTGTTTTACCCTGTTGTGTACATAAGATAAACTGCAAATATATATACATATTTTTGAAGTTTGGTATATTACCCCACATTCAAAAATTATTAAAATCTAATAATAAAATTTAGAAAATAATAAAACTATTACAAATCCAACATAAGTATTAAATGTATCAACATTACAAATTATAAAATAAATAAAACTAAGTAGACTAGGGATGATACTGATACCAGTAGGGGTTCCATGCATAACCATAGGTGTTATAAAATGCTTCGGCTGGGTTATACGTAGGATACGGTGGTTGAATCTCTATAGACCAGGGAGGGAATACGGGCGATTGAGTAGGAATATAGTTTCTACCTATATGTTGGCAATAAGCTATGATTTGGTTTTGATGAACTTGCCAATCTTCAAATGCTCTATGTCTAGCATTTTCATACTCTTGTGAAGCTATAAACCTTTGCATTTCTGCCATTTCATTTCCCCCTCCTACATTACCTTGCTGTTGGTTTCTCTCAACCTGTGGATGTCTACCATTATATCGTACTGCGGCGTTATTTCGCCTCTTCAAAACTTTCGCACCATGGTATACATTTAAACCTATTGTATCTCGGGGTTCTGGTTCTTCGATTAGTAATCCCCCCCGACTTACATCCACACCGAGATATTCAGCAATCAAAGTAATAAATATACCACCTCCTATTATGCTATGCGGTCTCATCCCCCTAACCATAGCTGATAAATAATAACCCACACAATAAGGTATACTTACAGCGCTTTGTGGGTCTCGAATACACATATGGTAAAACAAATCCTGTTTATTTACCTTTTCCTTATTCTTACCTCTTTGTGTAATCGAATTAGCTAAAAACCTATGAATTACTCTTAACTCTGCTCTATCTATATCCAAATAAGGGTAATTTCCTCCTTTAAATCGGTGATGGCTAGTCATTTGACTCCATACACCATGCGTATCAAAATTTTCATCTATCTTTCTACCATTTAGTATCAACCCTCTATAATCGGCAGATGCTAGCTCCTCAGGCGTATATATACGTAAAGCCTGAGCCATGTCTAGTAAAGACATGTGGCGCATCGAACCTCCTAACAAAAATCTAATAAAAGATCTATCGGTTAAACTAGCTACCCGATCATTTAATTCTATACTACACAACAATTCTTCACACCATACTTTATATACAGGTCTACGCATGTTGAATAACCGTACCCAATCGTTAAAAGTAGAATTACCATACCTCTGTGCAAGTAATTTCCTAATTGGCCCGGCCAATTCTATAGCTTCTAATGGTCCCCATTCTATGACCCTAGGTACCTCAACAGCTTTAGAATGAAGAGTATGCAAACCCCTTTGGTATTTTGGATAATCTATCCAAAGTCTGTCAAATCTCAGGTTCGGGTGCAAATCTTCCAAGTGCATATCAGAAAATGTCATGACTGGATGAGGTATTTCTTGTTTGTAGTAGTTATCCACCTCCTGTTGTTCCGCATTCTCAGCAGGAGCATTGCGAGCTTGGGATGAAGATTCACCCCTTTCAGTCTGCAAAACACATCAAACACAATTTTTGTGCATCCAAATATGCATTAGTGTCAGCAAAATCATCAATCAAAATAATTACAATGAAATGATCAATTTATATCAAACTTAAGCTCATTTACATATTTTCATCAAATCTACACTTTTTCAAATAAGCATATACGAAAATGTTCGCCAAGTTCATAAGCATTCAACTCAAATAACATGTCAAAATAATCATTACTAGCAATTAAACAAGTTTCAAATGGCATTATCTCTCAAAAATCAAGTTCATGAATTTTAGACTTGAAAAAGTCCACTTTAATTCTCAAAATCATGTTTAGGCTCAAAGTTTGGATCATTTAACTACCTAAACATGTTACACTACTTAATTTAGCAACAATTCATGACAAAAATCGGCCATAACCTGCTTATATCAAAAAGCCCCAAATTTGCTCAAGAACACAAACCCTAGATTACTCAAAATTTGAAGTTTAAGGCTTCTAATCATGTTAAATAGCATCAATCTAGGTTATACAAGCATAATACATAAACAATTTAAGCATAATTACACTAAAAAGCATCAAAATCAAATTGGGTATAAAATTGCTCAAGAACACCAATTTTCGGATTAAATGGTGTTTAGGTGTAGAAATTTACCGTTTTTCTTGAGTAATTCCTTGATAGCATCCTTCTTAACATGATTTTAGTAAAAGATTTGATGATTAACGGTGAAAAATTGTGAATTTGGGAGGTCTTTTTCGGGTTTTTTCGGGTTATTTTCGCAGTATTTGTGGTGTGGGGATGTTCAACTGATCAGTTTTTGCGTTTTATTTTTTTTCTGTATTTTGGTCCCTCCGCGAGTCGCGGTGTTTGACGAGGTCGTTTCGGATCGATGTCCTAGTCCGTCCCTCGACAAAATTTTAAAATTTGTCTTTTTGTAGCTATTGTTTTAAAAGCTAAGATTTTTTGGTTTTTTAATGTTTTTGGCATACTTTAATTCAATAAGATTAAAAATAATGATAATAAAAGTTCTCGTCCCTCCCTTGGGTAAAGCAATTTCGGTTCAACGACCTAGTCTTCAACTTACGACGAATTTTAAAAATCATATTTTTAACTTAAAGAGATAAAGTAAATTTTTGTTTTTAAATTCACACCAACTTAAATTAAAAATACATAAAATTCAAAATTAATATTAAAAATTCACACTAAACTTAAAATTTGAAATGCATAAAATTAAAAATTTATATTTTAAAAATTAAAAATTCACACCAAACTTAATTTAAAAATTCATATTATAAATTCACACCAAACTTATATTAATTTTTCAAATATTTATAATTTTAAATATATTGTTTTTACAAAGTTTACAATATTAATTTAAGATTTATATATTAATTTTAAAAACATGGTAAAAATAAAATTAAAAATCTTTTTGGCTTTTTATCCCACTTTAATCAATCAAATATTATCAAAAATATGCGCCCCTCTTTTCGGTAAAGTAATTTCGGTTCCAAGACCTAATTTAACTCATGACGAATTTTTAAAATATTTTGGGTTGATTGATTAAAGATAATTATACCTTAAGAATAAACGTTAAATTTCGCGGTGATGTAATAAATTTTTGTATGATATCAATAATTTCGGTCGCCAAACCTAATTTTATTTAATATCAATTTAATACTTTATAGCGAACAAATTAGCGTTTATTATCAAAAGGTTAAAAATAAAAATAAAAATAAAAACTGTACAGACTTACCTGTGAGATAGTATTCTTAGTTATACGATCTATCCCATTCATAAGAT
The DNA here is from genome assembly GCF_046630445.1 of Rutidosis leptorrhynchoides. NCBI lineage: Eukaryota > Viridiplantae > Streptophyta > Magnoliopsida > Asterales > Asteraceae > Rutidosis > Rutidosis leptorrhynchoides. The sequence continues at coordinate 62,112,363 of NC_092340.1, read as the reverse complement.
AGTCGGTTTAATTGGTTTTCCATAGCTACATAGGCGTAACCTCGAGCATTCAGTGTTTTTTCTTCTAAACATATGAACGGTCCGTCTCTGCATAAAGTAACAAATTCGGTATTTGAATAGGTTTGATTATTTGAACATTTACCTCCATGTGACCATTTTCCGCATTTGTGACATCTTTCTAGGTGTCGTGCTCTTCTTTTCGCTGCAGATTTTGATTTTCCTTTACCAAATTGTGACTTATTATCTTCGCATCTGGATTCTTTTCTTACTCCGTCCAATCTTTCTCTGATTACTGATACTATTTTACTCGGAAGTGTGTCATTATTACGTTTAGTGATCAAAGCGTGTAGCATTAGACCATGGTTTAGTTCACAGGAAGTCTTCATTTCATAAAAACCTAAAAAAAAAAAAAAAAATCAGAATGGGGGGAGAAGACTAGTTCTTTAGGGTCTGCTAGGGAAAGACCATTCGAGTTCCATTTTCGAGAACTACACGAAAACAGAAAATCTAATTCTAACAGAAATACATAAACCCCCTATACTTAGTTGAAATTGTGATTAACATTATTTTCAATTGAATCATCAACAACTTGTATATCTTTGACTTTTACTTCAATCCATTTGTTGATTTCCTCCGTAACTTTCACAAATTCAACTAACATTGCCTTTTCTTTTGACGATAAATTGGATATTAATCGGTTATATAACTTAAAGTTTCCTTTAATCTTAGCATCGTGAATCCATTTATAAAGTTTCTTCGTTGAACTGTTAAAAATGGGTTCATCTAATTTCGTATCATCAATGGCATTCTTTGTGATTGGATCATCATTAAGTGTTTCTTCATCTTCCCCACACTTATGCGTTTTTATTGGTCTAACAGTTTTGGTTTGTGGAGATCTAAACTTTCGGTTCACAAAGGTGATCGATGTATCACCATCCCTAAGTGTCATTCTACCTTCTCTTACATCAATGAATGCCTCGGTGGTTGCTAAAAATGGGCGACCTAGAATTAGAGGAATATCAAGGTTTTCCTCCATATTAATCACTATGAAGTTTGCAACAAAGGTCAAACTTCCCACGTTAACAAGTAAATTATTTGCTATTCTAATCGGGTGTTTAATGGTTTGGTCAAATGATTGAACACCTATTTTGGTTGGTTTTAATTTACCCATGCCTAATCTTTTGTATAAGGAAAGAGGCATAATATTTGCACTTGCTCCTAAATCTGAGAGTCCATTATATACAGCACCATCATTAAGTAAGCAAGAAATGATAAATTCACCCGGGTCTCCTGCTTTAGTAAGTCGAGTTGGTTTGTAAACCTTTTTTGGGTGTTCTTTCCTTGGTTCTTTCACTTCTATTTGAATTTCTTGTTCACATTTTTCTTCGTTTCTTGGAATGGGAGGTTTGTATAAGAATTCTTCTTCATCACTCAAATTTGAATCCTCCTTATATTCGAATTTTGATTTTTCATATGTTGTTGATAACATAATAACATATTTATGTTTTCATTTTGAAGGTTTTCTTGGGTGGTGAAATTATGATTAACTTCATTGTCAACTTCCATCGGACCATGTATGTAATGTTTAACTCTGTGACCATTAACTTTAAATTCAATTCCATTTGAATTTATTAATTCTATCGCTCCGTATGGGAAAACTCTTTTGACTATGAATGGTCCAGACCATCTTGATTTCAATTTTCCAGGAAATAGCTTGAATCGTGAATTGAAAAGAAGAACTCTGTCTCCTTCTTTAAATTCTTTTGAACTTCTGATTCTTTTATCATGCCATTTCTTCGTTCTTTCTTTATAGATTAACGAATTTTCGTATGCTTCATGTCTTAATTCTTCTAATTCGTTTAGTTGACTTAATCGTAGACGTCCGGCTTCATGTAAATCAAGATTACATGTCTTCAAAGCCCAAAATGCTTTGTGTTCAATTTCTACTGGAAGATGACATGATTTTTCGTAGACGAGTTTAAAAGGTGTGGTTCCAATTGGAGTTTTGTAGACTGTTCTAAAAGCCCAGAGTGCATCCTCCAATTTAATGGACCATTCCTTCGGATTTGATCCTACAGTTTTCTCTAGAATACGTTTTAACGCTCGGTTGGTATTTTCAACTTGTCCACTTGTTTGTGGATGATATGCAGTGGAGATTTTATGATTTACTCCATATCTTTTGAGAACTTTCTCAAGTTGATTATTACAGAAATGAGTACCCCGATCACTTATTAAAGCTTTCGGTGTTCCAAACCTTGCAAAAAGACGTTTTAAAAAGTTGACTACAACTCGTGCATCGTTAGTTGGGAGAGCTTGTGCTTCCGCCCATTTAGATACATAATCAATGGCTACGAGAATATAGAGGTTATTATGAGATTTTGGAAATGGACCCATAAAGTCAATACCCCAAATGTCAAATACTTCACATACTTGTATGACATTTTGTGGCATTTCATCACGTTGACTTATTTTTCCGGCCCTTTGACAAGCATCACAGGATTTGCAAAGAAGGTGTGCGTCTTTGTAAATTGTAGGCCAATAGAAGCCAGCATCGTAAACTTTTCTTGCTGTCAGTTGAGGCCCATAATGCCCTCCTGTTGGTCCTGTGTGACAATGGTTTAAAATTTTACTAGCTTCATCTCCGAATACACATCGGCGTATTATTCCATTGGGACAACTTTTAAACAGATGTGGATCTTCCCAGAAATAGTGTTTTATATCACTAAAGAATTTCTTTCGTTTTTGGTACGATAATCCTTTTTCAAGGAATCACAAACTAAGTAGTTTGCATAGTCTGCAAACCATGGAATTTCATTATAATCTATCTTCAATAGATATTCATCAGGAAAGTTGTCTTGTATGGCCGATTCATTTAGAACTTCTAATTCGGGATTTTCAAGACGAGAAAGATGATCAGCGGCGAGATTTTCTGCTCCTCTTTTATCTCGGATTTCAATATCGAACTCTTGTAAGAGTAAGATCTAACGGATTAATCTTGGTTTAGCATCTTGTTTCGAAAATAGGTATCTAAGAGCAGAATGGTCGGTATAGACCACCGTTTTTGCTAGAACGAGATATGAACGAAATTTGTCAAAAGCAAAGACAATAGCAAGGAGTTCTTTTTCAGTAGTTGTGTAATTTGTTTTGCTCCTTGTAACATCTTACTAGTATAATATATAGGTTGAAATCGTTTTTCAATCCTTTGTCCTAAAACGGCTCCCATTGCAAAATCACTTGCATAGCACATTAGTTCAAATGGTAAATTCCAATTTGGTGTTATCATGATCGGCGCATTAGTCAGTTTCTCTTTAAGAATATTAAAAGATTTAATACATTCATCTGAAAAGATGAATGGAGCATCCTTTTCTAGGAGTTTATTCATAGGAGTGGCAATTTTAGAAAAATCTTTTATGAAACGTCGGTAAAAACCGGCATGCCCTAGAAAACTCCTAACTCCTCTAACATTGGTGGGATATGGAAGTTTAGCCATTACATCTACTTTAGCTCTATCCACTTCAATTCCTTCCTTCAAAATTTTATGACCAAGAACGATGCCTTCTTTAACCATGAAATGGCATTTCTCCCAATTAAGTACTAGATTTGATTATTCGCATCTAATCAGCATTCGTTCAAGATTAGCTAGACATGATTCAAATGTATCACCGAAGACTGAAAAGTCATCCATGAAAACTTCCATGCATTCTTCTATCATGTCATGAAAAATCGCCATCATACACCTTTGGAAGGTTGCAGGGGCGTTGCAAAGTCCAAATGGCATGCGTTTGTAAGCAAAAGTACCATAAGGGCACGTGAACGTGGTTTTCTCTTGGTCCTCGGGTGCTATTGGAATTTGAAAATATCCGGAAAATCCATCTAGAAAACAATAGTAACTATTTCCGGCTAATCTTTCCAACATTTGATCAATGAAAGGTAAGGGAAAGTGATCTTTTCTGGTGGCGTCATTTAATTTTCTATAATCAATACACACACGCCATCCTGTTACAGTCCTAGTAGGAATAAGCTCATTTTTCTCATTTGTAATGACAGTCATGCCACCCTTCTTAGGCACGCATTGAACTGGGCTTACCCATGGACTATCAGAAATTGGATATATTAAACCTGCATCTAGCAGTTTAATAATTTCTTTCTTAACTACATCTTGCATATTAGGATTTAGTCTTCGTTGGCGTTGCACATACGTTTTATGACCATCTTCCATAAGAATTTTATGTGTGCAATACGAAGGACTTATTCCTTTAATATCATGAATCTTCCATGCAATAGCTGGTTTATGAGCTTTCAACACAGAAATGAGTTGTGATTTCTCATTTTCAGTAAGAGAAGACGATATTATTACAGGTAATTCAGATTCACCATGTAAATAAGCGTATTCCAAATGGTTTAGAAGTGGCTTTAACTCTAATGTCAGAGGTTCTTCTATCGATGATTTATATCGATATCTGTCTTCTTCTTTTAGCATTTGAATTTCTTCTGTTGTTGGTTCATATCCATTAGCCATTAGTGTAGCTAATATTTCAGCTTCATCAATTGGTTCATTACCTTCTCCTAAAGAACATTCTCCTGTTCCTTGTAATTCTGGAAATTCTTCTAACAATTCTGCATGTGCATCTATAGTTTGAATATAATAACATGTATCATCTGCAGATTGTGGTTGTTGCATTGCTCTATCAACTGAAAAGGTAACACTCTCATCCTCTATACTTAGGGTCAATTTCTTACCGAACACGTCTATCATTGCTTTAGCCGTTTTTAAGAATGGTCTTCCTAATATGAGAGGAACTTGAGAATCTTCTTCCATGTCCAGAACAACAAAATCTACTGGAAATACTAAAGTACCAACTTTAACTAGCATGTTCTCCATTATCCCTCTGGGATATTTTATTGATCTATCGGCTAGTTGTATGCTTATTCTTGTTGGTTTCAATTCTCCAAGGTCTAGTTTAGCGTATAGTGAATACGGCATTAAATTTATACTAGCACCTAAGTCTGCCAATGCTTCTATTGAACTAAGACTACCCAGAAAACATGGAATTGTGAAACTTCCTGGATCAGATAGTTTTTCTGGTATCTTATTCAACAGCACTGCTGAACAATTAGCATTCATAGTAACAGCCGAGAGTTCTTCCATTTTCTTTCTATTTGAGATTAGATCTTTCAAGAATTTAGCATATCTAGGCATTCCTGAAATCACATCAATGAAAGGAAGATTTACATTTATCTGTTTAAACATATCCAAGAATTTGGATTGCTCGGCTTCAAGTTTCTCTTTCTTCATTTTACTCGGGTAAGGAAGTGGTGGTTGGTATGGTTTAACATAAGGTTTAGCCTTAACTGTGTTATCTTCATTAACCTTTTCAACTACCGGTTCTTTTTCCTTATCTTGATCAGGTTGTGGTTCTTGTGGAGTAGGAATAGCTTCATCAGAAGTTACAGGTATTTCAGGTGGTTTAAGTGTTGTACCACTTCTTGTGGTAATGGCTTTAGCTGTTTCATTCCGGGGGTTAGCATTTGTATCACTAGGTAGACTTCCCGGTTTTCTTTCACCTATTAACCTTGCTAGGTTACTTACTTCTTGTTCCAGATTTTGAATAGAAGCTTGTTAATTTCTAAATGCTTGAGCATTTTTTTCATTGGTTTGTTTTTGAGATGTGAAAAACTGCGTTTGAGTTTCAACTAGCTTCGTCATCATATCTTCTAAATTCGGCTTTTTATCATCGGTTTGTTGTGGTGGTTTGTTTTGAAAATTAGGTCTTTGCTGGTTGTAAGTATTGTTGGATACTTGTTAATTGCTAGGACCTTGTTGGTTGTTGTATGGAATATTTCGGTTATAATTCTGGTTTTGATTGTAAATCGGTCTTGGCGGTTGATAATTATTCTGATAATTATTTCCAGGCCTTTGGTTTATGTATGAAATATTCTCTCTTTGTTCCATTGTTAATTCAATACTGAGACAATCTTTTGTCAAATGTGGTCCTCCACACTGCTCACAACTAATTCATATTGAGTGAATATCCTTAGTCATCTTTTCCATTCGTCTCTCGACAGCATCTATCTTTGCGGAAATGGAATCTAAGTCATGGCTAGAATCGGCTCTAGCTGCTTTAGATGATCTAACGATATCTTTTTCTTGGTGCCACTCATGTGAGTGGGAAGCAGTGTTATCAATAATTTTATAAGCATCAGTTTCTGTTTTCTTCATAATAGAACCACCAGCTGTTATATCTATGTCTTTCCTTGTAGTGATGTCGCATCCTTGGTAGAATATTTGTACTATTTGACAGGTGTCTAAACCATGTTGCGGACATCCTCTTAATAACTTTCCAAATCTTGTCCACGCCTCATATATAGTTTCATTTGGCTTCTGTGTGAACGTAACAATTTCTCCTTGAAGTCTTACGGCTTTAGATGCCGGAAAGAATTGTTTAAGAAATTTTTCAACTAAAACGTCCCATGTATCAATCGCCCCTTCAGGTAACGATTCCAACCAATCTTTGGCTTCTCCCTTTAAAGTCCAGGGAAATAACATGAGATATATCTTTTCATCCTCAACTTCTCGGATTTTAAATAGTGTGCAGATCCTATTAAAGGTACGTAGATGTTCATTTGGATCTTCCTTCGGTGCACCACTAAATTGGCATTGATTAGTCACCATGTGTAGAATTTGTCCTTTGATTTCATAATCTGGCGCATTAATGTCTGGATGAGTAATTGCGTGACCTTGGCCAGTGCGTTTAGCTCTCATTCGGTCTTCCATACTTAAAGGTTCCAGATTCTCCATAATTGAATTTGTTGAATCGGAATCACTAGAGGATTCTGATTTAATGGTTCGTTCCTCAACAATCTCTGTTTGAATGATTGGTGGTTCCGGAGGAAAATTTAATGGTTCAGGATCTATGAATCGTCCCTGAATATTCTCCGGATTCTCAATTGTGAGGTCGGGTTCAAAAAATGGATTATCGGAAATTTGAACTGGAGTACTTGGTCGACTGGATGACGATTCTAAAGAAAAATCAATGGCGGTAATATTTGCTAAATGTCTTGATCTAGTTACAGGTGGTGAACGTACAAAAGGTGGTGTACGTCTTGCTCGGTGCATTCACTGAATATCCTATTAGTTTTTAAAAGGAAAGAAAAATTATATAAGTTATCCAATTAATAGACTTTTCTGATTTTGCTCACGTTTTGAATAGCCAAAAGATGCAGCAGAGGGGCAGGATTCGTTTGGTCTCAATATAATTGAGGACTGTTTGGCTCCAATAACCCGGTCCACGTACAAATCCAACTATTACTACGAACCAGAAAATTTTGATGTCTATTAATTTAACCACTTAAAATAAATTTTCGTAATTTTAAGAAATTTAGATAAGAAGTAGAAAAAATTCTAAGTCCTAAAAACTAGAATGACGAGAAATAAGAAAGAAAAAGAGCGCGTCGAAAAAGAAAAAGAAAAGGGTTGAAAAATAAAAGGCGTAGGAAAATAAGAAATAGAAAGAAATGACTTATAGAACTTAAAAACACTCGACTAACCCAACCTTATTACTATCACTAACTTAAAATTATAATCGCAAATTGAGATTACTAATTGGAATGATAATTGATACATAGGTAAAAGGTGTCTAAAAATATTAAAGCTTACAAGAAAAACTATATCCCAAATGGAAATAACTTAAAAAGGTACTAAAACTTAAAAAGGCGTCGCAAAATTCTAAAGTACCTAAATCTTAGTCTAAAGAAAAAGCACTTAAGGGATTTTACGACAAAGCCTAAAAATCTAGAACTAAAAATAACTATGGCAAAAACTATGTATTAAAACTAAATACGAGCGAAAAATACAAAAAATTACGCTAAAACAATTAAAAAGGGACAAAATATAAAAATATACTAAAAGTTGTAAAAAGTACAATTTTCTATAAAAATATTATTTTTATATTATTTAATTTATAAAACTATTAATTTTACAATTTAATTAAACTAAATAAACTAAATATACAAATTAAATAAATAAACTAAACTTAATAATAAATTAACAAAACTAATTAGGGTTTAATTAAAAATTAATAATAATAATTACTCCGTAAAAAATGCTGATTAGGGTTTTGTCAGGAGCGTCAGGGAGAACTCCGCGAGTCGCGGTTCTCGAAGCTGGAAAACTCCGCAAGTCGCGGGGTTTTAAATTTCAGATCAGGTGCAGGACAAAATCGTTCGTTTCAGTTTTTTTTTTTTAAAATTTTTGTTTTATATTTTCTGTTTAAATAAAAATATTTATATAATAAAAACTTATATTTAAAAACTAGAATAGAAATAAAAATATGTTACAATTTTATAAATAAAAATCTTAAAACTAGATTTATATATAAATTTTTTTTTTCGGTTTTTGATTTTATGTTTTAAATAAAAAAAATATTTAAATAAAACTTATGTTTTTATAAAATAAAAATAAAGAAACTTTATAAAACTTAAATATTTAACAAACTCTTAAAAATATTTATATTTTTGTCTTCTTTTTATGTTTTCGAATAATTAACACGTATTTTTACAAAAGTGTATTTTTTTATAAAAGTAAACTAAAAATGAAAATCCTTTTTTTTTTATATTTAGCGTTGCGCTTTCGGCGTTTAAGATCCCCGGCAGCGGCGCCAAAAATACTTGATAGTTAAAGCTAAGGGGTATAAAATACTATTAAATTTTACAAGGAAATACTATTAAATACGATACAATTTTACACAAGATATTTATTTATTTATTGAATGGATATACTTAAACCTTGCTACAACACTTATAGGCAGTGTACCTAATCGTACAGTAGTGTAGTTTTTAGTAAGTCCGGTTCGTTCCACAGGGAATCTTTTTCACAAAGCTTAACGCTATATTAATTTAAATTTATAAAAATACAAATATATATATAAGTAATATTATTATTATAAAGGGGGGTTTTTACCGTTTAATGACCGGTTTGTCGATTTTAATTCTTTAGTCGCAGTTAAAACCAAATGTAAAATATTAAAAAGACTTTAATTTAAAGCGTAAAGTAAATAACGATAATGAAATTGCGAATAATAAAAGTGCGATAAAATAAACTTGCGATAATTAAAAAGTACGATAATTAAAAGTGCAATTAAATACAATAACAATAAATAAAAATGCGATAATTAGAAGTGCAATTAAATATAAAATAAAGGAAATTAAATATGAAATAAAAGAATTATGCTTATTTAAACTTCCGTAATCATGATGTTTGACGTGTTGATTTTAGTTTTATGCCCATGGGTTAATTGTCCTTTGTCCTGGATTATTTAATATGTCCATACGGATTTGTCCATAATAGTCCATCAGTCATAAATATAAAGAGCGAAAGTCTTCGTCAAATTATTTTTATTCCCGAAGTCAAATATTCCAACTAATTGGGGATTCGAATTGTAACAAGGTTTTAATACTTTGTTTAATGAATACACCAGGTTATCGACTGCGTGTAAACCAAGGTTTTACTACTTTGTTAACAATTACACCAATTACCCTTGAATGTAATTCACCCCTGTTTCAACAAGTCTATTAACTATTAATTCAGTTCCGTGTCCGGTAAAATGAATAATTATTGGTATTTATAGATATCCCGCCCACCGTACCCAGTCAAGCGTATGTGGTTATATATAAATACGTCGAATTATAAGTTTGTATATTAAATTAACAAGGTATTTTTTAGTTAATATAAAACCCATTAATAGCCCATAGTCTAATTTCCACAAGTGTCGTTCTTTTATCCAAACCCCAATTATGGTACAAGGCCCAATTACCCAATTTTAGTAATTAGCCCAACATCATGATTACTTCGGTATTAAATAAGCATAATAATAACTTAGCTACGAGACATTAATGTAAAAAGGTTGAACATAACTTACAATGATTAAAAATAGCGTAGCGTTACACGGACAGAATTTCGACTTACACCCTTACAACATTCGCTAATATGCCCTTATTATTAGGATTAAAATTAAAATTAAAATTAAAATATAAATTATAAATATAAATATTACGTATATAGATAGAGAGATTGATATATTTTGGATTGTTTTTGCGATCAAACTGCGTTTGCTTTTATAGGGAATTGAGTCCAGGGGAACTCCGCGACTCGCGGCATTTTTTGCCTTTAAACTCCGCGAGTCGCGGAGTTTGAAATTCCAGCTCACCAGCTTTGGCTTCTTTCTTGCCGACGATTTTAAATATTAATATAATATATATATAATTTTTAAGAATTATTTATATATTATATTATATTTATGTGCATAGTTGACTTGTAATTTTTAGTCCGTTGCGTCGAGCGTTGAGAGTTGACTCTGGTCCCGGTTCCGGATTTTCGAACGTCCTTGCGTACAATTTAATATCTTGTACTTTGCGTTTTGAATCTTGTACTCTTGTAATTTCGAGACGTTTCTCATCAATAATTGGAACCTCTTTGATTGTCTTTTGTACTTTTGAGCTTTTTGGTCGTTTGCGTCTTCAATTCGTCGAATCTGTCTTTTGTTTTCACCTTTTATTATTTAAACGAATATCACTTGTAAATAGAACAATTGTAACTAAAAGCTTGTCTTTCTTGGGGAATAATGCTATGAAATATATGTTTGTTTTTAGCATTATCAAATACATATAATCGTAATAAACACTTTTATATATATTTAGTTATGTATTAAGATTTACTATTTATATATATGATTTAATTTAAAATATAATTATATATTATTTGTAACTTATTTATAATAACATTTTATTTAACAAGATAGTATTTAATATTAATATAGGTGTACAATATATTTTTACATAATTGTCCTTTATTTATTAAAGTACTATTTTTAATACTAACATAGTGACAATAATAATAATAATAATAATAATAATAATAATAATTTTAATCATAATACTACTAATAATAACCTTAATGATAATATTTAATAATAATACTCATAATAATAATAATAATAATAATAATAATAATAATAATAATAATAATAATAATAATGATAATAATATTAATAGTAATAATAATACTAATAATAATAGTAATAATAATAATAATAATAATAATAATAATAATAATAATAATAATAAGAATAATAATAATAATAATAATAATAATAATAATAATAATAATAATAATAATAATAATAATAATAATAATAATAATAATAATAATAATAATAATAATAATAATAATAATAATAATGGTAAATATAATACTACCTCAAAGAAATAGCTCTTAGAAAAATGCTCAAGTCCGGGTTTGAACCCGCTACGTCCCGCTAACTCAACACAACCCATAGCCATTACTCTAACTTCTTTCTTTCTGAAATTATTATCACTTTGCTTATATTTAATTCGATTTCCGTTATCTTCATCTTATGTTATCATTAACCTATATCATCATAACACTACTACAATCATCATCAATACATCACCATTTTTCTCGTCATCCGTATATCATACCCATCATCACTCCATCCTTATCATAATCATATTCCTAACCTAAACTCATCATAATACCATGATCATCTTCTTCGCTTTCAAATCGTTATCATCATATCATATTCATGTAACATCATCATCAACATCATCAGCTTGCCATTATCATCAACATCACTTAACATCGTCCTCATCATTGTCTAATATCACACATCATCATATCCATGATCGTATATCATCTTTATCGTACACATCACCTAATCATCATTATACTAAGCACCAATGACATCTTTAGCTAAAAAGCTTTTGTTATTTAATTCATAATAAAGAAAATTGATGGGTTTCTTTCCCTTGGTCCCCCATGAAAATATATAAAAATATATATGGACGTATGCAGTAACCTAAATCAACTAATTCACTAACATTTCATTTAAACTACTAAATTTAAACAATGCTCAATTTGTCTTTTCTGTTTTGGTCCATTTGTAAAAGTCACGATCCACTAACACTTTAATATCATTACCACAATTCTTTAATCAACTTGCAGCAAGGGTCGGCCATTAAGAATAAAACAATCACTAATCGCCAAATCTTGTTTTACGTTTCAGTTTTAAAATACAAAAAAAAAAACTCAAGTGTGGTAGTAACAAATTGCGAGGAATAGAATTGAATCAGGTAGCAGGATTAACTAGTAACAAGATAATAGGTTTGGTTGTGGGTTCGTGATTGAGCAGAAAACACAAAAAAAAAAAAAAAAAATGCCAAGTTGTTTTATAATGAAAAGAAATCAAACGTTACCGATATGAGTTTGAACAGAATAATTGTGATTAAGATGGTGTTTGTGATTGGAATAGAACCCAGAAAATGGAAGCAACACAGTATCGTTTGATGATAATGGTTCGATGGTGGTTTAATGTTTTCAACGATGGCTATGGTGGCGTAAGGTGGGTGTGTTTGTTAATGGTTATATGGTTTGGTGTTGGGTGTTCGTTCCTCAACATTAATTTAAACGATAGTAACTAAAAGGATTTTGGCCTGCAGAATCAAGAAGGAATAGCAGTTGTTAAGGAGTTCTATGATTGGTAGTGATAATGTGAATTTGTATGATATTAATTATCAGGTGGAAGGATTGATATCTAGCCAAATTGAACTTGACAATCCAGCATCGTACGTACATAAAGAAATAAAAAAAATAAAAAGCTGAAGGAGGTTGGTAATTGAATTTTGGATTGTTCTCATAGTTAGATAGTGATTTTGTACTAGTTTTGATACATAATATTAATTTTGTTAATAATATTGGAATTTTTAATATTAATTTTGTTAATAATATTGGAACTAATAATAATAATAATATTGCCAAAAATAATGATAATAATATCAATAATATTAATAACACTAATCAAATTTCAAATTTCATATATATTAAGAGTTCTTCAATTAAATGCGATGATCTGCCTCGATTGCTCTGTCGGATATTTCCATTATAAATTCACTTTCTTCGTTCCATTAATTTTCACCACTTCTATACTCAATTCCCAAATTCAAAAGATTGTGAAAATGCTTAATCCAGTTCTGATCCTTGTCCTCATCCTTACTATCGCAACAATCATTCTCCTTTTCCAACTTCCACCAGAGGAATCTGCTTTATTCTACTTCGCCCTTGGGGTTATAGTGTTTCTAATTCTCCCGTATCTTTATGTTGTGATAAATATTGATATACACGGTTTGTAATTTATGTGTTGTTATCGGGCTTTATATTCTCCCTTATATTTCGAAGCTCTATGCTTTTGGTTTTCTCTTCCCGACTTCAAGTCAAGCGAATAAGGGTCCAGAATTTGTAGGTATAGAGTTTCGAATAATTATAATGTTCTAAGCAGGAAAGAACGTGATAGAACGATTTGATTTTCAAATTTATCAGCATCACGGACGATAGAACCATCAAGAATACATTTTCTTGATATGTTCAGGAGTTAAGTAGAATGAAAGAGTTATTTAACATGGAACATGATGCTGGTATGATCTACTGTGAACCATCATCACGTTTCATTAGAAACTCAGCATGACTTACTGTAATATAATCACGTTGGCTAAGCGTCATTATATTATACTAACCCATGCTTCAATTCCCAACACTTCTCCACAATTCATTCATAATTTATACTTAGATTTTACAGAAGTTTCCAATATAATGAAATACAGAAAATACGAAGAGGTAAATAATTTCGGACAAGAATATTTATGAAAATATCCTCAGAAATATCGAAGATATTTATGATGATATTTTAGAATTTCTAAGTTCGAAGGTTGATGAAGAAAAATTTTCCGCAAGATTTTTGCATGACTTCGGAGCAAGATATACGCTGAAGACTTCATTGGATACAGAATTACCTGGATTCTTTGAATATAGGGTTTGGTCCTTGTATTTGACCTTGGTCTCCTTCATGGTTAGCTCAATCCGTTTTTTTTTTTTTTAGTACCACGTTTTCTATCAAGCGTTCCTAATACTCCATTCTTTATCATCAAACTCTTGGCCATTTAGACCATCTACACTTTTGTTGTTTCCTCTGCATTTAATGATACCATATCTGAATCATCGGTTATCAATCTGAGGTGGTTTCAAGAGAATTGTATTTTTAGATGATTAAACGCTGATGGTAATATGGTGGTATATAAAAGGTTCCCCGGTAACAATAAAGAGCATGCATATATATCAAAGTAATAATAAGGTTGTTTCGAACGAAAATTCGAAGTTGATTTGCTGGAGCTGTGACAAAACTAGCTATCTTGAACAGGAGTTGCAAAGTTATTTTCGGTAATAACAATGCCAAAGGAATTAGCACAGCTATGTGTTGAATGGTTACTCAGTTTCCGAGAGTTTTTCAGGTGCATAACTATATGCATCAATCTCTTCTTACGTAGATGAAGTGTGATTGGTTCATCCTCTCGATTTGAGGTGTTTTCAAGAATCACGAAAGATTTGAACGCAGATTGTAATCGTCGAGATACATTGAGGTTTAAGATGAAATCAAGTGGCAAACTTGAAGAATTGTTTAGTTTCATATGTTATAATCAATATTTTAATTCATTTTAATTGTCCAATGTTGGCAGTCCATAGTCGATAGTCCACAGTTACTAATTCAATAATTCATATATAGTTTATGATATTCGAATTTATTAATATGTATCGTGACCCGTGTACATGTCTCAGACTCAATCACAACTCAAAGTATATATATTATTATAGAATCAACCTCAACCATGTATAGCTATCTCCAGCATTACTGCATATAGAGTGTCTATAGTTATTCCAAATAATATATATAGATGCGTCGATATGATATGTCAAAACCTTGTATACGTGTCCAGATATTTAAAGTGCGTAAAATAAATAACAGAAATTAAATGACGATAAATAAAGTGCGTAAAGTAAATAACAGAAATTAAATGACGATAAATAAAATTGCGATAATTAAATTGCGATAACTGAAATGTATTCAGTTAGCTAGGAACAATTAGCTAGAAACAGTTAGTGTGGATTCTTAACAAAATTATGCATAGTTAATTTGTTTGTTTCTATCAAATTTTTATTTCATCAAATGTGTTCTTCATTATGCCACTTGTTGGATTCTGATAGGTCAAAATTCAAACATGAAATTGAATGAAAATAGTTATTCTGCGGTGAACAGATTCGTATATCTGTAGATGTAAGTAGGATAGTAAATGACTGTTGAATCAGATTGGAAGAATGTACAGTGTAACTTATTAATGTGAAATCTAAATATTTCTAGGGTATTACCTACCCGTTAAAATATTCTTACCATTAATAGTTTGTACAAAAGAATTTTTAATTACAATCTTTATGAAAATATATATACATATATATATTCTTCAGATGTAATGTGACGACCCGAAAATTTCCGACCAAATTTAAACTTTAATCTTTATATTATTCCGACATGATAAGCAAAGTATGTTAAGTTAAATCTCAAGAATTTTAAACTGTGTTCATACATTCATTATAACCTCGACCAAATTTCGACGATTCACGAACCGTTATATATAAATAGATATGTATATGTATATATATATATTATAACTTGAGAATATTAATAAAGTATTAAACGTATAATACTTTACACGAACGTATTTGTTTCAATATGATATTTGACGAAATTAAAAAATATATATATTAAATGATTGAATTATCAGAAACATTGAATTATGATTACAAGTCTCTGTTGAGAGGTCCACTATGATTTGAGAAAAATCTATTCCTCTTAACGATATTCAGAATAATTTGTAAAGCTATTTATAAATAAAAACAAAAAGTGTCATTTACGAAAGTTAGACAAAAGTTAGTGGAGAATTGGTTTCCATAATATTCTATTAATCTATTTTCAAACGTACAAAGACGTTTTCAGTTTAAAAAGAACTTTATTATTAAAACGAATATAACTTTTATAAATATCTAGAATCACTTTTGACAACTCATTACTTAACCAGTATAATAAATATAACGATATTTATATTTTATTTCATTAAATATATATAACGATTTAAATTAATATTATATATATTTATACGCGTATTATACATACATAGTTTTTATACTTTTACTATACTTTAACTTTACCTTTACTTTACTTTTACTTTACTTTAACTTTAATAATTCACTTTAATAATTCATACTTTAATAATTCACTTTAATAATTCATACTTTAATAATTCACTTTAATAATTCATACTTTAATAATTCACTTTAATAATTCATACTTTAATAATTCACTTTAATAATTCAAAAATCTATTATAAATAGAATTCAGTAGGTTTCATTATTTCATAGAAACTTAAAAATATATTTCTCTAAACTCTCTCAATCAATTTATACATATAAATATATATATTTGCTCTGTATTATTTCAAAATATTATTAGTATACATAAAATATTACGACGGAGTGCTGTCCGATTGATTTCAAAATAGTTTTTTTTTTAATGAGTCGAAGCTAAGGAAATTATGGGTTATAGCTATGGAGGTGATGGGTATGGTTCATGGGTATGCTCGTGAGGTCAATCTAGTGTTTATCATCTCCGTTGCGTCTACGTACTTTCCTGCAATATTGAATCTCAATATTGATACGTTCGTGAATCCGAGGCCAACCTTGCACTTGTTAAATGACGTTATATGTATTTTTACTACAAAATACAGTATTGTGAGTTTCATTACTCCCTTTTTATATATATTTTTGGGCTGAGAATACATGCGCTGTTTTATAAATGTTTTACGAAATAGGCACAAGTACTAAAACTAATTCTACGTGGGTTTAAACCAGAAATATACCCTTAGCTTGGTAACATTAAACTACTTGTCTATGTACGGTAGGCGCGAATCCTAAAGATAGATCTATTGGGCCTGACAAGCCCCATCCTAACTATGGGATGCTTTAGTACTTCGAGGTTATTTT
This sequence comes from Rutidosis leptorrhynchoides, assembly GCF_046630445.1. Lineage (NCBI taxonomy): Eukaryota > Viridiplantae > Streptophyta > Magnoliopsida > Asterales > Asteraceae > Rutidosis > Rutidosis leptorrhynchoides. The sequence continues at coordinate 62,095,427 of NC_092340.1, read as the reverse complement.
AAACACACCTGATCTGGTGTACTTCAGAGGGTAAAACATGAACGTTAAGGCTTGTTACCGGGTGCCTACAACTTATAGAATACTTTTATACACTTGCGAGTGTACATATATTTATAAACGGAAATCTTTTGGTCTATTAATATATTGAAATGATTGTTATGATAAACCTATGAACTCACCAACCTTTTGGTTGACACTTTAAAGCATGTTTATTCTCAGGTATTAAAGAAATCTTCCGCTGTGCATTAACTCATTTTAAGGATATTACTTGGAGTCATTCATGGCATATTTTGAAAGACGTTGCATTCGAGTCATTGAGTTCATCAAGATTATTATTAAGCCAAATTATAGTTGGATGTATTATGAAATGGTGTGCATACCGTCAACTTTTGTTGTAAAGAAAGTTTGTCTTTTAAAAATGAATGCAATGTTTGTAAAATGTATCATATAGAGGTCAAATTCCTCGCGATGTAATCAACTATTGTGAATCATTTATAATGTATATGAACGGGTCCTTTCAGTTGGTATCAGAGCGGTGGTCTTAGCGAACCAGGTCTGCATTAGTGTGTCTAACTGATAGTCGTTAGGATGCATTAGTGAGTCTGGACTTCGACCGTGTCTGCATGTCAAAAGTTTTGCTCATCATTTTTGTCGGAAATTACCTGCTTATCATTCTTAGTCTAGACACATCTTATTGCATTGATTGCATGAATAGTGTATAGACAAAATTCATATCTTAGCGTATCTGCTAATTCATATCTTAGCATATCTGTTACTGTAAACTTTGCCTGACATATTCCGTAAATTCCTCCGTAATCTACGAAACCTTTTGCTCTATATAATTAGAATACCACCCGATAGCCGGAAAATCATTTCATATCGGAAAAAAAAATTCTTTATTCAATTGTACGAAATGGAATTCGTCATTAGTTCAAGTCCCTCGGATTCCGAAATGGAATCCCACTCAAGTTCTGAAAGCAGTGTGACCGGAATGGATCAACCAATTAGTCATCATCTATTCTGGATGAATTGGGGATGGGTTCGTAGCCTCCTTAATCATTGGAGACAAGAAGAAGGTGATCCCTTCCATCCACCACATTGCCCTCTTGGCGAAGAACCTGAAGCACTTACCGGCGAACCTATCCGAAACACCATTTTCTCTCTTATTTCTAGAGTATCTCGTCACGATTACATACTACACCAAATTCTAGATTTTATTTATCCGCTCGTCCGAACCGATAATCACCCCGGTGTAATAGAAGAAGTTAACGAGCTTCGCGCTCGGGTAGTGGCTTTGGAGAATATGGTGCAAAGGTTACAAATACCAGCAGCAGCACCAGCAGCATAAACAGTACCACCATCAGCAACACCAACAGTACCATCACCACCATCAACAACAACATCCACATCCCACACCGCAACATCACAATAGGTATCTCAAACATCAACGTTATATGCCCTGTAAATATCCAGGAATATCAACAACAACAAACGATAAAGTATTAATTCATAAACTTCATTGAAGAGATATCTCTACGGCAGTTATGTAATCTCCAAAATCGTAGAGATTATTTAATTCTGACCGTAAATCGGATGAGTGAACGGAGATGGTAGAGTAGAAACTTTGATCGAAAATGGTGTACGATTTACAAGCTAGAATTGTTTTACCAACAGCATCAACAGGACCGTAGCATTATCAACACAGTCAGTGCCGTCAGTATCGTCAGAATCAACAGCATCTGTAACATCACAAACTCTGTCAGTTCAAGAATCATTGTGGACATCATTACTAATCAACAACAAATATATTGTATCAACGAGTTATGAAGTATTAACTCATTTCCAATCGAAAGATTTATATGTATATTTTATATGTATAAATTTTTAAACCATAATAAATCTTCCGGTACTAAGCTATTATGTGTGAATCTTAACTACTCAGTTAATTCATATTACAAATATGCAATGATGTACGTCCTTCGTCCGCAACTTAACCATCATTAATTACAATCTCTGTCTCAATTCAATAAAAATCCAATTCATAATAAATCAAGTGTATTATTCGAATATATGTTTGATTTTACACTTTCATCATCGATGTACTCAAAACTTTTCAAATAACATCATTTGTACCTTGCGAAGTTCACAAGAATTTCACGAAAACCAATAAATAACAAAGTAATGATTCATAATTTCAATATTATTGAAGAAATACTTTTGCAATTTATAAAGTTTTAGTGATTACTCAATTCTAGTTCCAACCATAAAACAAATGAGTTTAATTTAATATTAACTCATTAAATCTATATTACATCTAAAGAAAATATACACATATATTTTCATAAAGACTGTAATAAACTTCTTTTGTACAAAATATTAATTGTGAAAAAAAATTTAACGGGTAGGTAATACCCGAGAGATATATAAATTCACAATTAATATATTACATTTTTCGAAACTGATTCAGCAATCATCAACTATACTCTCTACTTTCACAACCATATCCATTCTTTCATATAAATCAAAACAATCATACTCATTCAAATTCAATTACATATTCTGATTTTGAAATTGCATAATTCAATTCGAAATATAACCAGTATCATCACTCTTAGATTCCTATATCTTTCAAAGCTATACTTTGCCTTCAAAACTGTGTTAGAACATCATATGTATTAACGATTACAATATGTGCTCAAACCCTTCGAAATTCCTGAAGACACTTCAACTAAGGAACAATCGAGATGATGATCCAACCACATGTTACCCACAGTTATACACCTGAAAAACTCTCAAAACCCAAGTCATAGTTCGACACGTATCCGTGTTAGACCCTTTGGCATTTACTAGCTAAAATAACTTTTCAATTCCGTTTCAAAATAGACAGTTTTGTCACAGCTCCAGCAAGTCAACTTCGACTTCTCAATCAAAACAGTCTTATTATAACCTCGATAGATACGTTTCCCTTTAGCCAACGTTACCGGGGAATCGTTTATATTCACCACATTAGCAATAAACTTACCAACAACTTCACTGATCTTTGACTTTCAAAAAAAAAATCATTATAATTATCGAAACCCTATCATATACTCATTCGTACCTTATAACAAGAATTGCCATACCAATTATTGAGAATCAGCAATCAGAATTTTGAAACCTCGCAGCATGTCTACATCAACAATTACATATACACACAACGTCTACCTCCAAGACTTACATTCTTTGAATGAGAAATTTCTGAAAAACACCCTAAACTGCGAACCAGTTCTTGAAATTTTGAAAAATGCTGATGAAGCCGCAAAAACTGTAAACGACCTTAACAGTAAAAAGTTGGATGATAAAGGATAGTATATTGGCAAAGAGAAGCTTTGGAACTGGAAAACGGATTGAGCAAAGTATGAAGGAGGCTGTGGACAAATCACAAAGACTGAACCTGTCTTCAAAGAATCCAAATGATTCAGTACTTGCTGAAGTCATTAACGAATACCTTGCTCCTGACTCTAAACCCCTGCAGATAATATCTTTCATCATCCTCTGATGTTAGACATTCTAAGATATCATCGTATCTTTCATTATAAATATCATCCATACTTCTGAAGATATTTTTATAATTATTCTTATCTGAAATCAATTACCTCTTCGCGCTCTCTGTATTATAACATAAAAGAAACTATTTTAGTTTCTAAATTCTGAAACATTCAAGTTTAAAATAGGAATATTCTTGAAGAAGTGTTGGGAGCTGAAGCATGAGTTAGTATAATATAATGACACTTGATCAACGTGATTATATTACAGTAATTCATGCTGAGTTTCTAAATGGAACATGATGATTCACAGATCATAACATCATCATGTGCTATGTTACACGACTCTTGTATTCTCTTTGATCTCTAAATATCAAGAAAATATTTCTTGATGATTCGGCCTTTTCTGAGGTATTCTGGTAATTTGACAAGTCAAGATCGTGGCATTACAATTTCCTTCCTAGAACATTAACAATGTTCATTCCGAAATTTATATCTGCGAATTCTGGACCATTACAATCGGTGCTTAATCGCAAGAAGAAGAAACGAAAGGACAAAGCTCCGAACTAGAAATGGGAGTATAAATCATAGCAAATAGAAGAGAGCATTAACTGTGGATGACAATGATTATAGAAGAAGCAAGGACTTTGAAATATAAGGGAAGATATAAAACCCAACAACAACCCATAAATCACCAACCGTATATATCAATGCATATAGCAATATAAAGACACAGGAGAACTAAAAACACTATAAAACCAAGAGTATAGTAGAAGTAAATAGATTCTTCCGGAAGCAGATGAAAAAGAAGAGCGACAGATACGAAAGTGAGGAGTATATCAAGAATCAGCACTGGATGAAGCATATTGACAAATACTTTAAAATATGAGTTGAGAAGGTGTGAGTTGTAAGAAAACAAATGAGGTGGATTTATAATGAAATATCCGACAGAGAAATCAAAATGGATTATCGCATTAATTCGAAGAGGATCATAATTTCCTTAATCGCCGAATAATCAAATCCAATATAGATTACAAAGATTTTCTTTTCGAAGATCAATCATGATGACGTCAAAAGATACGACGAATCACTATTATCTTATTTCATTCATTTACGATAACTTCACTAACACGCTTCGAGTAATCGAATTATTTTATCCATTCTTCTTGAACATGATAAAACTCTATAATCGTTATAATAACATTCTCATTGTTAGTCATGACGGCCTCTATCAAATTTCGGGGACGAAATTTCTTTAACGGGTAGGTACTGTGACGACCCGGAAATTTCCGACCAAATTTAAACTTTAATCTTTATATTATTCCGACATGATAAGCAAAGTATGTTAAGTTAAATCTCAAGAATTTTAAACTGTGTTCATACATTCATTATAACCTCGACCAAATTCCGACGATTCACGAACCGTTATATATAAATAGATATGTATATGTATATATATATTATACCTTGAGAATATTAATGAAGTATTAAATGTATAATACTTTACACGAACGTATTTGTTTCAATATGATTTTTGACGAAATTAAAAAATATATATATTAAATGATTGAATTATCAGAAACATTGAATTATGATTACAAGTCTCTGTTGAGAGGTCCACTATGATTTGAGAAAAATCTATTCCTCTTAACGATATTCAGAATAATTTGTAAAGCTATTTATAAATAAAAACAAAAAGTGTCATTTACGAAAGTTAGACAAAAGTTAGTGGAGAATTGGTTTCTATAATATTCTATTAATCTATTTTCAAACGTACAAAGACGTTTTCAGTTTAAAAAGAACTTTATTATTAAAACGAATATAACTTTTATAAATATCTAGAATCACTTTTGACAACTCATTACTTAACCAGTATAATAAATATAACGATATTTATATTTTATTTCATTAAATATATATAACGATTTAAATTAATATTATATATATTTATACGCGTATTATACATACATAGTTTTTATACTTTTACTATACTTTAACTTTACCTTTACTTTACTTTTACTTTACTTTAACTTTAATAATTCACTTTAATAATTCATACTTTAATAATTCACTTTAATAATTCATACTTTAATAATTCACTTTAATAATTCACTTTAATAATTCATACTTTAATAATTCACTTTAATAATTCATACTTTAATAATTCACTTTAATAATTCATACTTTAATAATTCACTTTAATAATTCAAAAATCTATTATAAATAGAATTCAGTAGGTTTCATTATTTCATAGAAACTTGAAAATATATTTCTCTAAACTCTCTCAATCAATTTATATATATAAATATATATATTTGCTCTGTATTATTTCAAGATATTATTAGTATACATAAAATATTACGACGGAGTGCTGTCCGAGTGATTTCAAAATAGTTTTTTTGAATGAGTCGAAGCTAAGTAAATTATGGGTTATAGCTATGGAGGTGATGGGTATGGTTCATGGGTATGCTCGTGAGGTCAATCTAGTGTTTATCATCTCTGTTGCGTCTACGTACTTTCCTGCAATATTGAATCTCAATATTGATACGTTCGTGAATCTGAGGCCAACCTTGCACTTGTTAAATGACGTTATATGTATTTTTACTACGAAATACAGTATTGTGAGTTTCATTACTCCCTTTTTATATATATTTTTGGGCTGAGAATACATGCGCTGTTTTATAAATGTTTTACGAAATAGGCACAAGTACTAAAACTAATTCTACGTGGGTTTAAACCAGAAATATACCCTTAGCTTGGTAACATTAAACTACTTGTCTATGTACGGTAGGCGCGAATCCTAAAGATAGATCTATTGGGCCTGACAAACCCCATCCTGACTATGGGATGCTTTAGTACTTCGAGGTTATTTTAAACACACCTGATCTGGTGTACTTCAGAGGGTAAAACATGAACGTTAAGGCTTGTTACCGGGTGCCTACAACTTATAGAATACTTTTATACACTTGCGAGTGTACATATATTTATAAACGGAAATCTTGTGGTCTATTAATATATTGAAATGATTGTTATGATAAACCTATGAACTCACCAACCTTTTGGTTGACACTTTAAAGCATGTTTATTCTCAGGTATTAAAGAAATCTTCCGCTGTGCATTAACTCATTTTAAGGATATTACTTGGAGTCATTCATGGCATATTTTGAAAGACGTTGTATTCGAGTCATTGAGTTCATCAAGATTATTATTAAGCCGAATTATAGTTGGATGTATTATGAAATGGTGTGCATGCCGTCAACTTTTGTTGTAAAGAAAGTTTGTCTTTTAAAAACGAATGTAATGTTTGTAAAATGTATCATATAGAGGTCAAATACCTCGCGATGTAATCAACTATTGTGAATCGTTTATAATGTATATGAACGGGTCCTTTCATGTAATCATGGATTTAATGAGTCAATATGATATTAAACTCATTTAATTTATTGTTAGAACTAGAATACATAATCTCTAAAACATTAGAGATTACACAATCGCTAGGTAGAACGAAGATAATTGATGTAGAACGATATGTAGAATGATGATTATACTCGAGGTACAGAATGGGATGCTGAGGTATGTGTTGTTGATGGTACGGGTGCTATTGCTAGTGGTCCTGTTAATGTCGGTGATGTTGCTGAAGCTGGTAAGTTTTGCACCATATTTTCCAAATTGATTACTCGAGCGCGAAGTTTGTTGACTTCTTCCATTATTCAGGAATGATTGTCGGTCGGAACTAGCGGCTGAATAAAGTTTAGAATTTTGGATAGAATATAATCGTGACGAGCTACTCTGGAAATCAGGCTGAAAATGGTGTTTCGGATAGGTTCGCCAGTAAGTGCTCCAGGTTCTTCGCCAAGAGGGAAATTCGGTGGGTGGAAAGGATCACCTTCTTCTTGTCTTCAATGATTAAGTAGATCACGAACCCATCAGATGAATTGTGGATGGCTGATTGATTGATTCATTCTAGTGACACCGCTTTCGGAGCTTAGGTGAATATCCATGTCGGAATAGCTGTCGGAATAACTATCGGAATAGCTATCGAAATCTGAGGGACTCGAACTGGTTGAGGGATTCATCTAGTACGATCAGATGAAGGATTTTCGATAAGAAGTAGATTATAGGATGTAGATTAGTACCCTGCAATACATAATTTACATATGCATATATAATACTAAAATCCCATAAGTTACGGAGGAATCTACGGAAGCTATCAGGCAAAGGTAACAATAACAGATACGCTAAGATATGAATTTATCTATACACTATCTATGCAATAGAGGCAGTAAGACGTGTCTAGACCTTAAGGATGATAAGCAAATAATTTTCGACAATAAATGATAAACAAAACTTTTGACATGCAGACACGGTCGAAGTCCAGACCTACTAATGCATCTAAACAACTATCAGTTAGACACACTAATGCAAGACCTGGTTCGCTAAGACCACCGCTCTGATACCAACTGTAAAGACCCGTCCTAATCCATTCGGACGAAGTCCATATCGATTATAAACGATTCACAACAGTTGATTACATCGCGAGGTACTTGACCTCTATATGATACATTTTACAAACATTGCATTCGTTTTTGAAAAGACAATCTTTCATTTCATCGAAAGTTGACGGCATGCATACCATTTTATAATATATCTAACTATAATTGACTTAATAATAATCTTGATGAACTCAACGACTCGAATGCAACGTCTTTTGAAATATGTCATGAATGACTCCAAGTAATATCTTTAAAATGAGCAATTGCACAGCGGAAGACTTCTTTCATACCTGAGAATAAACATGCTTTAAAGTGTCAACCAAAAGGTTGGTGAGTTCATTTGTTTAACATAAATAATCATTTCATAATTTTAATAGACCACAAGATTTCATATTTCCATTTCTCATAAACATACGTCCCATGCATAGAGACAAAATATCATTCATATGGATTGAACAAATGGTAACCGACATTCACAATATGCATATAAGAATATCCCCATTATTTCGGGATCCTCCTTCGGACATGATATAAATTTCGAAGTACTAAAGCATCCTGTACTTTGGATGGGGCTTGTTGGGCCCGATAGATCTATCTTTAGGATTCGCGTCAATTAGGGTGTCCGTTCCCTAATTCTTAGATTACCAGACTTAATAAAAAGGGGCATATTCGATTTCGATCATTCACCCATATAATGTAGTTTCAATTACTTATGTCTATTTCGTAAAACATTTATAAAAATTGCGCATGTATTCACAGCTCAAAAATATAAAGAGTAAAAAGACAAATGAAACTCACACATATAAATATTGTAAAACAGTTAATAAAGCATTTGCATGCATTCTCAGCTCAAAAATGTAATGAGTAAAAAGGGAGCAAATGAACTCACACATATAAATATTGTAAAACAGTTAATAAAGCATTTGCATGTATTCTCAGCTCAAAAATGTAATGAGTAAAAAGGGAGCAAATGAACTCACCTAATGTATTTTGTAGTAAAAATACATATGACTATATTGAACAATGCAGGGTTGGCCTCGGATTCACGAACCTATATCATTTGTGTATACTAATACATATAATCGTAATAAACAATTTTATATATATTTAGTTATGTATTAAGATTTACTATTTATATATATGATTTAATTTAAAATATAATTATATATTATTTGTAACTTATTTATAATAACATTTTATTTAACAAGATAGTATTTAATATTAATATAGGTGTACAATATATTTTTACATAATTGTCCTTTATTTATTAAAGTACTATTTTTAATACTAACATAGTGACAATAATAATAATGATAATAATAATAATAATAATTTTAATCATAATACTACTAATAATAACCTTAATGATAATATTTAATAATAATACTCATAATAATAATAATAATAATAATAATAATAATAATAATAATAATGATAATAATATTAATAGTAATAATAATAATAATAATAATAATAATAATAATAATAATAATAATAATAATAATAATAATAATAATAATAATAATAATAATAATAATAAAAATAATAATAATAATAATAATAAAAATAATAATAATAATAATGGTAAATATAATACTACCTCAAAGAAGTAGCTCTTAGAAAAATGCTCAAGTCCGGGTTTGAACCCGCGACGTCCCGCTAACTCAATACAACCCATAGCCATTACTCTAACTTCTTTCTTTCTGAAATTATTATCACTTTGCATATATTTAATTCGATTTCCGTTATCTTCATCTTATGTTATCATTAACATATATCATCATAACACTACTACAATCATCATCAATACATCACCATTTTTCTCGTCATCCGTATATCATACCCATCATCACTACATCCTTATCATAATCATATTCCTAACCTAAACTCATCATAATACCACGATCATCTTCTTCGCTTTCAAATCGTTATCATCATATCATATTCATGTAACATCATCATCAACATCATCAGCTTGCCATTATCATCAACATCACTTAACATCGTCCTCATCATCGTCTAATATCACACGTCATCGTGGTTCATTAACAACATCATATCCATGATCGTATATCATCTTTATCGTACACATCACCTAATCATCATTATACTAAGCACCAATGACATCTTTAGCTAAAAAGCTTTTGTTATTTAATTCATAATAAAGAAAATTGATGGGTTTCTTTCCCTTGGTCCCCCACGAAAATATATAAAAATATATATGGACGTATGCAGCAACCTAAATCAACTAATTCACTAACATTTCATTTAAACTACTAAATTTAAACAATGCTCAATTTGTCTTTTCTGTTTTGGTCCATTTGTAAAAGTCACGATCCACTAACACTTTAATATCATTACCACAATTCTTTAATCAACTTGCAGCAAGGGTCGGCCATTAAGAATAAAACAATCACTAGTCACCAAATCTTGTTTTACATTTCAGTTTTAAAATACAAAAAAAAACTCAAGTGTGGTAGTAACAAATTGCGAGGAATAGAATTGAAGCAGGTAGCAGGATTAACTAGTAACAAGATAATAGGTTTGGTTGTGGGTTCGTGATTGAGCAGAAAACACAAAAAAAAAAAAAAATACGCCATGTTGTTTTATAATGAAAAGAAATCAAACGTTACCGATATGAGTTTGAGCAGAATAATTGTGATTAAGATGGTGTTTGTGATTGGAATAGAACCCAGAAAATGGAAGAAACACAGTATCGTTTGATGATAATGGTTCGATGGTGGTTTAATGTTTTCAACGATGGCTATGGTGGCGTAAGGTGGGTGTGTTTGTTAATGGTTATATGGTTTGGTGTTGGGTGTTCGTTCCTCAACATCAATTTAAACGATAGTAACTAAAACAAGTGAGTTCGTGTTGGATTCTTGAGGTGGTTTTCGTTGGTTATAGTGGTGGATGATTAGAAAACAGAAGTATAAGCAATGGTATTTAACGGCCATGATGATGGTGTTCAAGATTAACACAGAAAAATAGTGATCGTTGCAAGTTACATGGGTTGTTTGGATTGTGGCCTGCAGAATCAAGAAGGAATAGCAGTTGTTAAGGAGTTCTATGATTGGTAGTGATAATGTGAATTTGTATGATATTAATTATCAAGTGGAAGGATTGATATCTAGCCAAATTGAACTCGACAATCCAGCATCGTTCGTACATAAAGAAATAAATAAAAATAAAAAACTGAAGGAGGTTGGTAATTGAATTTTGGATTGTTCTCATAGTTAGATAATGATTTTGTACTAGTTTTGATACATAAAGCAAGAATCACTATAGTCCGATATTGATTGAAAACAGAATACTATCGTGCTGTATATACCTATACGTATTTATATGGAACACAGAATACGGTTGTTGTATATATGTATTTATATATAAATGTACTTGTATAAATGTATATCGATTATTCCTATATCTGTGTATTAAATTTATACAAAAAAAAAAACATAATAATATTAATTATACATATATTAATTTTTAATATTAATTTTGTTAATAATATTGGAACTAATAATAATAATAATAATATTGCCAAAAATAATGATAATAATATCAATAATATTAATAACACATTAACACTAATCAAATTTCATATATAATAATAATAATAATAATAATAATAATAATAATAATAATAATAATAATAATAATAATAAGTAACCATGATAATAATGAAAATGATAACAATATTAATCATAATATTTATAACTCTTAATAATAATTACATTAATAATAATTATAATACTAATACTTAATAACAACAATTATAATAACTGATAATACATAAATTACAATTATAATATATTCAATAAACTAATATAGGTATTGAGATTAGTATTGTATTAGTAATTAATAATGAAAGTTATTATGTTAACTATATTCTTAACTTGTATTTACATTTAATATATACAACTTATTTACTTTATATCTTATTGTATTTATTAAATTTTAATGTTTAAATTATATTTTATAATTTCTATTTATTATACATATACTCACATTTATATATATATATATATATATATATATATATATATATATATATATATATACATACATATTTATTTACAAACAATTGTTCGTGAATCGTCGGGATTAGTCAAAGGTCAAATGTATACATGAACACAGTTCAAAGTTTTTGAAATTCAGTTTAACAGACTTTGCTTATCGTGTCGAAAACATATAAAGATCAAATTCAAATTTAGTCGAAAATTCCCGGGTCGTCACAGTACCTATCCGTTAAAGAAATTTTGTCCCGAAATTTGAGTGAGGTGGTCATGGTTAACAATAAAAATGTTTTCATGACGAATATGAGTTGATAAGATAGAATTTTATCATCATTGAGTACCACCGATAAAACAATTCGATTATTCGAAGCGTACGAGTGAAGTTATCACAAAAGAGTGAAAAGTTTCGTCTTATCTTTTGACGTAGTCACGATTGAATTTAGAAAATAAGGCGCGTCTTAACTTTTGACGTTTTCTTGGTTGAATTCCGGAATTCAAGGGATTTAAAGAAATCTTTGAAATCTGAGTGAGATCTGATTCTTCGGTGAATAAGGAGATTAAGAGTTCTTCAATTAAATGCGATGATCTGCCTCGATTGCTCTGTCGGATATTTCCATTATAAATTCACTTTCTTCGTTCCATTAATTTTCACCACTTCTATACTCAATTCCCAAATTCAAAAGATTGTGAAAATACTTAATCCAGTTCTGATCCTTGTCCTCATCCTTACTATCGCAACAATCATTCTCCTTTTCCAACTTCCACCAGAGGAATCTACTTTCTTCTACTTCGCCCTTGGGGTTATAGTGTTTCTAATTCTCCCGTGTCTTTATGTTGTGATAAACATTGATATACACGGTTTGTAATTTATGTGTTGTTATCGGGCTTTATATTCTCCCTTATATTTCGAAGCTCTATGCCTTTGGTTTTTCTCTTCCCGATTTCAAGTCAAGCGAATAAGGGTCCAGAATTTGTAGGTATAGAGTTTCGAATAATTATAATGTTCTAAGCAGGAAAGAACGTGACAGCACAATTTGATTTTCAAATTTATCAACATCACGGATGATAGAACCATCAAGAATACATTTTCTTGATATGTTCAGGAGTTAAGTAGAATGAAAGAGTTATGTAACATGGCACAGGTTGCTGGTATGATCTACTGTGAACCATCATCACGTTTCATTAGAAACTCAGCATGACTTACTGTAATATAATCAAGTTGGCCAAGCGTCATTATATTTGTAACACCCCGTTTTTCCCCGTACATGATTTATAGGTGTATTGTGTATGTACGACAGGCGTATGAAGGGTTCGATACATGTTTGGGTGTTAAAGTCTTGTATGCGAGAAAATGTGTCAGGTCACGTTGGGTGTCGCGGCGCGACAAAGGGAGCCGCGGCGCGGCGTTTCAAATAAATCCAGATCAGAAAGCTTGTTAACAAGGTCACCAGTTCGAGGCAATCGTCGCGGCGCGACGAATTAGGCCGCGGCGCGGCGAATGGTGTGAACTGGCACCAGATTCTTGTAAATTTAAATGAAGTTCAAGGGCAATTTGGTCTTTTCGCGTTTGAGCCAGATTTGAGGATTTAACCTCATCCATTCATTTCATTTCTCATTTTAATTTCCCTTTTCTTTTCATTTTTCCTCTCAAACTCAAACACCCATTTGATTTCAAAAGGATTTTTGGAAAGGAAGGATCGGGAGTTGATCCTTGGCGTAGTTGACAAGTGTGTTCTCCTCGTTCTTAGCTACACGGTGATACTAGTGGTAAGCTCTAACTCCGAAATTCATTTTCGTGTTCATCATTCAAGTTTAGGGCTTTTGATTGTATGATTCATAGGTGAAACCCATTTAGTTGTTAATTGAAGGTTAACACCAAGATTCGGTTTTTTTGTTGTTAATGTCGGGTTTTGGGTTTGGTGTGCAAGTTCATGCTTGTAAGACTTGTAAATGGTGTATAATCACTAGTATTAGTGATTATTGAGGTTTTGGGGACATTTAGGGTTCTTGGAGTTGACTAATTTTGACTAGAGCCAAAATTAGGGTTTGGTGATGATTTTGACCCGATTGTTGATTTATTAAGGTTTATAAACTTAAAATGGATTAAGTTGAAGTATTAAACCGAGTTAAATGTGTTTTGGTGTCAAGACTTGTAAACGGTGAGATTTTGACTTAATGGGTCAAAATTAGGGTTTTGGTGTCAAAATGGGTGAGACATGTGTTTAACACTTGTGTTTGGGTTTACTTGGCATATTAGGACAATTTTCACCCGTGTTAGTAATTATTGGTTAGTTTGGGCGCGGTTTGTACTTGGAATTACATTTGGGTCGAATTTGCACTAAGTGTCAAATTGGGTTGGTTTGTAAATCCAATCTAAGTGTGTTGTTGAATTTGTGATAATGGAATAGGTACTTTCCATTGACGAGTTGCGGATTACTTGGTTGCATTCATCAAGGCTTAAGGTGAGTGTTAATATCCTATATGCATATGTATGTGTAGGATGGGTGCGGGTCGGGTGAAGTGGTTCTCGGTTATAGAGCTCACTTCACATATAGGTGGATTGATGGACTTGTGTGTAGGTCCAATTGGCACGGTTGTGCGTTTTGGTTGACCATCTTTGACGAGGTGCACACCTTGCGTGTACTCTATCACATGGGCGTGTGATGTGGATTATATAACCCCAATGGCGAAGGGTTAATATTGTGAGTGGAATAATTATGCGTGTACGTATATAATGTATTTATTTGTGTAGTATGAATGTGGTATTGTCGCGGTGTTCAAGACACCACATTCTAAGTAACGAGTAGTAGTGTCGCGGTGTTTAAGACACTACTCATTGTTTGATTGGCATGTGGTATTGTCGCGGTGGTTAAGACACCACATTGTCATGGGAGTGGAATTGTCGCGGTGTTCAAGACACCACTCATTATTTTGATTGACGTGTGGATTCGTCGCGGTGTTTAAGACGCCACATTGTCATGGGGGTGAATTAGTCGCGGTGTTTAAGACATCACCCGGGGGATTAGTGATTACGCGGTGTTTAAGTAACGCTAATGGATGTTACGAACTCCGACGGTCTCTTACGAGTATCGTTCCCTTGTACGATTGGTTAACCATGGTTATTGTGTTGTAAGCGTAAGCAAATTATGTTATTCGAGAGATATATACATATATATACATATATATTGTATACATATAATGTTGTATTGTCGTGTTGTAGCTAACCCCCCCGGGTGTAGCTTATTGGCATTGTTCACATCGTTGTTGGCAAACTTATATTTTGTTGATGTATCTTTAGCTCATTGCTTAGTGATCTTACGGTATGCTTAGACTAGCTTGCCTTTATGTTTGGATGCTCCGGTATGCGGTATTTGCTATTTTGTGGCGTGTCCATTTTATGCATATATATGTATGTAGTATATTCTCACTCACTAAGCGTTAGCTTACCCTCTCGTTGTTGATATTTTTATAGGTTCGCATGCTTGGCGGCTCGGGTAAGCTTGGGAATTAGAGATCTCGGCTAGGTTGCTTTAGAAGATCTTGCTTTTGGACTCGATTAGGATTTGGGTAGCGTAGTCCCAAATCACCATGCTCGGTTTTGTGTAAACGTAACTAGTCGGGTCATAATGATTATAACCGGTTTACGATTTAATTAATGAACCATTGTATTAAGGAGTTTAAATCATTAATGTATGTTTTAAGTTCGATGAACTTACTTTGATAACAAATACGTTTTGGAATATGTGTAACGGGACCTAAAGTATTATTTAACGCGTATTAAAAGGAAAAATTTTTATGGGCCGGTTTTAATACGGGTTGGGTTGTTTCAAGTGGTATCAGAGCATGGTCTAAGGGATTTAGGTGACTTGAGATAGGTGCCTAGACTTAGACTTTTGTGTGTGCTTAATTTGTTGCGGGACTTGTAGGAGTACGGGTCGGAATTGGTTCTAGCTAGTGCCTTGTTTATAGTTGACTAACGTTTATATTAGTAATGCGAATATTATTAATATGCTATTGTGATGTGATAATAATTCTCGCATGTGTTTATATCGCGTAGAATTTTGTTTGTGTTTGCATATATCATCGAGCGAGACGGTTGTTGTACTAACGAGCCGATACAGCGTGTATGCGTAATAAGGACTTGCAAACCTTATTACGGGTGCAAATCGTGTCTAGCAAGTGATGTACGACAAATGTTTAGCAAAATGGGGCGGTGTTGTGCGTGTGATTTACACGTTCGTGGTCTAACCGCTTTGCATTCCTTAGAATGGCGACGGGAAATGGGATCGAGACGAACGACGCTGAGTTTAACGCTAGAGTTGCGGCCGCCGTTGCGGAGTAAATGAGTGCGTTTCGAGAAGAAATGGATAGGAAGTATTCCGAATTTCGAAATGGTGGAGAAATGGAGCATTGTCTTAAGAGCTTCATGAGGACTAAACCTCCTATGTATGACGAGAAACCGGATCCTTTAGTAAGCACAACTTGGATCTCGGATGTTGAAGGGTGTTTTCGTACTATTGAATGCCCTCCCGAGAAAAAGACAAGACTCGCTACTAGTTTATTGCGGGGTAGGGCGAAGGATTGGTTGGATGGTAAGATTGATCTTGTCGGTGGTGAGCCGTTTATGGCATTATCGTGGGACGATTTTAAGAAGGAATTCTTCGAGGAGTTCCGGACTTCGGCCGACTTGTCGGAATTGCGTGATGAGTTGCGAAACTTGCAACAGGGATCTATGGATTTGAATACTCTCAAGACGACCTTTATGGTGAAGACTCGTTTTTGCCCGGAGTATTTAGGGAATGATCGGTTGTTGATGGAGGATTTCTATCGAACCTTGAATGATGACTTGAAGAATAAGATTAGCCGGGGTCACGCGAAATCGTTTGCGGAATTATTCGCCGTGGCTAGAGGTTTCGAGTCGTATTCACAATCAAAGAAGGGTGAACCTTCGAGCGAGAGAAGGGTTGTTTCGCATGGTGCTCCGAGTAAGAGGACTAAGGGTCCGAGTGTGAGCACGGGTGGTACACGGACGGGTATATTGGATTCTAGTGCGTCTAGATGTTACAATTGTGGCATAAGGGATCACAAGTCGTGGGAATGTTTGGTACCAAAAGGCGATGGCATGGTGTGCTTCAATTGCCAAGAAGAAGGACATCGTAAGTCGGAATGTCCCAAGTTAGCGGGGACGGGGCCGGCAAGGAGACGTTAAGGTACGTTTCGTTTTAATAAATATGTCTTTTGATTATTTATTAAGTGCCGTTTGAAGTTGAGTTTATTAAATGCATTGTGTTGTGCATGTTATTGATATGGGTGACGTTCCTAATGGAAGTACCCTATGACGACGTTTTGATTGACGGGCGAAGGGCGTAAGACTTGGTGTAACCAAGCATTCCTTGATATTTGTAAAATGTTTCTACCAAGCCATGGAAATGGGTTGGTGTTTGGTTGTTAAGCGCGTGTTCGCTTTTATGATGAAGTGATGAATCATGAGGTTCGTCGGTTGGTTGGAACCCTTGAGATCGAGTGTTTTGAATCTCGATGTATGTTGGTAATGGAGTCTTTATGACGCGACATTAGGTGCCTCTTTTATACCTACTAGCGTGGTGTTCGACTCCGATTATGTTGCGATTACATTGTACTTAGGGTACCGAAGTGAAATCCTTAGGTACATGAGTGACTAGGTGTAATTTGACAAACTAAAGCAATTGGATGATTGCGAAGGTATGGTTTGTGTAATCGTGGTACACTTTTTGCTCGAAGTGTTTAAGGATTGATTGAAATCCTTTGTGTGCTCAAGGCTGGAGCAAGATATGGTGACGGGTCGTGTGAGCCCAATCTTTGTAAAGTCTACCTTAGGTAGCATTGTACGGTTGTACGAGTTGTGGATATGGGACGTAGTTCCAAATGGGGGAGTTACACTCCCGCACGAGGAAGTTTTAGTGTGAGATTTCGGATGATGCTTTTGGTAGATCCGGAAAATGTTGTCGAGACCTGATTTTGGTCGATTTGTGGTAGATTACAATTTCGGATAAATTGTACTTATGGTTTGGATTTGAATTATCACCGAGGTGGTAATGTGGTAAATCTCGATTGAGAGATAATGGACGTGTTTGGCGAGCAAGGTGAAATCCTTCGGTTAAGGGAGGTGTGTGTCGGATTCTCTTCTAGAGAATAATTGTTTTGTGCCTATGTTTGATATAGGTGGTTCTTGCTCGTGTATGTGAATGGTTAGTGGTATCCGTTAGGATTCACTATGGCATAGCAGAGCGCGATGTTACGCTACTCGTCGTTCGAGGTCAAAAGGGCGTTGATTGATGAAGCATGACTTTCGGGTCCGCTGACTTCATCATGGTATTGGTGATTGATGAAGCATGACCTTTAGGGTCCGCTGACTTCATCATGGGAGTATGCGATTGGTGGAGCATGACCTTCGGGGTCCGCTGATTTCATCTTGAGCGAGGTGTTATATCGGTGAAGCATGACTTTCGGAGTCCGCTGACTTCATCCGGTGTTGAGATTGGTGAAGCATGACCCTCGGGGTCCGCTGACTTCATCATGGGATTATTGATTGGTGAAGCATGATATTCGGGTTCGCTGACTTCATCATGGTAGTGAATCACGTGTAGTTCGGATTCACTAAGGCGCGTGTGTTTTCGGCCAGCCTTCGTGTTGTGTGATCTGTCGGTTGTTTTATACACCGATGGTGGGGTCGTAAGGACCGTGATGTTGATCTGTTGGTTGTTTTATACACCAATGGTGGGGTCGTAAGGACCGTGTTGTGTGATCGATCGGGTGTTTTTATACGCCGATGGTGGGGTCGCGAGGACCATGTGGTATGATTAGTGATGCGATAGCCGTGTTTCGCGCACGTGTTGTTACGGGTGTGACGATAGTCGATTTTGTACACCTTTGGATTTGGCGTTTTCATAGTCGTTTTGGGCGCTATCGGTTTTAGCCTTTTGATTATGATGTTACGGTAGTTGCGTATTGATCGTATTGCGCACTACAAGGGATGTTTAGTGATTGGTGTTATCCGTCAGGATTCGTTGGTTCGGTCTTCATCGTTTCGGATTGTTGACCTTAGGTTGAGACTTGGTTGCTTTTAGCGTTGTACTCGGTAAGGGTACGCTAAGGGGTTGATATCTCTGTACGAGATTGGTTGATTTTCCCGATGTTAGGGAATGAGCATGGTTTTAGTGCTCGGATTGTGGATTTGATAAATCGCGGGTGACGATTTAGTTGTTAAAGGCAATTCAGTGAGAAGAATTGCTTAGGAAAGTCGGTTTGGACTTATGTTTGAGGACCGTGAAGTGTGGTCCGTTTGGTTAAATGACAAGGATCACGAGGACGTGATCGAGTCTAAGTGGGGGAGAGTTGTAACACCCCGTTTTTCCCCGTACATGATTTATAGGTGTATTGTGTATGTACGACAGGCGTATGAAGGGTTCGATACATGTTTGGGTGTTAAAGTCTTGTATGCGAGAAAATGTGTCAGGTCACGTTGGGTGTCGCGGCGCGACAAAGGGAGCCGCGGCGCGGCGTTTCAAATAAATCCAGATCAGAAAGCTTGTTAACAAGGTCACCAGTTCGAGGCAATCATCGCGGCGCGACGAATTAGGCCGCGGCGCGGCGAATGGTGTGAACTGGCACCAGATTCTTGTAAATTTAAATGAAGTTCAAGGGCAATTTGGTCTTTTCGCGTTTGAGCCAGATTTGAGGATTTAACCTCATCCATTCATTTCATTTCTCATTTTAATTTCCCTTTTCTTTTCATTTTTCCTCTCAAACTCAAACACCCATTTGATTTCAAAAGGATTTTTGGAAAGGAAGGATCGGGAGTTGATCCTTGGCGTAGTTGACAAGTGTGTTCTCCTCGTTCTTAGCTACACGGTGATACTAGTGGTAAGCTCTAACTCCGAAATTCATTTTCGTGTTCATCATTCAAGTTTAGGGCTTTTGATTGTATGATTCATAGGTGAAACCCATTTAGTTGTTAATTGAAGGTTAACACCAAGATTCGGTTTTTTTGTTGTTAATGTCGGGTTTTGGGTTTGGTGTGCAAGTTCATGCTTGTAAGACTTGTAAATGGTGTATAATCACTAGTATTAGTGATTATTGAGGTTTTGGGGACATTTAGGGTTCTTGGAGTTGACTAATTTTGACTAGAGCCAAAATTAGGGTTTGGTGATGATTTTGACCCGATTGTTGATTTATTAAGGTTTATAAACTTAAAATGGATTAAGTTGAAGTATTAAACCGAGTTAAATGTGTTTTGGTGTCAAGACTTGTAAACGGTGAGATTTTGACTTAATGGGTCAAAATTAGGGTTTTGGTGTCAAAATGGGTGAGACATGTGTTTAACACTTGTGTTTGGGTTTACTTGGCATATTAGGACCATTTTCACCCGTGTTAGTAATTATTGGTTAGTTTGGGCGCGGTTTGTACTTGGAATTACATTTGGGTCGAATTTGCACTAAGTGTCAAATTGGGTTGGTTTGTAAATCCAATCTAAGTGTGTTGTTGAATTTGTGATAATGGAATAGGTACTTTCCATTGACGAGTTGCGGATTACTTGGTTGCATTCATCAAGGCTTAAGGTGAGTGTTAATATCCTATATGCATATGTATGTGTAGGATGGGTGCGGGTCGGGTGAAGTGGTTCTCGGTTATAGAGCTCACTTCACATATAGGTGGATTGATGGACTTGTGTGTAGGTCCAATTGGCACGGTTGTGCGTTTTGGTTGACCATCTTTGACGAGGTGCACACCTTGCGTGTACTCTATCACATGGGCGTGTGATGTGGATTATATAACCCCAATGGCGAAGGGTTAATATTGTGAGTGGAATAATTATGCGTGTACGTATATAATGTATTTATTTGTGTAGTATGAATGTGGTATTGTCGCGGTGTTCAAGACACCACATTCTAAGTAACGAGTAGTAGTGTCGCGGTGTTTAAGACACTACTCATTGTTTGATTGGCATGTGGTATTGTCGCGGTGGTTAAGACACCACATTGTCATGGGAGTGGAATTGTCGCGGTGTTCAAGACACCACTCATTATTTTGATTGACGTGTGGATTCGTCGCGGTGTTTAAGACGCCACATTGTCATGGGGGTGAATTAGTCGCGGTGTTTAAGACATTACCCGGGGGATTAGTGATTACGCGGTGTTTAAGTAACGCTAATGGATGTTACGAACTCCGACGGTCTCTTACGAGTATCGTTCCCTTGTACGATTGGTTAACCATGGTTATTGTGTTGTAAGCGTAAGCAAATTATGTTATTCGAGAGATATATACATATATATACATATATATTGTATACATATAATGTTGTATTGTCGTGTTGTAGCTAACCCCCCCGGGTGTAGCTTATTGGCATTGTTCACATCGTTGTTGGCAAACTTATATTTTGTTGATGTATCTTTAGCTCATTGCTTAGTGATCTTACGGTATGCTTAGACTAGCTTGCCTTTATGTTTGGATGCTCCGGTATGCGGTATTTGCTATTTTGTGGCGTGTCCATTTTATGCATATATATGTATGTAGTATATTCTCACTCACTAAGCGTTAGCTTACCCTCTCGTTGTTGATATTTTTATAGGTTCGCATGCTTGGCGGCTCGGGTAAGCTTGGGAATTAGAGATCTCGGCTAGGTTGCTTTAGAAGATCTTGCTTTTGGACTCGATTAGGATTTGGGTAGCGTAGTCCCAAATCACCATGCTCGGTTTTGTGTAAACGTAACTAGTCGGGTCATAATGATTATAACCGGTTTACGATTTAATTAATGAACCATTGTATTAAGGAGTTTAAATCATTAATGTATGTTTTAAGTTCGATGAACTTACTTTGATAACAAATACGTTTTGGAATATGTGTAACGGGACCTAAAGTATTATTTAACGCGTATTAAAAGGAAAAATTTTTATGGGCCGGTTTTAATACGGGTTGGGTTGTTTCAATATTATACTAACCCATGCTTCAATTCCCAACACTTCTCCACAATTCATTCATAATTTATACTTAGATTTTACAGAAGTTTCCAATATAATGAAATACAGAAAATACGAAGAGGTAGATAATTTCGGACAAGAATATTTATGAAAATATCCTCAGAAATATCGAAGATATTTATGATGATATTTTAGAATTTCTAAGTTCGAAGGTTGATGAAGAAAAATTTTCCGCAAGATTTTTGCATGACTTCGGAGCAAGATATACGCTGAAGACTTCATTGGATACAGAATTACCTGGATTCTTTGAATATAGGGTTTGGTCCTTGTATTTGACCTTGGTCTCCTTCATGGTTAGCTCAATCCGTTTTTTTTTAGTACCACGTTTTCTATCGAGCGTTCCTAATACTCCATTCTTTATCATCAAACTCTTGGCTATTTAGACCATCTACACTTTTGTTGTTTCCTCTGCATTTAATGATACCATATCTGAATCATCGGTTATCAATCTGAGGTGGTTTCAAGAGAATTGTGTTTTTAGATGATTAAACGCTGATGGTAATATGGTGGTATATAAAAGGTTCCCCGGTAACAATAAAGAGCATGCATATATATCAAAGTTATAATAAGGTTGTTTCGAACGAAAAGTCGAAGTTGATTTGCTGGAGCTGTGACAAAACTAGCTATCTTGAACAGGAGTTGCAAAGTTATTTTCGGTAATAACAATGCCAAAGAAATTAGCACAGCTACGTGTTGAACGGTTACTCAGTTTCCGAGAGTTTTTCAGGTGCATAACTATATGCATCAATCTCTTCTTACGTAGATGAAGTGCGATTGGTTCATCCTCTCGATTTGAGGTGTCTTCAAGAATCACGAAAGGTTTGAACGCAGATTGTAATCGTCGAGATACAATGAGGTTTAAGATGAAATCAAGTGGCAAACTTGAAGAATTGTTTAGTTTCATATGTTATAATCAATATTTTAATTCATTTTAATTGTCCAATGTTGGCAGTCCATAGTCGATAGTCCACAGTTACTAATTCAATAATTCATATATAGTTTATGATATTCGAATTTATTAATATGTATCGTGACCCGTGTACATGTCTCAGACTCGATCACAACTCAAAGTATATATATTATTATAGAATCAACCTCAACCCTGTATAGCTATCTCCAGCATTACTGCATATAGAGTGTCTATAGTTATTCCAAATAATATATATGGATGCGTCGATATGATATGTTAAAACCTTGTATACGTGTCCAGATATTTAAAGTGCGTAAAATAAATAACAGAAATTAAATGACGATAAATAAAGTGCGTAAAGTAAATAACAGAAATTAAATGACGATAAATAAAATTGCGATAATTAAATTGCGATAACTGAAATGTATTCAGTTAGCTAGGAACAGTTAGCTAGAAACAGTTAGCGTGGATTCTTAACAAAATTATTCATAGTTAATTTGTTTGTTTCTATCAAATTTTTATTTCATCAAATGTGTTCTTCATTATGCCACTTGTTGGATTCTGATAGGTCAAAATTCAAACATGAAATTGAATGAAAATAGTTATTCTGCAGTGAACAGATTCGTATATCTGTAGATGTAAGTAGGATAGTAAATGACTGTTGAATCAGATTGGAAGAATGTACAGTGTAACTTATTAATGTGAAATCTAAATATTTCTAGGGTATTACCTACCCGTTAAAATATTCTTACCATTAACAGTTTGTACAAAAGAATTTTTAATTACAATCTTTATGAAAATATATATACAGATATATTTTCTTCAGATGTAATCATGGATTTAATGAGTCAATATGATATTAAACTCATTTAATTTATTGTTAGAACTAGAATACATAATCTCTAAAACATTAGAGATTACACAATCGCTAGATAGAACGAAGATAATTGATGTAGAACGATATGTAGAATGATGATTATACTCGAGGTATAGAATGGGATGCTGAGGCGTGTGTTGTTGATGGTACGGGTGCTATTGCTGGTGGTCCTGTTAATGTCGATGATGTTGCTGAAGCTGGTAAGTTTTGCACCATATTTTCCAAATTGATTACTCGAGCGCGAAGTTTGTTGACTTCTTCCATTATTCCGGAATGATTGTCGGTCGGAACTAGCGGCTGAATAAAGTTTAGAATTTTGGATAGAATATAATCGTGACGAGCTACTCTGGAAATCAGGCTGAAAATGGTGTTACGGATAGGTTCGCCAGTAAGTGCTTCAGGTTCTTCGCCAAGAGGGAAATTCGGTGGGTGGAAAGGATCACCTTCTTCTTGTCTCCAATGATTAAGTAGATCACGAACCCATCAGATGAATTAGGGATGGATGATTGATTGATTCATTCTGGTGACACCGCTTTCGGAGCTTAGGTGAATATCCATGTCGGAATAGCTGTCGGAATAACTATCGGAATAGCTATCGAAATCTGAGGGACTCGAACTGGTTGAGGGATTCATCTCGTACGATCAGATGAAGGATTTTCGATAAGAAGTAGATTATAGGATGTAGATTAGTACCCTACAATACATAATTTACATATGCATATATAATACTAAAATCCCATAAGTTACGGAGGAATCTACGGAAGCTGTCAGGCAAAGGTAACAATAACAGATACGCTAAGATATGAATTTATCTATACACTATCTATGCAATAGAGGCAGTAAGACGTGTCTAGACCTTAAGGATGATAAGCAAATAATTTTCGACACTAAATGATAAACAAAACTTTTGACATGCAGACACGGTCGAAGTCCAGACCCACTAATGCATCTAAACAACTATCAGTTAGACACACTAATGCAAGACCTGGTTCGCTAAGACCACCGCTCTGATACCAACTGTAAAGACCCGTCCTAATCCATCCGGACGAAGTCCATATCGATTATAAACGATTCACAACAGTTGATTACATCGCGAGGTACTTGACCTCTATATGATACATTTTACAAACATTGCATTCGTTTTTGAAAAGACAATATTTCATTTCATCAAAAGTTGACGGCATGCATACTATTTTATAATATATCTAACTATAATTGACTTAATAATAATCTTGATGAACTCAACGACTCGAATGCAACGTCTTTTGAAATATGTCATGAATGACTCCAAGTAATATCTTTAAAATGAGCAATTGCACAGCGGAAGACTTCTTTCATACCTGAGAATAAACATGCTTTAAAGTGTCAACCAAAAGGTTGGTGAGTTCATTAGTTTAACATAAATAATCATTTCATAATTTTAATAGACCACAAGATTTCATATTTCCATTTCTCATAAACATACGTCCCATGCATAGAGACAAAATATCATTCATATGGATTGAACACCTGGTAACCGACATTCACAATATGCATATAAGAATATCCCCATCATTCCGGGATCCTCCTTCGGACATGATATAAATTTCGAAGTACTAAAGCATCTGGTACTTTGGATGGGGCTTGTTAGGCCCGATAGATCTATCTTTAGGATTCGCGTCAATTAGGGTGTCTGTTCCCTAATTCTTAGATTACCAGACTTAATAAAAAGGGGCATATTCGATTTCGATCATTTACCCATATAATGTAGTTTCAATTACTTATGTCTATTTCGTAAAACATTTATAAAAATTGCGCATGTATTCACAGCCCAAAAATATAAAGAGTAAAAAGGCAAATGAAACTCACACATATAAATATTGTAAAACAGTTAATAAAGCATTTGCATGTATTCTCAGCTCAAAAATGTAATGAATAAAAAGGGAGCAAATGAACTCACACATATAAATATTGTAAAACAGTTAATAAAGCATTTGCATGTATTCTCAGCTCAAAAATGTAATGAGTAAAAAGGGAGCAAATGAACTCACCTAATGTATTTTGTAGTAAAAATACATATGACTATATTGAACAATGCAGGATTGGCCTCGGATTCACGAACCTATATCATTTGTGTATATTAATACATATAATCGTAATAAACAATTTTATATATATTTAGTTATGTATTAAGATTTACTATTTATATATATGATTTAATTTAAAATATAATTATATATTATTTGTAACTTATTTATAATAACATTTTATTTAACAAGATATTATTTAATATTAATATAGGTGTACAATATATTTTTACATAATTGTCCTTTATTTATTAAAGTACTATTTTTAATACTAACATAGTGACAATAATAATAATGATAATAATAATAATAATAATTTTAATCATAATACTACTAATAATAACCTTAATGATAATATTTAATAATAATACTCATAATAATAATAATAATAATGATAATAATATTAATAGTAATAATAATAATAATAATAATAATAATAATAATAATAATAATAATAATAATAATAATAATAATAATAATAATAATATAATAATAATAATAATAATAATGGTAAATATAATACTACCTCAAAGAAGTAGCTCTTAGAAAAATGCTCAAGTCCGGGTTTGAACCCGCGACGTCCCGCTAACTCAATACAACCCATAGCCATTACTCTAACTTCTTTCTTTCTGAAATTATTATCACTTTGCTTATATTTAATTCGATTTCCGTTATCTTCATCTTATGTTATCATTAACCTATATCATCATAACACTACTACAATCATCATCAATACATCACCATTTTTCTCGTCTTCCGTATATCATACCCATCATCACTCCATCCTTATCATAATCATATTCCTAACCTAAACTCATCATAATACCACGATCATCTTCTTCGCTTTCAAATCGTTATCATCATATCATATTCATGTAACATCATCATCAACATCATCAGCTTGCCATTATCATCAACATCACTTAACATCGTCCTTATCATCGTCTAATATCACACATCATCGTGGTTCATTAACAACATCATATCCATGATCGTATATCATCTTTATCGTACACATCACCTAATCATCATTATACTAAGCACCAATGACATCTTTAGCTAAAAAGCTTTTGTTATTTAATTCATAATAAAGAAAATTGATTGGTTTCTTTCCCTTGGTCCCCCACGAAAATATATAAAAATATATATGGACGTATGCAGCAACCTAAATCAACTAATTCACTAACATTTCATTTAAACTACTAAATTTAAACAATGCTCAATTTGTCTTTTTTGTTTTTTTTCCATTTGTAAAAGTCACGATCCACTAACACTTTAATATCATTACCACAATTCTTTAATCAACTTGCAGCAAGGGTCGGCCATTAAGAATAAAACAATCACTAGTCGCCAAATCTTGTTTTACGTTTCAGTTTTAAAATACAAAAAAAAAACTCAAGTGTGGTAGTAACAAATTGCGAGGAATAGAATTGAAGCAGGTAGTAGGATTAACTAGTAACAAGATAATAGGTTTGGTTGTGGGTTCGTGATTGAGCAGAAAACATAAAAAATAAAAATAAAAATAAAATAATACGCCAAGTTGTTTTATAATGAAAAGAAATCAAATGTTACCGATATGAGTTTGAGCAGAATAATTGTG
Source organism: Rutidosis leptorrhynchoides (assembly GCF_046630445.1). Classification (NCBI taxonomy): domain Eukaryota; kingdom Viridiplantae; phylum Streptophyta; class Magnoliopsida; order Asterales; family Asteraceae; genus Rutidosis; species Rutidosis leptorrhynchoides. The sequence goes on along the minus strand of NC_092340.1, from coordinate 62,067,922 downwards.
ATTAAGATGGTGTTTGTGATTGGAATAGAACCCAGAAAATGGAAGCAACGCAGTATCGTTTGATGATAATGGTTCGATGGTGGTTTAATGTTTTCAACGATGGCTATGATGGCGTAAGGTCGGTGTGTTTTTTAATGGTTATATGGTTTGGTGTTGGGTGTTCGTTCCTCAACATCAATTTAAACGATAGTAACTAAAACAAGTGAGTTCGTGTTGGATTCTTGAGGTGGTTTTCGTTGGTTATAGTGGTGGATGATTAGAAAATAGAAGTATAAGCAATGGTATTTAACGGCCATGATGATGGTGTTCACGATTAACACAGAAAAACAGTGATCGTTGCAAGTTACATGGGTTATTTGGATTGTGGCCTGCAGAATCAAGAAGGAATAGCAGTTGTTAAGGAGTTCTATGATTGGTAGTGATAATGTGAATTTGTATGATATTAATTATCAAGTGGAAGGATTGATATCTAGCCAAATTGAACTCGACAATCCAGCATCGTTCGTACATAAAGAAATAAAAAAAATAAAAAGCTGAAGGAGGTTGGTAATTGAATTTTGGATTGTTCTCATAGTTAGATAGTGATTTTGTACTAGTTTTGATACATAAAGCAAGAATCACTATAGTCCGATATTGATTGAAAACAGAATACTATCGTGCTGTATATACCTATACGTATTTATATGGAACACAGAATACGGTTGCTGTATATATGTATTTATATATAACTGTACTTGTATAAATGTATATCGATTATTCCTATATCTGTGTATTAAATTTATACAAAAAAAAACATAATAATATTAATTATACATATATTAATTTTTAATATTAATTTTGTTAATAATATTGGAACTAATAATAATAATAATATTGCCAAAAATAATGATAATAATATCAATAATATTAATAACACTAATCAAATTTCATATATATTAAGAATAATAATAAGTAACCATGATAATAATGAAAATGATAACAATATTAATCATAATATTTATAACTCTTAATAATAATTACATTAATAATAATTATAATACTAATACTTAATAACAACAATTATAATAACTGATAATACATAAATTACAATTATAATATATTCAATAAACTAATATAGGTATTGAGATTAGTACTGTATTAGTAATTAATAATGAAAGTTATTATGTTAATTATATTCTTAACTTGTATTTACATTTAATATATACAACTTATTTACTTTATATCTTATTGTATTTATTAAATTTTAATGTTTAAATTATATTTTATAATTTCTATTTATTATACATATACTCACATTTATATATATATATATATATATATATATATATATATATATATATATATACATACATACATATTTATTTACAAACAATTGTTCGTGAATCGTCGGGATTAGTCAAAGGTCAAATGTATACATGAACACAGTTCAAAGTTTTTGAAATTCAGTTTAACAGACTTTGCTTATCGTGTCGAAAACATATAAAGAACAAATTTAAATTTAGCCGGAAATTCCCCGGTCGTCACAGCATGGCCACTAACCCCCTGCCCCCCGCAACACGATGTGCGGAAGGCGCCTTTGGGTGGAATTTAAGGGTTAACGGGAAACCTTATGTGCATTGCTGCACCCCACATGAGTCGAACTCCTAACCCCTCGCTAAGAGAGGCAGACCACTAACACATGAGCTACAACACGAACGTTGATTAAAAAAATGAGTAATTCCTTTTTAGAGCCTTACTGTCCAACTCGAAAACGGACAATTGGATCAAAGCATATACCAAAACTAATGTTTAATGATTCTACATGTCTCGTGGAGAGGGAACATGTCATAGAGTCATCATTCACTATAAATAGGTTGATTTATAAAAATTTTCGTGCACACGTTAGATAGAGAGCGAATATATTTCTTTTACTAGTCATATATATGCAATTCAAACTAATGTAATCCATGTCCATTTTCTTGCCATTTACAATATTTAAATCTAAAGCCTCTCATTAAAACATCAAAACATCTACCATCTATCTATGTATGTACATGATAGCGTCACCATTCATCTTTTCATCATATATGGAAGATGATTTAGGCTAATCATCACTAGATTTAGTTGTGTTTATTGTATAATTGTTTATAAGGATATTAAGATATACTTAATCAGTGATATGTGATTTCACATGATCAACAAGTTTATCACTTATAATCGAAGGAGTAGCGGGAGCAGACATATTGATTAAAATTATGCAATAACAGTTGCGGAAGTAAAAAATCAAACTAACCTTAGTTTGATTTTGACTCTTTTAAAAAATACGAGGCGATGAAAAGGATGATGATTGTATGAATGATTGTATGCAAAGATTGATAGTGGTTGAGTAAAGTTGAGTGCGTAAATTAAAAAGAGTCTCATGAGATATTTATATAGCAAATAAGTGGAGAGTTCATTATGATTTTTCCTCGAAAAACGCGTAAAAACTCAGCCGTATACCGTTACGCTGACAGAGATGGGACGTGCCTAGTCAATCAGCCGTTTGAACAGGCTGTCGTTGCGCGTCAACTCCAATAATTCGTTTCTTTTACTTTTTAAAGTTCATCACGTTATATGTTATATTAAAATTAAAGTAATAACCTAGTGAACTGTGGGGACTTGATGATATGTGTAAATATACACATATTATGCGGAATATTATAAGAATTGCGCAAAAACAGCAAGCTGAAAAATTGCGTAAATAACAAAATGCAAACCGTAGTATTTGGTCAGTGCATAAATAATTACAAAGATGGCGCAAAGTCCGCACAAATTAGCGCTCACACAATGCTACACGCAGTCATTTGAAAACTATAAATATAAGTCTTTTGTCTTCATTTAAAGATTGTTGAACCGGTGAATTTCCAAGATACATCATAGCTCCTCTACATGTCTCATAAGGTATAATCAAGACCGGGACATGGTGATTGATCATTCTTAATGAATGTAAAACGATCATAAGGTCCCTTAAACTTCGAAAAAGCTTCAATCTCCAATCTCATTGCACTCGGACTAAATTTGATTAGTATAGTCAAATTTAGGCTCGATCAGTAAGCATGAGGAACAATGAATTTTTGGGATGGAACCTCATCTTTCTAGTAACAGTATTTTGAAAAGAAAAAAAACACAACTAGTAACCGGTGTTACAAATGCCGGTTTATGCCATCTCACCCTAAACCGGTGTTTGGAAGGCCGATTTATGCTTACGTGCCATCCAACTCATCCATCGTTTGAACGTTTATCTAAACCCTAGATAAAGCCGGTCTTTAGAAGGCCGGTTTGTGTACTTTTCTGCAACTTAAAACTGACTTTGAAAAGGTTGGTTTCCAGTGAATTATTGTTAGCCTGTATTATTGAGCAGAAATCACTAACCTCCTACATTTGATGGCTTCATTTCGTCCGATCATGGTTCATTATGTTTAGGGAGGTGAAATTACATCTCAGAATGGTTGCCTTAATGGTGATGATCCATCACTAAAAAATAGTATCCCACGCTTTTACAAGGTTGATTTTGCCACATTGACTAAAATGATTTACGGATACTTTGGGGTTCAACAAGAATCGTGTAACAAAAACTCAATATGTGGTATGATTTTTGTAGTAATGCATGTAGGAATGAAATCATTGATGATAATAATTTGGAAACAATATATTATATGCCTGAGAATGATTCAAATTATAATGCTCAATTTCAAGTTCAATTTGAGTGAATCACTTCCATACAACAATCTAGTTTTGTAGATTAGTTGTCTAATATTATGCAATCTTCACAAATTATTACAATCGAGTCCATCCACATCTCACAACCACTCAAGGAGTTACATGATGATGAAGGTGATGATGAAGATGAATCTGAAGAAAGTGACAATATAATATAAGAGATAATTATAGCGTAAAAGAAAATGTTTCAGAAGTAGATAGATGGAAACGAGGTGGAGGAGGAACAAACTCCACTAGTAAATACCGTAGTTTCACGTTTCATGCTGAAAAAGATGAACAACTTCTTCTTCTATCCATTCTGCCTCAGATCCAATCTGACTGCACTGATGAAAGAACAATGTCCGCCCTGATCACTCATGTGACAGATGGTTACTCCTTCATCGCATCCTTTGTTGAGGTAGAGTGCCTGAAATATAGCACCGAAGAAAGGAAAGAGCGAGATGGTGGTTTTTGTTGTTCCCGCGAAGCGAGGATGATTCGACCAGCGAATGAAGTGGGTCAACTTTTTGTCTTCTGCCAAAAAAAAAAAATCTCGCTAGACGAGCTTTCGACAAAAAAAGATTTATTAATGACGAAATTGATGATCGTAATCAACTTCTACAACAACAACAACAACAACAACAACAACAACAACAACAAAACTCAATACCACATGAGTGGTGTATGGGGGATGTGAGATGTAGACAATCTTTCCCCTATCCGAGAATAAAAACAAGTCATTTCTCCACCCTGAGTACAAAGTAGAGAAACTCATCCCCTCTCTATTCGACTAATAAAGAGATTGCTTTCGAGTGGACCTCCGGCCAAAAAGTAGACGAACAAGAATGGGATTGATGGACTAAAGAGGATGGTGAAATTCTGAAAGAGATTGTTTTTAAAAACAAAGCATAACTTATGTTTGCTATTCAGCACTGGAATATTAAGCGTAATAAAGAAATGATTGTTGAAGATACCAAACCAAGATATTTGAACGCAAAATGTTTTAAAAATAGGTAAAAATTACAATGATTACTGTGTCATTCCCGTATGATAGATTAAACCGTGTATTGATTTTTTTTTTTTTTTTTTTTTTTTTTTTTTTTTGAGATGGAATTGTGGGGTGACCCACCATCAATAACTATCGAAACTGGTAATCCATTTAATTCACTCATTAATTAATTGTTTTCAATGTAGAATCAGATGACATACCATAAAATTCCATTGTTTGACATTCTCCTTCACTTACTTGAAATTGTTTACTTTCCGTTAAGCAGATCTCTCCTTCACCGGTCAGTTCTTCACCATCTGCAAGCAATAGGAACCGTAATTGACCTTCTGAACAGTTGTGTTGTGGTGAGTACTTTTTCCCGAAACCGAAACATAATCCCCATCGTCTTCGGTCTTCCCATTCCTGCTTTTGGTCAAATGTCGTGTAGTAGGCTGACTAGGGTTAATAAGTTGTTGTGGATAGTAAACATGACTTTGGGCTTGACGTGATGTTGAGCCTATTTGCGTATTTTTTTTATTATTATTATTTTTATTTTTTTGTTGTTGCAAAAATAACGAATACCGTAGAAATAGGAAACTTTCATCAATAGACGAAGGAACCACAAAACGATACAATCATACCAAACAAAAAGCTCGCTACAAGAAAACATGCAAGACCAAAACGTAACGGCTAGACTTATCTAACTCTAATCGAGGCAAACGGGCAAATCAAATCTAAACCAAATATGAAACAACAAAATGATACAAAAACAAAAACTAATAAACAAAAAACTACAAACAAAAAAATAGTCGAAGAAGCCAAATTAACCATTGCTCGAAGGTCCTTGACCGTTGCTAGAAGGTCCTTTTTTATTCCTTTCATAAAATTGGAATTGAATTAAGACACGATTCGTGTCTAAATTCAATTCCAATTCCGCCGGAGTTCTATTAGATTTCGTGAGCCAAACGGAGCCTTGGTTTTTTCTTCAAGTCCTTTGAGAAACATTTTATTTGATTGGGCAGAATTAAGTGTTAGTGGGGCTGACCCAACAGGAATGGGATAATACCCACGTGAACGGCAATCTCCTTGGCCGGTGGCAATTGAGACGTGACGTGCCAATTCCATCGCTTGATCACAACACTCAGGAATCAGAGCTCATACACAGTTCTTAGGTCTCGTTTGGCTCACGGAATCCAATGGAATTCCGTCAGAATTGGAATTGAATTTAGACAGGCTAGCGAACCAATTCAAAGCAATTCCATCCTAGAACTTCGTGATGTTTCCCCACATGCTTCCTTTGGCACACTTTCCATTCATTGGGTTGGGCTTGATCAGTCTTGAGCTTGATAATAAATGAGATGGGCTGGATTAAAGAGGTGATGGGTTGATCTCTATTTTATCACAATTCGAAGAAATACATGCAGAAGTTATTTGAGCTAACAATCCATAAGTAACATTTTGAATGGACCAAATGGTAGTATATATAAAATTATGTATACGAAGAGATGATATATAAAACTATCTGTTAAAATAACACCTCATGATTATCTATACCTTATACAACACTATAAGTAACAGACTAACTATATATGTTATTATTCATTACTCAGTACCTCTGTTGTTATTATTCATGGTTATGCACACTTAAGTTCACCAGAGGCAATCAATAGCATGCATCAGCTTTCTCCTAGGCCCCACTGCATGTACACCCATATCTTTCAGCTTCTTCATCGTTAGATTCATCAATTGAACCTTTCCAACACGTTGGCACCTAAAAATCTTCACAAATTGCCCGAGTCCAAGAGACAACAACCAACTGTTCAAACCACCTGCCCTATTAATCTTTCTCTCAAGATTCAAAGCCCTCATCTTTGGATTCACTAACATGTGTCCATTAATCAAATGTCCATAACATTTTCTTGTTTTTGATGCACTGCAAACTTTAACTGTTTTACAGCGATTGGGTTGATAATTATGTGGTGTGACGTTATGATTCAGCTTTGGTGGGCTGGAAGATGTTGTGATTGGTTTTGTGGTGGCCAATGGCATGGTGTACTCTAACATGAGAGGTGGGCCCGGTTGTGGAGATGAAATATGATCAATCTCTTCGGTGACCATAGGCTGAGATGGAGTTGGTCCAGGATTAGGTATGGCACATTGTTCGGTGATCGGTAAAGGTGGGATCCAAATGGTAACAATTTGTTTCTTTACAACAACCCAACCATCTTGTACAAGCTCATCCATATTAGGGTCATTTGGAATACCAATTTTGTTACTATGTTGCTTCAGCTTCGGTTTCACCATTTTGGTTTAACACCTGCTTCATTAATTAATATACCAAATATCAAGAGAGAAAATTGTGGCAAAATTTATAATAGTATTGCTTGTTTTATGCACATTTTTCGTGAAAATATCGATCCGAATTGCACATCATCATAGTTACTTTCATAAATTTACGACGCTTATTTAATTTAAAATTAATTTCAGTTGAAAAGGGACTGAGAGATACGAAAATAATGAGTATAGTGTTGATAAATGCAGATTTTGCGAGTCTTCACCCGTTTTGGCCATATCTCAATTATGTGGACTCCGATTAAGTTGATTCAAAAGACCAAATGTCAAAGGCTTAAAAAATTTAATTCCTTAGTCAAATGAACAATTGTACCAGATAAAAGTTCCATCCCAATCAAGGTAAACCAACTTAACTGTAATGCACCAATTATTCAGATCCTCTAATAAACACCAAAATCAACATTCAAGTGATTTGGATTAATCAATTTATAGATAAGAAGCTTTATTTTGCAACCTCAAGGATTCAAGAAATTAGCTACTAAAGTCAGACTTCATACATACAAACTGCATATATATACATATATATATTTATATTTATATTTATATACTGTGTATCGAAAGAAAAAGCTGTGAAATATGAGTGAAATCGATCTAGATTATTACTATTGTATTCATAAAATTGAAATTAGGATAGCCCGTACATACCTGGATGATTATGCACAGATATCAAAGTTGAACTTGATCGAAGAAGAGCTTAAATTGAGAGCGACACGCTTTTGGAAATTAAACCCTTGATCAATTCAGGGGATCTTAGTAATATCGCGCCCTAAATTTATGAATGAAAACTTATAGGCTTCGATTTTATTGCAAGCAAGTTTATGCCTATCGATTAAAATTAGGGATTCATACTGAGGGATTTGTCGCAAATTTGGTCAAAGTTTTCAACTTTCTGGTCAACTAAAACTATCCACAAGTGTCCTTAGACCACGGATAACGCAGTCGTTTGTCGCCTTAACCCGCCCACAAACGCCCGGAATGGGGCGTTTGTGTGGGGGCGTTTGTCACAAAAAAACGCTGGTACAAACGCATGTATTGGCGACGTGGCACGTTTTGATTGGACCAAATATCATAGCCGTTGGGAAAATAGCCGTTGGTTTTTTTTTTCCCTCTTTTTCTTCTATAAATACACACTCTTTATTTTCATTTTTCACACACTAATTCACTACACACTCACATATATATAAAAGTTTATATATTCTTTTTGTTTTAGAAACAAAAAATATGGATTTTTTAGGCTTAAGTATCGATTTGTCATTCGATTCAACGTCGTCCGAAGAAGAGGAAGAAATCCAACCAAGAACTCGTTTTCAAAGACAACCACGACGTTTTTTAAATAGAGATCGTGAAGCAGCGGGTGAATTATTGTGGAACGATTACTTTTGTTTAAATCCGACGTTTCCGGACGACATTTTCAAGAGACGATTTCGGATGCGCAAAGTTTTATTTCTCCGTATCCGAGACGGTATTCTTCAACACTCTTATACTCCTAATGCCCCCGATCATTTTACTTTTTTCCAACAACGTCCGGATGCACTTGGACGTCTTGGTTTCTCAACTATTCAAAAAATAACTTGCGCGTTACGGCAATTGTCGTATGGGATGACCGCGGATATATTTGATGAATATATTAAAATGGCGGAAAAAACGGGTTATGTTACTTTAAATAATTTTTGCAAATGTATAATTGACTTATATGGGCGGGAATATTTGAGGAAGCCTAATGCAACTGACATTGCTCGGTTGTATTCGGCGCACGAGGAGAAACATGGTTTCAAGGGAATGTTGGGTAGTATTGAATGTATGCATTGGGCATGGAAAAATTGTCCCGTTGCATGGAAAGGTCAATATACGAGAGGTGATCACGGTCACCCGACGATCATGCTTGAAGCGGTTGCTTCATACGATATGTGGATATAGCATGCGTTTTTTGGGATGGTGGGTTCAAACAATGACATTAATGTGTTAAATCATTCTCCGTTGTTTGATTCCCTTTGTAAGGATAGAGCCGCACCTTCACCGTTTGAAGTAAACGGAAACCATTATCCCTTTGGTTACTACTTGGCGGACGGGATATATCCCGATTGGACAACACTAATAAAGGGGTATTCGACTCCTATTGAAGAGCCTAGAAAAAAATTTACTAAATTTCAAGCGAGTGCTAGAAAGGATGTTGAGCGTACATTTGGTGTTTTACAAGGTCGGTTTGCGATTTTAAAAACACTGGCACGAGTTATGAGTGTTAATAAGATGAGAAGGATAATGTATAGTTGTATTGTTATGCACAACATGATACAAGAAGATAACGGGTTTGCGTTAAGTACTTGGGAACAAGAATGGTTAGATAAACCCGAAAACCGGCCTCGTCGCAATATTCGGAGAATGGTCAAAGATCGTCGATCACGAGAGAACGAGATTCGCTATCGAGACGTGCACGATCAACTTCGTGAAGATTTAACGGCTCATATTTGAAACCTCTCGCCAAACTTTCGCTCGATGCAAAACTAGTGTTTTTTTTTAATAATGTAATGTAATATTTTTTTTTCGTGTATTTTTTTATTGTAATGTTTTTTTTTAATAATTAATGTACTTTTGTCTAATTTATTTTATATTTTGTATTAAACAAAATAAAAACTAATTTAAAAACAATTAAAAGAAAAAGAAAAAGAAAATGCCACGTCACAGTCTTACCATGACAAAAGCCCCCCATTACAACTTCCCCCCCCAAAAAAAATGTCATGGTCCAGTCACAGTTTTTCCCCAAAAAGTGCACCTCACCCACTCCACGTCACAATCACCAATATCTGTGGTCTTAGAGAGTTATGGCAAATTGGCAATGGATGTCAGATCTATCGGATATCCATTTGATCTGATCCGCTCTATATATAGATGGATATGATGATCTAACTGGATGATAAATGGATATGGATATGGATATGAATATGAATGTGGATCATGTGAAAAATTAGTGAATCGAGTATGGATGACAATTTATCATTTATGGATATATTCATTTACCACCCGAAATACAAATATACATATAAATATATACATATTTACTTAAATATATATATTTACTTAAATATATGTATATATTTTTAAAAAACCTTGTATCTTATATGTGTACACTATAAACTATTAAAATATTATCGAAAATATAGATTGTGAAGATACAACTATGTAAATATTATTAAATTTATATATCATATATATATTACACATCTATGTTAAAAAAGTTTTGATGATTTCAATTCATAATGAGAATATTTTTAGAAAAACTTAACATTCAGCGAATACCTGATAACTCGCTTAATTCAACGTATATGGATATGGATGGATGAATTATATTTAAATGGATATGAAGACAAATGTGAATTTTAAAAATTAAATGGATATGAGTATGGATATAGGCGCACCAGATCCATATCCGATCCATTGTCATCCCTAATATAGAGTATGATATATTGATATTCTACTTCGTCAATTGTTTAAAAATTTTCTATTATTCTTTTTTTTTAACTGCGGTTACGAGTCATTGACCGGAGAACGCGATACCCACTTACCCAATCATTTTTTTTTGTAGGAATTATTACAATCCTACCGTCCTTCAAGAGGAAACCCCCACGACGAATCCATACGCGCATCGCTGTGGTGTGGTAGAACCCTCGGATGAGGCCCAAACGCAAGACGTCCACAACCTCCGAGGCCCATGAAATGGGCGGGTAACAACAAGAAATTTTGTTTGCGGCGAGTGAGAGTCGAACCCTTGACATCCCATATGAAAAGGCAAGTGACCGCCACTACACCAATTTTTTGTTGTTAAAATAGTTTGCTATTATTCTACTTCATCTATTGTTTAAAAGTTTGCTATTTACTTTTGAGAACTTATATTTTCACCACAGTTTTTACTAAATCCATCTAAAATTTTCAAAATATCCTTAATAATGACTTAAAAAAATTTGTTGTTATAATCGAACAAAGAATATTTCTGGAAAATAAAATAAAAAAAAAACCATCAAATAATGGTGAAAGTAACCCGCGATTTAGTTGCCAAGCAACTCGGAACTCGCGTTTAGTTGCCAAGCAACCCGAGTCAATCCTTCGAGTTTCCTACCTAGCGTATGCGAGTCGCAAATAAGAGTATTCGATGCGAAAATTTGCCGTTCAAAAAAAAAAATAATAATAATAATAATAGTAAAAGTATAGGTTTGGATGATGGAAGTATCACCTCCCTTTATTTTTCTAACGACAACCAGTCATTTTTTTTCACCGAATTCAAACCTACAATCTCAAAGTTAATGAGTCTTCTTGATACCGTTAAATCATACCTATTTGATAAAAAGTAAGGTATTCATTATTAATTTTTTATTATATAAAACATACCCTCCCTAGAAACTAAAAGGTTAGAATCCAATTTTTTTCCCTCATTTCCATCCATTCAACCGGCACCGACAGTTGAGATTCTTATGTGCTCTCTATTCTCTTTCTTTTTGTCCCTTCTTTCTTCCTTTCGAGTTTTGAGTTCAAGATTTGTTTCCCGGTCATCCTTTTATGCACTCAGGCGACGAATACTTTGGATTCTTCTTTTGGATTCTATGTGTGGTGGGTGTCTCTTTTATCTTCTATTGTCAAAGTTCTCACAACATTTTTTTTGAAATAATGGGTGGGAAAGAGTATTTTTAACCCTTGTAGGGGCGAAGTCAGAATTTGAATATAAAGATGACTTACACTATTATCAAATATGATAATATAAATAAACAAGGATAGTCGTTAAAAAATTGAACAATGAAGCATATGAGTTATTGTAATACTATGTACAATTTTTTTCGAAACTAGTCTTCTAGAAAACAGATTAATTTATATTATGTCATGTCATTTTCGTGTTGATAGTCTATCTAACATAATTAAATAGTTACATCAATTGTATAAGTTAAATATTTATAAAACACATATAAGAAATTAAGTTGCTCAAGAAAATTATATCCAGTATGAAGGCTAGACCAAACCATCGAAGCTTAACTTGAGTGGTATGCGGGTGAGATCTAACTTCGGGTACTGTCGACCCAAGTTCGATTCTCACTCCAAGTAGGAAGTTTCCAACCTTTAATTGTACTGTCAACATCAATGCGATTTGGAAAGGTCTCTAGAGGGGTTTTCTCAACCTTCTTCGATGATACTGCCAATATCGTCGCGAATTGGGTTTTCTCCTAACGTGTGAGTGAGTGACAAATGAGAGCATTCGATATCGATATTGCTGTTCAAAAGAAATGAAGGCTAGACCAACCAAGTTTGATTCTAGTATCACAAACTAGCCTAACTATACTTTGATGCTTTGATGCATTAATGAGAGATGTATCAACAAATCTTCACAATATTTGGTTGAGATATGGATATTCTATAATTGCATAGATTTATTCAAATATAACTTGTGCACAAACAACATAAATCATAATTTAAATAAATAATCATATAATTATTTTATCTTACAACTTTTTATATGTACACAAATAGTTTCTTAAGCAACCCCAAGGGGTTGGCTTGGTGGTAGGATGCTTGGAAAGTTCCAAAGGGACTCAAGTTCAATCCTCACTTGCTACACTTTGGGGGGTTTGCCTTTCAAAAAAAAATAGTTTCTTAAGCATAAGATTTTTCAATTTTAGTGATGTGTGAACCAATTTGTGAAAACACCGATTAAGTTATTAGTGACCCACCAAATATTATAGAGGTTTATTTACAATCAGTTTGATTGACATAGTTAAACTTGAAGGGTTATAACAAAATATATAATGTTAGGTGAGAGGGTTTAAATGTAAAAATGATAAGAAATCCTCTTCTCCCCAAATCCAAGGTTGAAGAACTCGGAACTCAAGGAGTTCTCGGCGGAACAATTTTTGGGAGTTCTCAGAGAACTCGGGGAAAACTCGGTTGTTTACTAACGTTGACTTCCTAATATAAATATATATTTTCGAATATATATATGTATAAATATTAGACTTTTGAGATAATTTTATGATACTTAATATAATATATAGCTACAAACAAATGTTGACCGAGATTTGGACGAGATATTGACGTTGACCGAGATTTGGCCGAGATTTGGCCGAGAAACTCAATTTATTTGTCGTTGACCGATAAAATCGGAAGTTGACCGATTTTTTAAAACGAGAGCTCAGCAGCCTCCCGAAAACGAGTTATCGCCGAGTTCTTGGCCGATTTTTTCAATTTTTGCAACCATGCCCAAATCAACCTACAACTACTACGTAACCCACTCATTGCTCAAAAATAACCAGTTTTGCATATACTCTTCCCTTTAGCATATGTGAGTCTAATGTGTATCATCTCCTTCATTGGTGAAAGAGATGACCAACGTAACTCTAAAGATGATTTCACTTCATGTATAAGGTATTTTTCGAGTGTATACTATAGTGGGTCATCAACCACTACCCGAAAACGTACCTAGTGAGAAAGTATAAAGTATACTCAATGAAATTGTGATGTGGTCTGCCTCTTTCAAGTGAGGTAAGTAGTTCGACCCTCGTTGGCTACATATTAACCCACAATTTTATTCCTGTCATGTAGTATCCACACATAGCATCTTTCCCACATCGCGTTAGGGGTAAAAGGGAGGTAAAGGGGAGGAGATTTTACCGTTCATGTTCCGTATAAAATTGGTGCGAGTTTCCTCCAGCTGCAGGAAATAATTGCGTGAGTGATTAAATACCTGGATTATCCCCAACTAACTTACGTCAAAAAAAAAAAAAAATAGAGTATACTCAATTCTTCTGCTTTATTTTGTTTCTACACAATTCAATGAAGTCCATATTCCTAGTCAAAATCAAACTGTAATCATAAATTAGTCACAATCGTACTATGTTATATGATGGAGTATAAAATATATAAATTTTAATTTAATATAAAATAATACGGAGTATAAATATAATTCAGTCATAATCATAATGATCTTGATCACCAACTCCAATTTGCTCTTTCGTTTCCGGTCTTCTTCAAAACCTATCAAACTGATTCAAAATTCCTTCATATATTCCAAACAAACAGCTCAATTTCAATCTCAATCAAGAATCCTTGAAAAAACCATTTCAACCAACACAAAAAACAATCAATCATGGATGTCTTATTTGCTTCCAATTGTTATTGCTGTTTCCGGTGGTTCACTTGCACTTCAATTACCAAAAAACCTATCTCAATGTGATGCCCCTGATCTTCAAGAAAGGTACTTGCTTTAATATTTTGAGTGATTTTGTGACATGGGATTTGTTTGTTTTGGTGTAATCGAAATGGGTTGTTAAAATCTTGATTTTTATTTATTTATTTTGGTGGGTTTCAGAGATGTGAGAATTGGGGGTAAAGATAGTACAGAGCATGTTGTGAAGGGGAGTTATAAACCAGTTCCACCTGAGCTCATCACTGAACTCAAGGCCATATGTCAAGTAATCTTTGCATGCTATTATTCATTAAACCTTATTTATAGTTTACTTCCTTTATTGTGAATTTGGATTATTGTAGTTCCTAGCTAAATTTAATGGTATCTAAAACAAGTTTGAATTTGGTTGTAAACCAACTCATTTTGTAAAAATGCAAAAATAAAAAATTATTCTAGTTTGCAGGATTGATGGATTTTTTGAACACATGTGGAAACACAATTCTAGTTTGCAGGATTGATGGATTTTTTGAACACATGTGGAAACACAAGTGCAAAAAGACCATAAAGTTTGGCCTTTTCGTCCAAAATGACTCATATCTGTGAATATAGTATTGTTCCTCTATCATTAGAAGAACAAGAATTGTGTTGTTTAAGCGATCACTAGCTCAATCTGAGTAATTCATATCATCTTTGAAGTTTGTATCAAGTATTTTGACCTTCAATTCTTTGGAACAAGAACAGAACACTTCGTTCTATAGTTTCATCGAGGTTCTTGAAAATTTTAAGAATACTAAATACAAAGCATGATGTGAGAAGCGGTGTTTATACTCGTTATACAGGATAATATGACGTTGGATTATGACGAAAGAGACTTTCACGGTAAACCACAATACAGTTTCCACAGAACAATTAATATCCCTGATGTTGTCGTGTTTCCGAGGTAAGAAAATATTTTATAGTTAACCACGCAGGCTTGCCTGAGTGGCCACCGAGTTGACCAATGAAGCACACCACCCGGTTTCAATTCCTGGCTATGCCAAATTGTTCAAAAAGGGAGTGTGACTAGAGGGTGCGCATAATGCGCAATTCACCCGGTACCAGATCGCGCGCTCTGGGGGCTTGATTACCCGAGGTTTTACCTTCTATGGGGGAGCCAATTGTGCTCGTTCATAGGAGGGTTTCCTTGCTTACCCAAAAAAAAAAAAAAAATTTATAGTTACCATTATTATTGTACAGATAGAGACTGGTAATAACCATTTCTTCTAATCCATCACATGTCAAATTCTAAATGTAGGTCTGAAGACGAGGTGTCTAAAATTGTTAGATCTTGTAACAAACATAAGGTCCAATCTCTTATGTTGATTTGCAAATGGTCACATGTCAAGTTAAAAGTAATTTGTATAAATTCAGGATTAGAAATTTTCTTAATTTCTACTTTTTAATGTTCCATTTTCAGGTGCCTATTGTACCTTATGGTGGAGCTACATCAGCTGAGGGTCACACTTTATCTCCTCATGGAGGTGTTTGCATTGACATGACCTTGATGAAAGTATGAAACACTCTTTCATGTTCAAAAATTATGATATCATAATGTTTTTTTAGAAGCCTATGTGGATTAATCATCCTTACCAAAAAAAATTGTATTCTTTTTATAGAATGTTAAAGCATTACATGTTAAGGACATGGATGTTGTTGTTGAGGCTGGGATTGGATGGATGGAACTTAATGAATACTTAGCACCATATGGTCTTTTCTTTCCTCTTGACCCCGGTTAGTTTCTTCTTCTACATTCCGGTCTCGTTTGACTTTTATATATTATTTATTTATTTATTTATTTATTTTTTGGTGTATACATGTCTATTGGGTAGGACCCGGAGCAACCATTGGAGGGATGTGCGGGACGCGATGTTCCGGTTCTTTAGCTGTTAGGTATACAATTTGGCTTGTTTAACCTTATTTAATCTAGTTAAGAGTAATGATATATACACCTAATTACATAGGTCTATAACTACACCTAATTTACTTATTGTTCGATACATTTTCTTGTGTTTAACAATGACATAATGATAGTTACACCAAGATGTATGTTCTTACAAATTTGAGTTGCATTTATGCTTTTAATACGTAGGTACGGAACCATGCGTGACAACGTCATTAATCTCAAGGTCCTTAGTTTTTCTTTCTAATCATTGTTATTTAATGAAGTTACTTTTTGTCTCATACTAAAAGCTGCTTTCTTAATTGCTAGGTTGTTTTAGCAGATGGAGAGGTTGTTAAGACAGCATCACGTGCTCGAAAAAGTGCTGCTGGGTACGATCTTACTCGGCTGATGATTGGTAGCGAAGGCACGTTGGGCGTAATAACAGAAGTAACACTACGTCTGCAAAAAATTCCAGAACATTCCATTGTAACCTCATTTGATACAGTTATTACTTATAAGCATTTTTTATTTATTCCATCTTACACTATTGACTCTGGTTTATGTGCAGGTTGCGATGTGCAATTTTCCTACCGTTAAAGATGCAGCTGATGTTGCAATAGCAACTATGTTGTCTGGCATACAAGTATTCTTTTTCCATTTTACTAGAACTTGTACATTTATTCTTTGTTACACAATCTTGTCCAACTCTGGATACAAATTATGCATTAAAACAATAATACAATTACAATTACAATTACAATAAAATAAAATAATAAGAAATCGAATGGATCTGTTTCTGGTAGGTGTCAAGAGTGGAACTATTAGATGATGTTCAAGTAAAGGGTATCAATCTTCTCCATAAAAGACAGTTTCCTGAAGTTCCAACGTTGATGTTCGAATTGATTGGCACAGGTAAAACAGTACAAATTTGTTTTTTGTCTTAATACGGTAATACCCACACACACACACACACACACACACACAAAATGCAACATAAGGAATAGTTGAGGGTTGCTGATACTGTATGCATATAAATATCTTTGCTTAAAAAAGCTAATGTTTAAGAGAATTCTGTTTTTTTATAGAAGCGTATACACGCGAACAGACACAAATAGTTCAAAAGATTGTATCTGAGCATCGTGGTTCGGATTTTGTTTTTACGGAAGACACCGAAGCTAAAAAGGAACTTTGGAAGGTTAGATGATACTAATCGCATCTGTTTAGCACTGTTATATACTTTAACTTAGTTTCTTTTCTATATACTTTAACTTAGTTTCTTTTCTGTTACCTAAATTTTACGAGTATTTATTTTAATGATCCCTTGCCTTTCTAGATTAGGAAAGAAGCTCATTTTGCCTGTTTGGCATTAGCACCTGGTTTCGAATCAATTATAACGGTAATTCTGTTACTCATCTAATCTTTTTTGACAGCATATTTGCAATAACAGTTAGCTGCAAGCCAAATCTCTTTTGAATTGGAAATGTATTAAGATTGACCAGAAAAGTCAACTTGAATATCCAAATTATTTTTCAGGATGTATGTGTTCCGTTATCACATCTTGCCGAACTAATCTCTAAATCTAAAGAAAAGTTAGATGCTTCATCACTGGTGTGGTATGTTCCATTGATATATATCTATCTATCTACTATCTATTCTTGAATGTAGTAGTTTGAAAAGGGTAGCAAAAAGTCAAAGTTTAACTTTAATATGTGAACAGCACGGTAATCGCGCATGCTGGCGATGGTAACTTTCACACGGTGCTTTTGTTTGATCCGGAAAACGAGGAACAACGAAAGGAAGCTGCAGGATTAAATGATTTCATGGTTCATGCTGCTTTATCTATGGATGGTACATGTACCGGAGAACATGGTGTAGGTACAGGGAAGCTAAAGGTAACCATAAACTTGCAAATATATGCATCAATATAAGCCATAATAAATGCCACACTCTTTAAATTGAATAACATTTTTATTTTTTATTTTTGCAGTATCTTGAAAAAGAATTGGGAACAGAGAATTTGAGAACAATGAAGAAGATAAAGGCTGCTTTGGACCCTAACGGCATTATGAATCCAGGAAAGCTTATTCCTCCTCATATATGCTTGTAAAAGTTGTATTGTCCTCTGTTTTATAATGTTATATTGCTATGTTGTTATACAAAGTAGCCTTGGGCACATGTACTCTATGATTACTGGAATGAAAAATGTTACTTTTTGTATTGACATGTCTAAAATGGATATCACTGCACTTACATAATTTGATGGTTAAGACTAGAGTGTGCTAATTAACTACTGTATTTCAAATTGTCTAAGTGTGTGTTTGATAAAATAGAATAACTAAAATTTAATATTACCAACGAACTATTGGTTGAGTGGTAAAAAGTCTCAGTTGGTTCTGGACCAGTATCCTTGAAAAAAATATCCTTCACTCTGTGCGGGTCAAGCAGTTAACCTAAAGCATTCCGGGTACGCTTTGCGCGATGGATGCGAGGAGTTTCTTCCTAACAAGTGTGTGGGTGGCAAATGAGAAGATTCGATGCCACATTTGCTGTTCCAAAAAAAAAAAAAAAAAAAAAAACTTTAATATTTATTTATTTACATTTTTTTAAAGCATAACTAAGCTTTAATGGTTCAAAATTTAAATAACTAAAAGGTTCTGATTGAACTAGTTACGAATGATAATAAGATGTTTGATAATCAGTGATAATGGTTCCGTACTTCCGTATACAATTTAAGGAGTGCATCAAAGAAAAGTGATGTGTTGATTAAGAGATACTTTAAACTTTGAACGGTTCGCCAAATATTTTTGTTTCATTCAGCATCACGGTTACAAACAAACACGTTGAATATTGTACGATTCAACATTTAGTGCCGAATTAAACAGAACCTAAATATATATTACGAAGTACTTGGCTAAAAGTTCTAAAAGTTCAAAGCTTGAAGCCGTTAAAACTTTTCACCTAGATTATCAAACAGAACCTAACTATAGTACTAGGCTAAAAGTTCAAACCTTGAGGCCGTGTTAACAGTCTTGATAATCTTTGGAAGTCGTTTAAAAGTCTTCACCTAGATTATCCGTCTTCAATATTCTTCTGAAGCCGTTAAAAGTCTTCAACTAGATGATTTGTGAAAGGCGTTAAAAATCTTGACGTCGTTAGAGACTATCGGTGCAGTTTTTAGAAGATTATGACGATCAGTGTAATTTCATGAAAACTATAGCGACGAAAGATTATCTTCAAGATTTTCTGAAACATAAAGTCACTATCACATGTCTCTCCACCTTATCTATCCTTGACAATCAATGTTCAAATCATAAGACCTCAGCATCAATGGGCAACATAATCAAAATGATTATTCTCCCTCTCTCTCACTTTCTGTCACTAAACTAAACCTAATCATCAAATCAACAATTGAACCTCGAATTGAAGCTTGAATTAGCTTATCATCAATGAGGGACAATCAGTGTAATTTGCATGAATTAAGGAAAGTTAATGTAACTTCATATAAACCACAAACTATAATTTAATTTTTTCTAACAACGGCTCTAAGAGCAATCGTTAAGGTGCGCAAACACTTTAACAGAAGACATTAAAACTTTCGTTAGAAAAACTATATTATTATACAGGGTAATTAAACTTTTACTGATGACAATTCTTACGGATGTCGTTAAAATATATTACTTTGTTGTAGAAAGTATTTAATTAATGTTAACGTTTACATAGAGGTTATTAAACACTATAAATATTTTTTTAACTTTACCACACGGTTGTAGTAGAAAAATCTTTAAAATAAATAATAAATAATTCTGCTAATATATCAGCCATTGTTAACTTAATTTACAATAGGTATATCAGCGGGCAAGTAAGAATAGTACCCGGCTGACGTCATGCTGACGTCATCATGGCGTCAGCAAATTCGTCCTGTAATTTTTTTTTTTTTTTTTCTGAATTTTGGGGTTGTTGACTTTGTTTTAAAAATGTATTATTTTCGTATAGCGATTGAGCCATGGCCCAATATGGCCTAATTACTAGTTACTAGTTACTATTACTATTACTATTACTTTTACTTTACTAGTTTAATCTAAGGGCTAAATATATAAACAATACACTTCATAGAATGCTCAAAATCAATACTGCCGCCTCAACTCGTTTTTAGGTCATCATCTTGTCATCTTCAAAGCAAACCTACTTGAGTTCCCTAACGTTTTCCCCCAAAATAAAAATCGCAAAACTAAAAACATGATCACTAAGTATTGCTCTGATTGTGCAAGTCTTACAGAGGTATTGCTCAACCGAAATTGCCGTTTGTACCGAGTGCGGACTCATTATTGAGTCGAACTCAGTCGATGAAGCCTACGAACGGCGTCCTTTCGATAACGAATCAGGCGATAATGGTGGCGATTTGTCAACGATCATTTCTAAACCGAAGGGTGGATCGAATCCTACGGATAGGTGAGACCTAGCCCTAATTCTATATTCTATTATGTTTATCTATATTAACGTTAATTTACGGTTTTATATCGATTAAGATTAATAATAATTTTGATTTCGATAATTAATTTATACGGAGCAATTGATAATTTGTTAGCTTGTAGGTGATGTTAGGTTTGTATAAAACCTTAAATTGGCTTGTTTAATTAGTTTCAACCAGTTAGGGTTTTATAAATTATAATCTAAATAAAATCTTTATAATTTTTGAGAAGCCAGTAGCTGTGGAGAATAAAATTATTTATACGCCACCTAAAAAGAGGGGAAGTAGACTGTAGTTTGGATATAGAAATTAAATACATTACATTGTAACATTAAACATAATATAATAGTAGAATTGTAACAATTAGCTTAATCTGTAATACTAATAAGTATTTTTACACTTTTACAACGATACATATTTTTACTTAATCTGTAATACTAAAAAGTATTTTTTCCGTTATATGAAAAGCATTTAGATTCATTCTATTACGTGTCTCCTACAGTCCTCACAAGCTGGCACCGCCTCTGAGTTAATGGCTGCTCTGCTAAGTTGAACACTTATTAATAATTAGTCCCCTGTGCAACGCAAAGTTCATTATGCAAATGGTTCAAATCAAGTATAGAGACTAGCACAAATCCATGGCTGTAGAACTCGAATTTACTCCCCGAGTACTCAGTTTTTAGAGAGCTTTGACTGCTCCCCGAGTAATTGGTGTAATTGAAGTGATTTTGTTAAAATCTTGATTTTTATTTATTTATTTTGGTGGGTTTCAGAGGTGTGAGAATTGGAGGTAAAGATAGTACAGAGCATGTTGTGAAGGGGAGTTATAAACCAGTTCTACCTGAGCAGGATTGATGGATTTTTTGGTTGCAAACTTACTCATCATGTTGTAAAAAATCCAAAAAAAAACATTGTAGTTTGCAGGATTGATGGATTTTTTGAACACATTGTGGAAACACAAGTGAAAAAATACAAAATACCATTAAGTTTGACATTTTCGTCCAAAATTACTCATATCTGCGAATATAGTATTGTTCCTCAATCATTGGAAGAACAAGAATTATGATTTTTAAGCAACCACTAGCTCAATCTGAGTAATTCATATTATCTTTGAGGTTTGTATAAAGTATTTTGACCTTCAATTATTTGGAACAAGAAGAGAACACTTGGTTCTATAGTTAACCTCGCTCGATTTTATATCTGTTTTGTTCTTCTCGTTTTCGAGCCACTCCCAGTTTCATCGAGTTTATTGACAAATTTTAGAATACTAAACACAAAGCATGATGTGAGAAGCGGTGTTTATACTCGTTTTACAGGATAATGTGACCCTGGATTATGACGAAAGAGACTTTCATGGGAAACCACAATACAGTTTCCACAGAGCAGTCAGTATCCCCGATGTTGTCGTGTTTCCGAGGTAACACAATATTTTGTAGTTATCAATTTACTACTATTATTATTATTATAGAGACTGGAAATAACCATTTTGTCCAATTCATCACATGTTAAACTCTAAATGCAGGTCTGAAGACGATGTCTGTAAAATTGTTCGATCTTGTAACAAACATAAGGTCCAATCCCTTTTTTGATGTGCAAATGGTCACATGTCAAGTTAAAAGTAACTTGTACAAATTCAGGATTAGAATTAGAAATTTTCTTAAATTATACTCTTTAATGTTCCATTTTCTGGTGCCTATAGTACCGTATGGTGGAGCTACATCAGCTGAGGGTCACACTTTATCTCCTCATGGAGGTGTTTGCATCGACATGACCTTAATGAAAGTATGAAACACTCTTTCTTGTTCAAAACTTATGATCCATGACCAACCTTGTGTCACATTGTTGGTTGATTCTAAACATACAGATATATCTTAGTGTGTATGCACTTAATATGTTCAAAACTATGTGAAGTTTTTATTTTGCAACAAGAGTATGTGGATTAATCATCCTTTTATAATAGAATGTTGAAGCATTACATATTAAGGACATGGATGTTGTCGTTGAGGCTGGGATTGGATGGATGGAACTTAATCAGTTGTTTTTTGTTTGATAATGGTTTCGTATACAATTTAAGGAGTGCATCCAAGAAAAGTAATGTGTTGATTAAGAGATATTTTTAACTATGAACGGTTCAACACATATTTTATTTCATTCAGCATCACGGTTACAAACAAACGCGTTAAATACTTTACGATTTAGCATTCAGTGTTGAATTAAACTAGACATAAATATATATTACGGGGTACTTGGCTAAAAGTTCAAATCTTGAAGCCGTTAAATGTCTTCACCTAGATTATCAAACAAAATCTATATATGTACTACTTGGCTAAAAGTTTAAATCTTGAAGCCGTGTTTAAAAGTTCACCCAGATAATCTTTCGAAGCCGTTAACTGCCTGTACAATTTGATAACCACCCGTTTAAATTAAATATATAGTCTGCTACATATAAAATTTTTATCATGTACCTTAACAGAAGACTTTAAAACTATTTTAAAACTATTGTTAGAAAGACTATATCATTAATATATGGAGTAATTAAGATTTTAATAATAACTTTTACGGATGGGGTTAAAATGTATTAATGTGTTGTACGAAATATTTAATGTTAATTTTTACACAAGAGATTATCGTAGAAAAATCCTTAAAATAAATAAGTAGTGTTGTTTTTTTCTGCGAAAATAATTTAAAATAAGTAGTCTAATAAAAATATTTAAAATAAAATAATACTAATATTAGTCTTGTTCATTAATATTTCTGCGAAAATATCCATCCATCCATAAGATATAGATAATAAACACAAATTTGAAATTCTAGGGATTCACCTTTCTCTAACTCCCAATTTTTTCCACTGTTATCTCAATCATAATCCCCAATTTTTGTTAGGAAGAGGGGATCGCCTGGACGTTGAGAGATATAAATTTGAGAGAAAAACAACTCTATTACTCACAAGAATAGATTTACAGAGTATTACAAAACTCTTAAAAAAAAACTCTCAAAACTCACACACACTCTCTAGGTTGTGATTACACTTCTCTGAGTGATTTAGGATAATTTACAACTGAGGTTTGCACCTCTATTTATAGTAAAAATTCTATGGCGGTGGAATGGTGTGAACGGAGAAGGTTGGCGGCCGTCATCGTCATCAACTTTGCTACTTCCATATGAGTTGTCAAGGTTGCCTACTTTGAATATCTAGAAGGTGGGCTTCTAGATTGTAGGCTGGAAATCTTCAATTCTCCCTCTCCAGCCGAATCCACAAACATTCCAGTTATGTCTCTGCATAACTCCAACTTCTCTCGAGTCACCACCTTTGTTAACATATCCGCAGGATTCTCCTTTGTATGGATCTTCACTAGTCTCAACAGTTGTCGATCAATTACCTCGCGTATCCAGTGATAGCGAATATCAATATGTTTTGTACGGGAATGGTACATGGAGTTCTTGCTCAAATCTAGAGCACTCTGACTGTCACAATGTACCTTGTACTCCTTTTGCTTGATTCCAAATTCTTGGAGATAACGCTTTAACCACAACATTTCTTTTCCAGCTTCTGCGGCAGCAATATACTCTGCTTCAGTTGTGGATAATGCAACACACTTTTGTAGTCTTGACTGCCATGAAACAGCTCCTCCTGCAAAAGTGTAAATGAATCCTGAAGTAGATTTCCTACTATCAGGATCTCCGGCCATATCCGCATCTGTATAGCCTTCCAAGATTGGATCAGCTCCCCCGTAACAAAGACATAGATTCGTTGTACCCTTAAGATATCTGAGAATCCATTTTACCGCATTCCAATGCTCTTTCCCGGGGTTCGAGAGAAAACGACTCACTGTTCCCACTGCGTGAGCAATATCGGACCTTGCACACACCATTGCATACATCAAACTTCCAACTGCTGAAGAATATGGTACTGAAGACATCTCCCCGATCTCTTCCTTGGATGAGGGACAAGAACTCTTGCTTAACTTGAAATGGTTGGCTAATGGAATGCTAACAGGTTTGGCATTGTTCATATTGAAACGTGAAAGCACTCGTTCAATATACTTCTCTTGAGATAGCCATAACCTTTTATTCTTCCTGTCTCGGGTTATTTGCATTCTCAAAATCTGTTGAGCCTGTCCTAAGTCTTTCATGTCAAAAGACTTAGAGAGTTCCTTCTTCAGCTGGTTGATCTTCGTTGCGTCTTTCCCTACGATCAAAATATCGTCTACATATAGTAGAAGAGCAACGAAATCTCCTTCAGAAAACTTCTGAATGTAGACACACTCATCTGCTGCAGCTTTCTTGTACCGTGACTCACCATGCACGAGTCAAACTTCTTGTACCACTGCCTAGGTGCCTGCTTCAAACCATACAAACTTTTCTTCAGCTTGCATACGAGGTTATCTCCTGAAACCTCAAAACCTTCTGGCTGCTCCATGTAAATTTCTTCATGTAAATCTCCATGAAGAAAAGCTGTCTTTACATCCATCTGTTCAAGCTCCAAGTTCATACTTGCGACCAATCCAAGTATGACTCTAATTGAAGTCATCTTGACTACTGGTGAAAATATCTCGTCAAAATCAATCCCTTTCTTTTGTTGGAATCCTTTGACTACAAGTCGTGCTTTGTATTTCACCACTTTTCCACTACCATCCTTTTTCAGCTTGAACACTCATTTATTTTTCAGTGCCTTCTTCCCGCGTGGAAGTTCTATAATCTCATAAGTTTGATTTTTCTGCAGAGAATCCATCTCATCCTGCATTGCGAGCAGCCATTTTTCTTTATCCTTATGAGTTACTGCTTCATGAAAACTCTCCGGTTCTCCATCTTCAGTAAGTAGAAGGTACTCGGATTCTGGATATCTACTCGATGGAATCCGACCTCGTTCGGATCTACGAACTTCTGGAACATTCTGAGGAGATCCACCATCATCTTGACCTTGTGATGGTGCTGGAACGTCTGGAAGATGGGGTTGTGGCTCCCCCTGCTCAGCACCGTCATTTTCCTCATTATCTTCTACTTCTGGCATTTCTTCTTGCACTGAAAATTCATTTCTCATGAATGATTCCGTTGTTGCCTCTGGCACCTGAGCAGCAACATTTGACTTCTGAGATATTGTGGGCTTTTAAATATCTTCTATTGTCTGGCTTTCATGGAACACCACATCCCTACTTCTGATAACCTTTTTCTCCTTTGTATCCCATAATCTGTATCCAAATTCTTCATCTCCATAGCCTATGAATATGCATGGAGTGGTCCTTGCATCCAGCTTCTGCCTGAGCTCCTTGGATACATATGCGTACTCTAAACATCCAAATACTCTTAAGTGAGAGTATGATGGATCCTTTCCAGACCAAAGTTTCTCTGGAACTTCAAAATTCAGTGGTACTGATGGAGATCGGTTGATCAAATAACAAGCGGCTCTGACTGCTTCTCCCCAGAATGGCTTTGGCAGCTTAGCCATACTGAGCATGCTCCGAACACGTTCCATGATTGTTTGGTTCATTCTTTCTGCTATACCATTATGTTGAGGGGTACGTGGGACCGTCTTCTCATGTCGGATGCCATTTGATCTGCAATAGGCATCGAACTGCCTGGAAGAGTATTCACCGCCGTTGTCGGATCGAAGACACTTTAACTTCTTTCCTGTCTCACGTTCTACCATGACATGGAACTGTTTGAAGTAATCGAACACCTGGTCCTTCGTCCGTAAGAAATATACCCACACCTTTCGAGAAGTATCATCGATAAACGTCAGAAAGTATCGATTGCCGCCAATTGATTCAACCTCCAAGGGACCGCAAACATCAGAGTGTACCAGACTGAGTAACTCTGATTTTTTCGTTGAAGAGGAATTAAACGAGACTCTATGCTGCTTACCAAACAGACAATGATTGCAAGGATCTAGCGCAGCATCCTTGTCTACATTGATAAGATTCTTCTTTATTAGGGTAGACAACCCTTTCTCACTCATGTGACCGAGTCTCTGGTGCCATAAATTTTGTGAAGCCTCCTTTTCTGCAACATTAATACTGTCTGTGCAGATCTTCACATGAGTCTTGTAAAGTGTGCCACAAATGTGTCCCCGAGCGAATATCATAGCGCCTCTTGACAATTTCCATGTGCCTCTACTGAAATGACTATCATAGCCCTGTTTATCGAGAGCTACTCCGGAAAGTAAATTCAGCCGAAGATCTGGCACATGGCGGACATCCTTCAAAGTGATTGTGCTCCCGGAACTTGTGTTTATCTTGACATCACCAATTCCGACAATCTCAGCGGAACTGGAATTTCCCATCTTCACAGCTCCAAAGTCTCCAGCTTTGTATGTTGTGAAGTATTCCTTGTATGGAGTCACGTGGTAGGAAGCTGCAGTATCTACCACCCATTCTGTGTCTTCTCGTGAGACATGAAGGCATGTCTCATCATGGGTTGAACAATAAGCTACATCACCTGTGATAGCAACTAATGTTTCTCCACCCTTATTCTTCGGCTGTGAACTGCTTTGACCTTGTTCCTCTTTTAATCTATAGCAGTTCTTCTTCATATGTCCCTCTAATCCACAATGATGACATTTATATGTTGGTTTTCTGCCATCAGCTGACCTGCCCCTGCTCTTACTTATGCCTTTCCATTTATTTTTGCTACTCATTCGCTGTCTCCCCCGATTCTCTGTGACAAAGGCATGGGTCTGATCTGTGCTCATGTCCTTTCTCCTTGCCTCTTCACTGAATAGGGCATCCTTGACCATTGACATGGTAAGTTTGCCATTCGGTGCTGAGTTGCTGAGTGTTACTACCAGCGTTTCCCAACTATCGGGGAGGGAACTAAGTAGCAGTAGCGCCTGAACTTCATCGCCAAGCGGCATCTCTACAGACGATAACTGGTTGACCAAGTTCTGAAACTCAATGGTATGCTCGGCAACTGAAGTTCCACTTTTGAGCTTCATGTTGATTAAACGCCTCATTAGCAGGGCTTTATTCCGAGCAGTCTTGGCCTGGTACATGTCCTCCAACTTTTTCCAGAGGACATATGCGTCTGTCTCTTGTGCAACATGGTGGAAGACACTATGATCAATCCATTGACAGATCTGACCAATAGTTTTTCGGTTTGATTTCTTCCACTCTTTCTCTTTGGCAGAATCAGGGTTTATACCCTTCAATTCAATAGGATCGAACAAATCCTTACAGCTGAGGAGATCTTCCATCCGAGGTTTCCACAGCGTGTAGTTTGTTGCTGTGAGCATAATCATAGCTCCGGAAGATGATGTTGACTCTTCTGTGGACATTATCACCTTAAAAATAATTTTTCAACACAAACGGGGTTGAATTGTAGAAAACAGAGATCACCGTTACGTCCGGAACGGTTGAAAATGGTGGAATAGACACTTCGCGGCTTAAATTCCACTTACGGGGCAAAATTATAATTTTTATAAACTTCAGGGACCAAAAAAATGAAATTCTGAAAATTTCAGGGACCAAATTGTAAAATTTCAGAATTGCTACAGTACCGCCACAGTATCGCTACAATACTGCTACAGTGACTTGCTACAGTGACTTGCTACAGTGCCCCTGCTGCTACAGTGAATTGCTACAGTGATCGTCTTCTCCGGCGAAAATTCCGGCACCGGTCGTCTTCTCCGGCGAGATTCCGGCGAGTTGACCAAACTTTAACCGCGTTTTCTGGGCTCGTTATAACTCCGTTTAAGTCGCCGTTTTTTGCGTTGGACTCGGTTCGACGAGACGAATCCAATGGTATACTCAAAATTGAATTTTGAGAAAACTTAAGAAGACCCAAAAATTCAACCAACGTCTCTAACCAAGCTCTTGATACCACTTGTTAGGAAGAGGGGATCGCCTGGACGTTGAGAGATATAAATTTGAGAGAAAAACAACTCTATTATTCACAAGAATAGATTTACAGAGTATTACAAAACTCTTAAAAAAAAACTCTCAAAACTCACACACACTCTCTAGGTTGTGATTACACTTCTCTGAGTGATTTAGGATAATTTACAACTGAGGTTTGCACCACTATTTATAGTAAAAATTCTATGGCGGTGGAATGGTGTGAACGGAGAAGGTTGGCGGCCGTAATCGTCATTAACTTTGCTACTTCCATATGAGTTGTCAAGGTTGCCTACTTTGAATATCTAGAAGGTCGGCTTCTAGATTGTAGGCGATCTTAGATTTTTACATTAATTAAAAGGTCCGCCAATTTTGTCGATATCTTTGGTCGAAATTTCGTCGCTGGTCATCTGCTCGGACTGAGCTCGTAATTTTCACCTTTTGATCCGTTTGAGGTAACGTAAATTTCATCAAATTGGGGTACCAATTTAGTTAGTTATTTGTAATTGTAACTGAATTTCGGTTACTTGAAGAATTTTATGATCGTGTTTAACCTAAATTTCGTAGCTACAAAATTTGGTGCGATTGAATTGCTTATCCTGATCGTGATTGTGTCGACCTAAATTCGTTAATGATCACTTAGTATATAATAAAGATGGATTTTGAAAGTGAGCAAGCTACTGCAATTAAATGGTGTGAATGTGGAAGTAATTGCTGTACTGCGAAACTCGATTCGAGTTTCTGGCTTCGCACCGTGAAGCGAAAACTCGACGAACGAGACGCCAAAGATGTATTGTTCATACCTGGTCTATCAGATCGTGATGTAGCTCGCATAGATATAGGAAATGAATATGCTGTATTGCGAGAGATGGTCAACGGTCAACAAGAAACGATTCAGGAGTTATATATTGAATTGGACGAAGAGAGAAACGCGGCTTCCTCAGCTGCAAATGAGGCTATGTCGATGATATTGCGGTTACAGAGTGAGAAAGCTGAAGTTCAGATGGAATTTCGTCAATTTAAGCGGTTTTCTGAAGAGAAGATGGCTCACGATCAACAGGAGATTATGGAATTAGAGGATTATTATTTGTATAAAAGGGAGCAGAGTATAGAAGCGTTGGTTTGTGAAGTACACGCTTATAAACATAGAATGTTGAGTTACGGTTTTACAGAATCTGAAGCAGATGGAGAAAACGGTGAATTAATACAGAAAGATAGTTACAGTTACCCTCCTTTGAAATGTAACTTGATTGAACATCATACTGATAAGGTCATTATTGGTAATTCACCTTATGGTAGTGAAGAAGATTTGGTGTCTGATATGAAGAAGGTGGAAAGTGTGTTGGAATTTGGAGATGACATGAGTGACAGGATATATACTGTTGACTCGTTTCATAATCTGGCATCATTTGATAACGATCGTAAAGTTAATCTTGGTGCGTAGGATGAATTTAAGGGTACTGATATTGGGGGTTCAGAGGTCAAAAACTTGTATGGAAGGGTTCATACATTGGAAACAGATAGGGAATCTATGAAGCAGACACTAATGTCCATGCGAACTGATAAAGCACAATTGGTATTATTGAAGGAAATAGTTCAGTATTTGTATAAAGATATGTCACTACCATGTAGTATGCCTGTTAAGACACCATCAAAGAAATTTTTGTTTTTTGAGCTGATTGAAGTAATGGTAAATTAAAGTTCTGGTTTTGATTTATCAGTTTCTAGTTAGTAATATTGGTTATGCTTATAATGTTCTCTTTATATCTATTACTCACATGTTGCCTATATATCTTTTGAGTCACCATTATTAGTGTAGTTGATGGTTAATGTATGTATCACTGTATCAGGCATCTTGTTTTGTCAGTTGAAGTCGATTCCTTCGCTCAATACTAGTAGATGGGTCCGGGGGTTTCTCTTTATTGTTGAAAAATCTTTAATGTCATCACTTATGAGATGGCATAACCCCTCTTTTATTAATAAATTGTTACTGTTATCATCATACATTAATCTTTTATATTTTGACCCTACTATGGTTAGATTTTGTTACAACCTACTATAATTAGGCGATATTTCTGTTACTCGTTAGTACAAACCTTGTTTACTAGTTCTGGTTAGATGCTTGTCATTGTTTCTGTCCTAATCTTTTTGGGACTTCAAGATTTGTTTATATGATCAGATCTTAAGGGTTGGTTGCTGTTCATAGCAGTTTATATAATGATGATATTTGCATACTGATGTATACTCGTCAAGCTTTTACTAATGTGATTCACTCTTGGTGACTTTGGTCAGTGGCTCGCTTCATTCCTCTCATTCGTGTAATTCGTCGTATCATTCTATACAAACAGGTTCCTGATCTGCGCAAAACTGGAACTTATTTTCTTCATTTTATCAGATACACATTTGGTATGTCTGCTAGTAATGCGGGCTTGAGAATGCTGGTAAACAAGGGCCCACAGGTGAGGCAATGGAGGTGTCTTCCAAGAACGCGATTCTTGAAATATTGATTTTGCTAATCAATTTGGACGTTCAACCACATCACTCTGTTCCACATGCTCGATTTTTCTAAATAATTTATTCCAAATATTTCCTTCTGGTGAATAATCCGTGGCAATTTGATTGGTTTTTCGATTTGTTAGTGGTAAGAAAAATGTGGATACATATATAGTTGTAAGAGATCAATGGCATGTAAGGTTTTCTTGAATGTAACTCGTTGCATGAATGCAGTGTTGTAAATCTCCCGAGATCTCCCCGAGATCTCCCCCGAGATCTCGTTTTTAGAAGGCAACCGAGACGAGATGTTCATCTCCCGAGATTTCTCGGTCAACGGGTCAAACTTAGTCAAAGCCACGATTTCTCGGATTTTCTTGCTAATTTGTCAGAGTTTCTTGTAAAAATCATAATTTCTAAGATTTTCTCGCCCATTTCTCGGATATTTTTGTAAAATCTCGTAAAAATGTATATAAATATACATATATTTATGTTTTTATGTATATTTTTATTAAAAAACTATAAAGTCAACGTAAGTCAACGTCCAAGATCTCCCCGAGATTATTCCGAGATACCGAGATCTCCCTAAAAAAGTTCAAACGAGATCTCGCCGAGATCCGAATTCTCCAACCTTGCATGAATGTAAACTTGGAAAACTTGTAAATCATGTATTGCTTTATAAATACGAATAGTGTCTTGCGGATTGGAAAATTGTAGTTTGGATGGAAGGGCAGGTCAGATTGATCGGATAACAATTGTTTAGCATGTTCTATTTTAACGAATAAAGCCATAAAGGGAACTTGAGCCGACCCATTAGGCTTTTGTAACTGTTCTGATAACCCATGAGCTGACCCATTAGGCTTTTGTAACTGTTCTGATAACCCATGAGCTGACCCATGAGGCTTTTAAGTTTTAACATAACTAATGTTAAACATTAAGTTTTTTACAAATATTGATATGTAACTAGTTTTGCAGGTCTTTTTGTTTGCAATTTCAAATTGTTCTGCATTTGAAAATAGTGAGTAATTTTATGTAACGACAATGTAGTTTCGAACAATGACAATGAAACTTCAAATGATGATTTAATCTCGAATAATAGCTATGTAATGTATTCTTAAATGATTATTTAATTTGAAACCGCAAAGTTATTATATGAAATTGTTTGCCATTATTGAATTTTTGAAATTACATAGTAATTATTCGAAATTATTATATAACCATTATTTGAAAAAAGGATATTTAGTATTATGTATATCATATAATATTAATACAAAATAAATAAAGTATAAATTATAACATTTTAAAATAAGAAGTTATTTTTTACTTTTATTTTTTTTTCCTCTCTTTATTTTGCAACATTTGTTGTAATCATGATTTAGATCATAGATTACGCAAATATACATGTAATCATCATTGGACTTTAAAATAAGAAGTTAGAAAGTAAACAATAAATAAATGTCATGTGAATAGCATGTGAGCTAAAATAACCTTCATAATTCAAATAACCATAAAAAACATAACTTTGTTATCACTCATTATACTAAAACATAATCACAATTTCGTCGTTTCAGTTATTTCAGATTATTATTTTAAGTTTTCGTTCACACGATCCCTCAACTTTCGCTCAATTTACACAACGACCCCTAAAATTTACATTTTTTCAGGAGTTGAAAGTGTAAATATATAATTTTATTAAAATAAAAGAAATTAATTCCACCCAAAATTTTAACGGGCCCTATCTTCTCGCTCGGTGCGAGTTTAATATTTCCGAGACCACCGTTCAACTCGAAATAATTTTACGAACACAACGCGACTAACTATATACGAAACGGACATCATCAAATAAACAATAAATATTTCGGGCTATATTTCATACATATACATACACGTACAACAAACAACCTGTGACGACCGGGAAATTTTCGACCAAATTTAAACTTAATCTTTATATGTTGTCGACACGATAAGCAAAGTCTATAATGTTGAGACTCGAAAATTTTGAAACTATATTCAATTAACCCTTCGACTATTCCAAATGATTCACGAACCTTTATGTGCATATAGACATTTATGTGCATATAGATATGT
Source organism: Rutidosis leptorrhynchoides (assembly GCF_046630445.1). Classification (NCBI taxonomy): domain Eukaryota; kingdom Viridiplantae; phylum Streptophyta; class Magnoliopsida; order Asterales; family Asteraceae; genus Rutidosis; species Rutidosis leptorrhynchoides. The sequence goes on along the minus strand of NC_092340.1, from coordinate 62,034,910 downwards.
ATATATAATATATAGTTATATTAATTGAAAACATTAGCAAACTATTAGATGTATAATACTTTACATGAACGAATTTGATTCAAAATATGTTTAATATATTTATCGACGAAATTATAAGATAATATCAAATGATTGAATCATCAGATACATTGTGATATGATTACGAGTCTCTGTTGTGAGGACCACTGTGATTTAAGAAATCTGTTCTTTTTAATGATATTCGGAAAATAGTAAAGTGAATTATATGTAAGAACAAAAGTATCAATTAACGTGAACTAGACAAAAGTTAGTGGAGATTTCTGCTTAATTTTCAAAGTATGCTTTACAATAATTTACTCGTGACTTTTGATAAGGTAATTATTTAACTTTCATATTATTTAATGTAAATGTGAAATTACGAAATGTAGAAAACTCAGAAGATGAATATCGACAAGTTAAGTAAATCAACGTTTTATTTCATGCACTTAACTATCCATTGGACCTTAACCGACGATTCACGAACAATTGTGTGTAAATAAACATGTAAATATATATAAATAAATATAAATATAAGTGTATAAATAATAATTTAAATTAATAAAAGTACACTTAATTAATTGGAATTAAAAAATGTAAAATAATAATTAGAATAATTAAGTTACTATTGAAATGAATACATATAAATAAATATATATATATATATATATATATATATATATATATATATATATATATATATATATATATATATATATATATATATATATATATATATATATATATATATGAAAATATTATGAACCTATAATTGATTTCTTTTAATAATTATTATATATTATATATTGTAATATATATATATATATAAAACGTATAAAATGTATAAATAATATATATTCAATAAAATTTATTATATAATATATTACATGATTATAAAATATTACCTAATTAATAATATATGTGGTTATTATAATAATATTATTACTTTCATTATCATTATTGAAAGAAATATCAATATTAAAAATATTAGGATATAAAAATGAAATTTGATATGTACAAATTGTTATTATTATCAATAATAATATTATTATAATTAATATTATTATTATTATCAATTGATAATATTATTATTATAATTTTTATAAATACTTTTATTTTTATTAATATAACTTTGATAAAATTATTATTAATATTAATATTATTATATTTCTACTATTATCAGTATTTGTATTATTATAATTAGTATAATTATTAGTGGTAATAATAATATTGTTATAAATTTTATAGTTATTATTATCATTATCAATAATATTATTATTACTATTATTATTATATAATTATAAATTGTTGATATTATTATTTATAAAAGTATTATACTATTGTTATATGATTAATTATGATATAAAATACAAATATATGTAGAAATTATAAATACATTTATATATATATATATATATATATATATATATATATATATATATATATATATATATATATATATATATATATATATATATATATATATATATATATATATATATATATATAAATACATATATAAATGCAGATTCTTACGCGTTTTTTTTAAGTCATTATCTGATATATTTTTTTTCTTTTCTGTTCGTCTGTGAACTTATGTCGATTCACCCATCTTTATCATAATTTTAACAGCCAATTGATAATGAACCGTTCAATTATATATCACCATATTCTATCACAATCACTTTCAGCTTCTCTAATTAAGGAATTAAAAACAGAAAGTGAGAAAACAAGCTTCAACACCTCTGTTATAGCATATTTAAATCAATAGCTCAATTTTGAGACAATTATCAAAATCCACAAATGCCATTGTGTTAGGAATCAATTATTCGATCTATCTGTAAGTTTTCATGCTCCAATTCTTTATATTGAATTCAAATTTACGAGTCAAAGATTAAATTCAAAAAGTCAACTATTTTGTTCATCTTAAAATTCGAAATCGTGTTGATGTTTATGGTTCAATTGGTGATACAGATAGTTTCTAGGGATGATTTACAATCTTTTTCATGTTGTAATTATAACCTAAAACGATCTAAAACTTGAAATTCAAATTGGAGTTCTTCGTTTTCTTGACAGTGTTTAGCAACAGCTCAAATGTAAATTTTAATTCAAAATCTTTAAATGCAATTGTGGTTGAAATATTTAACTCAAACTATCTGGGAAATTACAAACTTCAATTCTTGATAACGAACTCGAATTTTGGAGTCAAAGTTATTGTTTTAAAAGTCAAACGGAAGTTCTTTGATGAAATTAGAATTATCTGTAATTTTTCAAATTTAATTGAGAATCTCAGACGTTTATAGGAACGATTTGAAACATGTTTCATGTTATAATTATAAGCAAAAACAATCTAAAAATAAAAATCATGATTTACGTTTTTACTTTCTTTTTTGTCGAACCTGTACAACTATTCTATTTTTTTTCTGTTAACTGAGATTGTTATTTTCAATTATATGATGTTTGGAATTGAGTTTCAAAGTTAAAACGAACATTAATTTGAATTTAGGATTGGTTCTGGTCGACTAGTAATCTGATGAAGAAGAAGAAAGGAGCTATAACAGAAAAACTAGTTAAATAAATTTGGGATTCGGATTATATCAGAAAAATAGAAACAGCGGAGTGGTTTGTGGTGTTAGCGGGTGAGCGAGAGGTCGAGGGTTCGAGCCTGGCAGTGGCCTATTCTTTTTAGCCCTTGTTTTAAAGGTAGTTACTATCATTTTTATTGTTATTATTATTATTATTATTATTATTATTATTATTATTATTATTATTATTATTATTATTATTATTATTATTATTATTATTATTATTATTATTATTACTAGTATTATTAACTATCCTAATTATCATTAACAATATTATTAGAATAGATGTTATTATTATTATTATTATTATGATTAAGAATATTGTTATGTTAATTATTGTTACTACTAACATTAATATTAAGAATATTGGTATCATTAATAAGTAATATTATCATTATCATTATTATTATGACAAGCATTATCATAAAACATTATTTGTATTATTATTATTATTATTATTATTATTATTATTATTATTATTATTATTATTATTATTATTATTAATATTATATTATTACTAATATTATTATTATTATTAGAAATTTATGAGAAAAAAAAGATGTTAATTATGATTAAAAGTTGAATACATGAAAAGGTTAGTGAAAGTAATATTAAAGATTATAGATAGTAATATAATCATGAGTACGAAAAATATGATTCAAATGTAGGTAAAACCATAACTATCGATAATAAATAATATTATGAATACGTATGAAAAATAATTAAATCTATAGATTATATATGTATAACACATCTCTTATTATTGAAACTTTATTATAATTTTGATTAAAATTATAATTATTATCATTACTATAAATAAATTGTATTAATACTATTATTAATATTATTACTATTATCACCCCTTAATTATCATTTTAACTTCATTAAAACTATTATTATTATTAGAATTATCAATACTTTTAATTTTTATTATTACTATAATAACTATATTATATTACTATAAATATTATTATTACTATTACAATAAAAATTAGTCATTTTAAATATACATACAAATTAAATATATATATAATATATAATTTAAGATATAATATATAAAATTTATTCGATTACGATTATACGTGTTAATATATATATACAAATGATATAGGTTCGTGAATCCGAGGCCAACCCTGCATTGTTCGGTTGTTCAATATCGTCATATGTATTTTTACTACAAAATACAGTATTGTGAGTTTCATTACTCCTTTTTTAAATGCTTTTGCAATATATATTTTTGGGACTGAGAATACATGCGCTGCTTTTATAAATATTTTACGAAATAGACATAAGTAATCGAAATTACATTATATGGTTGGATTATCGAATCGAATATCACCACTTTAAGCTTGGTAGCCTAAGAATTAGGTTACAGACACCCTAATTGACGCGAATCCTAAAGGTAGATCTACGGGCACTAACTCCCCCCATACTGGAAAATGGTATGCTTTAGTACTTCGGGTTTATATTATACAGATGGATTTCTGTTTTGGGATATTCTATATGCATGATGTTAATGTCGGTTACCAGGTGTTCAATCCATATGAATGATTTTTAAACACTTGCGAGTGTATGATTATTGAATAAAGGAAATCTTGTGGTCTATTATATTATTGAAAATGATTGTTTATGATAAACTAATGAGCTCAACAACCTTTTGGTTGACACTTGAAAGCATGTTTATTCTCAGTTTTGAAAGAAACCTTCCGCTGTGCATTTGCTCATTCTAGAGATGTTACTTGGAGTCATTCATGGCATATTTCAAAAGACATTGCATTCGAGTCGTTGAGTTCATCAAGATTATTATTAGGCTATTTATAGTTTGGATATTGGAAAATGGTATGCATGCCGTCAACTTTCGATGTAATGAAAGTTTGTCTTTTAAAAACGAATGCAATGTTTGTAAAATGTATCATATAGAGGTCAAGTACCTCGCGATGTAACCATATGTTATTGTATTCGTCCTTATGGATTAGGACGGGTCGCTTCACAACCCAACATATTAGATATATTAGGTACCAAACAACGTATATCCAAATTTGATCGCGCGTTGAATACAACCGCAGCAACACGCGGTCGAATTTTTTTCCAGTAAGCGCCAATCATGTAGCTATATCATTTAACCATTTAGAGATATGTATACTTTAATTATAAAATTACGGAGTAATACATTAATATTTAAAATTATTATTGCAAAGGATTTTCCACCACCCGGACACTACAACCATCGTTATATATAGATACGTACATACACATGAAAGTTGTTTTAGTCTCGCAAGCTTAAAGGAGTTTGATATATGAATCCCGAATCTGAGCTCGTTTATTAAACGAGCTTTATCATACGCTCGATTTTGGCCTCGAGCTCGTTAAGAATTGACTTGAACCGAGTATTTTAAGAAGACTCAAGTAGCTCACGAGCAGTTTGACTCAAATACAACACTTTATTTATATTTATATTTATATTTATATTTATTTATTTATCAGAAAAGAAATGAAAAAAAGTAAAGAAAAAGTAAGTTGAGCAGGACCATTTGTACCAGTTAAAAGGACAGGGGCAAAACTGGCAGTTACAGAGACGTGTCAATTGCCTATGTAAAGTCTATAAAATACGTATTCAACTATTTAACCTAAGGGTAATTTTCAAGAGAATGAGCTGCGTGTGTGTGACCGGAGCATCTGGGTTCATAGGTTCATGGCTAGTCAAGCTCTTACTTGAACGTGGTTATACCGTTAAAGCAACCGTTCCCGATCCTAGTATGTAACCAATCTACTTGCCTTTTTTCTATTGCTTATTGTCTTTTATTAACCTAATTTTCAGACTTTTATATCATCTTTACCATCATATTTGTTGTTACTGTTTTAACATATATCTCTAGCAACATAAATGTATTCTTTCAATTTTTACAACCAGGTCATGCCGTATTTCCATTTGTTGTTGATGAATTAGACCTTCAAAAAATGATTATATATGATCATCATTAGTAATTGATAACTGGTAGTGGCCTGCCTCTCAGGTCAGGAGTTCAGCGGACTGCAACATTGCAGTCAAGTTATACCTGAAGTATCCACCCAGGTCGTCTTTCGCTTAGTGCGGGGGAGTGGGGAGGGGGGTTTTACCGGCCATGCCCTCGGATAGTCCATCCCAAACTGATGTCCAAATTTTTTTTGATATATTCTAGTAGTAATATACATTTAAATTTAGGGGTGTTTGCGCTTGCTTAATTATTTGTAAGTGCTTATCTGCTTAAAAGTAAGCATTTTTCGCGATGCTTGAGACTATCTGATTGTATTAACTCAAAATGTCAAATCTTTGTGTCAAAAAATAAATAAATAACAACAAAATAAATAACAAAAAGTAAATTATTTGATTGGTCCTTAGTCCCATGCCCTCAGTCTCATGCCCTCACGCTCACATGATGTTCCGTCAAAAATTCGACCGACGCTTGTATGCGTCAAAAAGTGACGCTGGGTTATTAGCCGTCACTTGTGCCATGTTGGTTGACGTATCAAAACTGGCGCTGCGATGGAATAAGCCTAATAAGTTAATATTAAGGGCTTATTACTTTCAAAATAACCAGATAATCAGCTTTGAAAGGAGTGTTTGTATTTGCTTATATGGTAGAGTGATTGTGATTTGCGTAATCTAGCCTTTAAAAATCTAAGGCAAGTACAATCGGTTCACTATCATACAAATGGGCAACTAGTCCCAATCGTGCGTAGTTAGTCAACGGTAAGTCCGATTCATTCCTCAAGGAGCGGTAATTCAAGAATATGATTACTAGTAGTTAAACTAAGAACGATGGCTTGTAAAATGGTTTTAGGTAAACTAATTGGAATAAAGTTGATACGAGTACTAAACAAGCAATGGTGATAAAGATGTTCACTTAGACTTCGTAATGCGAGTTTGCTTACAAGATTAAGTGCTTGAAGGTCAATTAGGTAGAAGTCTAAAAGTTGGCTCTGTTTCATTGGTTTGATTTATGTCAAGTGTATTGTTAAATAATCATCTCTCTTTTGTATGTGTAAACATTTGATTTTTTTTATTCGGGATATTTCAGAGGACCGTAATAGAGTGGGCCATTTGCTTAGATTTGATGGAGCAAAGGAAAGGCTTCATTTGTTTAAAGCGAACCTGCGTAAAGATGGCTCCTTTGATGCTGCAGTTGAAGGTTGTGTAGGTGTTTTCCATACAGATTCTCCTTACTACTATGAAGTCACTGATCCACAGGTATTTCAATAGCGGTACTTTGCACTAATTTGATAAGACCCATAATTATTTAAATCATTATATTTGTAATTTGTTAGGTTTAAACTTTGATTTATTTTTTTAGTAGTTGATTTGATAACAACCGGATAAAGTTACTTGTCACACAAATATTGGGATTTTGGTGTCATTTAATTTAGATATGGTTTTACGATTGTTAGGCTTGAATTAGTTGCATTACATGATAACCTGTTGATTGGGCTTCTAGTATAGTCACAAGAGGTCTCAGGTTTAAACGTTGAAGTGGCCAGGGAAAGGATCGAAAACGATCACGGATAACCTGATAGATAACCCGGTTTGGTCGCGTACATCTGAAATACTTATATGTGTATCATAAGGGAGTGTTGTTTATTGAATTAACTAAATAACATACATGATTTGTTAGTTAATTGGGGTTATGTTAAGCATAATTAGAGAAGCATACTTTTAAAAGTAGGTCATTTTGGTCTTGGTTTCAGGCACAGTTGATTGATCCTGCAGTGAAAGGAATGCTGAATGTGCTTGGTTCATGTTCAAAGGCGTTATCAGTTAAAAGAGTGGTTGTGACGTCGTCTTTTGCGACAGTTGCTTACAATGGCAGGCCTAGGACTCCTGAAGTTGTAGTCGATGAGACTTGGTTTTCTGATTCAGTTGTTTGTGAGAGAGAAAAGGTGTGCATATTTACTTACAACCATAGCTCTGATACCATTTCAAGGACCATTTAGGGTCCAACAACATGTACTACATATAAGGTCATTGATTTCCTTAGTACTTTATAACTAACTGGTGATAGAGGGAGGTTCCTATAAACTTATAAGCATATATTTGTTTCGTTCAATATCCGATGTCAGACTATGGTTTTGCATCTATTAATCGATTATCTCCAACAAATAATTTGGACTTCTTATATTTCTTGGCACTTATATTTTCTGTTTTTTCCCTTGCAAGATGTGGTGTGCGCTAGCCAAAACTTTGGCCGAGGATGCTGCATGGAAATTTGCAAAAGAAAACGATTTGGATATAGTAACCATAAACCCAGCAATGGTGATTGGTCCTATGTTACAGACATATCTTGACATCAGTGATGATGCAATGAATTCTATCGCACAACTATGCGACGGTATGTTTCATTTGAACGAACCCCCAAGTTTTGTAACTAATACTGTCTTCCTCTACTAGGTTCTAAAATTATGTCATATTTATCAAATTTCACTGTTGGTTTGTGCTATGTTTTAAAGATAACTAGTTGTGGAGCCATCGCTTCGCGCTGGGGGCTCCGTTTTGAATGCGAGTTAAAAAAAAAAGTCTTGATCTATTTTGTAAAAAAGAATTTTTTTCGACATAACATTGAAGGGTTGTTCCTTTTGTGAAAGTTGTTTCTTTTAGCGTTCGGGTTTTATTTAAAAAAAAAAAGGTTAGTAAAGTGGGGGTTCGATTTGTATTTTAATAAAAGTTAGTGGGTTAAGTTTGTGAAATTTGAAAAAACTTTACGTATAAAGTGGGGGTTCGATTTGTATTTTAATAAAAGTTAGGGGGTTAAGTTTGTGAAAATTGAATATTAGTAAAAAAAAAAGTTAGTAAAGTGGGGGTTCGATTTGTATTTTAATAAAAGTTAGGGGTTAAGCTTGTGAAATTTGGGGAAAAATATACGTATAAAGTGGGGAGTTCGATTTGTATTTTAATGAAAGTTAGGGGGTTAAGTTTGCGAAAAGTGGAGAAATGAATAGTACTATTCATTTCCACTTTACCTTTTAGATATAGGTATATAATAATAATTATTATATTATTATTCAAGTTGTATCTTTATGTAGGGTCACAAACATATCCAAATGCTAGCCTTGGGTGGGTTAATGTTAAGGATGTCGCAAATGCACACATCTTAGCTTTCAAGAATCCTTCAGCAAGAGGAAGATATTGTTTGGTAGAAAGAGTTGTTCACTACTCAGAAATAGTTGAGATATTACGCAACAAATATCGTTTCCGTAAATTTCCGGACAAGTAAGCCTTTTTCCACTCTAAAGCTTGAAGTAGTATTTTACATCAACAGTTAGTTCAGAGAGTAGATCCATGTATATCCAGCTAAAAAGGAACCTGTTTTGATGGGTCAAACATGTCGAAATTCAACTAAAGCGCATTAGTAATTAATGCTGTAATGGATAAGTTCTATTTTTTAACGGCAAAAAAAAAAAAGAAAAAAAAAAGAAAAAAAAAAACTACAACACTTTATTTATAAACTGAAATCTTGGGTTATATATTTGGGTGGTGCAGGTGTGAAGATGACAAACCATTTGTTCCCACATATCAAGTGTCAAAGGAAAAGGTTAAGAGCTTGGGCATAAACAACACCACTTCTCTTGAACAAAGCATCATGGAAACTGTGGAGAGCTTATACGTCGAAAGTTATATATGGGTCCCATCTTAATGTGAAAATCTTTCTCCTGAAATCTGTTTTGGAGTTTCAATTATTAAGTATTTCAATCTACGAATGTCTAGAATCAAATGATTTTAGATTAAGCACTAAATTATGTGAATTAGCTCTACTATTTTATGATTTAAGAGTTTGATTCTCTTAGTCATCATTATTTTTAAGCATCCCAAGTGATATCCCAAGTAAAGGGTGATGTCCGTTTGTGGATCGGGATTTAACACACTAAGCCTACGGGTGCTTGTTCTGTTTATCAAAGTAAAGTGCTTCGACGATTGCTCAAGATATCTCTTTTCAATCGAGGAACAAAACAAGTTCATTGCACTCCATATTTAGTTAGATAGTGAATAGTGAAGGATATTCGATTATATAAACTAAACTATACTATGCTAGTTCCCCTCTAGAAGAGCTAGTCTGACTATAGTTAGTAGTAGTATAGATTTGTTACGTTCGTGGTTGGGGTCCTCAAAATTTTGCAAGAAGTTTCAGGTTTGAATCTTGCGATGGCAGAGAATGGTTGGAAACGGTCACGGAATAATCCGGCTGAGCCACGTATATTAGAGTATGAAGTCGAATACTCGCCTTACCGGGTAATACGGATAGAAAAAAAAAATAAAAAATAAAAATAAAAATTATAACTTTTTATTTTATAAATTAAGAAGTGTGATTATTAAATGTGATCCTACATGCTTCTAGTTTCTCCTATATACTAAGGGGAGTGATATGTAAACAACTACGTAGTACTTTTTACACATACACAACCAAACATGTTTTACAGTATTGTACAGTACAATACTGTAAAGCATGTTTGATTGTGTATGTGTAAAAAATTGTTGTGTACATATCATCACCCATATACTCAAAGCCACCTATACTAAAAGCCACCGGCTTTTTGGTCGTTTCAGTTTTACCACACCGTTTTGAGTTTGCGTTCACACTACAAATGGTCCCTCAACTTCCGCTCAATTTACACAACGACCCCTCAAGTTTACACTTTTTCAGGGGTAGAAAGCGTAAATATATAATTTTATAAATAAAAAAACTAATTCCACCCGAATTTATAATGGGCCCTATCTTCTCGCTCGGTGCGAGTTAAATTTCTCGGAGCCCACCGTTCAACTCGAAAAAATCTCGCGAACACAACGCGACTAACTATACGCGAAACGGAAGTCGTTAAAAAAACACTAAAAATTTTGGGCTATATTTCATACATATATATACGCGTCCAACAAGCAACCCAACCTACTAGATATATTAGGTACCAAACAACGTATATTCAAATTCGACCGCGCGTTGAATACAACCGCAGCAACGCGCGGTCGAATTTTTTTCTAGTAGAAACGAAAAGTAAAGAAGAAACACAAGTGGTAGTGATTTACAATTGTATGGCTCTTCACCATTTTTACATGCATAGGGACCACGTCATTATGTGCTCGAGTCTCAAAAATATGTAATGTGTGGTTAATGAATGATCAAAATTAGTGAAGAATTGCTTCACCGGAGTTTGCACTACAGTATACAAAAGTGATCCCAGATCAGAACGATCAAACTGGTGAAAGAGAAGCCGTGTAAGACCTATCATGATATTTCAGGCACGTTATAAACGCACGGGTTAATTGAGGAGAAAGAATGGTATTTTTGATGCCAAACAATGCATGGTTTCCAATCGAATTTTCATCTGATACAGCCGCTTCATTTTCGCTCCTCTGGCAAACCGTATCAAGAGCAACGTTCAGACCGATCGACATGGGTTCTGTCACGAAACTGCATAAACCCAAAATATATTATTAATAAATCGACGTCATTTCTGATGTATGCTAAAATCTCCAAGATTATATAATACCTTGACTCAAAATCACCACCATTAGATTCGAGTGCATCACATAGACTTCTTATCACCCATGGTGTAAGATATGCATCCTTGATTTCGATACTGTTATATATTGAATTTGAACCCTGATTAGGCTCAATTGTAGAGGAAGACTCGTTTAGTGGAACAGGCAAGTTTTCGATTCTCCCGACCCCCTTGCATTTGATCTGAAAATAAATTTTAGAAATTCATAAGTTACAGCAAAGTATAATATTTTATAGTTATTTAAGAAGATGAAATGTTCAACCAACCACCTCTGGTGCAGAAAGTGCAGCATTTTGAAATGGTAGTGGCGAATACAATAATGGAACATCATAACTAGTCAGAGATGTTAACAGAAACCTGAATACAAAAACCACGTATTAGATTGTCATATATTATTATCCTTCTGTGATGTTGATCAAATCGACACATGCTTACCTATAGTTGAGCAGAAAATCATATAGCCCATGTACATTATTATTACCATTGAAGGCCAGTAACGATTCTGGGCTATTATCCACAGTTGACACATTACTCTGCAAATTCCGAACGCCCAAAATAAGATAACGATGAAATAAACGGTAATTATAGACAACTACTTGAACATTGAACTACATTGAACAAACTGTAGACTTCATTGAACTACATATATTGCACAAACTGTAGACTTCATACCATTCCCAAATAATATCTTTCCATTTCTGTGAGCTCCAATATGTCTTCTGCAGCCTCTTGGTCCACGTTAGAATTGCGTAGAGGCATGATGAAACAAACATCCTTAGAAAAACAGAAAAAGAAACATGTCATGAGAAATCCAAATGCTTGCACCAATCCAAAACAATGACATTCACTCAAAAAAGCACAACTTTGCGAGAATCGCTACTCGGGAGTACTCAGTCGGGACTATTTAGGGAGTTCTCGGCAAGTTAAGGGAGTACTTGGATGTTGACCAAGTTTGACTTTGACCGAGTTTGACCGAGTTTTGACCATTTTGGACTGATTTTACGAGTAATCCCGAGTTTTGACCGATTTTTCAATTATTCCCGAATTTTGGCCAAGTTTGACCACATGTTGACCAAATTTTGACCGAGTTTGACCAAGTGTTGACCGATTTTGACCGAGTACTCGCTGAGTAATTCAGAGTTGCAACACTAAAAAAAACATATAAAAGAAAATCAGGCAGTGAACGGGATTACATACTTGTTCTTTTAACAGTAACCTTAGGGTTCTTGTTGACTGGGATAAAAACGCATTGCACACGCCTGTCCTTTCTATCGACCCGTTACCACTGGTGAACATTGCCACAAACTGTTCAGTGCATACTGCAACATTACAAAGAAACGACCATGGTAATTATATACATTTACATCATGACTATAAACGCACGAGCAAATACTGAAGAATAATAAAAGAATTCATACCATAAAAGATGTTTAAAATGTTCCTCCGCAACATGACATAAAGGCTACGGAACGCAGTCTCCCATGCCAATTGACGTTGGTTCAACAAATCCATTTTTCCTACAAGAATATAAGCCACATTTAGTAAAATACAAACGGGTTCAAAACAACTAGAGATAAATCGAAGCTAACAAACCTTCCCCTTTCATAGATGAAGTTAGTGCTGTTATAACCGAAGTGGGTAAAGAACACTGTGGATGCACCCAAGAGTATAATGTTGTTGTACTCGAATTTTGCTTTGTTTTAGGATTTAACTGACAAATACCATCAAGTGTACCACAATTCATCAGCCTATGAAACCTAGATGATTACAAACAACTTGCAATCAGTCGGTCTGAACATTACAACTGTAAAAAATTCAAAGCATACATTCAAAGAGTTATATTTGTGAGCGGATATTAAAGAACCTAACTTGAAGCATGAACACATATCAAGAACCATATATTGACTCTTTAAAAAAGAAATTACTAACTTTTGACATGTTTACATTTGATGATACTGCTTTTTGACTTCAGAACAAAACTGAATCTTTCACTTCAAGAAATATAAGAAAAACAATTACTTTTTGTGATCTCACCAGTTGACTGAGTATGAAGTCGACACTCTTATGCTAGTTTTCAAAGTGAAATCCAACGGAATATTTGGCCCAGGAACACGAAAATCTGAGCAAAACTTCAATTCAGGATCAACATTCTCGTCAGAAGACTTTGCAGGTGCAAGCCCTTTTAAGGCTTCATCCTGCACAGCATATTAAAGACTGAACAATGAGCATATACACATATCTAATAAGAAAGTCAAATTAATACACTACATATAAGTACCATATCGATTGCAAAGCTTGTTAACTTTTCACCCTTTGAAGATAGCTCTGTAACGCTACGAAATGTACTTCCACTGCATTTTTTAATTGAAGTATATGAATCCTTCAGACTGCAAAAGCAAACTACATAAGAATAAGACAGGAAAACTATCCAAATAAGAATAAAATAATCATTTACCCTGCAGATTGTTGTTGCCCTGCAAACTTTATAGAAGCAGAAGAGTTCTCCACACTGTCAGTATGGTCAGCAGTAACGTTCTTCTGAAACGAGTATTATATAAGTACATTTTTAGTGTCATTAACAATAACTGATTTATTTATATTAAAGTATGAATGAATGATATACAATAATGTACATACAGTCACAGTTTTTACTTCATACGGCACCTTACGAAATATGCTGTTTTTACTACTGGAAAACAAATCATCCACATGAGCATCAGTGTATCTTGGATCATTTAAAAGAGTAGATTAAACCATTAGATACATACCGCACGGAATCAAGATTTGGTACCAAGGATTCATCTTCAAGATCCTTAGTTCGCTTCGGCTTCAATTGATCACCCTGTCATTTTATCACTATAATATTTTACATATATTATCATTATACATGTATATGTATATGTATATATAAGTACAATTCTGAACATTAACATAGGTCCATTATTCTTCGGGATTAGGGCAATGCATTGTCATCAGGATTACGAGTATTAATTAATTATTAAATTATTAACAAATAGTAGTACTAAATATGTATATATGTATATGTATGTATAATTAGGGTTTGGTACTCACTCTTAATTCGGAAGGTGTTTTCCTTTTGATGGTGACTGGAGAATCACCGTTGCCAGAATTGGCAGGAAATATTAGCTCCATTATTACATATGTGCAGCAGATTGAACAATCGGATGAATTTATTAGGGCAGAATCTGAAAATTTGAAAATTTGGTTTTGTTTAATAAATGCGGAATTTTGTTAGCGTTGATAGGGGTTTTTGAGTTTGAACAGAGGTGGTGTTATAGACTATAGACTGCCCACTAATCACTTCCCTCCCTTACCGTTAGGCTTAAGTTTCAAATACAACCCTAATGTTTTCATATGTTGCTAAAGGCTAACCACTCCCAACCGTTAGATATTTTCTATCCATATTTTCAAAACAACCCTAATGTTTTCAAAAACTTATGGAGAGCTTATTCCTATTCCTATTATTGTTAAAGCTTTGTTTAAGGCCCTGTTTGATTTGAACTTATTCGACTGAATATGAGTTTTTTTGTCTACAATAAGTTGATTGCGAGTGTTGTTAAATATGAAGAAGTATTTAAAACAAATAATGGTGTTGGCTCAAATGTGAGCACAAGTTCCAAAACGTGAAGATGTTGATCGAGCACTTTGGAATTGTTGGAAAATTTGATGTCACATTTGGTGACATAATGTCACCATTGGTGACATCTAAATTTGGTTGTCACAGAAGTTTCACAAATTGGACTTGCCGAACACGAGTTATTTATTAGGAATTATATTCTAATTAGAAGTCCCTATTCGATTTGGATTCTGGTTCTAGAATATCCTAGCTTGCTCCCCAAGCTATTGTTTTCTCCTATAAATATAACCTCATGTAACCTGTAAATGTGTGCGCGAAAATTATAGTGAAAAGTCTCTGGTTTGCGCCCGTGGAGTAAACCCTTCTCCGTGTTTTGGAGTTGTGATATAACCACGTTAAATTTCGTGTCGTTTATTTATCGTTTCATGCTTTATTTTATCGTTTATCGTTTGTGGGTTTAGTGATTGGTTTAAATCACCGGTCTTGTTTGGGTCCATAATTCCTAACAAGTGGTATCAAGAGCTCATGGTTTCGAGTGAGAGCGATGGCGATTTGAAAGCATGGTGAACGAACGACGGGTTTTGTACAACATGTATCGAGATCAAAGGATTTTGGTAGAAGATCGCGAAGAACTCATGAGTATGTCTATGTACTCATGAGATAATCTATTAAAATTGGTCTATGATTATAATAGGTTATCGTGGTGGTTCGCGGTGGTAACGGAGTCGGTGGTCGGATAGATAGGTTTTGTTGTAGAAGAGAGATTTTTTCAGCATTCGGATATATGACGCAGCTGTGGTAGAAAATTCGTACCGGTTTCGTTAACGGTTGGATCTCCTTAATATTTTAACCGTAGCTTGTAGACTCATTGGTCAACTCTTATAACAAATTTGAAAGTGATCAGACGGTTGGATTGGGAGATAAAAATTTTCGAAGTTGCAGTAACTGGGTTTGGGGTTTAATTGCAGAGCTGTGGTCGAAAATTCATATAGGGTTCGTTAATCGTCGGATCGTCGTGAAACTTTTTCTGTGGGTGTTAGACATGTAGGTCTAAAATATATCCAAAACTCGTAGCGATCAGACCGTTCAATTTGGAGATATATTTTTTCAAAAATTGCAGCCGCCAGGAAAAACCCTTTTGGGGTTTGTTTGCGCAGCTGTGCGAGAAAATTAATTGTGGGTTCGTATACCGTTGGATCAAGTTGATTTTTGTACTGATAATTCTACACACATAGGTCTAGTTGTGGTAAAAATTCGAGCTTGATCGGACCGTTGGATTTTCAGTTATGAGTTTTCGAATTTGGGCAGTTTCAGGGTTGAACTTTTTCGGGTTTGATGACGCGAGTGCGAGACGTTTTTTTTCTCGTGAAACTTCGAGCGATACGACCTGTGTTTTTCGAGGATGTGGGTTTGTTATGGGAGCTCAGAAGGTTGTTTTTTATCTCAGGTTAGAGCAGTTGGATAACGAACAAGATGCATCGAGTCGAAGTTGACAGTGGGAGTTATCGGTGAAAGTTGTTGCTTGCGTGGTTATGAAACTGGGTGACCAAGCGTATGGATGGATATTCCAAGATGATTGGGATATTATGGAACTTGAGCTTTCTAGGATCGTTGAGGGTGTCGGGAACTCGGTTGAGTTTAGTAATCGAGGGAAGTTATCGAGCTAGTGGGAGTTAGTCAACTAATAGAGTGGTGGAGATAATTATGCGACGTTGTTCTCCAAAGTTCTCAAGATTAGTGTGATGATTCCGGGTAACACTAGAGCTTCGAGTACTTGTTTTACTCTCTGATGGCAAAGAAATTTGCGACTGACTGGTGGTACGAACCAAGTTTCTTCTCGAGTAGCCGCGATTTTATTTCTTACTCGTACAATGGGCGCGTGCTTGGGATGAGAAGATGGATTTGTGAAATTCATAGCTATGAGGAAGTCAGTGTACCAAAGAGGAAGCGGAAAGTTGAAAAGTTAGTAGACTTCAAGGTGGTGGTGACGTTCTCACTAGGGTATCTTGAAGAAGAGTCTACAAAGGCGTCTGTTGGAGTTCCTTTTTTGTTGGTGAAGGAATTCATTGATGGACTGGAAATCCTGTACGAGGGTGGTCGTTGACATGTGTGTTCGGGATTAGACGTGTCTAGATCTACGTGTGAGCCATGGTTGTCTCATAAAGAATCCTATAACTGAAGAGTCGCATACTTCAGTTGGTCTTCTAGTGTAAGAAAATGTTCTTCGTGTTAGAAGATGGTGGCGATAGAAACCGAGATGGCTCAAGCTAGTAACTAAGAGATTGGATAATCGCTCAGCGGTGTTTTTGGTGTCGAAAGACTTCATTTGCTTGTAGGCTAACGAGTGAAATGCGGCGTGATTCGGGTAGTTTATCCGGCGGTATCAAAAGGAGTTGGTAATCGGCTAGTCTAGAGTTATTGTGGGTTGTACAAACATAGTTGACAGGTGTGATGGATTTTCTGTTGAAGATCAGTGTGGGGTTTGTTTAAATACTCCTTCAAGTGGGAGATTGTTAAATATGAAGAAGTATTTAAAACAAATAAATGGTGTTGGCTCAAATGTGAGCACAAGTTCCAAAACATGAAGATGTTGATCGAGCACTTTGGAATTGTTGGAAAATTTGATGTCACATTTAGTGACATAATGTCACCATTGGTGACATCTAAATTTGGTTGTCACAGAAGTTTCACAAATTGGACTTGCCGAACACGAGTTATTTATTAGGAATTATATTCTAATTAGGAGTCCCTATTCGATTTGGATTCTGGTTCTAGAATATCCTAGCTTGCTCCCTAAGCTATTGTTTTCTCCTATAAATATAACCTCATGTAACCTGTAAATGTGTGCACGAAAATTATAGTGAAAAGTCTCTGGTTTGCGCCCGTGGAGTAAACCCTTCTCCGTGTTTTGGAGTTGGGATATAACCACGTTAAATCTCATGTCATTTATTTATCGTTTCATGCTTTATTTTATCGTTTATCGTTTGTAGGTTTGGTGATTGGTTTAAATCACCGGTCTTGTTTGGGTCCATAATTCCTAACAAGTGTTTTCTTTTACCATATGAAATAAGAATGCTGAATATGGGAGGTTATAGTGTCGTGACCCGTCCAAATCTACATGGACGAATACATTACATTTGGTTTCAACGCGAGGTACTTGACCTCTATATGATACATTTTATAAACATTGCATTCGTTTTTAAAAGACAGACTTTCATTTATATTGAAAGTTGACAGGCATGCATACCATTTCATAATATATCCAACTATAATTGACTTAATAATAATCTTGATGAACTCAACGACTCGAATGCAACGTCTTTTGAAATATGCCATGAATGACTCCAAGTAATATCTCTAAAATGAGCAAATGCACAGCGAAAGATTTCTTTCATACCTGAGAATAAACATGCTTTAAAGTGTCAACCAAAAGGTTGGTGAGTTCATTAGTTTATCATAATCGATCATTTCCATAATTTTAATAAACCACAAGATTTTCATTTTCATTTCTCATAAATATACGTCCCATGCATAGAGACAAAAATAATCATTCATATGGATTGAACACCTGGTAACCGACATTAACAAGATGCATATAAGAATATCCCCTATCATTCCGGGACATCCATCGGACATGATAAAACAACATCGAAGTACTAAAGCATCCGCTACAACGGATGGGGTTTGTTAGGCCCAATAGATCTATCTTTAGGATTCGCGTCAATTAGTAGATCGGTTTACTAATTCTTAGGCTACCAAGCAAAAGGGGTATATTCGGCTTCGATCATTCAACCATATAATGTAGTTTCGATTACTTGTGTCTATTTCGTAAAACATTTATAAAAGCGCATGTATTCTCAGTCCCAAAAATATATATTGCAAAAGCATTTAAAAAGGGAGTAATGAAACTCACAATACTGTATTTTGTAGTAAAAATACATATGACGATATTGAACAATGCATGGTTGGCCTCGGATTCACGAACCTATAACATTTGTATATATATTAAAACATATAATCGTAATCGAATAAGTTTATATATTTTATTAGTAATAATATACTTGTTATTTTAGTAAACAATTATATGTTATATTAGTTAAATATATTTATTATATATTTTAATTGAATTAAATTTAATAATATCAATTTGTTAAATACTTATTAATACATTATTTAGTTCTAGTATATCTATACAAAATGTTATATTATAATTACTTGATGATTATAATATCATAGGTTTTGTCCAAAAATTATGTATTATATATATATATATATATATATATATATATATATATATATATATATATATGAATAAACATTAGTTATATTTATAACTCACATCTTATAATTATATTTACCATTTTACTAATGTTTCATTAATCCATATTTAGTTTTATATATATATATATATATATATATATATATATATATATATATATATATATATATATATATATATATATATATATATATATATATATATATATATATATATATATATATATATATATATATATATTTATACACAATCCTCGTTTATAGTCGTAATATATTTTGTACCTTAATATATACCTAATTTATATGTAACATTTACACCTTAAGGTTATAATAATCGTTATATATTAAGAGTAAGTTCATATTAATACTTATATTAAAGTTTAACCTTATGAGTTTTCTATACATCTATATACATGTATATGCTACATATAACTATATATTTTTAATCATCGCAATCAAAATCTTCAAGTTGTCTTATCATAATATTTCATATTACATTATAAACTTTATTTACTAATCATATTACTTATCACATGTACATACATATATTTATACTCAATTCTTTATATTTATCTTTTATTTACAATCATATTCATATTATAAATTCATTTTCATATTTCAAGTTAATGTTACTTATCATATATCATAATATGTTATCATTAACATTTACAATAATAATAATAATGTAACAATGATAATAATAATAATAATAATAATAATAATAATAATAATAATAATAATAATAATAATAATAATAATAATAATAATAATAATAATAATACTAATAGTAATAGTAATAGTAATAGTAATAGTAATAGTAATAGTAATAGTAATAGTAATAGTAATAGTAATAATAATAATAATAATAATAATAATAATAATAATAATAATAATAATAATAATAATAATAATAATAATAATAATAGAAGTAATAATAATAAAATGACTACCTTAAAAATAAGTCTCCTTAAAAAAACTGCCATTGCCTAGGCTCGAACCCCCGACCTCTCGTTACACGCAAACACCCTTAACCATAGGACCATCAACTGTTTTTCTGATTTAACTCCACTCCAAACCTATTTAACCCATCTTCTATTACTCCCCTCTTCTTCAACCTCACAACTTAATCGACCAAGGAACGATCGAAACTAAATCATTGATATTAATTCTTGATTCAAGACTCACTAACGATTTTAAAACATCCTATAATGGTTACAGCTTCTTTTAAATAAAACAAAAAAAAATAAAAATAAAAATCTTGTTGTAACAGTTCACGATGAACACATACATACTCAAATCTTGATTTTAAAATTGAAGCTGTTTTAGACCACACTTCCTACATGAAATAGTTTGCAAAACTCTTTTAGAAACCATCTGTATTCTTAATTGAAGTTAAATCATCAACTGGAAGTCGAATTTCGCTATGAACATAGGTTTTGACTTTTTAAATTTCAAACTTTGACTCGATAATTGGAACTCGATTGTACGAATTAGAATCTGAAACTTTGTAGACAGTTTTAGAAGAAGATTCCTAACAAATCCTCATTACTACATTTTAAATTTTGATTCGAATTTGAGGTGTTGGTGTATTTATGAAGAACAGAACATACCGACTGCAGTTCTTTTGATTTTTCTATTTTTAAACTCGAATTTGCAGTGATGGATATATGTAAGGTGATGCTTAATAATTACTACAGCATTTGGAATCGTTTGTGTTTGTTTTGCAGCTTAATTGAGTCGACCAGTAGTACGATTTGAAACAGAAGATGAAGAAAAAAAACAAGAGCAGATATAATTTTCTATTTATTCGTACAATTTAAAGATCCTAAAAGCAGATAAATAATTTGAATGTGATTGTGATATCTAACTGAATATGTACTATCTGTATATATATATATATATATATATATATATATATATATATATATATATATATGTATGTATGTATATAACCCTATATACAAATAGTTGTTTATATAATTGTATTATATTTATGTATATTTGATTTTATATATCTATTTAAATATCTGTTTATATGTATTTATATATATATAACTGAAATTTATATATATATTTGTATTTATATAAATCTGTATTTGTACAACTGTATTTATTTATTTAACTGTTATATGTTTATATCAGTACTTATAAAATATATAATCAATATTAATAACCATTATATATATATAAGTAATAATAATTCTAATAATACTAATAATACAATAATTTTATTAATAATACTAATATTAATATCATTAATGATAATAATAAAAATAATGATTTTTAATGATGATAATATCTAATGATAATACAAATAATAATTATGATATAACAAGTTACCAGATTCAACTTTTATATTTATATATAATACATATATTTATATTAGTATTTACATTAATAATAATAATGAAAGTAACACTAATAGTATTGATATAACAGCTTAAGCTTATCAAATCTCATATATATATATATATATATATATATATATATATATATATATATATATATATATATATATATATATATATATATACTAAACTAATAATATTAATAATTCTAATATCATTATTAGTAATGTAAGTGATATTTATTAATATAATAACTATATTTTAACTTGTAATTAAATTTAATATATATATATTCATAATATAAGTATTACATAATTAATAAGGTGTAATATATATATATATATATATATATATATATATATATATATATATATATATATATATATATATATATATATATATATATATATATATATATATATATATATATATATATATATATATTACACCTTATTAATTATGTAATACTTATATTATGTAATAACTTATTTAATATTTATATAATTTATATATATTACAATATAACATTTATTGTATACAGGAATCATTTATATATATACTCATTTTTATAACAACTTGATTATTTTGTATATTATTTTACATACTTAATCCTAATGATAAATTTTATATTTTATTATTTCAATACATTATATATACTTATATATATATATATATATATATATATATATATATATATATATATATATATATATACATACATATTTATTTAACATAATTGTTCATGAATCGTGGGGAATAGTCGAAGGTCAATTGAATATAACAAACTGTTCAAAATTTTTTGATATTCAGTCTAACAGACTTTGGTTATCGTGTCGAAATTATATAAGAATTAAGTTTAAAATTGGTCGAAAATTTCTGGATCGTCACATATAGCTAATCACTTTTTATAGTTTTACCCTTTATATCCTCAACCATCCCACGAAAGGGAAAAAGAATTCCCTTATTTTTTTCATATATTTTTTAAATAAAAAAAATCAATAAAGCTTTCCTTCTCTTTTTTCGATCTCTCAATTCCTTTATTGCTGCTATCTACACTCTATTTCACGCTTCATTTGCATGAATATTGAAGACTGATCAAGACTTCTGTAAAGCAACATTACATGGAATTATATTATATCACGATTATAATTTTAAATTAAACATTTATTTAACTTAATATGTAGTACTACATTTTAATGTATACAACTGAAGGTTTCCAGCCTACAATCTAGAAGCCCACCTTCTAGATGTTCAAAGTAGCCTTCTTTGAACACCATGTGAAAGTAGCAAAGTTGAAAACGATGACGGCCGCCAACCTTCCACGTTCACACGTCACCTTCCTCGTTCACACCTATCTACCACTATAATATCTTAACTATAAATAGAGGTGCAAACCTCAGTTGTAAATCATCCCAAATCACTCAGAGAAGTGTAATCACAACCTAGATAGTGTGTGTGAGTTTGAGAGTTTTTTTTAGAGTTTTGTAAATACTTGTAGTGACCCGAACTTTTCCATGTTATATATTAAATGAAAGCTATATTTGTATGATTAAATGTTTCCAACATGTTAAGCAATCAAACTTGTTAAGACTTGATTATTTGAAATGTGCTTCATATAGACAATTGACCACCCAAGTTGACCGGCGATTCACGAACGTTAAAAATTTGTAAAAACTACATGATGATATATATATGGATATATATATGGTTAACATGAGATTATGATAAGTAAGTATCTCACTAAGTATATTAACAATGAGTGATATACATAAAAATGAGTTTATTGAATTAAGAAACTCGAAACGATATATATAACGATTATCGTTATAACAACGTCTTACTAAATACATATGAATCATATTAAGATATTGATACACTATGTTTAACATGGTAAAATGATAATTAAGTATATCATTAAGTGTGTTAACAATGAACTACATATGTAAAACAAGACTACTAACTTAAGAATTTCGAAACGAGGCATATATGTAACGATTATTGTTGTAACGACATTTTAATGTATATATATCATATTAAGATATATTCATACATTATAATATCATGATAATGTAATAATTTAACATCTCATTTAAGTATAATAACAATGGATTAATTACATTTAACAAGATCGTTAACTTAAAGGTCTTAAAACAACACTTACATGTAATGACTAACGGTGACTTAACGACTCAGTTACATGTAGTGTATTAAGATGTATTAATACACTTTTGAAAGACTTCAAGACATATATCAAAGTATTTATACTTAGCAAAAATGCTCAAAATTACATTCTCATTCGTTTTCATCAACAATTCTACTCGTGTACACCCGTATTTGTACTCGTACAATACACAGCTTCTAGATGTATTTACTATTGGTATATACATCTTTAATCATTCATTCTTAGCAGCCATATTAGAGTCAAAAACATGTGGATCCATTATTTAACAACTTGTATGACTAATGAGATAAAAATAAACTTAAGGATTTTTTTTCTTTATAACAAGTAATTTCGTTTTTATGATTTCACCCCATTTTTCCATTCCATTTTCTCATACTTACACTCCAAATTTTCTCTCAAAATACTCCTAACATCATACTTGATCATCTCCAAGCATTTTCACCATCTTTTAGCTTCAATTACAAGCTTTAATCATCATAAAAACAACCATTCAATAACACTTCAAGAAATCTTGCTAGCTTACTTCCAATCTTGCAAATCCATTTCAAGTGATCATCCAATCTCAAGAAATCTTTCTTATTTACAGTAATATATCTTTCTAATTCAAGGTAATACTCATATTCAAACTTTGATTCAATTTCTATAACTATAACAATCTTATTTCGAGTGGAAACCTTACTTGAACTTATTTTCGTGTCATGATTCTGCTTCAAGAACTTTCAAGCCATCCAAGGATCCTTTGAAGCTAGATCCATTTTTCTCTTTTCCAGTAGATTTATCCACAAAACTTGAGGTAGTAATGATGTTCATAACATCATTCGATTCATACATATAAAGCTATCTTATTCGAAGGTTTAAACTTGTAATCACTAGAACATAGTTTAGTTAATTCTAAACTTGTTCGCAAACAGAAGTTAATCCTTCTAACTTCAATTTTAAAATCAACTAAACACATGTTCTATATCTATATGGTATGCTAACTTAATGATTTAAAACCTGGAAACACGATGAACACCGTAAAACCGGACATACGCAGTCGTAGTAACACCGCGGACTGTTTTGGGTTAGTTAATTAAAAACTATGATAAACTTTGATTTAAAAGTTTTTCTTCTGGGAAAATGATTTTTCTTATGAACATGAAACTATATCCAAAAATCATGGTTAAACTCAAAATGGAAGTATGTTTTTCAAAATAGTCATCAAGATGTCGTTCTTTCGACGGAAATGACTACCTCTTTAGTAAATGACATGTAACCTGTATTTCTGACCATAAACTTATACTTTTTCTGTTTAGATTCATAAACTTAATTTGAATATGAAACCATACCAATTTGATTCACTCAAAACGGATTTAAAACGAAGAAGTTATGGGTAAAACAAGATTGGATAATTTTGCTTGTTGTAGCTACGTGAAAATTGGTAACAAATCTATATCAATCATATCCTAGTTAACTTATATTATATTATACATGTATTCTAATATATATTATGTAATCTTGGGATACCATAGACACGTATTCAAATGTTTTGACATATCATATCGACCCATGTATATATATTATTTGGAACAACCATAGACACTCTATATGCAGTAATGTTTGAGTTAGCTATACAGGGTTGAGGTTGATTCCAAAAATATATATACTTTGAGTTGTGATCTAGCCTGAGATGTGTATACACTGGGTCGTGGATTGATTCAAGATAATATATATCAATTTATTTCTGTATATCAAACTATGGACAACTAGTTGTAGGTTACTAACGAGGACAGCTGACTTAATACACTTAAATCATTAAAACGTAATAAAAAGTGTTGTGAATATATTTCGATCATACTTTGATATATACGTACATATTTTTTATAGGTTCGTGAATCGACCAGTGGCCAAGTCTTACTTCCCGACGAAGTAAAAATCTGTGAAAGTGAGTTATAGTCCCATTTTTAAAATCTAATATTTTTGGAATGAGAATACATGCAGTTTTATAAATGTTTTACAAAATAGACACAAGTATGCGAAACTACATTCTATGGTTGGATTATTAAACCTAATATCGCCCTTCAAGTCTGGTAGCCTAAGAATTAGGGAAATGGCCCCTAATTGACGCGAATCCTAAAGATAGATCTATTGGGCTTAACAACCCCCATTCAGGTTATGGATGGTTTAGTACTTCGAGATTATTATACAGACGAGAGGTTCTGTTTTGGGGATATTCTATGCATTAAGTTAAAGTCGGTTACCAGGTGTTCAACATATGAATGATTTTTATGCACTTGCGAGTGTAATGATATTTATGAAAAATGAGAAATCTTGTGGTCTATTATTATGATTTGATAATATATAGGTTAAACCTATAACTCACCAACATTTTTGTTGACGTTTTAAGCATGTTTATTCTCAGGTGATTATTAAGAGCTTCCGCTGTTGCATACTATAATAAGGACAAGATTTGGAGTCCATGCTTGTATGATATTGTGTAAAAACTGCATTCAAGAAACTTACTTTGATGTAATATATTTTTATTGTAAACTATTATGTAATGGTCGTGTGTAAACGGTATATTTTAGATTATCATTATTTGATAATCTACGTAATGCTTTTTAAACCTTTATCGATAAAATAAAGGTTATGGTTGTTATAAAAATGAATGCAGTCTTTAAAAAACGTCTCATATAGAGGTCAAAACCTCGCGACGAAATCAATTAATATGGAACGTTTATAATCAATATGAACGGGACATTTCAATACTCGTGTAATCTATTCTTGTGAGTAATAGAGTTATTTTCTCTCAAATTTGTATCTCTCAACGTCCAGGCGATCCTCTCTTCCTAACAAGTGGTATCAAGAGCTTGGTTAGAGACGTTGGTTGAGTTTTTGGGTCTTTTGAAGTTTCCTCAAAATTCATTTTTGAGTGTACCATTGGATTCGTCTCGTCGAACCGAGTCCAACGCAAAAAACGGTGACTTAAACGGAGTTATAACGAGCCCAGAAAATGCGGTCAAAGTTTGGTCAACTCGTCGGAATCTCGCCGGAGAAGACGACCGGTGCCGAAATTTTCGCCGGAGAAGAAAGTCCTGTAGCAATTTACTGTAGCAGTCATGTAGCAATTTACTGTAGCAGCTGGCGGCATTGTAGCAAGTTCATGTAGCAGTACTGTAGCAAGTTCCTGTAGCAGTACTGTAGTAATTCTGAAATTTTACAATTTGGTCCCTGAAATTTTTAGAATTTCATTTTTGGTCCCTGAAGTTTATAACAAATTATAATTTTGCCCCGTAAGTGAAATTTGAGCCGCGAAGTGTCTATTCCACCATTTTCAACCTTTCCGGACGGAACGGTGATATCTGTTTTCTAAAATTCAACCCCGTTAGTGTTGAAAAATCAATTGTAAGGTGATAATGTCCACAGAAGAGTCAACATCATCTTCGGGAGCTATGATTATGCTCACACCCACAAACTACACGCTATGGAAACCTCGTATGGAAGATCTCCTCAGCTGTAAGGATTTGTTTGATCCTATTGAATTGAAGGGTATAAACCCTGATTCTGCCAAAGAGATAGATTGGAAGAAATCAAACCGAAAAACTATTGGTCAGATCCGTCAATGGATTGATCATAGTGTCTTCCACCATGTTGCACAAGAGACAGACGCATATGCCTGCTGGAAAAAGTTGGAGGACATGTACCAGGCCAAGACTGCTCGAAATAAAGCCCTGCTGATGAGGCGTTTAGTCAACATGAAGCTCAAAAGTAGAACTTCAGTTGCCGAGCATACCAGTGAGTTTCAGAGCTTGGTCAACCAGTTATCGTCTATAGAGATGCCTCTTGGCGATGAAGTTCAGGCGCTATTGCTACTTAGTTCTCTTCCCGATATCTGGGAAACGCTGGTCGTAACACTCAGCAACTCAGCTCCGAATGGCAAACTTACCATGTCAATGGTCAAGGATGCCCTATTCAGTGAAGAGGCCAGGAGAAAGGACATGGGCACAGATCAGACCCATGCCTTTGTCACAGAGAATCGGGGGAGACAACGTATGAGTAGCAAAAACAAATGGAGATGCAGAAGCAAGAGCAGGGGCAGATCTGCTGATGACAGAAAACCATTATATAAATGTCATCATTGTAGATTAGAGGGACATATGAAGAAGAACTGCTATAGATTGAAAGAGGAACAAGGTCAAAGCAGTTCACAGCCGAAGAATAAGGGTGGAGAAACATTAGTTACTGTCACTGGTGATGTAGCTTATTGTTCAACCCATGATGAGACATCCCTTCACGTTTCACGGGAAGACACGGAATGGGTGGTAGATACTGTAGCTTCCTACCACGTGACTCCATACAAGGAATACTTCACAACATACAAAGCTGGTGGCTTTGGAGCTGTGAAGATGGGAAATTCCAGTTCCGCTGAGATAGTCAGAATTGGTGATGTCAAGATAAAGACAAGTTCAGGGAGCACAATCACTTTGAAGGATGTCCGCCATGTGCCAGATCTTCGGCTGAATTTACTTTCTGGGGTAGCTCTCGACAAACAAGGCTATGATAGTCATTTCAGTAGAGGCACATGGAAATTGTCAAGAGACGCTATGATAGTCGCTCGAGGACACATTTGTGGCACACTATACAAAACTCATGTGAAGATCTGCACAGACAGCATTAATGTTGCAGAAAAGGAGGCTTCACAAAATTTATGGCACCAGAGACTCGGTCACATGAGTGAGAAAGGGTTGTATACCCTAATAAAGAAGAAGCTTATCAATGTAGACAAGGACGCTGCACTAGATCCATGCAATCATTGTCTGTTTGGTAAGCAGCATAGAGTCTCGTTTAATTCCTCTTCAACGAGAAAATCAGAGTTACTCAGTCTAGTACACTCTGATGTTTGCGGTCCCTTAGAGGTTCAATCAATTGGCGGCAATCGATACTTTCTGACGTTTATCGATGATACTTCTCGAAAGGTGTGGGTATATTTCTTGCGGACGAAGGACCAGGTGTGTCATGACCCGAAAATTTCGGTCAAATTTAAACTATGATAATTCCGACAAGATAAGCAAATTGATGTGTTGCATTAAAATATTTTTTTAACCATTGGACTTTACCCTACGATTCACGAACAACCTATAATTTAAAACTTGAACCCGTCATGATTTATATATGAAATGATAAAAATTTACTATTAAAAGATGCTATTTCAAATTAAAAAATTTAAGCATTAAGTCGTTTTATTTTTATGATATAATTTTTGTAATTTTTTTTAAGAAACGAAGTTAAATTAAAAATGTACAATTTGTAAAGCACAACGTACAACAACGTGTAGCTTAAATAGTTGAATCGAAATCAATTCATTTACTATTCATATGAATAGTAAATGTAATGAAATTAATTAATTTACTATTCACATAAAAGTGACATGATAGAAATTATTAATTATAAGTTACATAATATACCCCTGAAGTATTTAATAAATATGACTTTTTAAAAATTTACGATTCAAATTTGATTCTAAATTTATTATTATATTACTATATTTTATTTCAATATTATTATATTATTATATTTATTATATTAAAATTTATATTATATTATATATCTTTGTCCAGTCAAAAACTAGAAAAACACATATTACGCTTATAAACTTATAAATGAATCTTTTTACAACTAATTTCATAAAGCTTAAGACCAAAACAGATATATATGTATTCAAATATAAAAAGTGGAATTTTTACTCATACTTTTACCCGTCAACTATTAGCAACAAGAGTACGAAATACCGGTCCGTGAAAACTGTCGGCAGATATTATTGAATTCTAATTCACAAGTTTAATTCCTTTTATTATTATATTATTTTAATATTATTATATTATTATTTTATTATAATATTATATTATTATATTTTATTTCAATATTATTAAATTATTATATTTATACTTTATTAACGATTATGTTTCTGGTTCAATTCATTCACATAGATAGATATAGATATATTACTCCGTAGTACTAAATTCTTATTATTATTATTTTTATTATTATTACTCTTAATATTAATATTAGTATTAAGTATTATTATTAAGTAGTATCATTAATATTAGTATTAGTAATATACATAAAATACTACTACGGGGTTATGTTCAAGTGATTTCAAAATAGATTTTTCAAATGGGTTAAAGCTAAGGAATTCATGGGTATTAAAAAAGGAGGTTATGGGTATTGATCGGGGGTATTGTTCGTGAATCAAAGTCCAACCTTGCATTTATCATTTCCGTTGCGTCTGCATACTTATCCTACAATATTGAACCACAATATTGATACGTGAGTTTTCATAGCTCCCTTTTTATATATATTTTTGGGCTGAGAATACATGCGTATTTTATAACTGTTTTACGAAATGGACACAAGTACTAAAAACATATTCTACGTTGAGTTGTACCACTTTGCATATTTTTCCCTAATAGCTTGGTAACTAATATTTACATGTTGTAAGAGCATGTAAGCGCGAATCCTATTGATAGATCTATCGGGTTTGACAACCCCAATCAGGCTAGTCACTCTAGTATCGTAAACGGTTGCATAGTACTTCGTTTTTACTACACCTGGTACAGTGTAGGGAGATTTCATAATAAATGGAATATGCCACATTAATTGTTAAGTATGGTTACCGAAGCGCTCAACAACTTATAGAATACTTTTATACACTTGCGAGTGTACGGATATTTATGGAAACTGAAATCTTGTGGTCTATTACTATTACGGAAATGATTGATTATGATAAACTATGAACTCACCAACCTTTTTGTTTGATACTTTTAAGCATGTTTATTCTCAGGTATTAAAGAAGCTTCCGCTGTTTAACTGCTATGTGCATGGAGTCTTAGATGGCATATTTTTCAAGGAAACTTGCATTCAAACATTAATATGTATTATATTTTGACTGTTTAATCAACTGATGTATTATTATGAACTATCATTTATTGGGATTGTCTATATATAGAAATCACCGCAATTCGAAAACATTTATGTACATGCTTTAAAAATGTATACAAATTTTAAAACTTTCTTATATAGAAAGCGCGTCTTTTGAAATGAATGCAATGTTTGTAAAACGTATCATATAGAGGGAAAACCTCGCAATGGGACCGATGAATGATGTGCTGCGTCAATAGGGATTTTGGCAGGCCATCACAGTTGGCATCAGAGCGTTGGTCTTAGCGAACCAGAATTTGCATTAGTGTGTCTAACCAGTAGTTGTTAGGATGCATTAGTGAGTCTGGACTTCGACCGTATCTGCATATTATAAATTTTGCTTATCATTTCTTGTCGGAAATTACCTGCTTATCGTTCTTAAGTCTAGACGCATTTTCCTGCATTTATTGCATAAATAGTGTATAGACAAATTCCTATCTTAGCATATCTGTTACTGTGAACTTTGCCTGACATCTTTCAAAGATTCCTCCGTAATTTATGGGATTTTGATATTATATATACATATGTGAATTATGTATTGAAGAATACCAAATCTAAGTCCTATAATCTATTTCATACCAAAAATTCTTTCGCTGATTATACAAGATGGATCCCGCATCTAGTTCAAATTCCTCGAATTCCGATAGCTATTCCGATATGGAATTCGACCTGAGCTCCGAAAGCAGCTTAACCGGAATGGATCAACCAATTAGCCATCATCTATTCTGGATGAATTGGGGATGGGTTCGTAAACTACTTAACCATTGGAGACAAGAAGAAGGTGATCCCTTCCATCCACCACATTCACCTCTTGGCGAAGAACCTGAAGCACTTACAGGCGAACCTGTTCAAAAGACCCTTTTCTCTCTCATTTCCATAGTATCTCGTCACGATTATATACTATCCCAAATTTTGAATCTTATTCATCCGCTCGTCCGAACCGACAATCATCCTGGTGTAATAGAAGAAGTCAACGAGCTTCGCGCTCACGTGACGGCTTTGGAGAATATGGTGCAAGGATTACAAGCACCATCAACAACACCAGTATCGCTAACAACATCCACATCGGAAGTCTCAATACCACAAACACTAGCAGCATCACCGACATCAACAGTACCATCATCAACTTCAACAGTATCATTACCACCACCAACAACCACATCCGCATCCCACACCTCAGTATCACATCTAAAATCTGTACTTCGAGCATCAACATCATACGCACCATAGGTTCCAAGGAGTACCAACAACAACAAACGATGAAGTATCGATTTATCACTTCATTGAAGAAATATTCTGCAGAGAATATGTAATTTCTAAATTTTTTTAGAGAGTACTTATTCTAGTTCAAACCATAAACCAGAAGAGTAGATGGATAAAGATGATAGAGGAAACCATGACAAGAATGGTGTGTGATCTACAAGCTAGACTGGTTATACAAACGCCACCAGAAGTACCACCAGCATCACCATTAGTATCACCAACACCAGTAACACCTGTTGCACCACAAGCTCCATGATATCTCATATTTGATACGCGTTTTCCTTAGCAATATCGGGTACAATTTGGTCCTTTTGGATACGATTTAGTGTTATTTTGATAGGTGTTGCGAAAGTTGGAGTTCCAAGACTAAGAAGGTTAAATTTGAGGTTATTGATGGTTTTGGTGATTTTCTATGTAAACGAGTGAAAGAGTTTGTTCTGATTCGAGTTTTGACGAATATTAGTGAGTTTTCAGCTCAGATTCAGCAAAAAGGGTCTGGAGCGCCGCTCAAAAAGGTGGAGCGCCGCTCCATTAGGCTAGAATATCAGTTCGAGAGTTTTCAGAAGTTCAGAATTCAGTTTTACAGCATTTGGCGAGCCGCGCAATGTAATGGAGCGCCGCGCGATATCTGGTGCGCCGCGCCACCTTCAGTCTGTTTCAGTTTTTTTCCTATTTAAAGCCTGAAAATTTACCCTAATTTATCATTATCGCATCCAGATGATTTCCAGCAGCTTTTTGACGAACCAAGGTAATTTTTGGGGATTCCCAAGGTCATTCTAACGCATCAATCATTCCGGAAACACATTTCGATCCGTTCATCATTCAAGAACACAATTTTCATTAGGTTTAATTCTTATCTTCATAATGAATACTCTTAATGGTTTATTTGTGATTTTGGTTCTAGTCATGATTGGCTAAGCTTTTTAATGTTTGTCTAGATTAAATATTCGTATGTGTTTGGATGATACTTTAATGTTTTATTGATTAATGCATGATAATTATGAGTTTTGATTGAGAACCATTCTTGTGGGTGTTGATTATTGTTTCTGGGTTGATTAGTGATCTTGTTTGAACAAAGGGAACCCTGTTTCAATTTAGTACACTAGTTTTCAATTGATTTGTCTTAACCAATTGGGTGCTTACTGGACCAAGGGAGTAAACCGGGTAACATAGATTAAACAAAACAGGGGTGAATAGTGTGGTGCGAAAGCGTAACCAATTGAATCTTAATCTTGTAATTAGTTAATTACTAAGTCACAAACGAAAGAGGTCTTTGGTGAAAGGGAACCCTAAGCCAATAAATCCAAGTTTGATATGTTTGCTAAAAGAGAACTCTGGGTAAATAGACTTTGTAGTTGCTGTTAGGACCCCGAAGTTGTATAGTGTTAATGTGAATTAAGCTTAAATGAAGGTTCCTTAGAAGAGGGCTATATAAGGAACCTAAGTAGTCCTAATTAGATAGCCATTGTATTGTAACCGAGTTCTAGAAGCTGTGGAATGTAATTTTGCCGATTCTCTCTCATACCGAGTCTTCTTCCTATATACCGAATCTCACACTATCTTATCTTTTCTCTTAATCTCAACATGATCTAACCTATCATTTGGTATCAGAGCTTCCAGGAAGTGATTCTACATCACTATATCGATCCAGAGATTGTAGATTACATAATCTGAATACTCTCGGTAAAATGAATCAGATTCGGTACTATCGAATTTGATAATCTGACGTTCAGATTCGTGTGATAAGTTCAGCGAAGGTGTATTAGGTCTATTAGAAAGAGTTTCGATCATCATTACAGCTTTTTAACTTCAATTATGGAGAATCAAGTTGATTTTTAGAGTTTGTGGCTAAAACTCTCGGTATTGCTTAATTCAAGCTTGATTCTGGTGTTTTGTGAAGATTTAAAGATTCAACTGTGTTCGTGAGGTGTTAAATCACATTTCTGTCGGTTCAATTTCTTCAATTCTTCAAGTTTTGAAGATTTGATCAACACTCGGTATCGTAACTGTCATACCAAATCTGCTTCAATACTGGAAATTCATCTTAAGTGTTGCAGATTGTGGTGTGTTTGTGATTCTATCACATTCGGTTTGATCATACGCAGCTAATTGGTGTGGTTTGAGAAAGGATTTTGTTATATCTCTAAGTTTTAGACTTATACTCGGTATTGTCAACTGCTACAGTTGACATTCGGTATCCTGAATCTTCGGTATCATTGATATTCTGTTTATTACTAACTTGTTTTCTTGTGCAGCAAGGTTACCGAATCTAATTCAAGGGAATTGAATTGAGTTTACACATAATATTTTACAGAATTTGACTACCGAGTCATTTACCGAATCAGAATCTCGGTTTCACTTAATTCTTTGGTTTTAAGTATTCTGAGGCTTTAAGTTGTGTGGTTACTGAATCTATACCGAATTTGAGTGTGTTACTTGTGATTCTTATCAGTTTCTGATACAGAATCTGGTTTACAGAATTGTTACTGAATCTGCTACAGTACCGAACCACTTACCGAATATGCTACTGTACCGAATCTTTACCGAATCTGACATTCTTGTTAGATTTTATACTGAACCCTGATCATAGATTGTGTTTAATACCGAATCTATACCGAATCTACCTCAAATTAAGATGTCTACACAAGATACTCTTATCATTGGATCAGATTCTCGAACTCCAGTGTTGTTTGATGGCAAGTACACTCAGTAACTTCATCGTATTACTCAGTACATAGACTATAAGGGTGAGAAAGCTAAACATATTTGGGCTTCTCAGAGAGATGGTCCAGTTGTTGATTTTCATCCAGATACTGGTATGCCAATTCCAGTCTATGAACTTTCTGGTGATAAACGTGAAAGAGCTCAGGGTGACATAGAGGCTAAGAATATTGTCATGCAAGCTATCCCATATGAGCTATTTGAAAATGTTGATAGCAACACTACTGCAAAAGATATATGGGATGAGATCAAACGACAACAAGAAGGTTATGACATGTCAGACGTTACTAAATTGAATAAGGCTCTGGGATTGTATGAAGATTTCAAGCAGGAACCAAACGAACTACTCAAGGACACCTACCATCATATCAAAGGTGTTCTCAATGAGTTGAAAAGGTGTAAGATTGTAAAAGTACATGCTGAAGTCAACATGAAATTCCTCAAAAAGCTCAATGCTGATTGGCTTCCTTATGGAACCATTGTTCGATCTACCAAAGAGATTGACAAGTTGACTATTCATGAGCTTGTTGGAGTTCTTATGCATTACCAACCTGAGGTGTCTAAACTTCAAGAAGGAAGGAAAGAGTCTTCTCCGGGCGATCCTCTTGCCCTAATTTCCAAAAAGAAGAGCAAATCTTTTACGACTTCCAAAAGCTTGTCCAAGAAAGTGCTTGTTGAAGAATCAACTAATTCTGAATAGTTGAATCTTTCTGATGTTGATGATTCACACCTTGAATTAGTCAAGATGGCAGCCATCTTCACAAACGCCTTGAACAAACACAAGTTTAAAGGCAAATCAAGCAATCAACGCAAACACTCATCATCTTCCTCGTACTACAAGAAAGCGGATCAATCCAAACAACAACGTGCTGATGATTCCAAGAAGGAAGATTCATTCAATTGTGGCAAAGCTGGTCATTACTCTCGTGAGTGCAAGATGCCTAAGAAGAAGGACGCAGCTTACTATAAGAAGAAAATGTTGATGGCTAAGATTGTGGAAACTGGGGGAGAGCTGAAACCGGTTGATGATACTTGGTTTAACTGGACTGATGATTCAGACTCAGAGGTGGAACATGCAAATGTTTGCAAGGTGACTAAGCTCATCAAAGCTAAGGAAGCATTGGAGAATTCTGACTCAACATCTGACGATGATGAGGTACAATCAACTGAAATCTCACCTGATTTTATAAAAATGCAAAATGACTTGATGAAGAATCTGGTCTCAATGTCAAAAGAAGTCAAAGGCTTAAAATCTGAAAACAAGGTTTTAAAAGATAAAATCAAATTTTCTGAGACCAAACCATCTTCATACATATTACAATCGGAATTGCAAAAGTTGACCGTCCAACTCAGCTCATCGGAATCTGAGTTGGAAGATCTTAAAAAGACAATTCATCCGATTAAAGTTGAACGAACTGATTATCGTTTAAAATCTGAACGACTTGCAGAAAAAGTTCAATTCTTAGAAAAAGATCTTTCTGATTTAAAAAACCAACATGAACCCACACTTTCAAAGCTAAACAAGAAAATTATTCATTTGGAAAACGAAATAATTAAAAAAGACATTGAAATCTCTTCGTTGTCAAAAGAGTCTATTCTAATGAAAGCTCAACTTGCTCGATATGAGGAAAAATTCTATCGAACAGAGCAATCCAAAGCTATTATGGATATGGAACTTTCAAAACAAACGATTTTCATGAATAGACCAAAAACGATTCATGGTGAAAAGTGGGGGTTGGGTTTTGAAGATCCTAAGATCTTAGATGGAGCTTCCAAAAAGATTCCAGGATTATATCATTCTGATTACTTTCAAGCTGGTTTACCACCGCATTTTGTGCATTCTTCTGATGCTGATTTTGATGATATTATTGTTAATCGCAAATCTAAAAAATACCATCAAATTAGCTTAATGTATGAGAAAATTAATGCAAACATGGGTAACTCAAATCCTGCTTTCTTGAAGGAACTTGTTGAAACTGAAAAGAATGTGCAATGTGCTAATTATGTGCCGACACATAGATTGGTTTACATTCCTACACTCATGCTAGAGAAATACATTTTAATGCTTGAGAATGACGTGTTTAACAAACCTAGTTCTAGCATTGTTAACATAGATGAGGTGTTTGATGAACCAACTTTTGATGTGAAACCAATTCTACCTGCTTTACCTGCATGTTCTGATATTGTTTTCCGTAAAGACCTAGCACATGAACTAACTGTTTTCTTTGATACAGAATCTCTAGGTCAAAATTCTTTAGATGAAAAAGTAGAACCTCATACTGAACCGATCATTGAACCTTTGATAGATTTTGAAAGTCAACTTGATCCTTTGCACGATTATTATTTGCATTTACCTGCTGTATGTAATTTGAATTGTATAGTAGCTCAACTAGAAAAGGAAAATATTGACTTGCAACTTAAGTGCCAATCATTAGAACAAATGCTTGCTCTGTGTGATAAATTGCCTTCACTGCATAAGAAAGAATGTTCCTATGTTTTTAAGGAGGGTGAAGTGATAGTTTCTGATGAAGAATTATGTCTTGAGATTAAAAGCTTAAAACAAAAAATAATTCAACTGAAACAGGCTAACACACTTAAGCAATCATCTAATGTTGAAACCAATGCGCTTGAATGTATTGGTGGGATTACTAAGAAGGGAAAGGGAACGTCAACATCTAAGGATGTAAAACCCATTACTATTCTTAAAAATCCTCTACGTTCTCAATTTGGCAATCGTGGTTCAAAAGTTGTTTCTACAACTCAATTTGTTGTCAAAAAGGTTCATTCTCCCGATGGTTCTGTGTCAACTGAAAAGATTCCTATAATTCCAATGATAAAAATTTCAAAAGCGAGTCTTTTAACGACATCAGTTAAGTCCACACAACACACAAGTCCTAAACCTGATTTAAGTGAGTATGATGCAAAAGAACGTAAAATCAAATTAGAAATTTTGCAAAATCAATCATCTCATGTGTCAACTGAAGAGTTTGGACGTCTAACTAACAAAGGTGTTTTTCGTGTCACAGGTCATAATCCAAACTTGAATTACAAATCTGTATGGGTTCCTAAGTCCACGACTAAGAAAGTAGCAACCAAACCAACGCAATCTGCTAGTCGGCCTAGGAAATCATCTCATGTTTTTCAATTTCCGTCTGTGAACAAAACATCTACTTGGAATAAGTTGTGTGTTAAGACTTCTGATAAAGATGTAAAACTTGATATTGCGTATGATGCTTCATGTAATGTGGTTTTAAATGATGCTTTATTGTCTAAACTGCATGATGCTTTACGTGATTATCTTGTCGTTGATCCAAAGTTTATTGTTGGTACTAACCGTAGAGGACCCAAGAAACTTTAGGTACCTAAACCCTAGGAAATTCACATTTACAGGGTTTCGATGTCTGTGTTTGGTATATTAACTCCGGTTGTTCTCGACACATGACGAGCGATAAATCCTTGCTTGTCAACTTCATTGACAAATTCCTAGGAACAATTACTTTTGGAAATGATGAGATTGCAGTGATAACGGGTTACGGAGATTTTGTGCAAAATGGCATAACAATCAAATGGGTTTCATATATTGAAGGTTTGGGGTGCAGTTTATTTTAGTGTGAGTCAATTCTGTGATGGAAATCTTAAAGTTCTGTTTGAACGTCGACAATGCTCGGTGCAATCCACCGAAGGAAATGATCTTCTTGTTGCCTCGGAAAGTTTGATCCAAATGGCGATCAAGCCATATTTCTCGGTTATTCTTCGAACAAAGTTGCTTATCGGGTTTATCACAAACGGACAAAATCGATTAAAGAGAGCATAAATGTCAAGTTCGATGAATTTTTGGGAATGGCTTTTGAACAACTCAGTTCAAAACCCGATCCTAACCTGGTTACTTCTTCTTTCGCGCAAAACTCAATTTTCTCGACGAATGGTCAGAGGCGAAGCCAGAAAATTTGATCGATGGTGTCAATAAATAGGAGTCAATTTGTTGCAAAATTTGATTCAGGGGTTCGACTCTCATTGGCTGCAAAATTTTCACTTGTTGTTACACGCCCACTCCATGGGCCTCGAAGATTACGGATGTCTTACGTTTGAACCTCACCGAAGGGGGTCTTACCACACGAGAAGCCCATATGGTTTCATCGTGGGGGTTTCCTCCTGAGGCGGTAAGATTGTAATAGTTAAACCAATGAAATGATTAGGTAAGTCGGTTCCGACATCAGCGTTCGGACCCCGCCCGTGACTCCCAACCGCTGTATAAAAAAATACTACGGAGTATTTATTCTCGATGTAACAAATTATTAATACTCCCTATTATTTTATAAACAATACAAATTGAAGTAAACTCATGAATGAGAAGAAAGGGAGTAAAAATGCAAAATGTTATGATCAAAAGAATCGAACTGATGCCTTCACAATAATTAAAACAATAGTAAGTGGACATGAATTGAAGATTTTGACAATGAAAAAATATATTAAATGAAGAATTGAACTTGCACCCTTTTCTAAAAAAGTTGCTTTAAAATTCTACCAACCACTCAGCTACTTTAAATTTTATACATAATTATGCGATTTATAAGTATATATTTCAAAATTCGATGGTGTCATTTGCACCCACAGTCTACAGCGTGGCTCTGCCACTGCGAAGGGTGTTCCTACGGTTACATCAAAATAACTGGATATCTTGTTTGATAGTCTTTATGCTCCTCAACAGATTTCAAATGTTCAAGCCGTACCGGTTACATCGTCACAGTCAACTACTGCGAAGACTCAACAAAGTCTTTTTGATGAAGATACAACACCAACTGATTCACCTGTCGCTTCTTCATCCTCCCTACTACCTCCTGTTACTGATAATCTTGAACCAATTCAAGATTCATCAGTTGATACAACTCCAGCTATTTCTCCAGATACTCTATTGAATCCATTCGATAATGTTACATAAGATCAAGCAGATCAAGGCTTAACGTCAACAATGGTTGATGTTTCAATGGATACCACTGATGTACAACCTCTTCCACACAACCGATGGACTAAAAGTCATACAATAGATCTTATTATTGGTGATGCATCTGCTCCAGTCTCAACTAGAAGGGCTACTTGGAATATGTGTCTATACACTGCCTTTCTTAGTAAGATTGAACCAACAACAGTTGCTCAAGCTTTACTAGATCCGAACTGGGTGGTTGCAATGCAAGAAGAGATCAATCAATTTGAACGGTTGAAAGTATGGCGATTGGTTCCAAGACCAACGGGTCAACGACCAATAGGAGTTAAGTGGATTTTTAAGAACAAGAAGGATTCTGATGGAATTGTGGTTCGGAATAAGGCACGTCTTGTGGCCAAGGGATATCGACAACAAGAGGGTATTGATTATGACGAAACGTTTGCTCCGGTTGCTAGGATTGAGGCTATTCGTCTTTTCCTTGCATTTACTTCTCATATGAAGTTCACGGTATTTCAAATGGACGTCAAAACTGCTTTTTTGAACGGTTATCTTCAAGAGGAAGTCTATGTCGATCAACCAGAAGGCTTTGTCGATCACATTCATCCAAATCACATATACTACTTGTAGAAAGCTTTGTATGGTCTGAAGCAAGCACCGCGTGCATGGTACAAGACCTTAACAAAGTATTTGCTAGACAACGGCTTCTCTCGTGGAACGATTAATACAATGCTATTCATCCGTAAAAACCACGGTCACATTCTCTTGGTTCAAATTTACGTTGATGACATTATTTTTGGTTCCACGTCCTCGGCCTTATGCAAAGAATTTGGTGACCTTATGGCCAACAAATTCGAAATGAGCATGCTTGACCAGTTAAATTTCTTTTTGGGGTTACAAGTAACACAATTACCAAACGGGATTTTTCTCAGTCAAACAAAGTATATCAATGATATGCTAAAACGTTTTAAAATGACTGCTTTAAAACCAATGACAACCCCAATGAGGACTTTACTGGATGTTGATACTAATGGGGAACCCTTTGATATTACGCTTTATCGAAGCATGGTTGGTTCTTTAATGTATCTGACTGCAAGTCGACCTGACATTACACTTGCTGTAACTTTCTGTGCCCGCTTTCAGTCAAACCCTAAGAAATCTCATTCCAAAGCGGTTGTTAGGATTTTTCAGTACCTTAAAGGTACACCTAACCTTGGGATCTGGTATTCTCATGGATCCGATTTCAATCTCACTGCTTACACTGATGCGGATCATGGCGGTTGCCATGTTGATAGAAAAAGCACATCTGGATCAATTCAGATGTTGGGGAATAGGCTAGTTGGTTGGTCATCCAAAAAGCAGAACTGTGTGTCTTTATCAACAGCTGAGTCTGAGTACATTGCTGCAGCTCATTGTTGTTCACAAGTTTTGTGGATGCAAATTCAACTTTCAGATTATGGCCTTAAGTATTCTAAGACCCCGATTTACTGTGATTCACAAAGTGTTATTGCAATTACAAGCAATCCGGTCCAGCATTCTAAGACTAAACACATAGATATTCGCTATCATTTCATTAAAGACCATGTAGAGAAAGGGGATGTAGAGTTATACTTTGTACCTACCAAAGTGCAATTAGCTGACATGTTCACTAAACCTTTAAATGAACTTAGGCTAAAGTTCTTGATCAAAGAGATTGACATGGTAGAGTATATTGCTTGATATTCCTTAGATCTGTTGGGACTTATTCTTGGGATCTTGTGTTTAGGGGGAGTAGATAATTTCTAGGGGGAGCAACTACTTTCATATGCTTTGGATATCATCTTTTAAGGGGGGAGCCTTTTGATTTATGTTAACTTCCTGGATATAATTGTTCAATGGTTACGTAAGGGGGAGGTAACTCATTGATATCATATTTCAAGGGGGAGTTAATTCATTTTCTTGGGAATTTTATCAAAATGCTGATTTACATTCTTGTATATCACATTTTGAGGGAGAGAAAAAGGGAGAAAATGATAAAATTACTAAAACTATTGTTTTTCAAAAGTGAATTCATAAATTCTTTGTTTTATATCTGAAATAATTCACTAAGGCTTGTATACATCTCAGTATGCAACCCGTTTTAACAATTGGTATCACTGAAGATTTGTACTTTGTTCACAAATTTAAAGTTCTTTTAAGCACAAATCTTATTTTGAAAAATTCATAAAAATTGGAAAAGATAAAATCCAAAAATATTTGATTTTTACTGAATAAATGCTATTTTTAGCATTATACCAAATCTGACATCCAACAGTACAGATTCGGTAAGTTCAAAGTTTTCAAAAATTGTCTCAGAATTGTTTTTCATGAAAAGATTGAAATGAATTTTAATAGGAAAAATCAATTTGTCAAGATTTTGAAGTTAAATTGATAAAGTTTTGAAAAGTGGACTGTATTCGGTAAAATAGGCCCATTCGGTAAAAGCCCATTCGGTATTTTATCTTCGGTATCTATAAAAGGAGGGTCAAAGTCAAACTATCTCTCTTACTGTGCTTAATTACCTACCGAGTCTAATTGAACATACCGAATCTGCCTAATCTACCGAATCCGTTCTTTTGTTTCTTCAAATCTTTGGTATAATTTCATTTTAATCATTGCTTTAGATACATACGTGTAGATCTGAGAAAATTAAATATTTTTCAACCAGAAAAGATCAAAATAACTAGATTGTAACTCTCAATTTTAAAATTCTGTTGTTTATACCGAGTCTGAGTCATATTCTTTTAATCTTTGATTAAACTCAATTGATTTGGTTAATTAACATGAATTCTTGTCTACTCTGAGTTATATTGATTGATCTATCATTTGACCAAGCTTGATTACATGTTTAATTGATTGTTTAATGGATTCTGTATCTACCGAATATGTTCTGTCTACTATACCGAGTCTGTTCATACGATTAACATGTTGATCTGTTTCTAATTGAGTGGTTAATTGATTATGGTTGTGATTTTACATGATAGAATATGCATGTTTGAGTGACTTTATGTTAATT
Source organism: Rutidosis leptorrhynchoides (assembly GCF_046630445.1). Taxonomy (NCBI): domain Eukaryota; kingdom Viridiplantae; phylum Streptophyta; class Magnoliopsida; order Asterales; family Asteraceae; genus Rutidosis; species Rutidosis leptorrhynchoides. Next base: position 61,992,467 of record NC_092340.1, on the reverse strand, counting down.
TTGGAGATACCGAATCTGTTCTTCTCTTGATACCGAATCTGACTTTTGGTACCTTGAAACTTTCTGATTTTTATCTTCAAACACTTAACATATTTATTCTATATCTTTCTGATCTGAAAACTCAAGCTTATTTGGTTACAGAATCTCAAGTTTTCATGACTACTGAATCTGCTTGAATTGTGTTTAAAAAATTGACCAAGTGTTGTTCTGATTCTTTGTGTTATATAATTGACTTTGCATGATGAATTTGTATTGTGATGAATATCATATGAATGTCATGATTGTCAATTACTTGTTCATATTTGAGAATTATATCTTTGAAAAACCATAAAAATCATAAAATATAAAAGATAAAACATATACAAAGGATTTCAAAGGCAAATAAGAATAGAGATATATGCTTTATGTTAAATATCTTGTGGTCTTCTATTTCTTATTTATACAGCTAAATGACGAACAATCACTTCATCAACTCTGAAACCAACATTCCCTGCAACTACTGGACTGCAATTCTAGAGAGGCACACTCTGTGGCCTGCTCTAAACTCTACAGTCAGTGTACCTATAACAGATCTGGAGCTACTTAACAGAATAATTAGGTTTGTGGAAGCTACACAACCTACTGCTGAAAATCCAGAGGGAACACAAGCTCGTTTTGAATTTCAACTGAGAGGAGTTCAAGGGAGGAGGAGTATCACTAAGGCTGATTTCAGGAGGATATTCAGACTTCCTGTTGTGCAGCATGCTCCTGCTTTTCCTGCTACTCAACAGATGATGTCATCTGTCTTCGATCTTGGTTATGTTGGAGCCCGCAATGTTCCTCCGGCTAAGTTTCAGAAGAAATATCTGCACTCAAGGTGGTATGTGATCTTCTCAATCATCAACAGATGCTTGCTGATGACAAGGAGTGGATCCAACAGCCTGACTGTGCCAATGCTGAAGTTGTTCTACTCTTTCATAAGAGTAGAAGCTCCTGACAATGCAAAACTAATATGGGATTTGGTTCAAGGTCAAGTTGATAAGCCAAGGGGTTCATACATCCCTTGCGAAAGGTTTTTCTGTATCTTTATCCATGATGCTATAAATGCTTGCAGGAATGCAAATATATTTGTACCAGGTACACATGGATTACAGATGAAATGATTTGGGGAGCTGAAGATGAATACCCCGATGGTATCTGATAATCAATTCACTGCGCCGATTCCAAATTGGCTAGTGAGACTAGCTGAACCCCAAGACGCTCGTATGCGTTCTTATTTTGAGGCTGTAGGAATACCTCTTCCGAACCCGGTACAACAAGAACAAGTTGAAACCGCCGCGGTTCCAGCCCCAGAGGTTGTAGAGGAACCTGTAGTACAACCACCTGGACCAGCTAATCCTCCACTTAGGGTGAACCTTAAACGATCTAGGGCAGCACACCAAGCTCAACCCGTGAGGATCAGGGAACCTAGTCCAATTAGGATTGAACCAACCCTTTCCACAACACCCGAAGTGAGCAGTGACACCGACACTTCAGCAACAGCATCTGAATCATCTCCCGAACATTCTCCTAAGAGAACTCGATATATACCTGATGAGATGATTCAGACTCCGCCAACCCAACGAGTAACTAGATCTAGGACTTCGACACCTATCGTCCGCCAAACAGTTACTACAACCGTTGGTGATACGGACCAAGACCTAGAACCAATTAGGTCACCCTCACCCATTTTCGTATCACATCCAATAATAACAGTAAACCCTACACTAAATGAAGCGCAAGTTTCGGTAGGGAAGAGATCTAAACGCTCGGATGGTAAAAAGGCCACTAAGCCCATCCAATCTAAACAGGACTTAAGAATAAATCCTACAAAGTAAGGTGCTTCGGCATCTAAGGAAGTAAAGTCTTCCTCTGCAGTAAAGTCTGCGTTGACTCAATCGATTGAGGAAACTCAATCATTGAAGTCCAGAACGGCCGAAGGGGAGCTAAAAAATCTTGAAAAGCACCCTGAGTATCGGCTGGAAATCCTCCTGTGCCTCAACGTACAACAGGGTCTCGAGGTCCGGCTTATCTTGATGAGGGAGATCTGCCGCGTCCCATGGAAACGAGTCAACATGACAATCCTTCGGGATATTTATCAGACTTCCAGCAGACTGATCCCTTGGTTCATGAAAGTGATCCATTGGATCAAACCACTTCTCTTCCGGATTCTGAATCTCAGGGTCTGGAGGAAGTGTCTTTAACTGGAAGAGATTTGCCACCTCATGGTATATCAATGATTTCAGGAGTCGAAGATAGCAATATCTCTGCGAGAGCTAAACCGACGGGTAGTTCTGCTACTCTGTCAGAGTCCCATGAGACTAAAGTCATGGAGGAGGATGCTTCGAAAGAAACTTCGCCGGTGACAACTCCGGTTGTTACCCAACCTCCATCAGAAGGGGATATCACGAATCTGACTAGTAGTATGTACAGTCCTACATATAAGAATAATACCGCACAATCATCCTTACCTGCCCTCACGGCAACTCACACACTTCCATCGACATCGCCTTCATCCAATGCTGCTGCTGCTGCTGCTGTTCCCATTGTTACTTTTCCATCATCACCCTCTCGTTTACCACATTTCTATGATGCTTTGGAGCAAGAATATTTCAGTCATATGTTTTCTAGAGTCAATCTTGATGTTCTTCGACGCACATCGCTTCAAGCATTGTTTCGTGCTCGTGTTCAATATCCACTTACTTCCTGCTCTTCTCCTTTGAGTCCTCACCGTGATGATGAACATGACGATTCTGATCCTCAGAATAGCCATGAGGGGGAGATAGGAGTAGATGGAGAATATCTATCGGTGAACATTTCAACCAAGGGTGGTGATGTGAGGTCTTCATCAGCTTCACAAGCTCAACAAGTTCAGACGGAATCAGAAATGGTTTCTGCACATGATGAAATTGATGATAAGGAGCCTGAGCAAGTTATAATTCCAATTGTTCAAAAAGAGGCTGATAGTGGACCAATAGATGAGGATTTGAACTTAAGTGATTTTTATCTTGAAGAGACGGATGATGATGGGTTTGTCATCTTAAGCAAGTTATCTTCAATATCTTCAATTCCGGAAGATGTAGAGATTGTAGATGAAGGGAATCCTGATCCAGTAATAGAAAGTGATGATGAAATGGATTCTTCTGATGACGATGAAGACAATCTTTATGTTGATCCAAATGACGATGATATCTTTGATCATATTGAAGATGATGATGTTCCAAATGATGATGCAACAAATCCAACTGATCATTCATCGAATTCTACACCCTCATCGAGTTCACATCCAACAAATGCTAATGAAAGTTCAACTTCTGGTACATCTACATCAAGTGAAACAGTAAATTCCAGATTCAAATACAACCATGGAATATTCTTTAAGAATCAGGAACAAAGATTATTATTGGGAGTTGAACATGATTTTATAACGTTACGAAACACATTCATCGAAGAAAATGCTTACAAGATCTTCCGCATCAAAGATATACCAAGGAGTAAAAGATATACTTATATAGGTTCACGATTGCTTCCAGCAAGTGAAAGGAATTGGTATGAGTTTATGTGGAGGAAACATATCAACAAAGATGAAGATGATTTGTGGCTTCAAAGAAAATATCGTATTTCAGAAGTGTTGAATATTGCTAGAGTCGGAGTAGAGATAAGTGAAAAGAAAGACGTCATCAGTCAGTTCCACGTTATTAGAGAAGATGAGAAAGAGTACAAGTTCACAGAAGCAGATTTTCATAATCTTGATATGCTTGACATCATTATCATCACCATTCGACCCTTTGCTAAGGCTCAAGCTTTGGAAGCTGTGAAAAGATACATGATGGAGACAATTGAACTAATGAGACGTGAAGATTTTCAAATAGGTCTCGAAGAAAATAGGAAAAAGATTCGAATAACGTGTCCGAATCAATTTACAGAGGGACTAAAGGATACGAGGATGTTTCAAATGCAATTCGAACCCGAAGGGTTTGTATTTGTAAATTCTCTAAAGGAAAAGGTGTTCATTCGTACTGAAGAGCTGAACAAATATTCAGATAGAACACTTAAGGCTGCACCGAAGTATCTTAAAATTCGTCAAAGCAAGGTTGATGACTTTGATACAAAAATGGGTCTTGGAGAGTTTATAAAGCATATAAGAGATCGTTTAAAGCTCCGAATCCGTACAAGACAGTTTGAGATTCTTCGTGGCCAGAGAAAGAGAAGGTATTTCAAGGAAATGGATGAATATCCATTACATGAGGGAGATCCAAGGAAAGCGTGGGGAGTCTGGAAAACTTCTAAGCAAATTTCAGAAAATCAAGTAGAAGTTTCAAAACCAGATGGCTCACGATGGAAACTAACTGTAACAACCCAACCCGTTATCCTTCCAAAATTTGCCGCATAAAAAAAAAAATTTTAAAGCAGGGCTGACCAGGAGGGGTGCGCGGCGCGCACCCCCACCTGTGCGCGGAGCGCACAGGGCCTGGCAGCCCGCTGTCCACTTTTTCCATTTCACGCGAAAAGATCTTCGACTTTTTTACATATTTAGACGAAACGCTTTTCACAATATGTTCATATAAGTAAAAATATCACATTTCAATCATAATATAAGTTTTACAGAACGGGGCCCACATCGGCCGTTTTACGAGTTTCGTTCAAAAGAATAAAAGTTCGACCATAAGAGTTTAATTTCCAAACGACACTATGAGCATGGTGTTTAGGGGTTAAACTACCCAGATCTCGGTCAAACTCCAAAAGCTATCACATCCCAAAAGCGTCCCCTATACAACAAGCGGGATCTCTAATCCAATCGAAGGCCCTTACCCTTGTCAATGCTGGAGCCTATAAAAAGATAAACAACGAGAGGGTAAGCAAAGCTTAGTGAATGCAATAATTATACCCATATATATATAATATACCTACTTGCAATCACTTACACATATACCGCATACACGCTAGCAATACAATTAGCATACCATCTCAAGTACAAAGCTAATAATCTCCAACAAACCGCTACTAGCGTAATCAATAACATATAATCGATATAATATAATATGCTACCAAACAAAATACACAACCATGGTTAACCATTCTCGCGTCATGGTGCTACCGGCTCTTTGGTTCACACCATACGCATTTCTCATGATGCTACCGGCTCTTTGGTTCACATCACAACTCGAGTCATGCTCACGCTAGAGTGCTACCGGCTCTTTGGTTCACACTCTAACAACGCTAAGGTGCTACCGGCTCTTTGGTTCACACCCTAACAAATCGTTCTATAGTGCTACCGGCTCTTTGGTTCACACTATAACACACGTACTATGACGCTACCGGCTCTTTGGTTCACATCATAGCACGCTCGTACATACTATGGCACTACCGGCTCTTTGGTTCATACCATAGCATACAAATAAATACATTACATACATATGCATATAATCATTCCACTCACCTTAACGATTTGGTGACGATTTACACCTCCACAAGCTTCAAAGCAAGGTACCTAATATAATAAGTACTCGATCAACAAACAAACTTGTTGGACTAAATACCAACACTTCACTCATGTGCATTTAATGACTTAAATGCCCCATTTTCACCAAAACCGCCCTTTAAGGGTCAAGACCATCATTAATCACTTAAAAGCTAGTGATTAAGGTCCAACAACACTAACCATTACACAACTAGGGTATTTCATACCCATATTTCCCAATTAGGTCAATCATTAGCCCCTTGACTAATTTAAAGTCAACACACCCATTTCGGGTTATCTACTAACCCATCTAACACCCATTTACTAATTAACTAGGTGTGCTAGTGATTAACTAACCAATTAGAACTCATAAACATCATTTAATACTTTGAAACCCTAGGTTAGTCACCATTTAGTCTTCATGACTCAATTTTACCCAAGAACTCCCAAAATCACCAAATATGGTTTTATGTTCATCACTAACTCAAACCCTAACCCTTACACAAAATTAAAGTAAGGAAATTAAAGTTAGAACGTACCACTACAACTAAAATGAAGCTAGAGATGAGATGAACAACTTTAATGCACGCGATTTGACCCAAAAGCAACTTCTTCCTCTTGGATTTAAGCTTTCTCACTCAAGAATCAAAGTCTCTCTCTAGATTTAAAGTGATAAGGATAAAGTAGTTGAAAATGGAGTTATGACTCCACCCAAATAGATCTGGTAGCCTTTATCCCGTCCACAAATGAAATTACCAAAATACCCATCAAAATATCTCATTAAAACAGCGAAAACCCGGCTACAGTAGGGAGTGCGCGGCGCGCACTAAGCTCAGATTGCTCTATGACTTCTGTTTAACTGCACAATCATTCCCACACTTTATGTACTCTATATACTCTGCTGTACAATGAAGATTTGGGTCTTACAACTCTCCCCCACTTGAATCGGAGCGCGTCCTCGCGATCCAAGCTGCATGACAAGAGGGAAGATAAACCAACACGAATTCTTCGGACTTCCAAGTAAACTCGAAACCCTTACTACGACGCCATTGAACTTTAAAAGTCCTAACCTATTTATGTCTCAACCTTTTGACTTTCTCATCGAGTATGGCAATCGGCTCCTCAATATACTCTAACTTATTGTTTAGCTCGATTTCGTCTAAAGGCACCCATGATGAATCATCCGCAAGACACTTACGGAGATGGGAAACATGAAATGTATTATGGATCCCCGCAAGCTCTTCGGGTAATTCCAAACGATACGCGACTTCACCAACACGAGCTAAAACCTTAAATGGTCTAATAAACCGAGGAGCTAACTTTCTCCGTTTTCAAAACCGAATAACACCTTTCCATGGCGAAACCTTAAGCATCACCATGTCACCTTCTTGAAATTCGATTATTCGTCTACGCTTGTCGGCATACGACTTTTGTCTATCTTGCGCCTTTTTGAAATGATCCCGAATCATATCAATCTTGCTATTCGTTTCTAAGACCAAATCGGTACTCCCGATTTCCTTTTGGCCAATTTCACCCCAACAAATCGGAGTTCGACACCTTTGCCCATAAAGCATCTCATAAGGTGGCATCCCGATACTAGTATGATAACTATTATTGTACGAGAATTCCACCAAAGGTAAGTGCTCATCCCAACTACCACCGAAATCAATAATACACGCCCGCAACATATCCTCCAAAGTTTGATTCGTATGTTCAGTTTGACCGTCCGTTTGAGGATGATACGCCGTGCTCAATTTCAATTGTGTACCCATATCTTCATGAAACGTTTCCCAAAATCGAGATGTGAAACGGGTATCTCGATCCGAAATAATAGATATAGGAACCCCATGTCGAGCGACTACCTCTTTGATAAACAATTTAGCCAAAGTCTCCGATGATATTGCTTCCTGAATGGGAAGAAACAAGGCGCTTTTCGTCAATCGATCAACTATCACCCAAATCGAATCAAATTCGGTTCTCGCCGTTTTAGGTAACTTTGTGATGAAATCCATGGTAATGTGCTCCCATTTCCATTTCGGGATTTCTAACGGTTGTAACTTACCATACGACTTTTGGTGCTCGGCCTTAACTTGAAAACACGTGACGCATTGCTCAACATACTTTACAACATCATGTTTCATGCCCGGCCACCAATAATCTTTCCTTAAATCAAGATACATTTTCGTCGCACCCGGATGAATGGAATACTTTGACTTATGGTATTCATCAAGTAGCACTTATCGATAATCCCCCATCTTAGGCACCCACACTCTTCCTTGAAAAGACAACAAACCACGCGAACCCATAGTAATGAATTATGATTGCCCCACAATTCGTTCCGCATGCTTGTTGTGAACGTAAGCTTCAATTTGAATCACACCAAGTTTTTCAAGAAAATCGTTAGTAATAATCATACGTAACAATCCTAATCGTAACACCGGGAGGTGACTCTTTCGACTTAACGCATCCGCAACCACATTCGCCTTGCCCGGATGATAAAGTATTTCACAATCATAATCTTTCACCACATCCATCCATCTACGTTGACGATAATTCAAATCCCTTTGATCAAAAAGATGTTTCAAACTCTTGTGATCCAAATAAATCGTACACTTGACACCATACAAGTAATGACGCTAAATTTTCAACGCATGAACAATCGCCGCCAACTCAAAATCATGAGTCGGATATCTCGTTTCGTGTTCCTTTAATTATCGAGAGGCATAAGCGATGACTTTACCTCTTTGCATTAGAACACACCCGAGCCCATTTAAAGAAGCATCACAATAAACCATCATGTCTTCCACACCTTCCTGCAACACTAACACCGGAGCTTGACATAACTTCTCTTTTAACAATCGAAAAGCAATTTCTTGCTCGTTCTCCCAATTAAAACTTGCGTTCTTTCTTGTCAATTTCGTCAATGGAGAAGCGATCTTAGAAAAGTCTTGGATACACCGACGATAATAACCGACCAATCCGAGAAAACTTTGGATTTTCGTAGGCGTAGTCGGTCGTCCCCAACTCTTTACCGTCTCTATCTTCCCCGGATCTACTTGAATACCATTTTCGTTCACAATGTGGCCAAGGAATTGAACTTCCCTTAGCCAAAATTCACATTTGGAGAATTTAGCATACAACCTCTCCTTCCGCAACGTCTTTAACACACTCCGCAAATGATGTTCATGTTCCTTCATACTCTTCGAATAGACAAGTATGTCATCGATGAACACAATTACCGACTTGTCCAACATAGGTTGGCACACTCGGTTCATAAGATCCATGAATGCCGCCGGTGCATTCGTAAGACCAAAAGGCATAACTACGAATTCAAAATGCCCATAACGCGTTCGAAAAGCTGTTTTCTCGATGTCTTCCTCACGGACCCGCATTTGGTGATAGCCGGACCGTAGGTCGATTTTAGAGAAATACGTTGCACCTTGGAGTTGGTTGAACAAATCGTCAATCCTAGGCAATGGATAACGATTCTTGATCATCACTTTGTTCAACTCCCGATAATCGATGCACATCCGCATACTACTATCTTTCTTCTTCACGAATAAAACCGGAGCGCCCCATGGCGAAGCACTCGGTCGGATAAAACCCTTTTCAAGTAGCTCTTGGGTTTGATTTAATAACTCTTGAATTTCCATCGGCGCTAAATGATAAGGAGTTTTAGCAATGGGGGTAGCCCCCGGAACCAACTCAATGCGAAATTCAACTTGTCTTTCCGCCGGAACACCCGGTAACTCATCCGGAAAAACGTCTTCAAATTCACTCACCACCGGAATTTCACGAATGGGTGGTGGCTCATCACGAGTATCAACAACATGGGTAAGAAAAGCCATGCCACCACCAACAAGAAAACGACGTGCCCGTGCAAAAGTGCATATCGGCACAAGTCTTCTTCGTTTATCGCCATGAATAATTAACTCTCCCCCACTTGGGGTCTTCACTCGAATAGATTTTTCATGGCATGCAATATCAGCTCTATTATGATCGAGCCAATCCATACCAACAACGATATCAAAATCACCCAAAGTCATCGGGATGAGATCGATTTTAAAGTTTTCGACACCAAACACAACATTATAATTTTTACACACATCAACCACTAGCACCGTCTTTCCATCCTCTATTTCAACTTTTACCGGACGACTTAACTTAGCTAATGGTTTATTAAGTTTAGGCACAAATATTGGTGACGCAAACGACAAGTTTGCACCACTATCAAAGAGTATCCTTGCCGGATTGGAATTAACCATGAAAGTACTTGAGACAACTTCGCTAGATTACTTGGCCTCCTCATTGGTCATCAAATAATTTCGACCCCTAGCCGTACCCGCCGCCTTTTCTAATCGCTTAACATTATCGTTGAGCAATTTGGGACACTCCGGCCTCTTGTGCCCCTCTTTGTTACAATTAAAACAAACTATTTTGTTGGAAGATGAGTTCGTACAATCACGGGCCAAGTGCCCTTGTTGACCACAATTGTAGCACGTGGGCCCAAAACTCTTAGAAGCCCCCTTTTTTGCACTATCGACGCTCTCAGTCACACTCTTGTTCTTCTTGTTCGAGTGGCTAGTAGCTTCAAATTTTAGTTTGCCAAAGGTGAAGTCACTCTTTCTTGGAGCAAGCGACTCAAAACCCTTAGCGATATCAAATAGCTCATCAAAAGTCTTCGCCGAATTTCTACTAATCCTTTCTTGATATTTATCGTTCAAGGTTCGGTAGAAATCTTCTTTCAACATGTGATCGTTCCCGTCATACTCCGGGCAAAATTGGGTCTTTGATAAGAAAGTGGACTTGAGAGTGTTCAAATCCATTGACCCTTGCCTTAAAGTACGTAACTCGTCCTTAAGCTTTGAAAGATCGGCCGAAGTTCGGTACTCCTTGAAAAATTCCTCTTTAAACTCGTCCCGCATCAAACTCATACTTTGTTCTTCGCCATAAAGTCAGATTTTCGCATCCCACCACACACTTGGCATCACCCCTCATCATGCTACTACCAAACCTCGTCTTTTTATCGAGAGGGCACTCACTAGTACGGAAAGCCCCCTTCATATCGGAGATTCATCGAGCACTCTTTAGTGGGTCTCGTTCACCTTCAAAGGTGGGAGGTTGAGCATCTTTGAAGTTTTTATAGTGGAAGTCTCGTCTTCCCGCGTTATCCTCTTTAAGAACAATCTTAACTTGTTCCTTAACTAGATTGACTACTTGCTCGTCAATCGAATCCAAGAACATCTTCTTAACATCCTCTAAGAAGGCCTCATGACGCCTTTGCATAATGGCCTCAACCTTGACCGTAAACTCAACATCCTCGCTCGAACCCCCTTCATTGGTCTCGGGTCCGTTTCTCGTCTTCATACTATAAAACGGAAAAGGTTAAGCAACGAACGAGAAAACTTAACACATATGTATATACATATACACCACACTATCCCATCTTGCTCAACAATCGTCGTACATCGCTTGTTTGACACGATTTGAACTCGTAACAATGGTAGCTAATCATTGTTACGCGAGCACGTCGCATTAACTTGCTAGTACAACATCTATCTTGCTTGATGATTGCTAACACAACACAAAACAATTAGCGCAAGGTTAGTTCACATAAACCTAAGCACTAATCAACTCCCGGTCCGACCCGTCTCCTACAAGTCCCGAGTAAAGCGCATACACAAATAAATCTAAGTCTAGGCACCTATCTCAAGTTGCCTAAATCCCTTAGACCATGCTTTGATACCACTTGTAATAACCCAACCCGTTATCCTTCCAAAATTTGTAGCATAAAAAAAAATATTTAAAGCAGGGCTGACCAGGAGGGGTGCGCGGCGCGCACACCCACCTGTGCGCGGCGCGCACAGGGCCTGGCAGCCCGCTGTCCACTTTTTCCATTTCACGCGAAAAGATCTTTGACTTCCCGACATATTTAGACGAAACACTTTTCACAATATGTTCATATAAGTAAAAATATCACATTTCAATCATAATATAAGTTTTACAAAACGGGGCCCACATCGGGCGTTTTACGAGTTTCGTTCAAAAGAATAAAAGTTCGACCATAAGAGTTTAATTTCCAAACGACACTATGGGCATGGTGTTTGGGGGTTAAACTACCCAGATCTCGGTCAAACTCCAAAAGTTATCACATCCCAAAAGCGTCCCCTATACAACAAGCGGGATCTCTAATATAATCGAAGGCCCTTACCCTTGTCAATGTCAGAGCCTATAAAAAGATAAATAACGAGAGGGTAAGCAAAGCTTAGTGAATGCAATAATTATACCCATATATATATAATATACCTACTTGCAATCACTTACACATATACCGCATACACGCTAGCAATACAATTAGCATACCATCTCAAGTACAAAGCTAATAATCTCCAACAAACCGCTAATCGACACAATATAATATGCTACAAAACAAAATACACAACCATGGTTAACCATTCTCGCGTCATGGTGCTACCGGCTCTTTGGTTCACACCATACGCATTTGTCATGATGCTACCGGCTCTTTGGTTCACATTACAACTCAAGTCATACTCACGCTAGAGTGCTACCGGCTCTTTGGTTCTCACTCTAACAACGCTAAGGTGCTACCGGCTCTTTGGTTCACACCCTAACAAATCGTGCTATAGCGCTACCGGCTCTTTGGTTCACACTATAACACACGTACTATGACGCTACCGGCTCTTTGGTTCACATCATAGCACGCTCGTACATACTATGGCACTACCGGCTCATTGGTTCATACCATAGCATACAAATAAATACATTACATACATATGCATATAATCATTCCACTCACCTTAACGATTTGGTGATGATTTACAACTCCACAAGCTTCAAAGCAAGGTACCTAATATAATAAGTACTGGATCAACAAACAAACTTGTTGGACTAAATACTAACACTTCACTCATGTGCATTTAATGACTTAAATGCATTAAATGCCCCATTTTCACCAAAACCGCCCTTTAAGGGTCAAGACCATCATTAATCACTTAAAAGCTAGTGATTAAGGTCCAACAACACTAACCATTACACAACTAGGGTATTTCATACCCATATTTCCCAATTAGGTCAATCATTAGCCCCTTGACTAATTTAAAGTCAACACACCCATTTCAGGTTATCTACTAACCCATCTAACACCCATTTACTAATTAACTAGGTGTGCTAGTGATTAACTAACCAATTAGAACTCATAAACATCATTTAATACTTTGAAACCCTAGGTTAGTCACCATTTAGTCTTCATGACTCAATTTTACCCAAGAACACCCAAAATTACCAAATATGGTTTTATGTTCATCACTAACTCAAACCCTAACCCTTACACAAAATTAAAGTAAGGAAATTAAAGTTGGAACGTACCACTACAACCAAAACGAAGCTAGAGATGAGATGAACAACTTTAATGCACGCGATTTGACCCGAAAGCAACTTCTTCCTCTTGGATTTAAGCTTTCTCACTCAAGAATCAAAGTCTCTCTCTAGATTTAAAGTGATAAGGATAAAGTAGTTGAAAATGGAGTTATGACTCCACCCAAACAGATCTGGTAGCCTTTATCCCGTCCACAAATGAAATTACCAAAATGCCCATCAAAATATCTCATTAAAACAGCGAAAACCCGACTACAGTAGGGAGTGCGCGGCGCGCTCCCTTTGGTGTGCGCAGCGCGCACTAAGCTCAGATTGCTCTCTGACTTCTGTTTAACTGCACAATCATTCCCACACTTTATGTACTCTATATACTCTGCTGTACAATGAAGATTTGGGTCTTACACTAACGTTTGGACCTCTCAAGATTTCACAATAGGATTATATTGTAAAGTTCACATTTAACACTAAGGGGGAGATTGTTAGGACCCCGAAGTTGTATAGTGTTAATGTGAATTAAGCTTAAATGAAGGTTCCTTAGAAGAGGGCTATATAAGGAACCTAAGTAGTCCTAATTAGATAGCCATTGTATTGTAACCGAGTTCTAGAAGCTGTGGAATGTAATTTTACCGATTCTCTCTCATACCGAGTCTTCTTCCTATATACCGAATCTCACTATATCTTATCTTTTCTCTCAATCTCAACATGATCTGACCTATCAGTTGCATGTATTGATAAATTGAACTAGTGCTTAATAACAAATCATCCGACACTGTGAATAGGAGATCTAGGCGAACATTCTTTTATCTATTGAATTCAAATATATTTGCTTAAAGTTGAGTCTGCATTTATTTTTATAAATTTAAAAACACAAAAATATTGTCTTTTACTTTTAATCAATCTTTGATTTGGCTAATCGTTAAATAGCCACAAAACAAACTATCTCGTACTTTCGATTTTCATAGATTAACTTAGTTTATTTTATTAGTTACAATCTTAATTCTCACGTTTAAACTGTCCTTGGAACGATTTCGAAATTACCAATTTTATACTATTACACGATCGGGTACACTGCCCGTTAGTGTGTAGTAATATTTTAACCGGCATTTTCCATTATAAATTATAGACACGATTTTACACATCAACTTTTTGGCGCCGCTGCCGGGGACAGTTGTGTCGAAAATTAAGATTGTTATCTAATTGTTCTTAGTTTAGTTTTAGTTATAGTTTATTATTTCTTTTCGTTATTCTCAGTTGAATCGGTGCGTTTAATCAGTTGTTAGTTGTGATTTCGTAGATAACAGGTAGTGCATGCCACATACGCGTTCTTCTAATACTCCGATTCTTCAACCACTTGCAGAACCCGAAAGAGAGCTATTCAGAGCGTTAAGTCAAGAACAACAGTCTACAGTGGATTCATCTTTTTCTTCGAGTTCTAATATAATTAATTTGGGTAGTAGTTCTGAGACTGTGGTACCTGATACACCACCTGAAATCAGAGAAGAAGAAGAATCTTACATTTCATTAGATCTTTTCGAAACTGAAGATATGGCTGACCAAGCTGATCAATCGAATCATCCTCAAACTATGGCAGAAAAGTTGAATGCCACACGAGGGGGCCAAGGCAATTCGATTACTCAACCGAATATCACTCAGCCTTTTCAAATTACAGGGCCGATCCTGAGTTTGATTTCTTCTAACTGCCAATTTCATGGCAAGGATAGTGAGGATGCTAACGAGCATCTTCGTATTTTCAATGATGTTTGCAACTTGTTCAAACTGCATGAGGTTGTCGATACATCGATCAAGACGAGGCTTTTTCCCTGGACTCTTAAGGGAGAAGCCAAGAGATGGTTAGATAATCAACCGGAAGGAGCAATTACTTCTTGGGATACGTTGGTAGATAAGTTCTTATCAAAGTTTTTCCCTGCGTCTCGAGCTGCTAGACTTCACGCAGATATTTCTCAATTCAGACAAAAGAGCAGCGAGACACTATTTTATGCTTGGCACCGTTATTCTAATATGTTACGCTCGTGTCCGCAACACGGGTTGAATGATTTACAAAAGGTCCAGATTTTCTATAAGGGGTGTGACATCCCAACTCGTCAGAGTATTGATCAAGCAGCAGGTGGAACTTTAATGGATAAAACTGAAGAAGAAGCATTAGCGATTATTGAAAAGCAAGCTGCTTACACTCACGAATGGCATCAAGATCATGAGTCAACTCGTTCAGCGTCAGTTAAGAGAACCGAAACCACTGGTGCATATGACGATTTTGGGTCTATAAGTGCTAAATTGGATTCCTTTGGTAGGAATTTGGAGAAGAAAAAAAAGGATATTCATGGTATGAAGGTTGGTTGTGAGTATTGTGGGGGATTACATCTGGCAAAAGATTGTGATGCGGGCTAACGATAGGGCAAAAGGAAGAGATAGCTTATATTAGTCAACAGAACAACAATTAGTTTCAGGGACGTGCGCAGTTTAATAGGAATTTCAACAATCCCTATAATCCTCAAGGTAATCAAGGTTCGAGGTTCCAGCCAGGTTCTAGTGGAGGATATCAACAGCAAGCTCCAGGGTATTTTCAAAAACCCCAAGCCGAAGATAAAAAGTCCAACCTTGAAGCTATGATCGAAATGCTTGTGATGTCTCAAACTCAGCTTGTTACTACTGTTACTCAGAACCATGAGAAGATTGATCAAATGTTTCGAAATCAACAAGCAGCTATTCAGAATTTGGAGAAACAAATTGGTCAACTTGCTAATCATAATAATGAAAGGAAACCGGGGGAGTTACCGAGTAAGACAGATAATAACCCAAAGAATGGGCACGTTAATGCTATCACCACCCGAAGTAGTTTAGCATATGATCTACCGAGGAAGCCCGATGAGTATGATTTGTGAGTGTCGTTGGTTAAGGATAGTGAGCCGGTTGTTGTTAGTGAACCGGAGGGGGATAAGGAGCCAGAACAGGTGATTGAGAAGGTTGTGAGGGTACCGGAAACTATTGCTGCGAAACCGGTAGTTAAAGAGTATCAACCACCACTCCCATTCCCGAGGAAGCAGAGATTGGAAAAGCTGGAGGCAGAAAAGTCCAAGTTCATGGACTTGATTAAAAAAGTTAACATTAATTTGCCTTTTATTGATGTGATTACAGGTATGCCCAAGTATGCAAGGTTTCTAAAGGACTTGCTAACTAACAGGAAGAAGCTGGAGAACGTGTCTTCAGTCAGGTTGAATGATGCATGCTCAGCGGTAGTTGCAAACAAGCTTCCCGAGAAGCTTGAGGATCCTGGGAGTTTCACCATTCCTTGTTTACTGGGTAATTTGAATTGTATGAGGGCATTGGCAGATTTGGGGGCTAGCATAAATTTAATGCCCTATTCTATTTACTTAAAGCTAGACCCCGGGGAGTTGAAACCCACGCGTATGGCTATTCAGCTAGTGGACAGCTCTATTAAATTCCCTTGTGGAATTATCGAGAATATGCTAGTTAAGACCGGGTCTTTGGTTTTCCCGGCCGATTTCGTGGTATTGGATATGGAAGTGGATGAGAGGATTCCACTTATTTTGGGTCGGCCATTTTTAAATACGGCTAGATGTATCATTGATGTTTATGGCCAACAGTTGACCCTTAGGATAGATGATTTGCATGCAACTTTCTCAATCGACCATGCTTTAAAATACCCTGCCTACACTAATGATACATGTTATTTCCTTAACACTGTGAATGTCCAGTCTGAGTTGTTGCAGGAATTCCCAGAGTTACAGGGTTCAGGAGAATGTTCATTGGTTGAAATTGATGAAGAGTTGCAGGTTGAGGAGGTGGATATTTTGACCACCTTGATGGAAAACGGCTATGAGCCTACTGAGGAGGAGTTCAAGGAACTCGAACGTGATGCGGATTACCGGAGTAAGTCTTCAATTGAAGAACCACCCGAGTTAGAATTTAAGCCACTCCCAGATCATTTGGAATATGCTTATTTGTAGGAGGAATCTAAGCTCCCGGTAATTATTTCTTCTTCTTTACTACAGGTCATAAAACTGAGCTTGTAACCATGCTGCAGGCCCATAAACCGGCCATTGCATGGAAAATTCACAACATTAAGGGAATTAGTCCCTCCTATTGCACCCACAAAATCTTAATGGAGGATAACTCCAAACCTGTGGTGCAACGACAAAGGAGGTTGAACCCGCACATGCAAGATGTCGTGAAGAAAGAGATCATTAAGCTCCTCGATGCAGGTCTTATTTACTCGATTTCTGACAGTCCTTGGATTAGCCTGGTACACTGCGTACCTAAGAAAGGTGGTATGACTGTTACCACTAATGATAAAAATGAGTTAATTTCCACAAGGACTGTCACGGGCTGGCGTGTTTGTATTGACTATCGTAAGTTGAACGACGCCACACGCAAAGACCACTTCCCGTTACCTTTCATGGATCAAATGCTAGAGAGGTTAGCGGGAAATAGCTTTTATTGTTTTCTTGATGGTTTTTCGGGCTATTTTCAAATTCCTATCTCGCCCGAGGACCAGGAGAAAACTACTTTCACGAGCCCGTATGGCACATTTTCATACCGACGCATGCCCTTTGGCCTTTGCAATGCTCTGGCCATTTTTCAAAGGTGCATGATGGCCATATTCCATGATATGATAGAGGATTGCATGGAGGTGTTCATGGATGACTTTTTGGTCTTCGGTGACATTTTCGATTCATGCCTTCTTAATTTAGAATGGATGTTGGAAAGGTGTGAGAAGTCTAATCTTGTGCTCAATTGGAAAAAGTGCCATTTCATGGTTCAAGGGGGCATAGTTCTCGGGCACAAGATTTCTAAGGACGGTATTGAGGTGGATCCTGCGAAGGTAACGGCTATTAAGAACCTCCCACCGATGTTAAGGGTGTTCGGAGTTTTCTCGGGCACGCCGGTTTTTACCGGCGGTTTATTAAGGATTTTTCTAAAATTGCTAACCCGATGAACAAACTCCTCGAAAAGGTCACGCCTTGGAATTTCTCCGACGAATGCCTAAAGACATTCAATCTTCTTAAGGAGAAAATGATCCATGCACCAATCATAATTGCTCCGAATTGGTCTCTTCCATTCAAGCTTATGTGCGATGCTTCTGATTTTGCTGTTGGCTCTGTTTTGGGTCAAAGGGTCGAGAAACATTTCCGACCCATTTACTATGCAAGCAAGACCTTGCAGGGAGCGCAATTGAATTATACTACCACTGAAAAGGAGCTCCTTGCGGTGATCTTTTCGTTTGATAAGTTCCGGTCCTACTTAGTCATGTCTAAGACTATTGTTTTTACGGACCATTCTGCTCTTAAGTACCTATTTTTGAAACCGGATGCAAAACCTCGACTGCTTAGATGGATCTTGCTTTTGCAAGAATTTGATATCGAGATCCGGGATAAGAAGGGTGTTGAAAATCTAGCGGCTGACCACTTGTCTAGACTAGAGAATCCAAATCTTGAAGTTCTTCACGAATCGAGTATCCATGATGATTTTTCCGATGAATATCTCATGGCGATGGACAAGGTGGACGAGCCATGGTACGTGGACATTGCTAATTATCTCGTTGGGGGATTCTTGGAAAAAGGTTGATCGCATCAAAAGAGGAAGAAATTCTTCAGTGACCTTAAGTACTATTTCTGGGAGGCTCCCTATCTTTTTCGTTGTTGTCCCGATGGAGTTATCTGCCGGTGTGTTTCCGGTGAGGAGTGTATGCGTATTTTGACCGAGTGCCATAGTGGGCCTACCGGTGGGCATTTTGGATCCCAAATCACGGGGCGTAAAGTCTATGATGTCGGCTTCTTTTGGCCGACAATTTTCAAGGATGCCCACCGGATTTGCAAATCGTGCAATTCTTGTCAAAGAGCCGGTAAAGTCACCAAACTGGACGAGATGCCTCAACAAAGCATCCAAGTTTGCGAAGTATTTGACGTTTGGGGAATTGACTTTATGGGGCCATTTCCGAAATCTCAGAATTATAGTTACATACTCGTTGCCATTGACTACGTGTCTAAATGGGCCGAAGCGCAAGCTTTAGCTACAAACGATGCACGAGTTGTGATTTCGTTCCTTCAGCGTTTATTCTCTCGATTTGGAACTCCTAAAGCTTTAATTAGCGATAGGGGTACTCATTTTTGTAACGCCCAAATGGAGAAGGTATTGAAGCGATATGGAGTTCTCCATAAAGTTTCTACTTCATACCATCCCCAAACGAGTGGACAAGTTAAGAACACGAATCGAGCTCTTAAAGGGATTCTTGAGAAAACTGTGGGGTCGAATCTGAAGGAGTGGGCGAATAAGCTTGATGAAGCTTTGTAGGTGTTTCGAACCGCCTACAAGACGCCAATTGGTACCACTCCTTATCGGTTGGTTTATGGAAAAGCGTGCCATCTTCCGTTGGAGATTGAGCATAAAGCGATGTGGGCACTTAAAAAGTGCAACTTGGATTTGAAGGAAGCCGGACACCTAAGGGCGGGGCAATTGAATGAGCTTGGTGAATTACGCCTTGATGCGTATGAGAATTCGTTAATTTATAAAGAGAAAACCAAGCAATGGCATGATAGAAGGTTAAAGGGTCTGAAAGAGTTTAATGAGGGCGATCGAGTGCTCTTGTTTAACTCTAGGTTGAAGCTTTTACGGGAAAACTTAAGTCCTGGTGGACGGGACCATTTGAGGTTGTTAAGGTGTACCCATACGGTGCGATTGAGTTGAAAAATGCTAGTGGTGCTACCTTTAAGGTGAATGGACATCATGTGAAGAAATATTTTGATGGTCCATTGGAGATTGATGACGGGGTTCACGTTGAACCCGATCCTAACGTCACTTGAAGTTGGAAACGAGTCTTGTGAATGACTCGGTAATAAACTTCTCATTGTTGTAGAGTTTGTATGTTTATGTGCTTGTTTGATGATATGTGCAATGTGATCATGCTCGGATTTTTGTTGGGGTTGTTTGTTGGTTTTTAGGTTGAGAAAATGGGTTAAAATGGCTTAAAATTTCGAATTTCTGGGAAAACAGTACTTGGAGCGCCGCTCCATATCCTTGCGCGCCGCTCCACATGAAAAGACCTGATGTGCCAGATCTTTAAAAAGCCTCAACATGCATTTTCAGTTGAATGGAGTGCCGCGCGGTGTTTTAGCGAGCTGCGCGATAACCTGGCGCGCCGCGCCGATTGCTGTCGGGCAGCCTGATTTGCTTTTTAAATGAAATAAAAACGAATTTTCCCTACCACACATAATAGGAAACGGATGTTACAGCCTTTTTACACCAAATCATTTATTCTTTTTCATTCTTACTATCTCTTTTACACTTCCAAACACCTACATCTAAAAACCCTAATTTTCAAGACTTCAATTTATTGTTCTATTAACTTCAAATCTTGCAAGAATGGTTAACCTAAAGGTCCGAATTTGTTTTCTATCTTACTAATTTCATCTAATTGTGTGTATATACATGCTTAATCTTTGATTTACATGATGAATTAGTGTGGGGTTTCTTTAATTGGGGATTTGTGTTATAATTGGTAATGGGTTTTGTTAGATTGTGCTTCTATGCTTTGATTTCATGATTTATTTGGTGTTTTTAGAAGTTGCAATTGATACTAGGGTTTGTATGTTGAGGATCCGAATTTGTAGTGATAAAGGAGTTACATGCTTGAAATTGTTCTAGTTTTTGAATTGTTTATGTGTTTTTGAGCTAGTATGGTGTTGTGTTCATATGGGCGGGTCATATTAGTTTGAATGACTTGAGCTATATTGGTTTAGTTATGTATGATGCCATGCTAGTGAGGGTTAAACATGTGCTTTTGAGTTGTGATGAGTATGTTGGTAGTAGTAATTGAAATTGGTAAAAATTGGCAAACATGATGAACTTTTCTAAATTTGTGGAAATTAAAAAGTGTTATGAGTAGTCAAGTTTGTTAATATTTTGGTAATGGTGTTATGTGAGCGTCGTTGATATGATGAATTGGTTTAAATGATAGTATGATATGAGATAGATTTGTGGTCTTGGCATTGTTTTACAAGTGTTATTTGTTAACTTGGAGATTGTTTTTAAAAGTGGATTAACATGAAACATGGTTTGGTTGTAAAGGGTATTTGGTGCTTATTATTATGACTAACACTAACTTTTGAGTTTGGTGTTTTATTTTCTTTACTTGTTTCATGAATGTAGAGATCGAGAGGTAACCAGGAACAACCAAGGTAGCCACCCAATAATCCTGAATTATGGTTATCCCACATCTCTAATGATGAAGATTTGGAAAAAAGGTTCACAGCAAATAGCGCTCGTCCGATTGAGCGAACTTTTTATTTGGATTGGTCGCAACTTTCATCATTGGGTAATAATATTGTTCGGGAGTTGCGCGGTTATTTGTGGGTAGTTTATGCGGGTAATGAGTTGAGACCTTATGAAAGGTTATTTGAAATTAATGAAGATATTTTTGAGCAGTTAACTATAGAGTTCTTCTCAACTGTTAGTTGTAGACCGCGAGCTTCTCCGATCGAGGCAGATTTCTTGACATTTAGGCTTGGCGGGTTAGAGCGTCGCATGTCTAAAATTGCATTTTCTCGGGCGTTAGATTTATATCCCGAGTTGACTGATAATGATTTGAAGTGGCATTTATTAAATTGCAAAGTGTTTGGGCAGGAAGCTTTCAGTAAGAGTAATTATTGGCCAACTGTGGCAAATGATAATGCTAGTCTGTTTAGTTCAAGTCGGAGTGTTCAGTCAATGCTTCGACTTCCGGAGGATCGAATTATTTTTAAGATGATTGCTAGTATGTTCATGGCTAGGAAAAACGCGAATAAGATTCAGCGAAGGGATCTTTGGATCCTACAGCAAATTAAATTGAGGGAGCCAATCGATGTCCCGTGTATGTTAGGAGTGTGGTTGCAAGAGATTGGGACAGATACACGCACGGAACGCCCATTGTTAGGTGGGCATTTGGTTACTAGGTTTGCTCGGGCATTTTCGGTCCCGACTAGTAGGTGTGATGTAGTGGGAGTTGAGGCGATGCCCACTAATATTATGTTTTTCTCGAAAGCTGAGTTTATCTGACGAGGTCCAACAGGTTGGGTTTTGTGATCTGATGAACAGCAACAGCCAGGTGACGGTGCAGGTCGTGGTCGTGGACGTGGTGTTAGTCGATCCACGTATGAGGCAGGTAGCTCGAGTGCTGCGAACGTACAGGGTACGTGGTTAATTGGTGAAGAGAGTTGGAATTCGTTGGTTAATAGTGTAGACGGTCTTCATCTGGAGTATAGGGACAGCCGGTCCGCGTATGATGCCCAGGTTGCGCATAATCAGCGGATGTCAGAGGAGCAGCGTAGGCATAACGAGGATTTGATGACTTGGCACCAAAACAATTATTGGTCGATTAACGCAACGCTAGGACAGTTTGGAACAGAGATGGGTCGTTTGGGAGAGCGTTGAAAGGACCGGTCCTAACCCTCCCGGACGAAGTCTTCAACAGTTGGTCCCATTGCGATGATCGACTCCAAGTAATATCCTTAATTTGAGCAAATGCACAGCGGAAGACTTAATTCGTACCTGAGAATAACATGCTTTAAAATGTCAACATAAAGTTGGTGAGATATAGGTTTGATGCTAGCAGCGTGATAACCATGGACCACAAGATTTCATATGTAAAATAAAGATATTCTAAGTGGTTGAGCACTTGGTAACCATACTTAACATTTAATCACGTCGCATATTCCCTTTATTATGAAATCTTACTACACTGTACCGAGTGTAGTCACGAAACGAAGTACTGTGCAACCGTTGAATACTGGTCGTCCAGTCCGGTTGGGGTTGTCAGGCCCGATAGATCTATCAACAGGATTCGCATTTACAATACTGCTGTAAATAGTAGTTACCAAGCTACAGGGAAGTATGCCAGTGGTACAACTCAACGTAGAATATATTTTTCAGTTACTTGTGTCCATAACGTAAAACATAAAATACATGTATTCTCATCCCGAAATATTTAGAGTTTAAAAGTGGGACTATATACTCACCTAATGTATTTTGTAGTAAAAATACATATAACACCATTGGTAACCTATAAGATTGGCTTTCGATTCACGAACCTAAATAAATATATATTTATGTATTTATTAATATCTAATTAACAAATAGAGTCAAATCTTAATGTACCTCAATCCTAATGCTCGAGACTAATATGCGAAAGTAAATAAAAATTCATTTGACTCAAAATAAATTCCAAAGATTTATACATAATTAATTATAGTTAAATATTGTCATTTTATAATTTTACAAAATTTATTAGAGTAAATATAATATAATTTATTTAAATTTGCTTTATATATAAAATTATACTAAGAATGATATTTGTAATAATAATAATATGTTCGTTAGATAACAAAAATAATAAATTGATAATTTTATTAATTATAATAATCAAAGTAATAATTTGATAGTTTTTGATAAAAATATTAATTATTTTTAGATAATCATATTAATAATAATATCAATAATATATCTTTAAAAAAATGATAATTAATAATTTTAATGACAATAACAGTTAAAATAATAATTTTACAGTTGTTGATAAAAATATTAGTTATTACTAGTAATAAGAATCATAATAAAATTAATGATAGTTATTATAATCATAACGACGATTTTAACGACGACGTAAAATAACAATATTCATTTTTTAAAGATTTGTACAAAAGTTCAATTGGCGATAACTTTAAATCCGTCCGTCGAATTCATTCGACATCTAAATGAAAAGTTTATAGTTTTTCGCCACCTTTCCAAAAACATATATATCATATAGCTTATCTTAACCGCAGGAGTAACTAATTCAGATTCTATCCTAAAGTATATTTTGACAAAAATAAATATAAAAGCATAAATAATCCTAAATTCTCGAGCACTAGTCAGGGACACACTATTATTATATAAAAGTTAAGTTTAGAGTGCTCACGTATCAATATTGAGATTCAATATTGTAGGATAGATATATAAACGTCGCAGAGATAGTAAACACTAGTTTGTCTCACGAGCAAAACCCCCCGATCCATACCCATAACTTCCATAGCTATCACTCATATTCTCATAAATTTTATCTCATTCAAGAAACCAGTTTTTGGAAACACTTGGGCGGAACCCCGTCATAAGAATTTAAGTATTTTTTGACACTAATGTCACCCCTAATCCTAAGATTAATAATAATATTAATCTTAATATTAATAATAATAATATTATTAAGATTTTAACTATAATAATATCAATAATTTAGATCTTATATATGATATGGAGTAAAGTTGCTACGGAGTAATATAAGTATTTGTGCAAGTGTGTGTGTTGTGATAAAATGAAATATGTATCAGTTAAAGTGTTCGAGCATTTAAAGGCCACAAATATTTAGTCCAGCTGTCCAAAAACGAATCCTAGGCTGCCGACATCAATATTTATAATTTTTATTTATTTAATTAATTTAAGTAATTAGTTATATATTATATAATATTTATGGTTTGGGTAAAAATATAATTTTTACAAAAATTACTTTTACGTTACCACTTGACTAAAGTCCCAGTTCCGGTTTTCAAAACAAAGTTTCGTACACTGAGGAGACTAACATTTTACGTTTCGTAACACGTACCTTTATCAAAAATAAGATTTAAACTTATGAAAAACAATCTTATTAAAAATATAACTTAATCTTTTGAACAACGTGGTCATTTACTTGTATAAATCAAAATCTAATTATTTTTCAAAATATATTTTTAAATCGAAAACGTTTTATATTTAAATAAATATTATATTTAATCAATATATAAAATACAAAAATATATTTAATGAACACTTTTATTAAATATTTATTTTTATAAAAATCCTGAACCGTTAACATTTACCGTTTGACAAACGGTTTCTAGAAAACTTTTAATTTTTAAAATATCGTTAAAACTTGTATTTTTATTAAAAGACTCGTTAATAATTTGACAAAGGCATTTTCAGATATTTATAAAATTTTATTAACTTCTTCTTTTTCCAAAAATATAATAATCTTATTTCGAAACCTAATATTGTATATTTAATACTTTGTTATCGTTATCAAATAATAAATATATATCATATACACACAAAAGGTTCGTGAATCGTTAGGCTTGGTCAGAAGGGTAACTAATCATCCAAATAAAGATTTCAGACTTTCTAGACTCAACATTAGGGTTTTTGCTTATCGTATCGAAACATATAAAGAATAAGGTTTAATTTGATCGGAAATTTCCGGGTCGTTACAAGCGTGTTGACAGGGTAGAGTACGATGTTAGGGTAATTCGGGCCCACAATCAGTGGGAGGTTCATCAGCGACAGATGCGTCAGAACCCGGAGGCGTATATTCCGACGCGGACTACCATTCCTGATTATACATCAGTTACTCCTCCGAGACCGGATCCTTCATATGACCCATACCAAGCTTGTCAGGATACTTATGGTGTGGATTGGGACCCTACTAGAGATTTTTGGCCGAGGAGTGATTGATTGTTGCGCATGTTATGTTGTATTTGTTTGAAACTATTTCGTTTTCATTTGGTCTGTACTTGAATAATTTTATTTTCTGTTTATGTACTCTGAAACTTATTTGAGGGATAAGGCGTTTCGGCATCGGGTGGTGCCACCTTGTCCCGTTTATGTAGTTCGTTTGTTTTTATTTTCTTAGGTTTGTTGGTGAAACAATTTTTCAAGTCTGGCATTAAGTTCAGCAAAACTGCATGATTGATGATATTGGTGTGATGATCGGGAATGGACGATGTTCATATGCTGGCAGTCAGTTCAGTGCCATCTGTCACTGGCATTCCGCGATCAGTGGTTAAGCTCAATAAGTTTTTATATTTTCTTTCTCACATAACCCTTTTGATTTTTATCTATTTTTTATCTCGAGTGATGGGGACATTACTTGATCTCAAGTGTGGGGTGGGGATGTAAAATCTCTCGGGTTGGTTGTTAATGGAATCATCATCATATTTGTTTTGATTTAAAAAGAATTGACGTTTCACAGGTTTTGGTCGTAAAAAAATTTGAAAAATTAGGGGTAAAATAAAAAACAAACAGAAAAGTTAGTTTAAAAATAAAAAAAAAGTAGAAAAACAATTGAAAATTCGGCCAAAACCTTTATTATGAAAATTGGCTTGGTATTTTATGGTATAATTCGTGTTTTCAAAGAAGCCAAAATTGTCCCACATGTTCATTATTTTGGACATGAAATCCTACGAGTTCGGGGAACTCAATAGTAGGTCACCTGTACCAAAACGGGTGTAAACCGTGAGAGAGCGGTGATTGCATAGCGTGATTGTGACCGAATCACGTGCCAGATCACAAACTTTTGGTTACTTGGTATAGCAGACTTCTGAAACTATATCATTCTATTATTACATTATCTAATGGTAAGATATTGTGGGAAGAGGAGCCTAGAGCTTCACTAGTGTTGTCCTTTTTAGGAACAATAGCTACGTGCTTGTGTTTGCTTAGACAACACAACCCATAGCCAAAAGCTATGGCACCCAAAGGTTTTTGGGATTTAAACCGAGTGTCAATTGAAATAGATTGGCACTCCCGAGTGACTCGGATCCACTCATTAAAGAAGTAAAGTCTTCTGATCGTTTTACTTGGTACGTATACCTCTTAAGCTGTACCATTTCATTACCCATCATTTCACGATGAGGTACTGTTAGAGGTGAAAGTCTTGAACTTTCAAAACATGTTCATTATTTTGAATGTGAAATCCTACATGAACATTAAAATTCATACGTAGGTCATCTGCACCAAGGCGGGTGTCAACCGTATGAACGATGATAGTGGCGTGAGGTCGAAACCGGACCATACGCTAGATCGAAAACTTAAACAGGGCGATCCTAATTGTTTCTCCTAACAAGGACAATGTTGCACCCGACCACTTTATTTAACCATACAGGATGTATCTATTCCATCCTTAAGGGAGTCAAGTCTCCCGAACGACCCACTTGCTGATTTGTTTCAGAAGTTGTAGTCCAGACCAGTTGTAGGGTGACGAAAAATCTTGAAAAGTCATTGCTAAAATCGATTGAAAATCTACCAGGCCTCAACGTTAAACAGGGAAACTGGTAGTCAAAGCTTGTCTCAATGAGAGAGATTTGCTAGCCAAATGGGAAGCGCACCATGATACACAAAATGTCAGTGATTGATCAGATTCCCAGTGGATAACCTCCGGAAAGGTAAGATATCAGCTTTTAAGCCTGATGAACCTCAATCTTTATGGTTGACTTAACGGATTAGATGATCACCTCATGATTATCGATGATATCTGGACGTAATGTGTATCCTCCTAAGCACATTATTTTCTTACCGACATCTCGAGATGTTAGGTAATGTGGGAGGCTTGGCTTGACCAATTGCGGGGTAGCCCGTGCGTTCTTTTGGCACACATGTTCGATTGCTATTCTTTTTGGTGCTCGGTTCCCACTTGATTCCCGTTTTCTTTGAAGACTTATTTATGATTCGAGATTCTCTACTTCATCAGTATAGTACGTTATTCGAGATTATCTTTGGTTACTATATCCATTACATATTGATTGCGGTTTGGGAAGTTATTTCGGGGGAATGCAAGTGGGAAACATGGTTGTTATTTACTCCAAATCGTGCCCACGCTAGTTGTTTGTTTGGTTTCTTGTTCGTTTGGTTCTACATACATGTTTGAAGAGTTATTATATGGTAGAAGATTATTATCGAGTTCGATTGCTTGAGGACAAGCAAAACTCTAGTGTGGGGTTGTTTGATATCGCATACTTGATACGCGTTTTCCTTAGCGATATCGGGTACATTTTGGTCCTTTTGGATACGATTTGGTGTTATTTTGATAAGTGTTGCGAAAGTTGGAGTTCCAAGACTAAGAAGGTTAAATTTGAAGTTATTTGATGGTTTTAGTGATTTTCTATGTAAACGAGTGAAAGAGTTTGTTCCGATTCGAGTTTTGACGAATATTAGTGAGTTTTCAGCTCAGATTCAGCAAAAAAGGGTCTGGAGCGCCGCTCAAAAAGGTGGAGCGCCGCTCCATTAGGCTAGAATATCAGTTCGAGAGTTTTCAGAAGTTCAGAATTCAGTTTTACAGCATTTGGCGCGCCGCGCAATGTAATGAAGCGCCGCGCGATATCTGGCGCGCCGCGCCACCTTCAGCCCGTTTCAGATTTTTTCCTATTTAAAGCCCGAAAATTTACCCTAATTAATCATTATCGTATCCAGACGATTTCCAGCAGCTTTTTGACGAACCAAGGTGATTTTTGGAGATTCCCAAGGTCATTCTAACGCATCAATCATTCCGGAAACACGTTTCGATCCGTTCATCATTCAAGAACACAATTTTCATTAGGTTTAATTCTTATCTTCATAATGAATACTCTTAATGGTTTATTTGTGATTTTGGTTCTAGTCATGATTGGCTAAGCTTTTTAATGTTTGTCTAGATTAAATATTCGTATGTGTTTGGATGATACTTTAATGTTTTATTGATTAATGCATGATAATTATGAGTTTTGATTGAGAACCATTCTTGTGGGTGTTGATTATTGTTACTAGGTTGATTAGTGATCTTGTTTGAACAAAGGGAACCCTGTTTCAATTTAGTACACTAGTTTTCAATTTATTTGTCTTAACCAATTGGGTGCTTACTGGACCAAGGGAGTAAACCGGGTAACATAGATTAAACAAAATAGGGGTGAATTGTGTGGAGCAAACGCGTAACCAATTGAATCTTAATCTTGTAATTAGTTAATTACTAAGTCACAAACGAAAGAGGTCTTTGGTAAAAGGGAACCCTAAGCCAATAAATCCAAGTTTGATATGTTTGCTAAAAGAGAACTCTGGGTAAACCGACTTTGTAGTTGCATGTATTGATAAATTGAACTAGTGCTTAATAACAAATCATCCGACACTGCGAATAGGAGATCTAGGCGAACATTCTTTTATCTATTGAATTCAAATATATTTACTTTCCGTTGAGTCTGCATTTATTTTTATAAATTTAAAAACACAAAAATATTGTCTTTTACTTTTAATCAATCTTTGATTTGGCTAATCGTTAAATAGCCACAAAACAAACTATCTCGTACTTTCGATTTTCATAGATTAACTTAGTTTATTTTATTAGTTACAATCTTAATTCTCACGTTTAAACTATCCTTGGAACGATTTCGGAATTACCAATTTTATACTATTACACGATCGGGTACACTGCCCGTTAGTGTGTAGTAATCTTTTAACCGGCATTTTCCATTATAAATTATAGACACGATTTTACTCATCACTCCACCAACTCCATAACCACCGACGATATCGACACCACAATCACCGAGGAGTATATTGGAATAACGAGTTATGAAGTATTAACTCATTATTTCCAAAGAATTTATATATTATATATATGAATTTTGGAAACCATAATATATTTTTCGTACTAAGCTATTAAGTATGAATTGAAAAAGGGTAGATACTACTCGGTTAATTCATATTACTAATATGCTATGATGTACATCCTTTGTTAACTACAATCTCTATTTCAAACCAATGAATTCCATTTCATAATAACCAAGTGTATTATTCAACTAAATGTTTGATTTTACACTCCCATTTTTGATATACTCGAAACTTTCCAGAAAACATCATTCGTACTTTGCGGAATTCACAAGTATTTCATGAGCATGAGCATCCTTCACCAAGGAATATCAATAAGAATAAATAATGATGTATTAATTACATTAGTGAAATACTCCGCAAAGATTATGTAATTTTTAAAGTTTTAGGGATTATTCATTTCTAGTTCCAACCATAAACCAAATGAGATTAATATAATATTAACTCATTAAATTCATATTACATCTGAAGAAAATATACATACATATATTTTCATAAAGACTGTAATAAAAATTCTTTTGTACAAAATATTACTTGAGAAATTTTATTTTAACGGGTAGGTAATACCCGAGAAATACTTAAGTTCACATTAATATGTTACACTGTACATTTTCAATGATGTTTCAACAATCGTTAATTATACTCTCTCCTTTCATAGCAATATACATCATTTCACAAAAATCAAGACAACCATTTTCCATGCCAATTCAATTACATATTCTGATTTTGACAAATCATAATTCAAGTCAAGATTTAAGAAGTGTCATCAATCTTAAATTCCTACATCCTTTGAAACCATACTTTGAATTCAAAATGTTATTCATAAAACCCAGGAGAATATTATTCGTATCTTTCATAATTCGCTATGATTTCACCTCCACCATCATATACTAACGGATACAACCTGCGTTCAAACATTCCAATTCAAAATTCTTGAAAGCACCTCAGATTGAAAATCAACGAATTGGACTCATTATATATGAGAATGCGGATGAAGCAGCCAAAGCTGTTGATGGTCTTAATAGTCAAAAGTTAATAATAAAGAAAAGTATGTTAGAAAAGAAATTTGGAACTGAAAAACGGATCGAGCAAACTATGAAGGAGGCTGTTGACAAATCACAAGGACTAAACCCGTACCTAAAGAATTTAGATAATTCAGTTTCTGATGGAAATCTCAGAAGATATGCAATCTCTTTACGTATTCTAAATCCTTGCAGAAGAATTTTCTTCATCATCCTTTGATTTTAAATTTTTTTTTTAAATTCTAAGATATCATCGTATCTTTCATTATAAATATCCTCAATATTTCTGAAAAATACCTCCATAACTATTCTTGTCTGAAATTAATTATCTCTTTGCATTATCTGTATTACATCATAACGGAAACTGTTTTAGTTTCAAAATTTTTGTAACATTCGAATTTAAGTTCATTGATATTATAGAGTAGTGTTGGAATGAAAGCATGAGTTAGTGTAATATAATGACGCACAATCAACGTGATTATATTATAGTAAGTCATGCGGAAGTTCTAATGGCACATGATGAAGGTAGTACTTGATCAACATTACCCTCACCATGTACCATGTTACACGACTCTTTCATTTTACTTAACATATGAACATATCAAGAATGTATTTTCTTGATAGTTCTTTACTTTCCGTGATTTCAGTCGTTTGCTAATATAATCGTGCCATTACATTTTTCTTTCTGCTTATAACACTAGTTATGCTCATTTGAAATCCTATCTATCGTATTTCTGGAGAAATCTTTATCATTTCATTTGTATTTCTCAATAGTGAGAAATTTATTGAACTTGTGCTTATCATAAAACGGAACCCGACCCATTTAGGGTACTCGAAATACTCCATTCATCGATCTTATCATTTTCTTTGATAATGATTATACTAATAATCGAATTCATTTAAAGAATTCAAGTTATATCATATTTCGTGATACGAAAATATCTTCGTTTTCGTTTTCAACTTTCTTTAGCCAAATTTCGGGACGAAATTTCTTTTAACGGGTAGGTACTGTCATGACCCGAAAATTTCGGTCAAATTTAAACTATGATAATTCCGACAAGATAAGCAAATTGATGTGTTGCATTAAAATATTTTTTTAACCATTGGACTTTACCCTACGATTCACGAACAACCTATAATTTAAAACTCGAACCCGTCATGATTTATATATGAAATGATAAAAATTTACTATTAAACGATGCTATTTCAAATTAAAAATTTTAAGCATTAAGTCGTTTTATTTTTATGATATAATTTTTGTAATTTTTTTTAAGAAACGAAGTTAAATTAAAAATGTACAATTTGTAACACACAACGTACAACAACGTGTAGCTTAAATAGTTGAATCGAAATTAATTCATTTACTATTCATATGAATAGTAAATGAAATGAAATTAATTAATTTACTATTTACATGAAAGTGACATGATAGAAATTATTAATTATAAGTTACATAATATACCCCTGAAGTATTTAATAAATACGACTTTTTAAAAGTTTACGATTCAAATTTGATTCTAAATTTATTATTATATTATTATATTTTATTTTAATATTATTATATTATTATATTATTATATTGAAATTTATATTATATTATATATCTTTGTCCAGTCAAAAACTAGAAAACACATATTACACTTATAAACTTTATAAATGAATCTTTTTACAACTAATTTCATAAAGCTTAAGACCAAAACAGATATATATGTATTCAAATATAAAAAGTGGAATTTTTACTCATACTTTTACCCGTCAACTATTAGCAACAAGAGTACGAAATACCGGTCCGTGAAAACTGTCGGCAGATATTATTGAATTCTAATTCACACGTTTGATTCCTTTTATTATTATATTATTTTAATATTAGTATATTATTACTTTATTATAATATTATATTATTAAATTATTAAATTTTATTTCAATATTATTAAATTATTATATTTATACTATATATATGGAACGATTATGTTTCTGGTTCAATTCATTCACATAGATAGATATAGATATATTACTCTGTATTACTAAATTCTTATTATTATTTTTATTATTATTACTCTTAATATTAATATTAGTATTATTATTAAGTAGTATCATTAATATTAGTATTAGTAATATACATAAAATACTACGACGGGTTTATGCTCAAGTGATTTCAAAATAGATTTTTCAAATGGGTTAAAGCTAAGGAATTCATGGGTATTAAAAAAGGAGGTTATGGGTATTGATCGGGGGTATTGTTCGTGAATTAAAGGCCAACCTTGCATTTATCATTTCCGTTGCGTCTGTATACTTTTCCTACAATATTGAACCACAATATTGATACGTGAGTTTTCATAGCTCCCTTTTTATATATATTTTTGGGCTGAGAATACATGCGTATTTTATAACTGTTTTACGAAATGGACACAAGTACTAAAAACATATTCTACGTTGAGTTGTACCACTTTGCATATTTTTTCCTAATAGCTTGGTAACTAATATTTACATATTGTAAGAGCATGTAAGCGCGAATACTATTGATAGATCTATCGGGTTTGACAACCCTAACCGGGCTAGTCGCTCTAGTATCGTAAACGGTTGCATAGTACTTCATTTTTACTACACCTGGTACAGTGTAGGGAGATTTCATAATAAATGGAATATGCCACATTAATTGTTAAGTATGGTTACCGAAGCGCTCAACAACTTATAGAATACTTTTATACATTTGCGAGTGTACGGATATTTATGGAAACTGAAATCTTGTGGTCTATTACTGTTACGGAAATGATTGATTATGATAAACTATGAACTCACCAACCTTTTTGGTTGACACTTTTAAGCATGTTTATTCTCAGGTATTAAAGAAGCTTCCGCTGTTTAACTGCTATGTGCATGGAGTCTTAGATGGCATATTTTTCAAGGAAACTTGCATTCAAACATTAATATGTATTATATTTTGACTGTTTAATCAATCGATGTATTATTATGAACTATCATTTATTGGGATTGTCTATATATAGAAATCACCACAAGTCGAAAACATTTATGTACATGCTTTAAAAATGTATACAAATTTTAAAACTTTCTTATATAGAAAGCGCTTCTTTTGAAATGAATGCAATGTTTATAAAACGTATCATATAGAGGGAAAACCTCGCAATGGGACCGATGAATGATGTGCTGCGTCAATAGGGATTTTGGCGGGCCATCACAAGGTGTTCGATTACTTCAAAC
The DNA here is from genome assembly GCF_046630445.1 of Rutidosis leptorrhynchoides. NCBI lineage: Eukaryota > Viridiplantae > Streptophyta > Magnoliopsida > Asterales > Asteraceae > Rutidosis > Rutidosis leptorrhynchoides. Next base: position 61,958,930 of record NC_092340.1, on the reverse strand, counting down.
AGTTCCATGTCATGGTAGAACGTGAGACAAGAAAGAAGTTAAAGTGTCTTTGATCCGACAACGGCGGTGAATACTCTTCCAGGCAGTTCGATGCCTATTGCAGATCATATGGCATCCGACATGAGAAGACAGTTTCACGTACACCTCAACACAATGGTATAGCAGAAAGAATGAACCGAATAATCATGGAACGTGTTCAGAGCATGCTCAGTATGGCTAAGCTACCAAAGCCATTCTGGGGAGAAGCAGTCAGAGTCGCATGTTACTTGATCAACCGATCTCCATCAGTACCACTGAATTTTGAAGTTCCGGAGAAACTTTGGTCTGAAAAGGATCCATCATACTCTCACTTAAGTGTATTTGGATGTTTGGCGTACGCACATGTATCCAAAGAGCTCAGACATAAGCTGGATGCAAGGACCACTCCATGCATATTCATATGCTATGGAGATGAAGAATTTGGATACAGATTATGGGATCCAAAGGAGAAAAAGGTGATCAGAAGTAGGGACGTGGTGTTCCATGAAATCCAGACAATGGAAGATATTGAAAAGCCCACAATATCTCAGAAGACAAATGTTGCTGCTCAGGTGCCAGAGGCAACAACGGAATCATTCATGAGAAATGAATTTTCAGTGCAAGAAGAAATGCCAGAAGTAGAAGATAATGATGAAAATGACGGTGCTGAGCAGGGGGAGCCACAACCCTATTTGCCAGATGTTCCATCACCATCACAAGGTCAAGATGATGGTGGATCTCCTCAGAATGTTCCAGAAGTTCGTAGATTTGAACGAGGTCGAATTCCATCGAGTAGATATCCAGAATTCGAGTACCTTCTACTTACTGAAGATAGAGAACCAGAGAGTTTTCATGAAGCAGTAACTCATAAGGATAAAGAAAAATGGTTGCTCGCAATGCAGGATGAGATGGATTCTCTGCAGAAAAATCAAACTTATGAGATTGTAGAACTTCTACGCGGGAAGAAGGCACTGAAAAATAAATGGGTGTTCAAGCTGAAAAAGGATGGTAGTGGAAAAGTGGTGAAATACAAAGCACGGCTTGTAGTCAAAGGATTCCAACAGAAGAAAGGGATTGATTTTGACGAGATATTTTCACCAGTAGTCAAGATGACTTCAATTAGAGTCATACTTGGATTGGTCGCAAGTATGAACTTGGAGCTTGAACAGATGGATGTAAAGACAGCTTTTCTTCATGGAGATTTACAAGAAGAAATTTACATGGAGCATCCGGAAGGTTTTGAGGTTTCAGAAGATAACCTCGTATGCAAGCTGAAGAAAAGTTTATATGGTTTGAAGCAGACACCTAGGCAGTGGTACAAGAAGTTTGACTCGTGCATGGTAAGTCAAGGGTACAAGAAAACTGCAGCAGATGAGTGTGTCTACATTCAGAAGTTTTCTGAAGAAAATTTCGTTGCTCTTCTACTATATGTAGACGATATTTTGATCGTAGGGAAAGACACAACGAAGATCAACCAGCTGAAGAAGGAACTCTCGAAGTCTTTTGACATGAAAGACTTAGGACAGGCTCAACAGATTTTGGGAATGCAGATAACCCGAGACAGGAAGAATAAAAGGTTATGGCTATCTCAGGAGAAGTATATTGAACGAGTGCTTTCACGTTTCAATATGAACACTGCCAAACCTGTTAGCATTCCATTAGCCAACCATTTCAAGTTAAGCAAGAGTTCTTGTCCCTCATCCAAGGAAGAGATCGGGGAGATGTCTTCAGTACCATATTCTTTAGCAGTTGGAAGTTTGATGTATGCGATGGTGTGTACAAGGCCCGATATTGCTCATGCAGTGGGAACGGTGAGTCGTTTTCTCTCCAACCCTGGGAAAGAGCATTGGAATGCAGTAACATGGATTCTCATATATCTTAAAGGTACAACGAATCTATGTCTTTGTTACGGGGGAGCTGATCCAATCTTGAAAGGCTATACAGATGCGGATATGGCCGGAGATCCTGATAGTAGGAAATCTACTTCAGGATTCATTTACACTTTTGCAGGGGGAGCTGTTTCATGGCAGTCAAGACTACAGAAATGTGTTCATTATCCACAACTGAAGCAGAGTATATTGCTTCCGCAGAAGCTAGAAAAGAAATGTTGTGGTTAAAGCGTTATCTTCAAGAATTTGAAATCAAGCAAAAGGAGTACAAGGTATATTGTGACAGTCAGAGTGCTCTAGATTTGAGCAAGAACTCCATGTACCATTCCCGTACAAAACATATTGATATTCGCTATCATTGGATACGCGAGGTAATTGATCGACAACTGTTGAGACTAGTGAAGATCCATACAAAGGAGAATCCTGCGGATATGTTGGCAAAGGTGGTGACTCGAGAGAAATTGGAGTTATGCAGAGACATAACTGGAATGTTCGTGGATTCGGCTGGAGGGGGAGAATTGAAGGTTTTCAGCCTACAATCTAGAAGCCCACCTTCTAGATGTTCAAAGTAGCCTTCTTTGAACACCATGTGAAAGTAGCAAAGTTGAAAACGGTGACGGCCGCCAACCTTCCACGTTCACACGTCACCTTCCTCGTTCACACCTATCTACCACTATAAGATCTTAGCTATAAATAGAGGTGCAAACCTCAGTTGTAAATCATCCCAAATCACTCAGAGAAGTGTAATCACAACCTAGATAGTGTGTGTGAGTTTGAGAGTTTTTTTTATAGAGTTTTGTAAATACTCGTGTAATCTATTCTTGTGAGTAATAGAGTTATTTTCTCTCAAATTTGTATCTCCCAACGTCCAGGCGATCCTCTCTTCTCAACAACAACATTATATTTTGAAGTATATTACTTTTGTAATTTTTCAAAAAGACATAGAAAAATATTATTAGATTATAAGATCTTTAATAACAAGTTCACATTTATTTAAATAAGTTTTGGTCATAAGGTTAAATTAGTATTTTATCTTAATTCAGACTATACTTTCAGTACATAAAACAAGTAATAATTACTTCCATAACTTATTCAACAGACACATTAAATATCCAAACAGACAATATTCAGATTTGAAAAAAACAAACGGAGCTTAACCATCGAGTTGGTTCTTTTTTAGAAAAGATGTTATACAGTAACTTATTTAACCCTCTAAGTTTTAGTATATATATGCACATCTATATCCTGTGTTTTTAACTTGTAATAAAAAGAAATCGATTGATGATTCATTGATTGATTCGGGAGGTGGGCATATTCCGTAATAATCCGTAGCATTTGTGGGTGACCAAAAAAGCGCCAAATAAGTGGGGGATCCGATCCATATTCGTATCTCAAATAAGACGCCATCCTTCATCCAATTTTAATTCCCATTTCATTTCATCATCTTATTAACCCTAACCCCGCGTACGTAACTGGTGAGTAATCTCTTCTCCACTTTAATTTCTGCATATCTTTTGATTCATCCACTTATCTCACTCTCTGTTATGATTAATCAAATTATAATAAATCTGAACAAAATCTCGATTTTTCAAAAATTGTTTTGTAAGATCGAAGATCCCCTTTCATTTTTTTGGGGTTTCTTATATCGAATGGTTTTTACATTTTAAGCCCTCGCTCTTTTTTTCAATTTTTTGATTAAAGTGATCATATTAACGGTTTGGATCCATCTTTATTATTTTATTGTTACCTGCATATATGTATGTGTTGTTTGTTTACAGAATTACAGTACTGATACTGATCTTGTTTCAATTATAAACTAAATTTCAAAATTAACCACTTGCAAAACTTATTGATGCTGTTGTTTCAGTTATAACTTATTAACTAAATTAGACATTATTATCATTATCAGTGTTATAAAAGCAATTATTTTTGTGACTATCTGGTTTATAGGGTTAAGTAACAACACAAAAAATGGATCGACTCAAGAGTTCTGCACGTCTCATGATCGTCTCTGATCTCGACCATACTATGGTACGTGCTACTATCGTAAGCTTATTGTGATTGTATTAGTATGGCTTAAATTGCTATAAGTATAGATTTATTAAACGAAATGTGTCACAGGTTGATCATCATGATCCTGAGAACCGTTCGATACTAAGGTTTAATGCCTTATGGGAAGCTAAATACCGTCATGATTCATTGCTAGTTTTCTCAACCGGAAGATCGCCTACACTGTACAAACAGTTGAGGAAAGAAAAGCCGATGTTAACCCCTGATATCACCATCATGTCTGTGGGGACTGAGATTACGTACGGTAATGCAATGGTGCCAGATGAAGGTTGGGTCGACGTTTTGAATAATAAATGGGATAAAAAGATAGTTGCAGAAGAAGCAAGCAAATTTCCTGAACTTACTCTGCAGGTATGAGATTACACATAGTATCTGATATTAACTAATTTAGAGGAAGACTATGGTGATTGCGTTCGTAACAGATATATGATTCCCTTTAATTTGTTAGACATGATATGTTATAAAATGTTGGTTACTTTATGGAAACTGCAGTCTGAAACTGAGCAGCGCCCTCACAAAGCTAGTTTCTATGTTAAGAAAGAAAAGGCGCAAGAAGTAATGAAGAATCTTTCTGAAATTCTGATCAAACGAGGGGTGAGCTTGAGATTCTTTCTATAATATTTTTAGGTCACTCGATGACAAAATACTAAAGGATGTTCTTTTTTTCTCTTCTTATAAAGTCGATAATCTTTTGGTTGTCAGCTGGATGTGAAAATAATTTACAGTGGTGGGATGGATTTGGATATATTGCCGCAAGGGGCTGGAAAAGGTCAAGCTCTCGCTTATTTGCATAAAAGATTGACGGCAGAGGGCAAATTACCGCAAAATACTTTGGCATGTGGAGATTCGGGGAATGATGCTGAACTATTTACCATTCCAGACGTACATGGTGTCATGGTTGGTGACTCGTCTGTTTTCGCGCTTCCCCTTTGTATGAAAGTATAGGTGACAATATGGGCGGTTTGGTCAAAATGTGTTTGGTTGACTTAAAACACTTTTTGTCCAAAATTTCAGTTTTTTCTGTAATAACTTTGTGTCCAAACAAGATTCATATCTTTTATATTGCTAATCTAATTTTTCTGAATAAATGATTTAGCAGGCTTACTGCAATGAAAGTAAACTTTGGGCGACTATTGACCCATTTACATGCTTTCTTCTAAGCTCCTGAAACATAGTCTTATTGACCCATTTTAAGCCCATATATATATGGATGTATCTAAGTGAATGTATTTAGGTTATATCTACGAATGTATCTATACGTATATGTGTTTAGGTATGCGTATTTTATATGCTTATGTGTATGTATCTATGTGCATGTATCTAGGCGCGCGCGCGCGCGCGCGCGTGTGTGTGTGTGTGTGTGTGTGTGTGAGAGAGAGAGAGAGAGAGAGAGAGAGAGAGAGAGAGAGAGAGAGAGAGAGTACCTTTATGTATATTCGTTTATGTATTGGTATTTATACCTGCCTATGTGTGGGGGGGGGGGTATATATGTGTGTGTGTGTGTGGGTGGGTGGGAGGGTGGGTGGGTGTTTATTTTGCTTGTTTGTAGGCATACTTGAAATTACAGGGCTCTGCGCACTATATTATCCATGCTATTTGTCCTATTGTTATGCTTTACTTGCTATATGTGTCCTCTTTTTATGGCTACTTTGTTTGGTTGCATCTTCCTAGGCGCACTTAACTCTTACAGGTACATATCATTTGCCCTCACTTTTTTGTTTGTATGAGCATTTCTGGCCGGAGGTCCTTTAGGAAGCAATCTCTTTTGCTTCTAGAGTAGAGGGAGGGAAGACCTGATCTAGTCGCGGGTTCTATACCCGAGGGTGGAGTAGTGACTTCCTTCTAATCTAGGGTACGAGGAATGATTGTCTACACCCTATCTTCCCCATACCCTACTTCTGTGGGATTGGGTATTGTTGTTGTTGTTGTTGTTGTTTAAGCCCATATGTTAATTTTAGCCATTTGACCCGTAAGAACTGAAACATAGCTCATAATGAACCGTTTATATATAAATGGGTGGAATTTGCCACCTTGATTAACTAGTGTGCTGATGTTCACAAATTTTCTTTATGCAGGTCAAGAATGCACAGGAAGAACTGTTGCAATGGCATGCTGAAAATGCCAAAAATAACCCTAAGATTATTCATGCTGATGAAACATGTGCAGCTGGTATCATACAAGCAATTGGTTATTTTAAGCTCGGCCCAAATAAATCACCCAGAGATTTACCTGATTTTTTAGACTCTAAGTTGGACCATTTTGACCCTGCTTACGAAGTAGTGAAGTTTTATTTGTTTCTCGAGATGTGGCAACGTGCAGAAATTGAGAATTCGCAACATTTTATTGACAATCTGAAAGCAGTTAGTGTACGTTACTAATATTACAGTATTGTTAACTATATAATCATTGTGGTTAGTACCAAATTCTGCTTTTAACCACCTCTTTATGCAGTCCCCATCTGGTGTATTTATCAATCCGTTTGGTGTCGAGCAATCTCTTCATGATGTCATCGGTAAGCTAAAAGACTGCTATGGATCTAAAAAAGGAAAACAATATCAAGTTTGGGTTGATCAAGTCTTCCCTGCTCAAATTGATTCTGACACATGGCTCGTTAAATTCAAGAAGTTGGAGCAAATTGGTAAGTAAATGTTACAAACTTGTGTTTTGGTCAAACTCAAAATCAGTTTATAAATGTTGAAGCATCTAACGGTTGATAAATCAATATAGGTGAAGTACAGCAGGGTTGCTATACTACTGCTATACTGAGTTCAAAGGTAATGTGTTTAACAAAACTATTATATATGTGTGTGTGTGTGTGTGTGTGTGTGTGTGTGTGTGTGTGTGTGTGTGTGTGTGTGTGTGTGTGTGTGTGTGTGATCACTGTAATAATATTGTCTCTCGACATGTTTTTCTTGTTGTTGCGTATAGGATGTGAAACCGTCACAAGGGCTTACGTGGGTCCATGTGCACCAGACATGGATGGAAGGATCCACGGGCGGCAACAATTGGTATCTTTAAGATTGTAGGTTTCGCCCGGCTTTGAGGTATACATTATTTTGTATTTAAGATCAATGTAGTAAGCTGAATCCTTGTAACAGCTTTTTTGTATGTCATGTACTATTATGACAAATGCTGGTTTTTTATAATGAATTTCTTGTGCTTTTAATAATTATTTTTGTAGATCAGTCGGACCCTTGTGGTCCAGTGGTTCACCTCAATGCTTAGCTGTTGGGGGTTTCACCCTAAAAGTTGACAATTTATACCCCTAAAAGTTGAGCCCGCCCCTCGAGATGGTTTAAGGTTCGGATCCCTGTAATATGGTTCGGGTTTTCGCCCGAAAGCGCGTGTGTGCGTGGCAAATGAGAGTATTCGATGCCAACTATTGCCTTTAAAAAAAAAAAACTGAAATGTTGGTTTCCTTTCACATCACATGGTTTTTCCACTTATTTTGTAGAGTACAATTTTTTTTTTTACAATTTTTGTAATCTAGCATTACTTGAGAAATGATCATCGGAGAAGAGAACCCTAACACCGGGTTTTCATTATTGGAACTTTTGCCTTAAACTTTCTTTTTTATATGAATAAAGGGGTAAAATCAACACAAGACAAGTCTCCTACAGTTTTCCCTAATATACGATTCATACAATTTGTGTGTCTACATTTGAGAGTTTTACGAGTATTTACATGTTACAAGGAGGCTGTTGCGTGATTTTTTCATTCGTTGACGATCGACTTTTTATGACCATTAATCGGTTTTCTCATGATTCTAATTTTTCATATGGGTTCTCTTTAGTTCTTAAAAAATAAATAGGCCTTTGTATATAAAAGTTTATATATATATATATATATATATATATATATATATATATATATATATATATATATATATATATATATATATATAGAGGAGTAAATTAAGTAAATAATAAATCCGTCTCAATTTGCTAGTCCTGAGTTGATTTTTTTTCTTAATTTTGATTTTAAATAATTTTTTCCGTGCTATATAATATTTGATGAAATTAATATGATTAAATTAAGTTTTATATGTGTTTTCATTTGTTATAACTTTCATAAAGTATTATATAACATAAAAAAATTATTTAGACTCAAAGTAATTAAAAAAATCAACCTAAGACTATCAAATTGAGACAGAGTAAAAATTAGGTTAAGTACCAAAATCAGTTATATATTATTGAATTATAGACTCCTTTAGATTATGGACTCCGTGCAAGAGCACGTGTTTCTTTCAAGCCCTCAAATTAGCCTCTAGATTTTCTCATAACAGAGTTAGCCATGTTATCTGAAGACTAAACAACTCATCGCAACTTTAAAACCCATTTTTACATTCAAATTTTATTTGCTTATTATCACCCAAAAAGATCAATAAATGCGAGAAGTGACCACCAACACTCGATCGCAACTTGCAACTTTAATATACAGAAGTTGGCAAAACGTGAAAGTTAAGATTAGTAATATTATTATGAGTACATTTTTTATCTGTATAACTTTATACCTATCGTGAGAACGTGATGGATGCTGAGATCCGATACGCCCTCCACCTGCATGCCACGTGTGTGGTTAACCATAACCGACTCCATATATATATATATATATATATATATATATATATATATATATATATATATATATATATATATATATATATATGTATTTCACACACTCCCCCACTTTTTCAAAATTCAAACCAACTCAATCTACCTGTTAGCTGTCTCGATCCAGATTTGGAATGGCTCTCCGGCTGGTTTATGTTGTGGCATTCATCTCGGTATCATGTGCTTTCTTCATGCTTCTTCATCTCGCTCTTCAACCAGTCTTCTATTTTACAGATAACTAGCTAATTATACACTCTCTGTTTAACCTACTCTTCATGTATATTATTGATTACGTCATCAGCAACCGCCGCCGTACTTTTCTTCGCCGGCGGTAAATAGGATTTCTATTTTTTTAGCTTTGTAATTTATGATTATGATGTTCTGTTTTGATTTTTATATGATAGACTATGTCACGCCTTGAGTTATGCGGTATTTTATTTATTTATTTATTTTTCAAATTGTTTGAGATTGATTGTAGATCTGAATATTTTGGGGGATTTGAATCCATCAATGAATGAATGTTGCTTTGTGCTGTATATAGAATATAGATAGATGCAAATTCACTTGCATTTCTGGAATCGGATAATTTGGATTGGACTATTAAATTAATGGTGGGTGCGTTTGATACCGATTTAGCGCTGAATGGTTCAGAATCCGAATGATTCAAAATCTCTGAATAAAGTTTGTTTTGAATGAAAATAAGCTGTTTGATAATCATTTAAAATGAATGATATAAACTGAATAAAATTACCTTATCGAAGTGTAACATGAATAAAATATTCAATATACTTGTTAGTTAAGTGTTCATGATAAAATTTGAGAAGAAAATTACAGAAAATTTAGGCTCTTAATGGTTTAGAAAGTGTGTCATCTCTAAATGATTCAGCACTGAATTTTAAACCATTGAGCATCATATGCCATTCAGAGGTCAAAAACAAACGCACTGAATGCAATCAGCACTGAACCATTCCATTAAGAGGCAAATAAACGCATCCTAAATGTCCCTAAACATATATTCTTTATTTTTAATTTAAGATAATGGAATATAATATAGCATTATATGGATGCATCGGGGGGTATGGGCCGGGTTTAGGTAATTCCATCCTCGAACCCGATTAAAAACCCGCTTCCAAACTCGCTCCCAAACCCGGCGGGTTTCCATTAACTTATTAATCATCGGGTTAATGCAGTGGCGATTCCAGGATTGAAATTCAATGGGAACCCGAATTTTTTTTCCATTACGAATTATATTTAAATATTATGTTAGTGGTTGTTTAACTTAATAAAAACTACAAATTCGAAAAATATATGTGGTATGAGTAATTAAATTTAGTGATTGTCCTATACAAATTAAAGGAAAAACTATAAATTCGAAAAATATACGGGCGTCTGTAGTTAAATTTAGTGGTGTCATATACAATTTAAAAAGTATTTTCTACGTAAAAATTTTAAACTAGTGGTGTCCCGTGACCCTACGAGATATAACATAAACTTGCCTCGGGTTAACGGGTTTTCCCACGGATATCGGGGATCCCCGTTTATATTCAATCTCATTCACGTGTTTCTATTTCAATACTGTAATCAAAATCATTAACCCAAAAGTTACCAATTTTGAATATCGTACAATACCAATTTGATTTTCATGTTTGAATTCACAAAACAACAATCCAAAATAAATGGATGTTCATATGACAAAGATAAAATAAAAAACATAGAAACTGAAATAACATCATTGATTTTTTTACGTTGTGACACTGATATGCTGCTGCAACATTGAGACATGATCTTAGTCATGGAAATTGATCTGCCAAGATAATACTTGGAAATGGAATGAATAAACAAATAAAAAAGAAAAAAGGTAACAATTAAGACACTAAATAAACAAATAATGAATAAACCAATTATGATAAGGGAGGTGATCCGTCATCCTCACACATCACTTTTTTATCCATGTACACATAATTACCTATTTTACCCTTAAGTATACTTATAATAATAATTTAAGTTCAATTCCCTAGATTTATCTAGGGACATAACTGTTAGTTTATGAGACAAAGATGTACATGGATCAATAAGTGGTGTGTGAGGATGACCTCCCGATAAGGTAACAGTTGAATAAACAAATATATTTAAACAATAAAATTGAGCTAGCACCAACCTTGTCATGTAGATCAACTTATCATCCACCAGTAAGCATCTACAATCTTTATATGTGAATAAATAACTTCATATTAACCTTGTAGCTTTCTAAATAAATTTTGGGGATTTATAAATCAAAAGGTCTGTCATCATCTCCGACTTATGTAACTACATAAAATTGTGTTTTTTAATATGTAGTCAACGGAGGTCGAACCCCTAACCTCCCCTAAAGGAGGCAGACCACCAACCGCTGGACCACATCACAACTTAAATTTAACTAATATTCCTTCCATTTAGACACGTACGACACATCAATTGTCGTCATCTTCGATTTCTAAATCATGGATTTATAAGATTTTGTAATTGTACATACCTGAATAAGCAATCGAATTCCAACGGTTTGAGCGTATTTACGTTCGAGTTTAAGCGTATGTAATTTTCTCTCGCTCAATCGTGAGGACTATCACGTCAATTGTACAGTAAATCACAAGATTACCAGTTTGAGCGGGAGAATTACATACGCTTAAACTCGATCGTAAATACATATTTTATAAACTCAAACATTAATAACACAAATATAATAGCAAATGTCTTCCCGTGAATGTCTCCATGTTGAGTTAGAAAGACTAGGCTTTGCGACGGCTTCATGTTAGAGCTTAGAAAGACTCGGCTTTGCGACATCTCAACGTTCTTCTCTCTCTCTCTTTTTTTTTTCCCTCCGTATAACAGACTAATAAGCAAAAAAATAATAATAATGAGAGTTTTATTTTTTTAAAAGAATATTAGAATTAGGAGGAAGAATATAGAGGAGGAAACATGAAATAAATTAGGAAAGAGAAGTTAAATTGACCTCGAATTGTTTGAAAAAAAAAGTTTTCTTATTTTAAATTTGTGGTTGGAGAGCTGAGTTCTTTGCAAGAGATCTCATGTTCAAATTTCGTCAAGGACGATATTTAGTGATAAAACAGTTAAAAAGTAATATTGTTGGGCTGCATACACCAGAGTATGGAGTCAGATTAACCGCACTCTCGAATAATCCGAACAGCGAAAGGCATCCTACCTTTCCTTTGTTTTAAATTTGTGGTCATGTAGAGTTGTAGGTACGATAAACGAACCGTGCTAATGGGCCACTCATAAGTTTTAGGTTTCAAGCCCGTAATATTCATCCTAACTTGTTCTATCTATTCACTTGGTGCGGCCCAACTTATTCAACACATTATCAAAATTCCCAACTACTTGTATTTGTATATTCGAAGATTAATACGCTCCAAATTATATTCATTAAAAAGCCTAAAAAGGAAAGCAAAGAGAAAAAAACTACTTCGTGATAAGAGCTCAATAATACGAGTTTTTTTACGTTTGTATTGTGGTATTACTTTCTTATATTCATTAAACAGCTAAAAAAGAAAAGCATAGAGAAAAAAAACTGTTAAGAACTTGGATTGTAAGTAATCTTCGTGCCTGAAACGGAACCGACTCCGGATTGATCTTTGAATCGTGTGTACACTTTCCTAATCGAATATTTCGACCCAATTAGCCACGGGTTACACGAAGTTTCGATTGGAATAAGACAAAGACTAGATTGTTGTCTTGGCTAAAAGAAAACAATCAAAATTATTGCAGAGATTATCCTCTAATTGTATGAAATGAAAGTGTGTGTAAAAAGGTTGAAATCTGGAACCTTTTTCAAATACACCAAATGTGTTATTATAATGGGTCAAAAGGTTTGATGAAGAATCACAACCTTTGATTCATACCCACTAGTTGCTTGGAAGTTCTCATTCATGTATTTAGACTTAAAATGGTCCAAAAACATGAAAAAACGGAGTTAAAATGCCCTGGAACAACCCCAAAACGTTTGGGGTTCGAAATGTGCCTTTTGGGTGAAAAAGACACCTTTTCAGCGTCCCCTGTATTAAGCCGCGCCGCGGGCCCTTGAGCCGCGCCGCGGTCTAACAAAGGAAAAACACTTGAAAATGCCAAAAGTCTCGACATAGATTTTGTGCCTTAGGCCGCGCCGCGGGTGGCTGAGCCGCGCCGCGGGCTAAGCCTGGCCAGCACTCCATTTTTCCAAACTCAAGGTTTTCACTCGTATGGCCTTTTCAAGTCTTGCTTCGCATTTCTTATGTTCCAAATAACATTTCCAAGTCTAAAGGAAACCTCAAACCACCTCACGTTTTACGAACGTGCACTCCACACTTCTCCGAATTCGTGTAACGTATCAATGGTTCGAAAGACACTTTCAAGTTAGTAATCCAATCCCTAAAATGTATGTTGGATCATGCTAAAATCATCAACAAATCCCCCCCATTTTAGTATGATCCTTGATTACTAAAATACCAACAATTAGAAACTAATGCATAAATGTAAATGTCACATGGATTGAATTTACACATAGTATATTACACGTGCAAGAATTCGAAAATCAGGGTGCTCTAATAGTTTGAACCCATCAATTCATTTGAAAACCTGTCGATAATATACACACTAGTTCCATAATCTCTAACAATACAAACTTGACACTATTAGGAGCCATGTGTCCCAATCCAATCATGAACATATAGAAAACTAAATCCAAAGCTTTCTTGAAGCGGCTCAACTTCATGTCCACTTAGGTAGCTCTCTTCAGTCTTGCTCCTACAATGCAATTTATCAAGAGAACTATTAAGAAGTTATAAACTTCAATCTTACTTTATCTTGTAGGTCCGAACACATACCTTTGGGATTATATGATAAACATGTGTTCCAATCTTCTCAAAATAGGCTTTCCTCATTGAATTCAAGCTTCTAGCGTTGTACTATAAGGGAATTGGGTATCCCACTTTGAAAGATTTAGATGGACTTCAATCCCACACCAATAGCCGACTTGTGCACCGAGTCTCTGGCTAGTCCCTTGGTCAAGTGATCCGCTAGATTTTGTTCTGATCTCACAAAATCAATGGAGATCACTCCATTTGTGATTAATTCACGTACCATGGAATGTCTAACACCCAAGTGTCTAGACTTACCATTATACATGTGACTATAAGCCTTAGCCACCGTTGAAGCACTATCGCTATGTATACCAATAGTAGGAATGGGCTTTGGCCATAAAGGAATCTCATAAACCAAATTCCTTAACCACTCGGCTTCATTACCCGCCGCAGCCAATGCAACAAATTCCGACTCCATTGTTGAATTTGTGATACATGTTTGCTTCTTGGAAGCCCATGACTCCACCAAGTAGGAATATCCAACCAGTATTAGAAGAATGATCTTCCATATTGGTTATCCAACTTGCATCCGAATAACCTTCTAAGATAGAAGGGAAGCCGGTATACGTGATACCAAAGTCCTTGGTTCGCTTCAAATACTTAAATACTCTATTCACAGCTTGCCAATGGTGAGAACCCGGGTTACTAGTAAATCTACTCAATTTACCCACCGCATAGGCAATGTCCGGTCTAGTGCAAGTCATTGCATACATTAGACACCCTATAGCACTCGCGTATTTAAGTTGATACACCGCCGAACCCGTATTGGGTAAGAGCTTAAGAGTAGGATCAATGGGAGTACTTACCGGGGAGGTATCCTCAAGATTGAACTTCTTGAGGATCTTCTCAATATAATGAGATTGAGTTATTGTGATGCCATTATCACCACGGATGATCCTTATCCCAAGAATCACATCCACAACCCCCATATCCTTCATCGAAAACTTAGATGACAAAAATTCTTTGGTCTTATCAACTTGATCTTGGCTAGTACCAAATATCAACATGTCATCCACATACAAGCAAATAATCACACCATTCCCTTTGTGGTCAAATTTGCTATACACACACTTATCCGATTGGTTGATCATAAAGCCATGAGACAAAATGACATCATCAAACTTTTGATGCCATTGCTTTGGTGCTTGTTTAAGTCCATACAAAGACTTAATCAACTTGCACACCTTTGTCTCTTGTCCCGGCATGACAAAACCTTCCGGTTGTTTCATGTACACCTCCTCCTCCAAATCACCGTTAAGAAAAGCGGTTTTTACATCCATTTGGTGAATAACAAGATTGTGAATTGACGCAAGCGAAATCAACAATCTAATGGTGGTGATACGCGCAACCGGAGCATAAGTATCAAAGTAATCAATACCCTCCTTTTGCCTAAAGCCTTGTATGACCAAACGTGCTTTAAACTTGTCAACCGATCCATCAACTTTCATCTTTCTTTTGAAGATCCACTTGTTGCCCAAAAGTTTACAGCCGGGAGGCAAATCAACTAGAACCCATGTATTATTTTCCATGATAGAGTCTATCTCGTCACGAATTGCCTCTTTCCAAAAGGCAACGTCACGAGACCTCATAGCCTCATCATATGTCCTCGGATCCTCTTCAATATTGTAACAATAATGAAGTTGAGATATGACATTATCTCTAGTTCCTTCAACTAAGAATAGTTGAAAATCCTCACCATATGATTTAGGAGTCCTTTTCCTACTCCCTCTACGTGGCTCATGAGTCTCATTTGGAATTTCTTCCAATTGAGCACCTTGGGAGGTACTTTCAATAGGTACCACATCCTTTGGTTTAGGTATTGATGTAAATCTAGATTCATCAAATATTGCATCTCTAGATTCAATCACGGTATTAACCGAAATGGCGTCATTCGGCTCAATGACAAAGAATCTATACGCCTTGGAATGCTCGGCATATCCAATAAAGATGCAATCAATACCCTTTTCACCCAATGTTTTCCTTTTGGGTTTCGTAAGTCTCACGACCGCCCTACATCCTCAAACTCACAAGTAATGCAAGTTAGGACGTTTGTTAAACCAAAGTTCATATGGAGTCTTCTTCCCATTCTTATTGGGAACCCTATTCAAGATGTAACAAGCCGTTAGCATGGCTTCCCCCCAAAATCCCTCACTCAAACGAATAAGACAACATGGAATTAACCATCTCTTTAAGTGTCCTATTCTTCCTTTCGGCTATACCATTTTGTTGTGGCGTATAAGGAGCCGTGGTTTGGTAAATAACTCCTATCGATTGAAAATATTCCGGGTCATAGTACTCGCCACCTCGATCGGTACGCAACGTTTTAATTGAACAATCAAGTTGCAATTCTACTTCAGTTTTATAGATTTTAAATTTGTCTAAAGCTTCATCTTTAGAATGCAAAAGATACACATAGCAATACCTAGACGAATCATCTATAAAAGTAATCATGTACTTCTTGTTACCCATTGAAGGAGTAGCATGAAGATCACATAAATCACTATGAATTAGTTCCAATAAAGATGATTTCCGGTTTATTTCTCTAAAAGGTTGTCTAGTGATCTTTGTTAGCATACAAGTTTTACATTTATCTAAATGTTTATCAAAACTTGGTATTAAGTTATCCTTAGACATTTCATACATTCGTTTGTAATGTACATGACCTAAACGAGCATGCCATAAACCGGAATCACAAATACTAGAACTAATCATGCAAGTAGAATTAATGGCCCTAGGAACATTTTTGAGATTAAGCATGAACATTCCATTATTATAGTACCCAAAACCAACAAACACACCACACTTAGACAATATATATTTGTCACTTTCAAACACTTGTTTATACCCACATTTATTCAACATGAGACTAGATACAAGATTCTTACGTAAGTTAGGTACATACAATACATTATAGAGAGTAATAGATTTTCCGGAGCTAAACTCCAATACAACATTTCCATAACCAACAACACTAGCACTAGATTCGTTGCCCATGTGCAAAACATCCTTATCCGGTACAAAATTTTTGAACCATTCACGACCCTTGCAAGCATGGCAAGTTGCACCCGAATCTACCCACCATCCAATTGTATCATCCTGTACATAGAATGCATCAGAAATATGCGAAACATAATTCTTAATTGGAATAGTCACAAAGTCAGAATTTTGACCTTGATTAGGAGTAGGATCCTTTGATCCTTGGCCCGCACCCGATGTGCTTGCTCCTTCTACCATCTTGACTTTGCAATCCCGCTTAAAGTGACCGGGTTTTCCACATCTCCAACAAGACTTCTTGTCCTTCTTATTGGACGCATTCTTGTTGTTTTCAGACTTTCGCTTCTTGTTGTTAGATTTCTTGTTGTATTTATTTCCATGAGATTTATCTTCAATCATGTTGATTGAAGAAGATCCCACTTCTTTACCCTTTCCCTTGCCACTATCTAGTGCCCGAATTGATTCCTCAATTCTCAAGTGACTTCCCAACTCATTCAAATTCATCTCTTCCTTATTGTGTTTGAGTGTGTGTTTGAAATCTTGCCATGAAGGTGGCAATTTGTCAATGATGGATGAAACGATAAAAGTTTCATCCACACTTATTTTGTGTTGGGTAAATTGCCCCAAGATCCTAAGGATCTCATGGAATTGTTCCATGATGGGCCTAGTATCAACAATCTTGTAATTGTTGAAATTACTAACAAGGAATTTCTTGCCAGATGCATCCTCGGCCATATACTTGGCCTCCAATTTATCCAAAAGTTCCTTGGCCGATTCAACCGAATTGTAAACATCAAATAAAACATCGGACATACCATTTAGAATGTGGCCACGACACAGCAAGTCATCATTGTCCCATTTGCTCCTTAACCGGGCATTTTCCATGGTCTCTTCATCCGATTCAACGGGCCTTGGAGTGGACAAAACATACACCAACTTCAATGAAGTCAAAAGAAACTTCATCTTCTTTTGCCATCTCCTGAAATCTGCCCCTTCAAACCTTTCCAATTTTGCAAACCTTGAAGTCATTTCCTTTACCGTTTCACTGGACATGGTGATAAATATTCGATTAGAATGTTAAGAACTTGGATTGTAAGTAATCTTCGTGCCTGAAACGGAACCGACTCCGGATTGATCTTTGAATCGTGTGTACACTTTCCTAATCGAATATTTCGAACCAATTAGCCACGGGTTACACGAAGTTTCGATTGAGATAAGACAAAGACTAGATAGTTGTCTTGGCTAAAAGAAAACAATCAAAATTATTGCAGAGATTATCCTCTAATTGTATGAAATGAAAGTGTGTGTAAAAAGGTTGAAATCTGGAACCTTTTTCAAATACACCAAATGTGTATTTATAATGGGTCAAAAGGTTTGATGAAGAATCACAACCCTTGATTCATACCCACTAGTTGCTTGGAAGTTCTCATTCATGTATTTAGACTTAAAATGGTCCAAAAACATGAAAAAACGGAGTTAAAATGCCCTGGAACAACCCCAAAACGTTTGGGGTTCGAAATGTGCCTTTTGGGTGAAAAAGACACCTTTTCAGCGTCCCCTGTATTAAGCCGCGCCGCGGTCTAACAAAGGAAAATCACTTGAAAATGCCAAAAGTCTCGACATGGATTTTGTGCCTTAGGCCGCGCCGCGGGTGGCTGAGCCGCGCCGCGGGCTAAGCCTGGCCAGCACTCCATTTTTCCAAACTCAAGGTTTTCACTCGTATGGCCTTTTCAAGTCTTGTTTCGCATTTCTTATGTTCCAAATAACATTTCCAAATCTAAAGGAAACCTCAAACCACCTCACGTTTTACGAACGTGCATGATGTCGTAGGGGGTGTATACAAAATAGTATTATTTTTAGTGCGAAATACTATTAAATATGCTACAATTTTACACAAGTTATTTATTTATTTATCGAGTGGATATACTTAAACCTTGCTACAACACTTATAGGCAGTGTACCTAATCGTATTATAGTATAGTTTTTAGTAAGTCCGGTTCGTTCCACAGGGAGCTCGTGAAGTATAACACTATATTTTTTTTACACACAATAATTGTAAAAATACAAATATATATATATATAAGTAATATTATTATTATAAAGGGGGGTTTTTACCGTTTAATGACCGGTTTGTCGATTTTAAAACTTTAGTCGCAGGTAAAACCAAATGTAAAATATTAAAAATAAATACAAGACTTAAATTAAAGCATAAAGTAAATAACGATAATGAGATTGCGAATAATAAAAGTGCGATAAAATAAACTTGCGATAATTAAAAAGTACGATAATTAAAAGTGCAATACAATAACAATAAAAATGCGATAATTAGAAGTGCAATTAAATATAAAATAAAGGAAATTAAATATGAAATAAAAGAATTATGCTTATTTAAACTTCCGTAATCATGATGTTCGACGTGTTGATTTTAGTTTTATGCCCGTGGGTTAATTGTCCTTTGTCCTGGATTATTTAATATGTCCGTCTGGTTTTTGTCCATAACAGTCCATCAGTCATAAATATAAAGTGCGAGTGTCCTCGTCAAATTATCCTTATACCCGAAGTTAAATATTCCAACTAATTGGGGATTTAAACTGTAACAAGATTTTAATACTTTGTTTAATAATTACACCAGGTTGTCGACTGAGTGTAACCCAAGGTTTTAATATTTTGTTATCAATTATACCAAGTGTCCTTGTACATAATTTCACCCCTGTTTTAATTATTCTAGTGGCTATTAATCCATTCCCGTGTCCGGTTAAATGAACGATTATTCGTACATATAAATACCCCGCCCATCGTGTCCGATTGAGTGTATATGGTAATTTATAGGGACGCCCAATTGTAAATCTTTATATTAACATTAACAAACTATCATTTAGTTAAACAAATATAAAGCCCATTAATAGCCCATAGTCTAATTTCCACAAGTGTCGTTCTTTTGTCCAAACCCCAATTATGGTACAAAGCCCAATTACCCAATTTTAGTAATTAGCCCAACATCACGATTACTTCGTTTTAAATAAGCATAATAATAACTTAGCTACGAGACATTAATGTAAAAAGGTTGAACATAACTTACAATGATTAAAAATAGCGTAGCGTTACACGGACAGAATTTCGACTTACACACTCAAATGATCTCTATCATAAATCTTATTATTATCATAATTTAAACTTAAAATTAAGATTATTGTTATATCTTATTACATTAACATTATGATAGAGATATAGAATATAGATATTGATAATTGATATTGATAATAGATAGATGGATCGAAAAAAGGATAGAAAAAATGATCGAAACAGGTATATTCAATTGATCGTATTACATAGCTTTTATAGGCAAAATTAGAATTGAAATTTTCATTTACGACCCCTGAACTATGCTCAATTAACAACTTTTTATTATTTAATATTATTCTTATTATGAATTATTTAAATATTATATTTTATTCTTGTGCATAGTTGACTCGTAATTTTTACACCGTTGCGTCGAGCGCTGAAAGTTGGTTCATGCCTCGGTTCCGGATTTTCGAACGTCCTTTCGTACAATTTTATATCGTGTACTTTGCGTTTTGTAACTTGTACTTTTGTCATTTTTAGACGTTCCTCATCAATAATTTGAACCTTTTTAATTGTATCTTGTACATTTGAGCATTTTGGACCTTTTTGTCTTCAAATCTTCGTTTTCGCCTTTTGTCTTCGCACTTATTAAATATAAACGAATATTACTTGAAAATGGAACAATTGCAACTAGAATCTTATCTTTCTTGGGGGATTTTGCTATGAAATATATGTTCCTTTTTAGCCTTATCAATATCCCCACACTTGAGCGTTGCTTGTCCTCAAGCAATACAGTCTTGAAATAATATAATACATCACACGAATCACTTCTTTATTCTTCACACTTTGTACATCAGTGATTTTGATATAGCGGTATAAACAATGATAGTAACGATATGGTTAAAGGTGGGTGTGTCATCCACAGTTGCCTTGGGTTTAGGACAACGACACTTGCAATCAAATAGCCGATTTACTTTCGGTTTCCAAAGCAAAGTGCACATTTGAAAGGCGGTTTACAGTCCCACATGACTATGAAAATGTAGATCCTTAAGGAAATTGGATCTTTATGAAAACATTTGATCTTTTGAAAATTCAAGCTAGATTTTACTCTAGACAAGTTTTCTAATTTGATCCATCATCGGTGTTGCAAAATATATTTGTGGATCAATATTTTGGCTAAAAACTTTTAGGTTCGTGTAATCCACTGCTATCCCGGTATCGGAAAGCACACATCCAGTTTACTTGTTCCGTATATTACCTTTCGGTAAACTACCGTCCGGTTGTAAAGGAAAGCGATGAACAAGAAACTGTTATGGCAATGTCCTGTGACATGCAAATGATTATGGTCTTATTAACGTGTCGGATGCTAGAACTATCCTTGGTAGGAGCGATAGTAAAGATCATCCTATGATTTTTCGGTCTGGCACAAGGTCCTGTCTCCGACCATGCTATGCAACCACCGTTCTTACGGTTGACACCCGATTTGGTTCAGGTGACCTAATGAATTCCAGGTGAATTTCTTAGGATTTTACGTTCAATGGTAATGAACGCATTGAAAATGGTTTTTCAGAAAACAAATCGGTTTGTATTTTTGATCAAAATATTTTCTCGTTCATGCTCGAGTTTAGATATCATCGAATTCCATGAGTTTGAATTCTCAATCTTTAAGGTCAATCTCTAGGATTGAGTATTATCAGTCTTAAAAGCTGATTTTTAATCTTTAAGGAGATTATCCTTTTCTGGGGATCTGATTCATTAGTCTTATCAAGCTAATTTGCACGGTGCCTCCCCATTGTACGAGATAAATCCTTCTCATGGTTAGGATAAATCTGACCACTTGGCGACCCTGTTTGATGCTGAGGTCCGTGGATTTCCTGCTGATTTTAGTGATGACTTTTCTAGATTTTTCGTCAACCTACAGCTGGTCTGGACGACAACTTCATGACCTAAATCAAGAAGCGCGTCTCTTTTTCGGAAGACTTTACTTCCTTTTAATGATGGAATTGATTCATCGTGTAGATCCATCTTTCTTTCAAATGTATTACAGTAAACCGGGTAAAACTGATTAGTATCGTCCAAAGCAAAAGTACCTGCAATAATCTTGTACAAAAATATGTGATATATGTTTTAAATTGAATAACTTGGTACATTCTTCCCACACTTAGTTTCTTTCTTTGCCTTTTTATTTTCTTCTATTTCATTTTAAATGAATTCAAGCGTTTTAGGGTGTTTCTCAATTTATGTCCTTTTCGAGGTAACGATAATTTCGGCATTATCACCTAGTTTTCATCGTTCATAAATATGTATAAACATGATTTTGAGTTCATTTAATTAAAATTTTTTCAAATTTTCACAAAATTTGGCAAATAAACTAAGTGTAAACCCGAGAGAATTTATAACCCTTCCCCACACTTAAGATCATGCAATGCCCTCATTTGCATGAAATCAGACTATAATTTAAATTCAAGAGGGTGATTAGCGTAGAAAAGTGATTAAAAATACCGAGTTTGCAAACATATTGTTATTTCACATTTGATTTTTTGCGTCTTGTCAAAATCAGTAGCTTTTGCTGAACTTCATGACAGTCTTTGAAAGTGCGCTGTTTTACCCTGTTGTGTACATAACATAAAATACAAATATATATATACATATTTTTGAAGTTTGGTACATAACCCCACGTTCAAAAATTTATAATATATAATATTTTTGGCATCCTTTAGATCAATAAAATTAAAAATAATGATAACAAAATTTGTCGCCCCGCCCTCGGGTAAAGCAATTTCGGTTCAATGACCTAGTGTTCAACTTACGACGAATTTTAAAAATCATATTTTTAACTTAAAGAAATAAAGTAAATTTTATTTTTTTTAAAATCACAATAAAACATAAATTAAAATGCATATTAATTTCAAATAAAACCTAAAAAAAAATAAAAATTCAGAATGGAGGGAGAAAACTAGTTCTTTAGTGTCTGCTAGCGGAAAAGACCAATCGGATTCCATTCTCGGAACTACACGAGAACAGAACAAATAACTTTAGACAGCATTATCTTTTTAGAACATTCGAATCTCCCCACACTTAGGTAGCTGTGGTGTTGAAATTGTGATTAACTTCATTGTCAATTTCTCTTGGTCCATAATCAACTTGCCTATCTGTGACTTTTTCTTTAAGCCAGTGCCCGGCTTCTTCCGTAATATCCCATAATTCAACTAGCTTCGCCTTTTCTTTAGGCAACAGATTGGATACTAACCGGTTACATAACTTAAAGTTCCCCTTACTTCTAGCATCAATAGCCCGTTTAAAAAGTTTCTTCATTGAACTGTTAATAACGGGGTCATCTAATTTCGTATCAACAACGGGGTCCTTTGTTATTGGGTTATCATTAGGTGTTACTTCATTTTTCCCACACTTAGGCGTTTCATTATTGCTAAGCACTGCCGTTGGAGTTGGTAAAACAACATGGTTATTACCAATCGTTTTTATTGGTTCAACGGTTTTGGTTGGTGGAGGTTTAGATTTTCGAATCATAAAGGTGATCGATTTGTCACCACTTTTAAGTGTCATTCTTCCATTTCCTACATCAAATAACGGCCCGGTGGACGCAAAGAATGGTCGACCTAAAATTAGAGGAATGTTTGGGTCCTCTTCTATGTCAATGACAATGAATTCGACTAGAAAGGTTAAATTACCTACTTGAATGGGTAGGTTGTCAGCAATTCCAACTGGGTGCTTAATGGTTTGATCAAAGAGTCGAACACTCATATCCGTTGGAGTTAACTTACCTACACCTAATCTCTTATATAATGAAAGAGGCATAACACTCACACTTGCACCTAAATTTGCTAGTGCATCATACATGACACAATCGCTAAGTAGACAAGGAACAATAAATTCACCCGGATCACCTACCCTAGGTGGAGGTTTTGGTGAAACTGTATTCACCGGGTTTACTTCTACTGTTTTTGTTTCTTGCACTTTCTTATTCTTTTTCTTCTTCTTCTTTCCAATGGTATCACCAACTTTATTACATATCACTTGCTCATACTCAACTCCTTTTCTTGGAAACGGGATGGGTGGTCTGTATGGTGCCACCACTGGCTTTACATACTCGGGTGGTGGTGGTGGTGGTGTAACTTCTTCATTGTTACTCACATCTAAAACCTTCCCAATTTCTGGAGCTGATTTTTCAGAATTTGTTGACACCATATTAACATTCTCGTTCCGAGGATTTACTTCAGTATTACTCGGTAGCTTTCCTTGTTTCCTCTCACTCATAATGCTAGCAAGAGTACCTACATGTTTTTCTAGATTCAAAATGGAAGCTTGTTGAGTTCTTAATGACTGATCAAACCTCTCATTCGTTTGGGTTTGAGATGTAATAAATTGTGTTTGAGATTCAACTAGCTTTGCCATCATTTCTTCTAGATTTGGCTTTTTCTCTTCGGGTTGTTGTGGTGGTTTATATAAGCTAGGTCTTTGTTGATTGAAAGTGTTGTTTTGAGTCGGTTGGTTATTCGGACCTTGTTGGTTGTACCAGTTATTTTCGGGTCCTTTTGGATTGTAAAGAATGTTTTGATTTCGATTGAAGTTTAGCCTTGGCGGTTGATAATTATTTTGATAATTATTTCCCGGCCTTTGGTTCATATAGGAAACATTCTCTCGTTGTTCCATCGTTAGTTCAATGTGACAATCTTTCAATAAGTGTGGTCCACCGCATTGCTCACAAATGATTCGTATTGCGTGAACATCTTTATTCATCTTTTCCATTTGTCTTTCGAAAGCATTTTTTTTGCAGAAACGGAATCAAAGTCATAGCTAGAATCGGCTCTAGCCACTTTAGATGAACGATAAATATCTTTTTCTTGGTGCCACTCATGTGAGTGGGATGCTGTGTTATCAATAATTTTGTAAGCTTCAGTTGTGGTTTTCTTCATAATGGAACCACCAGCTGTTATGTCGATGTCTTTTCGTGTAGCAACGTTGACACCTTGGTAGAATATTTGTACTATTTGGTAAGTGTCTAAACCGTGTTGAGGACATCCTCTCAACATCCTTCCGAATCTTGTCCACGCCTCATATAATGTTTCATTTGGCTTTTGCGCGAACGTAACAATTTCTCCTTGAAGTCTCACGGCTTTGGATGCCGGAAAGAATCGTTTAAGAAAATTTTCAACTAAAACATCCCATGTGTCAATCGCCCCTTCAGGTAACGATTCTAACCAATCTTTGGCTTCTCCCTTTAAAGTCCAGGGAAACAACATGAGATAGATCTGTTCATCCTCCACTTCTCGGATTTTGAATAGTGTACAGATCCTATTAAAGGTACGAAGATGTTCGTTTGGATCTTCATTCGGCGCACCACTGAATTGGCATTGGTTAGTCACCATATGTAGAATTTGTCCTTTGATTTCATAATCTGGTGCATTAACGTTTGGTTGAGTAATTGCATGACCTTGGCCGGTGCGTTTGGCTCTCATTCGGTCTTCCATACTTAGAGGTTCTAGATTTTCCATGATTGGAAGTGTTGTTTCCGAATCACTAGAGGTTTCTGATTTAATGGTTTCTTCCTCAGCAATCTCTGTTTGAATGATTGGTGGTTCCGGAGGAATAATTAGTGGATCAGGGTCTCGGAATTGTCCCTGAGTATTCTCCGGATTCTCAATTGTGAGGTTGGTTTCAAAAACTGGATTATCGGAAATTTGAGTATTTGGAGTACTTGGTCGACTTGATGACGATTCTAATGAAAAATCAACGGCGATAATATTGGCTAGATGTCTTGATCGAGTTATAGGTGGTGAACGTATGAAAGGTGGTGAACGTTTTGCTCGGTGCATTCACAGAATATCCTATTAGTTATAAAAATAAGAAAAACTTATATAAGTTGTCCAATTAATAGACTTTTCTGATTTTGCCCACGTTTTGAATAGCCAAAAGATGCAGCAGGTAGCCAGGACCCTTTAAATCGGAAGCCCACAACTAGCCACTAACAAATCCAACTATTACTACGAACCAGAAAAATGTCAACGTCTATTAACTTAACCGCTTAAATAATTTCTCTTTCCGTTTGGAGAATTAGATAAGAAGTAGAGAAAATTCTAAGTCCTAAAAACTAGAGCGTCGAGAAATAAGAAAGAAATAGATTGCGCGTCGAAAAATGTCGAAAAATAAAAGGTCAAAAAATAGGCGTCGAAAAATAAAAATAAGAAAGTAGCGCGAAAAACGGCGTCGCAAAATTCTAAAGCACCTAAATCTTAGTCTAAGGAATAAGCACTTAAGGGATTTTACGGCAAAGCCTAAAAATTCTAGAAGTAAAAATAACTATGGCAAAACTAAACTTAATACTAAAAGTTGCGATTATAGTCTAAAAATCTAAAGGTAATAAAACTTAAATTTTTTTTTTTTTTTTACATCGAGATAATATTATTTTATTATTAATTTTTTTTTAATTTTTATTTTATTTTATTTTACACAAAGTCGGTTTTGCAGCCGAGCTGGGACCAACCTTTTGAGGGGTTAGGTCGACGAACAGAAGAAAGGATAAGAAACAAAGTGGTGTTCAAATCTAAAGGTAATAAGTTTGATGCAGGGGAGTTTTTCACCTATTTTTATACACGTGATTGTATAAAAATTAATGATAGTAGTAGTATTAGTCACTTAATAAAAATGGTTTTCGTATTATTGATAAGGTTCAAATCCTTATCATTAATTAAAATGGTTTTTTTTTACACATGATTGTTCCCAAATAGTAGTATTAGTCACTTAATAAAAATGTTGTAATCAACTTAAAGATAAATAATAAAATAAATATTAAAAAAAAAAAAATCATAACCATTACTACGTATCTCATTAATACTAAAAATATTTATTGATTAAGTAAAATAATAATTATAAAATAAAATAATCTCAATAGTAGTGGTAATAATTAATAATAATGTAATGATTATAATCTCAAGTAGAAAAGTCGAAACTCTGCAAAACTTTTTCACTTACAAGTTTCAAGTTTCAACTTTTTCACTTTAGACTTATGCAAAACTACAGTGATGTGATTGATGATAGGTACTAATCCACTTATTTTTTTTTTTTTTTCGTTAATGGGAGGATACAGTTGGATAGGGTCAGTACAAGAACACAAACTTTTGGTGGAAAAATTAGTATATCGAGCTGTACATGAATATTATAGGGCCACTATTATTTTTCCCCGGCAGCGGCGCCAAAAATACTTGATGTCGTAGGGGGTGTATACAAAATAGTATTATTTTTAGTGCGAAATACTATTAAATATGCTACAATTTTACACAAGTTATTTATTTATTTATCGAGTGGATATACTTAAACCTTGCTACAACACTTATAGGCAGTGTACCTAATCGTATTATAGTATAGTTTTTAGTAAGTCCGGTTCGTTCCACAGGGAGCTCGTGAAGTATAACACTATATTTTTTTTACACACAATAATTGTAAAAATACATATATATATATATATATATATATATATATATATATATATATATATATATATATATATATATATATATATATATATATATAAGTAATATTATTATTATAAAGGGGGGTTTTTACCGTTTAATGACCGGTTTGTCGATTTTAAAACTTTAGTCGCAGGTAAAACCAAATGTAAAATATTAAAAATAAATACAAGACTTAAATTAAAGCATAAAGTAAATAACGATAATGAGATTGCGAATAATAAAAGTGCGATAAAATAAACTTGCGATAATTAAAAAGTACGATAATTAAAAGTGCAATACAATAACAATAAAAATGCGATAATTAGAAGTGCAATTAAATATAAAATAAAGGAAATTAAATATGAAATAAAAGAATTATGCTTATTTAAACTTCCGTAATCATGATGTTCGACGTGTTGATTTTAGTTTTATGCCCGTGGGTTAATTGTCCTTTGTCCTGGATTATATAATATGTCCGTCTGGTTTTTGTCCATAACAGTCCATCAGTCATAAATATAAAGTGCGAGTGTCCTCGTCAAATTATCCTTATACCCGAAGTTAAATATTCCAACTAATTGGGGATTTAAACTGTAACAAGATTTTAATACTTTGTTTAATAATTACACCAGGTTGTCGACTGAGCGTAACCCAAGGTTTTAATATTTTGTTATCAATTATACCAAGTGTCCTTGTACATAATTTCACCCCTGTTTTAATTATTCTAGTGGCTATTAATCCATTCCCGTGTCCGGTTAAATGAACGATTATTCGTACATATAAATACCCCGCCCATCGTGTCCGATTGAGTGTATATGGTAATTTATAGGGACGCCCAATTGTAAATCTTTATATTAACATTAACAAACTATCATTTAGTTAAACAAATATAAAGCCCATTAATAGCCCATAGTCTAATTTCCACAAGTGTCGTTCTTTTGTCCAAACCCCAATTATGGTACAAAGCCCAATTACCCAATTTTAGTAATTAGCCCAACATCACGATTACTTCGTTTTAAATAAGCATAATAATAACTTAGCTACGAGACATTAATGTAAAAAGGTTGAACATAACTTACAATGATTAAAAATAGCGTAGCGTTACACGGACAGAATTTCGACTTACACACTCAAATGATCTCTATCATAAATCTTATTATTATCATAATTTAAACTTAAAATTAAGATTATTGTTATATCTTATTACATTAACATTATGATAGAGATATAGAATATAGATATTGATAATTGATATTGATAATAGATAGATGGATCGAAAAAAGGATAGAAAAAATGATCGAAACAGGTATATTCAATTGATCGTATTACATAGCTTTTATAGGCAAAATTAGAATTGAAAATTTCATTTACGACCCCGAACTATGCTCAATTAACAACTTTTTATTATTTAATATTATTCTTGTTATGAATTATTTAAATATTATATTTTATTCTTGTGCATAGTTGACTCGTAATTTTTACACCGTTGCGTCGAGCGCTGAAAGTTGGTTCATGCCTCGGTTCCGGATTTTCGAACGTCCTTTCGTACAATTTTATATCGTGTACTTTGCGTTTTGTAACTTGTACTTTTGTCATTTTTAGACGTTCCTCATCAATAATTTGAACCTTTTTAATTGTATCTTGTACATTTGAGCATTTTGGACCTTTTTGTCTTCAAATCTTCGTTTTCGCCTTTTGTCTTCGCACTTATTAAATATAAACGAATATTACTTGAAAATGGAACAATTGCAACTAGAATCTTATCTTTCTTGGGGGATTTTGCTATGAAATATATGTTCCTTTTTAGCCTTATCAGTGCACTCCACACTTCTCCGAATTCGTGTAACGTATCAATGGTTCGAAAGACACTTTCAAGTTAGTAATCCAATCCCTAAAATGTATGTTGGATCATGCTAAAATCACCAACAAAAACTACTTCGTGATAAGAGTTCTCAATTATACGAGTTTTTTTACGTTTGTATTGAGGTACTTTCTCTATGTTATGTAGAGAAAGACTCTAATTTACACTAATTAAATAAATGATATGTTTAATTACATTTAACCTCATTTATACTTTATATATGCGAGATTGATTGTTAGTTGTATGAAGCTACTTGTTAAGATAATGATTCTTGGTTTATGTCCGCTGTATATATCCATATTTTTATTATTATTATTATTATTATTATTATTATTATTATTATTATTATTATTATTATTATTATTATTATTATTATTATTATTATAATAAAAAAATTTAAAAGTTTTAAAACCTACAAAAAATTAGTGGGAAGCCTAGAGACAATCTGGGCCCCCACACCTCTAGCAATAGCAAAACCTATTCTAGTAAAAATATGAGCAGCAGGACCGGCACTAATATCTTGCGCCATCGAACTCTTCTGAACCCGCTTTAGCAAAGAAACAGCCTCCTTCTCTAATTCCCCCAGGGAAGAAAATGAGAAAGGAATGAAACCATAACCAATCGCCAGACAGCTAGATTCGTACTTGACCCGCTTCCGACGAGCCGCATCAACCACAGCACGTCCAGGGACAAAGTCAGAAAGCCCAGACTGCGTCAAAGGAGAAGACCCTGTCAAGTCAACACAAACATCGCGACCACAATCCCAGGAATAAAGTAACACATCAGCAGGTCTGAGGGCCCTGTCGTTCCCTCCAGACAACCCAATGTCAACCTCCTTTCTCGCTGAAATCCCAGATCGATAACAAACATCAACAAGGGAATCCCGAACAATATTATGTCGATGCTTAATACCCACCATACCAGCACAAGACACGGCGTGATCCCCGAAAATATCCCCAGTAAAAATTATTATTATTATTATTATTATTATTATTATTATTATTATAAAAATTAATTATCTTGTGATGGCTAATCCCTTTACTCGACTGGGCTAGGCCCATTTTATTGTACACTTGATAGTTACATTAATAAAAATTTTCTTGCTTTCAGAAAGGAAAAAAAAATACAGTATTATCTTTCGATGGTTAAGAAATATTTTTATAATATTAATTGGTGTATTTTTTTTAAAACCACTATTTTGGCATCGAATCCTCTCTTTTGTCATCCACACACGCGTTAAGAAGAAGTCATCACATTCATCACGTAAAGCGTACCCGAAATGCTTTAGGTTAACTATTTGGTCCGCACAGAGTGAAGGTTACACTCACGCAATAGTTCGGTGGTATTAATTGGTTAGTTAAGGTAGTGAGATGGTTATTGTTAGTGAGTTGTCACCATGAAAGTGCAACAGCATGATACATATCCAAAAAAGTTTTAAAATAACACTTTAAATTTAAAGCTACAAGTAAAAAAAAATCCTTATTACGGAGTATAAAATTTTTAGCAATTTTTTTTTGTGTATCTGAATTATTACAGTTTAACCGGAGTATAATTTAAAATCCATGTGATGCTTAGCCGACCACTATCCTGAGTCCTGACTCCCTGGGAAGAGATGCTTTTGACTGCTTTAATGTTTTGACCATATTTAACCTTTATTATGTCTCCAATAAACTTAAAAAAGTTATGGTTAAAAACAATGTACTTGGATATCATTATATCATTTTAGTCAAATACTTTCAGAACCACATTTATATATCTGACTACTAGTATTTAAGTTTTAATTGATTTAAATAAATAAATAAATTGCTATTACTATAAGCAAGGTTGCAAAATTCGCTATTCGGGGATTAATCGGTCGGGACTTTGAAAGGATTAATCGAAAATTCGAGGATTAATCGGGGATTAATCGGATTGTACTATTTACATTAAAATATTAAATTTCAAAAATTATATGTGAAAACATAGAATAAAACCATAAATATAAACATAAAATTTAACATAATTATCTAAAAGTGTTCATGTTGTTCAAAATCTTTAAAATTCTAGTTCAATGTCATGTTAAAATGTTAACTAATTTCGACTTTGACCGACTTTGATGACTAAATTTGATTTTGACCCATCAATCGACGTTGACCAATTAATTTAACGGATTTTCAAAAATCGGAACGGACTGCCCTTAAAAATGATTAATCGAGGATTAAACGGGGAGTAAACGGGTTTTTTGCAACACTGACTATAAGTAAACGGAAATATAAAGAAGTGATATTTTCAACATTTTTTTTTTTTGAAAGGCAACAATAATTGTATATTATCACAATGGTAGCACCAATTAGTATCTACCAAGTCCACAATACAAACACACAAAGGGTGCCAAGAAGGCAAGCCAAGAATTCATATGTACAAGAAAACACGACTAAGCAAACTCAATATACTCTACTCGACAATTTACAAACATCTCAAGAGAGAGATAGAGGATTATGGATCCAACTATGCCATTCAATCGACTTTGTCTTGCATCTTTTTGAGATCCACTCGAAACTCTTACTTTGAATTTCATTTACCGCAACCGGGACGTTCCAACTTTTGTTCTTGAAGATTTTCTCAT
Organism: Rutidosis leptorrhynchoides; assembly: GCF_046630445.1. Taxonomy (NCBI): domain Eukaryota; kingdom Viridiplantae; phylum Streptophyta; class Magnoliopsida; order Asterales; family Asteraceae; genus Rutidosis; species Rutidosis leptorrhynchoides. The sequence continues at coordinate 61,927,459 of NC_092340.1, read as the reverse complement.
TCCGAAGTTTCCAAATAAAGTACACACTTACCCACAACATCCCTTGCCACAATTTTTTCGCCAAGTCCGACCCGAATTGTCCCACATTACCATCAAGTAGCTCATTTACATTTACATTCGAAGGAAGAGTTACACCCAACCAATCAAAAAGTCTTTTCCAAACTTCCCATACCTTTTCACACGATAAAAGGGCATGACTAATACATTCAAGTTCATTGTCACAAGTTTGGCAACGAACCGAGTGCAAGTCAACACTCCGTTTATCCAATTCCAACAAGACCGGTAATCTACCTTTTTTAGCTCTCCAAACAAACGCCTCAACTTTTTTAGGTACGAAGTTATTGCGCGAAGTACACAAAGTAGACAAGTTTGAGTGAAGAACCTTAGAGTCAATTAAAGTTGCAAGAATCTTTGTTTTGAATTCTTCATTGTTATTCGAAGCCCACCCCCATGAATCTCGTTTTTGTAGATCAAGAGTCATGTTTGTAACATCCCGCATTTTTCCGTTAAATTATTTTAACGCCCGTCTTTTTCTTTTTAAATAATACCCTTCGTATCTAGATTCGTATCCTTTGTTATGTAACATTTTAAATATTCTCGTTGTTGGAAGATAACGTCCCCCGTACTCTCGTGTAATTTAAAATATTCGATCGGTTAAATCCCGCACCCGCTTCTAAACTCGAGGGACTAAAATTGACACGGGGCAAACTAGTTGACTAGGTCAACTAGTCCACCCCAATCACCACCATTCAACCATCCCCCTCTCTCTCTCTTTCTCTCTAGCAAGAACACACACAAACCCCAACTTCATAAAATCATCATCTAAATTCGGGATTGGAAGCAAACTTCAAAACAAATTACATATTCGTGATCCTCTCTTCATCCTCTACAATTTGATACCAACTTCATCTCGTTTGGGTAACATTTCTAAAACTCTAGATTTCTCTAAATTCGTGTTTTGATTTGAAATGGTGTTAGTTAGTGTCTATGGCTCGTGTCTAGCATGAATATATGATTTACTTGCTCGATTTGTTGTTTTTGGAGTAACTAGCATGAACTTGAAATGGGTGTGCTTAATCCTTGATTTTGGATGAGTTAATGTTGTTAGATTGTTAAAGTGCATGTTTTAATTGTGTTACTAGTATCACTAGCTTCGTTTTGATGCATAGGTTGATTAAGAAAACTTCAAAAACATGAATATTGATTTTGTGATGTTTGACTAGGGTTTGATAGTTCTTGACATGAACTTTTGATACTTGAATGCCATGGAATGTTAATTGTTAGTGATTAGTTGTAATGTATGCTTAATTACCTTCGAAACGGCATATCGTATGTGTAAATTGGATTCCCGAATCATAAAATACGTTTTACGAACTTGAAACTTTGAAAATAAACCTTTCTTGATCAATTGACGAGTTTTCGGTTATTGTAAATGTTGTTTTTGTTTGATGAAACATGTTTAGTTGTGTTCCTTGTCAAAAGAGCTTTCCAACGGTATAAGATACGCTTCCTAATTGTTTACGGTTTGAGTTTTGCGTTTGTTTGAAATTTTACCAAGCCTTGAACAAGTGAAACAGGCCAGGGACCAGGTCACGGCCATTGTCGCGCCGCGGAGCAATTTGTCGCGCCGTGGCCCAAAGGGTGATTTTAGAACATGTTTTTCAAGCTTTCTGACCTTCAACATAGGCATTTGTCGCGCCGCGGAGCAATTTGTCGCGCCGTGACAATTGCCCGTTTCATCCGAACTTCAGCAAACTTGTTTTGGCCATAACTTTTTGACCGTAACTCCGTTTTCGATGAATCAAATATCGTTGGAAACGTAATAAGATTTCCTTTCTAATGGTAAGGTTTTGAAATGTCAACTCAAACTTTATTACAATCGTTCTAACATGCTTTTATACTTGATTCTTGCATGAAACTTGACAACGTGATTCACATGCTATACTATTCGAGTCGTAACGAGCCATAGGACTAATTGAACACATTTCACCCGACCTTGTGTCGTAACCGGTTAATTGATATAACTTACTTGTTTAGGTCAAGGCTAAGCAACTTTCATGCACACGTTTACTTGTTGAAGTACTTTTATACTCGTGCACTCGAGGTGAGATCATAGTCCCACTTTTACTCTTTTTGAACTTATATTTGGGATGAGAAAACATAAACGATTCTTTTGAACTAAGTGAACACAAGAACGGGAAAACAAACATTCTACATACGAGTTTAGAACAAAATCCTCAATTCGATTATCATTAGTTACACTTGCCGGGTGTAAGCGAGAACTTATGTTATATGGCCATATGGGTTGACAACCCTCATCCTTGACGGTTCGCTACCGTCTACGGATGAAATATATTTTCGAGAATCAGTGTTTGTTCTAGCACTAAGTGATGGGGTATACAATGGAAGGAATGTTAAGCTTTGATAATTGGGTGCTCGTGAAACAAACTTTTGGAATGTATTACTATTATTTCATTGATGCAAATCTTGTGGTTCACTTGTACTTACTTACTTAAACCTATGATTTCACCAACGTTTTCGTTGACAGATTTCTATGTTTTTCTCAGGTCTTGCACGATATGTGAAACATGCTTCCGCTTACTATTTGATACTTGCATCCGATGTCGAGTATACATGCATTTCATGGAGCGTCTTTTGACTTTACTTTAAACCGTGTCGCCTAGATTTCAATCGTATCTATAACGTTGTAACTTAACTTTTGGTTGAACAATTCTTGTAAACTTTGAAACAATCTTTATTTTGAAATGAAGGCGACATATTTTGGTCAAACGTTATCTTAAAGACTTATAATCAGGTAATGGGACCCACGTAGCCGACGCCGTCACTTGACGATTTGTCGGGGTCGCTACAGTTGGTATCAGAGCTGGTTTAACCTTAGCCGTAAAGGTAGTCACGCGCGCCGGCTGTCAGGCCGGGCACTCATACGGACTATGCTTTTTGGCGGGTTAATCGTAGAGGGGGTTCTCACAGTGTTACCTGTGACGAAGCATTGGCTCTTACCCCTTGCGATCCCTTGGAATTTGAGGGTTGGCAGTTTGGCAGAAATGCGGGCCGTAAAATCAGTGTCTGAGGTACACTCAGTGGTCACCAAGCGGTTAGCTGGAAAGGCACTGGGTGGGTTTCTACCCCATCTGTCGCTACAGTTGGTATCAGAGCCTTGGTTGTAGGGATTTAGAGTTCATTTGTGTCCACCCCGAGTCATAGGGTACATAGGTGAATCTAGACTACAACCGGCATATAGACTGAAGTAGGAATTATTTGACAAATTGTGCATTTATACTCGAACTCTTCTATCATATCTAACTCGTATTCGATCTTGATCTTACGTTGATAAATTTTGTTGATGCGCCACCTTGACTTTATGAAGTAATGTTAAATGCACATGAGAATCAGGGTAATATAATTTCCGGGATTATATTACGGTGATTCACATGGACGTTCCGACATTATGACGTAAAGAATTTAAGGCGAGTCAAGGAAAATTTTCTCTCTATCCTTATTCCATACTGTGGTTAGTATTGTTGAAAATACTAACCAACGATATTCTTGTGTCATGAAGGAACAATGGCTCACCAAGGTCAACACAACACTCCTCTCGAAACTCTTAAACAAGCTCTTCAACGAATGATAACCACCGCCGTGGGTACGGCCGTGGCCGATCACTTTTCTAACAACAACAATCATGGAGCCGGTAATTCAAGCGAAGGTTGCTCCTACAAGAACTTCATGAAGTACAACCCTCCCACTTTCGATGGAACCGGAGGACCGGTTACTCTCACCCGATGGTTTGAACAAATAGAGACCGTTTTTAACACAAGCGGCTGTCGAGACCAAGATAAGGTCAAGTTTTCCGCCCTCACTTTCACCGGCATTGCTCTCTCGTGGTGGAACAAGTACGTACAATCAGTGGGTATCGATGAAGCCCTTACACTCACTTGGGCCGAATTAAGAGAAAGAATGATCACCGAATACTTCCCGCGCGACGAGACTCGAAGGCTCGAGCAAGGGCTAAGGAATTTGAAAACGGTCGGGAATGACCTCGGAGCTTATAATCAACGGTTTACCGAACTAGTCTCAATGTGTCCGAATCTCATGGCTCCCGAATCACTAAGAGTCGAACTTTACATGGATGGCCTCCCTAAGGGCATTCAACACGGGGTAATGGCATCCCAACCCACTAACCTACAAGAAGCTTTAGCAAAGGCCCACCAAACTTTAGAAACGGTAACTGAAATGGAAGCACCGGCACCCATGATCGAGAACCAATCGAGCGGCAATAAAAGAACATGGGAAGCCTCTCAATCAAGCAACCACAACAATAACAACAACCCCGCCAAGAAGCCTTTCGCCTCCAACGACAAGAAAGGCTATACCGGAAAACTACCTTTTTGTAACGAATGCCACAAGCATCACTTTGAAGGATGTGGCAGGTTTCGCCACCGGCGCCAAGGACCCGTCGCTCGAAAGATGCCCAACGCACACAGAACGGGTGCTTGCTTCGAATGTGGCCAACCGGGTCATTTTAGGAATGTGTGCCCAAATAAGAAAATCAACCCTAACGCACGCCATTGAACTTTCAACATCGACACCTAGGATGCCCGAGACGACGATGGACTAGTCACGGGTACGTTCCTTCACAACAAACCATATATTTCATACTTATTCGATTCGGTTACCGCTAGACGTATTACAACCGAGGCTTTGACTTGTACTCTTTACATTCCACCTTTTTTCCCCTAGATACTACTTAGGCAATTTAAGCGACCAATGGATAAATATTGTGAGCCTATAAATTTTATTGGAGGATATACGTTAAGAATTATGACTTGACGCCTATAGAACTAGGGAGCTCGAAACCTATTTGTTAAGGAGAAATTTTTCCCCTACAATTATGTATAGAATATTGTGAACTAAGTAATTTTCGGTTGGAAACCGATATCCTCTTCCCCGTATCAACAACCTCTTGAACCGTTACACGGATCTCGCGTATATTCTAAAATCGACCTTCATTCTGGTTATCATCAATTGAGGGTTAAGGGAGAAGATGTCTCCTAAACCGCTTTCCGAACTCGCTACGATAGTTATAAATTTCTTTTAGTGCCGTTCAGTTTATCTAAGGCTCCGCCCGTATTCATAGACCTCCGGAACCGCGTATGCAAACTTATCTAGACAAATCCGTTACCGTACTTATAATTGATGTTTTAAGCTATTCAAGCGGAAAGGAAAAAAAAAAACGGACAACGTCTCCGTCTTACGCTCGAACTCTTGAGAAAAGAGCAACTCTATGCCGAAACCCTCACGACTCAGACTTGTATTCGTAAAAATCGTAGATCTCACCGGTTGTTACCGAAGATTCATTTCTGACTTTTCTCGTATTACACGACTTTAATCTCTCCGCGATCGAACCTTGAGCGTGATTCTTCACACCAACATTTCTAGCTAAATTCGTACAACACCAGATGGGACTCAAATATGGAAATATTTCTACTTGGACGCCGAAAGGCATACTCCCTCGACTCGAAATCAACGGGACGGAAATTCGTTATTTTGCACGAAGAATTCGAATACTAAATTGTGGATCCGATCAATATTCTTGTCATCACGTACCACACTACATACCTCTGTTATTTCACCGTTACCGTCTGATATTACTGGAAATTAAGATAACACACAATCCAACGATACTTCACTCTTCTTTGACTTAACGCCCTTGTGTTTCTGATAATCGGTCAACTATTATTCAACCCCGAACTATACAACTACGTGTACTACCTCGTTTCTCTTTCAGACTTCAACTTTTGACAACTAGAGGCACGTTATAGCAACCTCGAGATGTAAACTCATCCTATTCTAAGTCCTCATTTCACTACTATCTTTACCGTTCGCATTTCCGTTTAAAGAAACTCCTTGTAACATTTCTCCATGGATAGAGAAACTCCTCATATTACATAAGTATTCGCCATGAGGGTGAATAGTCCTAACGAACATTTTTCGAACCCTAACTGACTCGTTCAAACGTATCTTAAGAGATTCTATTCCAACACGGTGTATCCTTGTCAATTATTCTGTATCGAAATACTCGTTTCACTTCTAGTTTTACAAGAAACCTTGGGAACCTGCTTAGACATGAGTACCGCGTACCACCCACAAACTGACGAACCGAGCAAACGAACGATTTACGTCTTGGAAAGACATCTCACAAACTCGTATTGTCACCTTTAGTAGATCACTCTTACAACAGTAGTTACCACTCGTGTGTTCACGCGCACTTTTCGAAACCTTATATGACCGCTAATGTCATACCCCTGTTCATTTAACCAAAGCATCAACCACCGAAATCTGAACTCCATCAAGAAACAACAATTGAGATCGTTCAAGTCCGAGAAGGGCTCGAGACAACCCATTGTCGCCAGAAGAGTTATACCAAACTTAGAGGAGAACCTCACAAATCCCAGTGTGTAACCGCGTAATATTGAGAACCCGCACCTTGGAAGGGTGTAATCCGTTTCGGGAATCAGGGAAAGTTAAACCCGCGACATGTTAACTCTTTTGAAACCTTGGGGCGTATTGGAACCGCTCCCTACCGTTTAGAACTTCCGACTCAATTAAGTTTCCGTTTACCCTACATTTCATGTAACAAACTTAGAAACGTGTCCTGCGGAACAGGAACGTGCAATCCTGCTGGATACATCAACTATCGATGACAAACTTCTCTTCATAGGAAAACCAGTTGAAACTGGGGATCGTAAAAACCGAACCATAATGCAACGTAAAACCCTGACTATCCAAATTCATGAGAACCCTCAAGAACGTACTTTCACTTATTCATAGCATTGACAACGTAAAGTCTCGAGTAAGAGATATCGACTACTACTTCCAACTAAATTTCGGGACGAAATTTCTTTTGAGGTGTGGATAATGTAACATCCCGCATTTTTCCGTTAAATTATTTTAACGCCCGTCTTTTTCTTTTTAAATAATACCCTTCGTATCTAGATTCGTATCCTTTGTTATGTAACATTTTAAATATTCTCGTTGTTGGAAGATAACGTCCCCCGTACTCTCGTGTAATTTAAAATATTCGATCGGTTAAATCCCGCACCCGCTTCTAAACTCGAGGGACTACAATTGACACGGGGCAAACTAGTTGACTAGGTCAACTAGTCCACCCCAATCACCACCATTCAACCATCCCCCTCTCTCTCTCTCTTTCTCTCTAGCAAGAACACACACAAACCCCAACTTCATAAAATCATCATCTAAATTCGGGATTGGAAGCAAACTTCAAAACAAATTACATATTCGTGATCCTCTCTTCATCCTCTACAATTTGATACCAACTTCATCTCGTTTGGGTAACATTTCTAAAACTCTAGATTTCTCTAAATTCGTGTTTTGATTTGAAATGGTGTTAGTTAGTGTCTATGGCTCGTGTCTAGCATGAATATATGATTTACTTGCTCGATTTGTTGTTTTTGGAGTAACTAGCATGAACTTGAAATGGGTGTGCTTAATCCTTGATTTTGGATGAGTTAATGTTGTTAGATTGTTAAAGTGCATGTTTTAATTGTGTTACTAGTATCACTAGCTTCGTTTTGATGCGTAGGTTGATTAAGAAAACTTCAAAAACATGAATATTGATTTTGTGATGTTTGACTAGGGTTTGATAGTTCTTGACATGAACTTTTGATGCTTGAATGCCATGGAATGTTAATTGTTAGTGATTAGTTGTAATGTATGCTTAATTACCTTCGAAACGGCATATCGTATGTGTAAATTGGATTCCCGAATCATAAAATACGTTTTACGAACTTGAAACTTTGAAAATAAACCTTTCTTGATCAATTGACGAGTTTTCGGTTATTGTAAATGTTGTTTTTGTTTGATGAAACATGTTTAGTTGTGTTCCTTGTCAAAAGAGCTTTCCAACGGTATAAGATACGCTTCCTAATTGTTTACGGTTTGAGTTTTGCGTTTGTTTGAAATTTTACCAAGCCTTGAACAAGTGAAACAGGCCAGGGACCAGGTCACGGCCATTGTCGCGCCGCGGATCAATTTGTCGCGCCGTGGCCCAAAGGGTGATTTTAGAACATGTTTTTCAAGCTTTCTGACCTTCAACATAGGCATTTGTCGCGCCGCGGAGCAATTTGTCGCGCCGTGACAATTGCCTGTTTCATCCGAACTTCAGCAAACTTGTTTTGGCCATAACTTTTTGACCGTAACTCCGTTTTCGATGAATCAAATATCGTTGGAAACGTAATAAGATTTCCTTTCTAATGGTAAGGTTTTGAAATGTCAACTCAAACTTTATTACAATCGTTCTAACATGCTTTTATACTTGATTCTTGCATGAAACTTGACAACGTGATTCACATGCTATACTATTCGAGTCGTAACGAGCCATAGGACTAATTGAACACATTTCACCCGACCTTGTGTCGTAACCGGTTAATTGATATAACTTACTTGTTTAGGTCAAGGCTAAGCAACTTTCATGCACACGTTTACTTGTTGAAGTACTTTTATACTCGTGCACTCGAGGTGAGATCATAGTCCCACTTTTACTCTTTTTGAACTTATATTTGGGATGAGAAAACATAAACGATTCTTTTGAACTAAGTGAACACAAGAACGGGAAAACAAACATTCTACATACGAGTTTAGAACAAAATCCTCAATTCGATTATCATTAGTTACACTTGCCGGGTGTAAGCGAGAACTTATGTTATATGGCCATATGGGTTGACAACCCTCATCCTTGACGGTTCGCTACCGTCTACGGATGAAATATATTTTCGAGAATCAGTGTTTGTTCTAGCACTAAGTGATGGGGTATACAATGGAAGGAATGTTAAGCTTTGATAATTGGGTGCTCGTGAAACAAACTTTTGGAATGTATTACTATTATTTCATTGATGCAAATCTTGTGGTTCACTTGTACTTACTTACTTAAACCTATGATTTCACCAACGTTTTCGTTGACAGATTTCTATGTTTTTCTCAGGTCTTGCACGATATGTGAAACATGCTTCCGCTTACTATTTGATACTTGCATCCGATGTCGAGTATACATGCATTTCATGGAGCGTCTTTTGACTTTACTTTAAACCGTGTCGCCTAGATTTCAATCGTATCTATAACGTTGTAACTTAACTTTTGGTTGAACAATTCTTGTAAACTTTGAAACAATCTTTATTTTGAAATGAAGGCGACATATTTTGGTCAAACGTTATCTTAAAGACTTATAATCAGGTAATGGGACCCACGTAGCCGACGCCGTCACTTGACGATTTGTCGGGGTCGCTACAATGTTGCACCGCATCAGCATCTCATTTAGAACCTGCAGCTCCCCGACAGCTCGACCCGAAGGATTACGAGCCCAATCCCAATTAACAGCCCATTCTGACCCGTTAAGAACTTGTCTCGAACCAACTGTTGCATCAGGATCAGACTCAAGTGTAACGTCCCAAACCTCGTTATACCAAAATATGACCCAAATTTTTTTTTCCTGTTTCAACACATTTGGACGGCGTCCAGTTATCTGGAAGGCGTCCAGCAAAGAAGGCTTGGACGGCGTCCAGAAGATCTGGACGGCGTCCAAATGAACTGTCAGGTTCTGATTTGGATGTCCAACTTACTCGAGCGGAAAACCCGCTTCCCAACACTTTTAAACGAAACCCTTTTCACAACATGTTAACATACTTAAAACTAAGAAGTTTCCACCATAAAACCAAGTTTTACATCTTCGGGCCCACATCGGCCGTTTTACGAGTTTCGTACAAAGTACAAGTTCGACCATAAGAGTTTAAATTCCAAACGACACCTAGAGCATGGTGTTTGGGGTTAAACTACCCACATATTGGCCAAACCTCAAAAGCTAAACATGTCCAAAAGCGTCCCCTATCAAAACAAAGTGGGATCACTTATCCAAACGAATACCTTTGCCCTTGTCCACGCCGGAGCCTAAAAAGGTAAACAACGAAAGGGTAAGCTAAAGCTTAGTGAATGCAATAATTATCCACATACATATATAATATACCTACTTGCATACACTTACACACACCGTATAATTGCTAGTAATAACAATTAGCATACAAACTTCGAGTATAAGCTAATAACCTCCAAATACCGCAACTAGCATAATCAATAGCATATTCACCGAAATAATATATTATGCTATACAATAACACATACACAAACTATATGGTTAACCATTCTCGCGTCATGGTGCTACCGGCTTCGTGGTTCAAATCATACGTAATGCTATGACGCTACCGGCTCCGTGGTTCACGTCACTACACATTTGAGTCATACTCCTTTATAGTTGTGATGACCCGAAAATTTTTGACTTATTTAAACCAATTCTCTATACGATTTATTATTTTAACACGTTAAACAAAGTCTGTTAGATTGAGTCTCAAAATTTTAGAACTGTTACATATATACAATTACCTTTGACTACTCTCGACGATTCATGAACAATTATATGTATGTATATATATGTACAAGTAAAAACGACTTTTCTACAGTAAAAATTACTTTGCTACAGTAAAACACTATTTGCTACAGTGAAACCGTATTTTGCTACAGTGCTACAGTGAAAACGAGTTTGCTACAGTAAAACACTATTTGCTACAGTAAAACACTATTTGCTACAGTAAAACACTATTTGCTACAGTAAACACTATTTGCTACAGTAAAACACTATTTGATGTCGACGAACTAGCAAACAAAAACAGAAAAGGCGGCCATGCGATCGCATGGCAAAAACACTGAAAACTCATGCGATCGCATGAGCTACAGTAAATGGAAAAGTATTATAAATACACCAGTTTGCTCGACGATTTTTTTTCAACTCTTTCTTATTCTTCTTCAATTTAAATTTAAATTTATAATTATAATTATAATTTTAATTTTAAGTTTAATAATAATAAAGTATATTCGAGTGTGTTTTAATTCGGGTTTCAAACCGCTTTAAGCTAAGGAAATATTGGGTATTGTCCGGGGTATTGTTCTTGAATCCAAGGCCAACCATACAGTCATCTACCATCATTACGTCTACGCAATTTCCTACAATATTGAGTCTCAATATTGAACTGTGAGTTTATAGTCTCCCTTTTTAAATACTTTAAATATTTTTGGGCTGAGAATATATGCAATTTATTTTAAACGCGATAAGACACAAGTACATACTAAATTCTACACTGAGTTAAACCGAAAATCCCTTAGCTTTGGTAACTAGTAGCTGCCAGTACATAGGATATGGACTGGTGGGCGCGAATAATTGTATATGGATCCATAGGGCTTGACATCCCCGTCCGAGCTAGAGCGCTAGCCTTTTAACGGACGTATGTTATTTGAGTTTAAGACACGTTGGTTTGCGTGTATTAAAACGAATGGGGTAATTATCACTATAGCGTTAAGTTTAGTTACCAGGGTGCTCTGTTACGTAGAATCTATTGATAAACTTTTGATGAAATCTTGTGGTCTATCTTTATATATGTTTATGACTCGAGCAATTAAACCTATAACTCACCAACATTCGTGTTGACTTTTTAGCATGTTTTATTCTCAGGTCCTTAGAATGCTTCCGCTGTGATGTGCTTGTTGCCTGCATGGAGTCTCTCATGCTTTGTACAAAGTTTATTGCATTCAAAATAAAACTGCGTTGTGTAATAAATAACTGGACTGTGATGTCAACCTGTAAATTAAAGACTTATGTATTTCGGGGTTTTGCTTATACCTAAGCCCTCGCCCACATGTTTATAACTTTCTATGTTTAGAAAGTCACTTATTTTAATGAATGCAATATTTTATCAAAACGTATCATATAGAGGTCAAAACCTCACTGTGGAATCAATGATTAACGTGACGCGTCAATAGCGATTTTGACGGGTTGTTACAATAGTGCTACCGGCTTCGTGGTTCACACCTAATTTTATAGTGCTACCGGCTCCGTGGTTCACACTTTGATGCTACCGGCTCCGTGGTTCACATCACAACTCGAGTCATACTCTTTTATAGTGCTACCGGCTCCGTGGTTCACACTTTGATGCTACCGGCTCCGTGATTCACATCACAACTTAAGTCATACTCTTTTATAGTGCTACCGGCTCCGTGGTTCACACTTTAACGACTCGTGCTATAGTGCTACCGGCTCCGTGGTTCACACTACAACACACGTACCATGATGCTACCGGCTCCGTGGTTCACATCATAGCACACTCGCACATACTATGGCACTACCGGCTCCGTGGTTCATACCATAACATACAAATAAATACACTATATACATACGTGCATAATTATTCCACTCACCTTAACGATTCGGTGACGGTTTTACACGTCCGAAAGCTTCAAAGCAAAGTACCTAATATAATAAGTATTCAATCAACACACAAACTAGTTGGGCTTATCACCAACAATTCTCTCATGTGCATTTAATGACTTAATGCATTAAATGCCCCATTTTCACCAAAACCGTCTATTTAAGGTCAAGACCATCACATATCACTAAAAGCTAGTGACTAAGGTCCAACAATACTAACCAATACACAATTAGGGTATTTAATACCCATCTTTCCCAACTAGGTCAATTATTACCCATTTAACCATTTTAAAGTCCCACACCCATTTCGGGTCATCCACTAACCCAATTAATACCCATTTGCTTAATAACTAGGTGTGCTAGTAATTAACTAACCAATTATGACTCATAAGTCCATTTAACACTTCCAAAACCCTAGGTTAGTCATCATTGGGTCCTCATGACCCAATCTTGCCCAAGAACACCCAAAATCACCAAATATGGGTTTTGTGTTCATCACTTGTGACGACCCAGAAATTTCCGACCAAATTTAAACTTGATCTTTATATGATTTCGACACGATAAGCAAAGTCTATTTAATTGAATCTAAAAATTTTGAACTGTTGTTATACATTCAATTAACATTTGATTATGCTCGATGATTCACGAATAATTTTGTGTAAGTAAATATGTAAATATATATATACATATATATCAAAATAAATATAAGAGTATATATATAACATTTTGAATTAATAAAGTACACTTTAATAAATTATAATAAAAATAAAAAATAAATAAAATGATAAATGAAATAATTAAGTTACTATTAAAATCAATAAATATAAATATATACATGATTTATATTAAAATTAGTTATAATATATAAAATATAAATGTTATTGTATAATTGTAATATTAATGTATTAAATGTAATCACAAGTTTAATTCTAGTGGATATAATTTTATTTACATTCATTACTATTAATATTAATATTTGTACTAATAATATACTTAAAAATTATTATATGAAATTTGATACATATGAATTGTTATGTTATTATTATAATTATCATTGTTAATATCATTATAATTAGTAATTATAATTTTAGTCAATTTGATTAATATTAGTATTATTAGATATTATTATTACCATTATCATTAATAATTATTATTATAAATTATTATTAGTTGTTTCATTAATGTTAGATATTAATATTTGTATAATTAATGTTATTAGGTTTCTTTAAATATATAAATTACAACTACATATATATTTGATTAATACATATATGTATATATGTAAATCTATATACATATATAAAAATATAGTTATATATATATATATATATATATATATATATATATATATATATATATATAAATACAAATACATACATATACATATATATATATATATATATACAAATACCGTATATACATATAAATACAGATAATATATGTATTCAGTTTCCTATCTTAATCAAGGTGTTCCCTAATTTGTTATATAACTGTAAACCAGTACAAATTATCACCAATTAGTCAAATAAACAAACAAAAATCGTTTTAAATCGTACCGTATACACAACAGTCTGGCAGCACGCTCATCAAACACCCCACTCCCACCCAGCAACACACCAACATGCCGCGCAGGGCTAAAAATGGTCTAAAGATAATGTGGTATAAAGGTTTGTATGCTGGATAATGAAGACAACCGAAGCTTGATTTGAGTGGTAGGGAGTGAGATCCAACTTGGGGTACTGCCAACTTAGGTTCGATTCTCACTTAAAGCAGCGAGTTTCCAACCTTTGATGGTACTGTCAACATCATTGCGATTTGAAAATGTCTCTTGGGGGTTTTCGCAACCTTCGATGGTACTGGCAACATCGTCGCGAATTGGGTTTCCTCCTAACGTGTATGTGGTTGACAAATGAGAGCATTCGATGTCGATATCGCCGCTAAAAATAGCTTAATAATGTCTGCTACAATTGAAAATATATTTCTAAGTCTGCGAGATTGCAGAAAAATAAGACAATATTTTATCTTATGTCTTAAAAAAAACAAACAGTACGTAAGTACGCATACATAAGACATAATAAAATATGCAGACTAAAAAATAAATAAAAGCTAAATGTTTCAACTACAAATTAGAGAAGAATAAATGACTTAAGTATCCGAATGGTACGAAGCCATCAAGCCAAACTTGCGTAACACTATGATACCACAAAAATTGGGTTTGTTCGTTTGGCGAGCTAAACTGAAGAGATTACCAGTGAGAGAAGAGCTTGACAAATGTGGTATTAACCTAGACTCATTATTACGTCCGGGTTTTCACAAAGATATTGATACGGTCGAACATGTGCTATTAAAAATTTGAGTTTACAAGTAACGTGTGGGCTAGAGTATATTATTGGTGTAAGATGGCTAACTTGTTTTATGCTAACCTTGATGACATGTTTGAAGGGCGGATGTCAAGTATGCAATCGACTACCAAATCGGGTTTATGGCAAGCTATTAAATGGACTTGTGAGTATTTATTATGGCGAAATCGAAATCTCACTATCTTTCATAAGAAAAAAGGAATTGTACCAATGACTTTAAACGAAATTCAAATCAAATCGCATGAATGGATATCGAGACGCTCGAAGAAGAATGAAGAGTGGAGTAATTGGCTATTACGACCTTCATTAATCGAGGACACTAGTAGTTAGCTAAATTTTCGATAGTTTTGTATCCTAGTTTCTGTTTGATTGTATAGTTTTTCAAGCATGTTCTTCATGCTCCTAAGGTATCTTTTTAATTAATTAATAATAATCTTTGCCTTTCAAAAAAAAAAATATTAGAAACTATTGGATTGATTTGGGTAGTGCACTCTTATGAAATACAGTAGTTAAGTGCTGATATCGGCTAAAAAGTCACGTTTTCACCTCGGTATTAAGGCCCAAAAACAAGAAAGATTCAAACTTTGTTGGCAAAATACCCACTTCGTCTGTTAGAATTGAAGAACAAGTAATTACGAAGACGGTACAAAAAGAATCAAGAGAATCGGAGCTAAAACGAAGATTCTAGAGCGAAAACGGTGAAAGACAAGAAATCAAGTTACGATCCAGGGAATCAGCAAGCCAAACGGCCTGCCAAACGCCCAGATCAAACGGCCTCGTTAAACAGCTTAACTTAGCAAACGGGCCCTGCAAATGGCTTGCCAAACGGCTTGCTAGCTATTTGCAGGCAAATTTTGTGCTTATTTAAAGGGTCTTTGTCATTCATTTCAACAGACACTTCAATTCACTTCTTTCTCTCTCTTGTAAAATATTAGTCATACTCTCAAGGCCTTCGAGGCCCAGGAAGCGAAGGGAATGTGCTCGGCTGCTTCTCCTCCAAACTTCCTTTTCTCCGTGCGGGAAACCTAGTACCCGGAGAAGAACGCCGAAGATTGTATTAGGAGCGGTCTGGAGTCTTGAAGTTGTCACTTTTGTATTCGGAACTCATTTAATCTACTGGTACTTCTATCCTTTATCTTTATATAATGACTTCTATCATTATGTTCTGTGATATTGTTGCCATGATTAGCGAGTAGTTATCTTTAGTGTATGCTATGATGTAAGCAGTTATAATGCCAAAATAATGTTATGGTTTATGTATGCTGTTTAAATGCTTTCCGATTACGCTTTAAACTCAATCGCTTTTCCAGCTAAAAGAACGTAGTTATTGGCTCTGTTATTGGGAAGTCGCGAACCCCGATTCAGAGTACACTATCTGTGTCACCCCTTGGTAAGAGAAGTCTATCGGATACAACGTAAGATCTACTGAGGCACACCGGTTGTAGTAAGTCTATCGAGCTTTGGATTCTGACTGAGGGCTCTTTCGTAGTGAAACATCTGACTAGACCCTTAGTACATTGTCGGTCCCAGACCATGCTAGTGTAGTCACCAAGCATATAAACTTCGTATGTGCACGCTGAAGCACAGCGGTTGTTGTAAGCTGTACGTCTGCTAAGTAAGGCCATGGAACCCGGTCAGTGTTGATTAGTACACTGCACCATAACGCGGTCTCTGTAGTGACCCGAACTTTTCAAAGTTTATATATATTAAATGAAATTGATATTTACATGATTAAGTGTTTCCAACATGTTAAGCAATCAAACTTATTAAGACTTGATTAATTGGAATAGGTTTCATATAGACAAATGACCACCCAAGTTGACCGGTGATTCACGAACGTTAAAACTTGTAAAAACTATACGATGATATATATATGGTTATATATATAGTTAACATGATTTTATTATAAGTATGTATCTCATTAGGTATTTTAACAATGAGTTATATACATAAAAATGAGACTATTAAATTAAGAAACTCGAAAACGATATATATAACGATTATCGTTATAACGTCTTACTAGGTACATATGAATCATATTAAGATATTGATACACTTGGTTAATTATGTTAAATGATAAGTAAATATATCATTAAGTGTATTAACAATGAACTACATATGTAAAAATAAGACTACTAACTTAATGATTTTGAAACGAGACATATATGTAACGATTATCGTTGTAACGACATTTAATGTATATAGATCATATTAAGAGATATTCGTACATCATAATATCATGATAATATAATAATTTAAAATCTCATTTGATATTATAAACATTGGGTTAACAACATTTAACAAGATCGTTAACCTAAAGGTTTCAAAACAACATTTACATGTAACGACTAACGATGACTTAACGACTCAGTTAAAATGTATATACATATAGTGTTTTAATATGTATTCATACACTTTTGAAAGACTTCAAGACACTTATCAAAATACTTCTACTTAACAAAAATGCTTACAATTACATCCTCATTCAGTTTCATCAACAAATCTACTCGTATGCACCAGTATTCGTACTCGTACAATACACAGCTTTTAGATGTATGTACTATTGGTATATACACTCCAATGATCAGCTCTTAGCAGCCCATGTGAGTCACTTAACACATGTGGGAACCATCATTTGGTAACTAGCATGAAATATCTCATAAAATTACAAAAATATGAGTAATCATTCATGACTTATTTACATGAAAACAAAATTACATATCCTTTATATCTAATCCATACACCAACGACCAAAAACACCTACAAACACTTTCATTCTTCAATTTTCTTCATCTAATTGATCTCTCTCAAGTTCTATCTTCAAGTTCTAAGTGTTCTTCATAAATTCTAAAAGTTCTAGTTTCATAAAATCAAGAATACTTCCAAGATTGCAAGTTTACTTCCAAGTTTTCTAAATCCATTCCAAGTAATCATCCAAGATCAAGAAACCTTTGTTGCTTACAGTAGGTTATATTTCTAATACAAGGTAATAATCATATTCAAACTTTAATTCAATTTCTATAACTATAACAATCTTATTTCGAGTGGAAATCTTACTTGAAATTGTTTTCGTGTCATGATTCTGCTTCTAGAACTTTCAAGCCATCCAAGGATTCTTTGAAGCTAGATCCATTTTTATCATTTCTAGTAGGTTTATCCAAGGAACTTGAGGTAGTAATGATGTTCATAACATCATTCGATTCATACATAAAAAGCTGTCTTATTCAACGTTATAAACTTGTAATCACTAGAACATAGTTTAGTTAATTCTAAACTTGTTCGCAAATAAAGTTAATCCTTCTAACTAGACTTTTAAAATCAACTAAACACATGTTATATATCTATATGATATGCTAACTTAATGATTTAAAACCCGGAAACACGATAAACACCATAAAACTGGATATACGCCGTCGTAGTAAAACCGGGGGCTGTTTTGGTTGGGATAATTAAAAGCTAAGAAGAACTTTGATTTAAAAGCTATACTTCTAGAAAAATGATTTTTCTTATGAACATGAAACAATATCCAAAAATCATGGTTAAACTCAAAGTGAAAGTATGTTTTTCATAATGGTCATCAAGATGTCGTTCTTTCGACGAAAATGACTACCTCTTTCAAAAACGACTTGTAACTTGTATTTCCGACTATAAACTTATAATTTTTATATTTAGATTAATAAATTTAAGTTTAATACGAAACCGTGGCCACTGGAATCACTCAAAACGGATTAGAAATGAAGAAATGGCGAGTAAAACAAGATTGATAAAAACTACTCATTTTACCTACGTGAAAGTTAGTAATAAATCTATTCCAACCATAACCTAATCAACTTATATTGTATATTATGTAATCTTGAGATACCATAGACATGTATACAATGTTTCGACCTATCATGTCGACCCATCTATATATATATTGCGGAACAACCATAGACACTCTATATGTGAATGTTGGAGTTAGCTATACAGGGTTGAGGTTGATTCCAAAATATATATATAGTTTGATTTGTGATCAATACTGAGATACGTATACACTGGGTCGTGGATTGATTCACGATAATATTTATCGATTTATTTCTGTACATCTAACTGTGGACAACTAGTTGCAGGTTACTAACGAGGACAGCTGACTTAATAAACTTAAAACATCAAAATGTATTAGAAGTATTGTAAATATATTTTGAACATACTTTGATATATATGTATATATTGTTATAGGTTCGTGAATCAACCAGTGCCCAAGTCTTACTTCCCGACGAAGTAAAAATCTGTGAAAGTGAGTTATAGTCCCACTTTTAAAATCTAATATTTTTGGGATGAGAATACATGCAGGTTTTATAAATGATTTACAAAATAGACACAAGTACGTGAAACTACATTCTATGGTTGAATTATCAAAATTGAATAGCCCCTTTTTATTAAGTCTGGTAATCTAAGAATTAGGGAACAGACACCCTAATTGACGCGAATCCTAAAGATAGATATATTGGGCCTAACAAACCCCATCCAAAGTACCGGATGCTTTAGTACTTCAAAATTTATATCATATCCGAAGGGTGTCCCGGAATGATGGGGATATTCTTATATATGCATCTTGTTAATGTCGGTTACCAGGTGTTCACCATATGAACGATTTTTATCTCTATGTATGGGATGTGTATTGAAATATGAAATCTTGTGGTCTATTATTACGATTTGATATATATAGGTTAAACCTATAACTCACCAACATTTTTGTTGACGTTTAAAGCATGTTTATTCTCAGGTGAATACTAAGAGCTTCCGCTGTTGCATACTAAAATAAGGACAAGATTTGGAGTCCATGTTTGTATGATATTGTGTAAAAACTGCATTCAAGAAACTGATTTCGATGTAACATATTTGTATTGTAAACCATTATGTAATGGTCGTGTGTAAACAGGATATTTTAGATTATCATTATTTGATAATCTACGTAAAGCTTTTTAAACCTTTATTTATGAAATAAAGGTTATGGTTTGTTTTAAAAATGAATGCAGTCTTTGAAAAAAACGTCTCATATAGAGGTCAAAACTTCGCAACGAAATCAATTAATATGGAACGTTTTTAATCAATAAGAACGAGACATTTCAGTTGGTATCCGAGCGTTGGTCTTAGAGAACCAGAATTTTGCATTAGTGTGTCTTATCGAGTTTGTTAGGATGCATTAGTGAGTCTGGACTTCGACCGTGTTTACTTGAAAAATGATTGCTTAACAAATTTTGTTGGAAACTATATATTTTTAACATGTGAATATTATGTGATATATTAATCTCTTAACGTGTTTGATATTATGTGATAGATGTCTACCTCTAATACAAGTCCCATTGACTCACCTAATAATAATGAAGAGTCAAATGTAATTTGGAATGATTCGTGGACTGATTCACAAGTTCCCGAAGAGGAACCGGAAGAAGAATCGGAACCGGAGGAGGAGGAACCGGAAGAAGAAATAGAACCGGTGGGGGAAATAATAAAACGGTTAAGTAAAAGAAAATCCTCAACCAACCGACCAAGGTTAATTATGGTCAACGGTGTTTCCGCCAAGGAAGCAAAATATTGAGAGGATTACCAATTCTCCGATGAATCAGATCCCGACGAGGATTTCGATGATGTTAAAGAAATTACCCCAACTGAATTTAAAAAGGCAAAAGAGAACAATAAGGGAAAGGGCATAAAAATAGAGAAATCTGATTCCAACCCCGATGAACTTTATATGTATCGCCAACACCCGTATTTCTTAAGTTGTAACAATAACCCGGGAACCTCTAAACCACCAGGTTTTTCTAGACCAATGTGGAATACGACTGCTCGTATTAGGGGAACATCATATATCCCTAAAAACTTAGCAAAAAGAACCAAGTTCGAAAAAGAAGAAACGAGTGAGTCGGAATAAGATAGTTGTATTTGTGCGGTGTAATATATGTAATATAGTGTGCTTATGCTTTACGATACATATAAAAATTGCTTGTATTAATAAGTATCTTTTATGAATCTAACTCTTGTCTATTTTACAGTATAAAAACATAAAATGGATAGACAACCCAATATTTTAGAAGACTTACCCGGAGACATGATGATGAAATCTTGTCTAGAGTCGGTCAGAATTCCTCGGCACAACTATTTATGGCAAAATCAGTTTGTAAGACATTCGAAGAACGTTCCAAGAATGTCTTGGTTTATAAAAGGCTTTCGTTTAAAAGATGGAGGATATCACATTGGGAAACTCATAAGTTACGATGTGTTTACTTTGACGCATATATTGCGGGGAACCCAAATGCTATTATACGCAACGGGTTAAGAAATTATTTTGACTCAATGTATCCGATTATAGGACTTCATGATTTAGAAAAAGCGGCTAACATGCAACATAAAGAAGCGTGTTATGCTTACGGGTTAGTAATGTTCGCTTCTCACCAAAGTGAGAAAAAGAACATCGGGCTACAACTATTAAACAAAACGTTCTCACAAGTGACGGAGTCGGTAATTGGGGTAAGAAATGAGATTTTTAGGTTATTATGAGACTGTTGGTCATTACATAACCTTCGTCCTTTTGATGACGTTACAACACGTTGTCATACTATCGGTCACAACGATTACGTTCCACAAGACCAAGGATGGGAAGTGGTATTAGTAAAACCAGAATGCATGACTTGTTTCTGGACGTATGAATTACGTGTCTTTGTTGCCTTTGCTGAACGCCTTATTTATTAACTAGAATTATCTTCGCAACTACTTTGTATCAAAGTTTTATGTGCTATATTTCATGCTATATGTAAAATAGCGGTATTGTAAGTTTGTAAGTTATTGTATAAAGGTTTGAATATGATATATATTTTTTTGTGATTAGTTTTTCATATAGAATTGTAGTAGTTGAAATGGTATGTTAGCTACTAAGTATGAACTTAACGGGTAGGTACTGCCCGAATTAAAGAGTATAAAACGCTAATATGAAGAAAGAGCTTTTATAAATAAGTTCATATTACGCTACGAAATACTATTGACTACTCTTGATATTCTATATGATTAACTCGTTTCATTTGACTATTTTGAAGAAAATGGCACCGACTACTCGACACACCTTGAATATGAGTGAAGAGGAATTTCGTGCCTTTCTTGCTTCAAACATAGCCGTAGTACAGGCAACGCTACATACCAACAATAACCTTGGATCTAGCAGTACAGGAAATCGTGTAGGATGCACCTACAAAGAATTCACTGCCTGCAAACCTTTGGAATTTGATGGAACAGAAGGACCGATCGGATTGAAACGGTGGACCGAGAAGGTCGAATCGGTGTTTGCCATAAGTAAGTGTACTGAAGAGGATAAAGTGAAGTACGCTACACATACCTTCACAGGTTCTGCGTTAACATGGTGGAATACCTATCTAGAGCAAGTGGGACAAGATGATGCTTACGCACTACCGTGGTCAGCATTCAAGCACTTGATGAACGAGAAGTACCGTCCCAGAACCGAGGTCAATAAGCTCAAGACAGAACTTAGAGGGT
Source organism: Rutidosis leptorrhynchoides (assembly GCF_046630445.1). Classification (NCBI taxonomy): domain Eukaryota; kingdom Viridiplantae; phylum Streptophyta; class Magnoliopsida; order Asterales; family Asteraceae; genus Rutidosis; species Rutidosis leptorrhynchoides. The sequence goes on along the minus strand of NC_092340.1, from coordinate 61,905,223 downwards.
TACGAACCCAAGGATTTGATATTACCACGTACGAAAGACGATTCACAGAATTATGCCTATTGTGTCCGGGAGCGTTCGAAGATGAGGAAGAGAAGATCGACGCGTTTGTGAAAGGATTATCGGAAAGAATCCAAGAAGATATAAGTTCACACGAGCCCGCCTCCATACAACAGGCATGCAGAATGGCTCACAAACTAGTGAACCAGATTGAAGAAAGAATTAAAGAATAGACTGCTGAAGAGGCCAATGTGAAGCAAGTCAAAAGAAAGTGGGAGGAAAACGGTGATAAGAATCACCAATACAATAATAACAGCAATTACAACAATAATCGCAACAACTATCCTAACAATCGCAACATCAATCGCAACTGCAACAAACGACCCAACAACAACAACAACAACAACAACAACAACAACAACAACAACAACAACAACAACAATAACAACAACAACAACAACAGCAGCAACTACAATAATCATCTTAACAACAATAATAACCGCAACAACAACAACAATCAGAAGCAGCTATGCCAAAGGTGTGAAAAGTATCACTCGGGGTTCTGCACCAAATTTTGCAACAAGTGTAAAAGAAATGGTCATAGCGCGGCAAAGTGTGAAGTCTACGGACCAGGGGTTAACAGAACGAAAGGAACAAATGGTGTCGGAACGAGTAATGGCGGAGCAAGTAGTTTCGGAGCAAGTTATGCCAATGTAGTTTGTTATAAATGTGGAAAACCGGGCCACATTATTAGAAATTGCCCGAACCAGGAGAACACGAATGGACAAGGCCGCGGAAGAGTTTTCAATATTAATGCGGCAGAGGCACAGGAAGACCCGGAGCTTGTTACGGGTACGTTTCTTATTGACAATAAATCTGCTTACGTTTTATTTGATTCGGGTGCGGATAGAAGCTATATGAGTAGAGATTTTTGTGCTAAATTAAGTTGTCCATTGACACCTTTGGATAGTAAATTTTTACTCGAATTAGCAAATGGTAAATTAATTTCAGCTGATAATATATGTCGGAATCGAGAAATTAAACTGGTTAGCGAAACATTTAAGATTGACTTGATACCAGTAGAGTTAGGGAGTTTTGATGTGATAATCGGTATGGACTGGTTGAAAAAAGTGAAAGCAGAGATCGTTTGTTACAAAAATACAATTCGCATTATACGAAAAAAAGGAAAACCCTTAATGGTGTACGGAGAAAAGGGCAACATGAAGCTACATCTTATTAGTAATTTGAAGGCACAAAAACTAATAAGAAAAGGTTGCTATGCTGTTCTAGCACACGTCGAGAAAGTACAAACTGAAGAAAAGAGCATCAATGATGTTCCCGTCGCAAAAGAATTTCCCGATGTATTTCCGAAAGAATTACCGGGATTACCCCCACATCGATCCGTTGAATTTCAAATAGATCTTATACCAGGAGTTGCACCAATAGCTCGTGCTCCTTACAGACTCGCACCCAGCGAGATGAAAGAACTGCAAAGGCAATTACAAGAACTTTTAGAGCGTGGTTTCATTCGACCAAGCACATCACCGTGGGGAGCTCCTGTTTTGTTTGTCAAGAAGAAAGATGGCACATTCAGGTTGTGTATCAACTACCGAGAGTTGAACAAACTTACCATCAAGAACCGCTACCCACTACCGAGAATCGACGACTTATTTGATCAACTACAAGGCTCGTCTGTTTATTCAAAGATTGACTTACGTTCCGGGTATCATCAAATGCGGGTGAAAGAAGATGATATTCCTAAGACTGCTTTCAGAACACGTTACGGTCATTACGAGTTTATGGTCATGCCGTTTGGTTTAACTAATGCACCAGCTGTGTTCATGGACCTTATGAACCGAGTGTGTGGACCATACCTTGACAAGTTTGTCATTATTTTCATTGATGACATACTTATTTACTCAAAGAATGACCAAGAACACGGTGAACATTTGAGAAAGGTGTTAGAAGTATTGAGGAAGGAAGAATTGTACGCTAAATTTTCAAAGTGTGCATTTTGGTTGGAAGAAGTTCAATTCCTCGGTCACATAGTGAACAAAGAAGGTATTAAGGTGGATCCGGCAAAGATAGAAACTGTTGAAAAGTGGGAAACCCCGAAAACTCCGAAACACATACGCCAGTTTTTAGGACTAGCTGGTTACTACAGAAGGTTCATCCAAGACTTTTTCAGAATAGTAAAACCCTTGACTGCATTAACGCATAAAGGGAAGAAATTTGAATGGAAGGATGAACAAGAGAAAGCGTTTCAGTTATTGAAGAAAAAGCTAACTACGACACCTATATTGTCATTGCCTGAAGGGAATGATGATTTTGTGATTTATTGTGACGCATCAAAGCAAGGTCTCGGTTGTGTATTAATGCAACGAACGAATGTGATTGCTTATGCGTCTAGACAATTGAAGATTCACGAATAAAATTATAAGACGCATGATTTGGAATTAGGCGCGGTTGTTTTTGTATTAAAGACTTGGAGGCACTACTTATATGGGGTCAAAAGTATTATATATACCAACCACAAAAGTCTTCAACACATATTTAATTAGAAACAACTGAATATGAGGCAGCGTAGGTGGATTGAATTGTTGAATGATTACGACTTTGAGATTCGTTACCACCCGGGGAAGGCAAATGTGGTAGCCGACGCCTTGAGCAGGAAGGACAGAGAACCCATTCGAGTAAAATCTATGAATATAATGATTCACAATAACCTTACTACTCAAATAAAGGAGGCGCAACAAGGAGTTTTAAAAGAGGGAAATTTAAAGGATGAAATACCCAAAGGATCGGAAAAGTATCTTAATATTAGGGAAAACGGAACCCGGTATAGGGCTGAAAGGATTTGGGTACCAAAATTTGGAGATATGAGAGAAATGGTATTTAGAGAAGCTCATAAAACCAGATACTCAATACATCCTGGAACGGGGAAGATGTACAAGGATCTCAAGAAACATTTTTGGTGGCCGGGTATGAAAATCGATGTTGCTAAATATGTAGGAGAATGTTTGACGTGTTCTAAGGTCAAAGCTGAGCATCAGAAACCATCAGGTCTACATCAACAACCCGAAATCTCGAAATGGAAATGGGAAAACATTACCATGGATTTCATCACTAAATTGCCAAGGACTGCAAGTGGTTTTGATACTATTTGGGTAATAGTTGATCGTCTCACCAAATCAGCACACTTCATGCCAATAAGAGAAGATGACAAGATAGATAAGTTAGCACGATTGTATTTGAAGGAAGTCATCTCCAGACATGGAATACCAATCTCTATTATCTCTGATAGGGATAGCAGATTTATTTCAAGATTCTGGCAGACATTACAGCAAGCATTAGGAACTCATCTAGACATGAGTATTGCCTATCATCCACAAACTGATGGGCAGAGCGAAAGAACGATACAAACGCTTGAAGACATGCTACGAGCATGTGTTATTGATTTCGGAAACAGTTGGGATCGACACCTACCGTTAGCAGAATTTTCCTACAACAACAGTTATCATTCTAGTATTGAGATGGCGCCGTTTGAGGCACTTTATGGTAGAATGTGCAGGTCTCCGATTTGTTGGAATGAAGTGGGGGATAGACAGATTACGGGTCCGGAGATAATACAAGAAACTACCGAGAAAATCATCCAAATTCAACAAAGATTGAAAACCGCCCAGAGTCGACAAAAGAGCTACGCGGACAGTAAAAGAAAAGATATAGAGTTTGAAATTAGAGAAATGGTCATGCTTAATGTTTCACTTTGGAAAGGCGTTGTTCGATTTGGTAAACGGGGGAAACTAATTCCAAGGTACATTGGACCATTCAAGATTATAGATCGTGTCGGACCAGTAGCTTACCAACTGGAGCTACCTCAACAACTCGCGGCTGTACATAACACTTTCCACGTCTCAAATTTGAAGAAATGTTTTGCTAAAGAAGATCTCACTATTCCGTTGGACGAAATTCAAATCAATGAAAAACTTCAATTCATTGAAGAACCCGTCGAAATAATGGATCGTGAGGTTAAGAGACTTAAACAAAACAAGATACCGATTGTTAAGGTTCGATGGAATGCTCGTAGAGGACCCGAGTTCACCTGGGAGCGTGAAGATCAGATGAAGAAGAAATACCCGCATCTATTTCTAGAAGATTCGTCAACACTTTCAACAGCTTAAAATTTCGGGACGAAATTTATTTAACGGGTAGGTACTGTAGTGACCCGAACTTTTCCATGTTTATATATATTAAATGAAATTTATATTTACATGATTAAGTGTTTCCAACATGTTAAGCAATCAAACTTATTAAGACTTGATTAATTGGAATAGGTTTCATATAGACAAATGACCACCCAAGTTGACCGGTGATTCACGAACGTTAAAACTTGTAAAAACTATACGATGACATATATATGGTTATATATATAGTTAACATGATTTTATTATAAGTATGTATCTTATTAGGTATTTTAACAATGAGTTATACACATAAAAATGAGACTATTAAATTAAGAAACTCGAAAACGATATATATAACGATTATCGTTATAACGTCTTACTAGGTACATATGAATCATATTAAGATATTGATACACTTGGTTAATTATGTTAAATGATAAGTAAATATATCATTAAGTGTATTAACAATGAACTACATATGTAAAAATAAGACTACTAACTTAATGATTTTGAAACGAGACATATATGTAACGATTATCGTTGTAACGACATTTAATGTATATAGATCATATTAAGAGATATTCGTACATCATAATATCATGATAATATAATAATTTAAAATCTCATTTAATATTATAAACATTGGGTTAACAACATTTAACAAGATCGTTATCCTAAAGGTTTCAAAACAACATTTACATGTAACGACTAACGATGACTTAACGACTCAGTTAAAATGTATATACATGTAGTGTTTTAATATGTATTCATACACTTTTGAAAGCCTTCAAGACACTTATCAAAATACTTCTACTTAACAAAAATGCTTACAATTACATCCTCGTTCAGTTTCATCAACAAATCTACTCGTATGCACCCGTATTCGTACTCGTACAATACACAGCTTTTAGATGTTTGTACTATTGGTATATACACTCCAATGATCAGCTCTTAGCAGCCCATGTGATTCACATAACACATGTGGGAACCATCATTTGGCAACTAGCATGAAATATCTCATAAAATTACAAAAATATGAGTAATCATTCATGACTTATTTACATGAAAACAAAATTACATATCCTTTATATATAATCCATACACCAACGACCAAAAACACCTACAAATACTTTCATTCTTCAATTTTATTCATCTAATTGATCTCTCTCAAGTTCTATCTTCAAGTTCTAAGTGTTCTTCATAAATTCCAAAAGTTCTAGTTTCATAAAATCAAGAATACTTCCAAGATTGCAAGTTTACTTCCAAGTTTTCTAAATCCATTCCAAGTAATCATCCAAGATCAAGAAACCTTTGTTACTTACAGTAGGTTATCTTTCTAATACAAGGTAATAATCATATTCAAACTTTAATTCAATTTCTATAACTATAACAATCTTATTTCGAGTGGAAATCTTACTTGAAATTGTTTTCGTGTCATGATTCTGCTTTAAGAACTTTCAAGCCATCCAAGGATCCTTTGAAGCTAGATCCATTTTTCTCATTTCCAGTAGGTTTATCCAAGGAACTTGAGGTAGTAATGATGTTCATAACATCATTCGATTCATACATAAAAAGCTGTCTTATTCAACGTTATAAACTTCTAATCACTAGAACATAGTTTAGTTAATTCTAAACTTGTTCGCAAATAAAGTTAATCCTTCTAACTAGACTTTTAAAATCAAATAAACACATGTTCTATATCTATATGATATGCTAACTTAATGATTTAAAACCCGGAAACACGATAAACACCATAAAACTGGATATACGCCGTCGTAGTAAAACCGGGGGCTGTTTTGGTTGGGATAATTAAAAGCTAAGAAGAACTTTGATTTAAAAGCTATACTTCTGGAAAAATGATTTTTCTTATGAACATGAAACTATATCCAAAAATCATGGTTAAACTCAAAGTGAAAGTATGTTTTTCAAAATGGTCATCAAGATGTCGTTCTTTCGACGGAAATGACTACCTCTTTCAAAAATGACTTGTAACTTGTATTTCTGACTATAAAATTATAATTTTTCTATTTAGATTCATAAAGTTAAGTTCAATACGAAACTGTGGCCACTGGAATCACTCAAAACGGATTAGAAACGAAGAAATGGCGAGTAAAACAAGATTGATAAAAACTACTCATTTTACCTACGTGAAAGTTAGTAATAAATCTATTCCAACCATAACCTAATCAACTTATATTGTATATTATGTAATCTTGAGATACCATAGACACGTATACAATGTTTCGACCTATCATGTCGACCCATCTATATATATATTGCGGAACAACCATAGACACTCTATATGTGAATGTTGGAGTTAGCTATACAGGGTTGAGGTTGATTCCAAAATATATATATAGTTTGAGTTGTGATCAATACTGAGATACGTATACACTGGGTCGTGGATTGATTCAAGATAATATTTATCGATTTATTTCTGTACATCTAACTGTGGACAACTAGTTGTAGGTTACTAACGAGGACAGCTGACTTAATAAACTTAAAACATCAAAATGTATTAAAAGTATTGTAAATGTATTTTGAACATACTTTGATATATATGTATATATTGTTATAGGTTCGTAAATCAACCAGTGGTCAAGTCTTACTTCCCGGCGAAGTAAAAATCTGTGAAAGTGAGTTATAGTCCCACTTTTAAAATCTAATATTTTTGGGATGAGAATACATGCAGGTTTTATAAATGATTTACAAAATAGACACAAGTACGTGAAACTACATTCTATGGTTGAATTATCGAAATCGAATATGCCCCTTTTTATTAAGTCTGGTAATCTAAGAATTAGGGAACAGACACCCTAATTGACGCGAATCCTAAAGATAGATCTATTGGGCCTAACAAACCCCATCTAAAGTACCGGATGCTTTAGTACTTCGAAATTTATATCAGATCCGAAGGGTGTCCCGGAATTATGGGGATATTCTTATATATGCATCTTGTTAATGTCGGTTACCAGGTGTTCACCATATGAATAATTTTTATCTCTATGTATGGGATGTGTATTGAAATATGAAATCTTGTGGTCTATTGTTACGATTTGATATATATAGGTTAAAATCTATAACTCACCAACATTTTTGTTGACGTTTAAAGCATGTTTATTCTCAAGTGAATACTAAGAGCTTCCGCTGTTGCATACTAAAATAAGGACAATATTTGGAGTCCATGTTTGTATGATATTGTGTAAAAACTGCATTCAAGAAACTGATTTCGATGTAACATATTTGTATTGTAAACCATTATGTAATGGTCGTGTGTAAACAAGATATTTTAGATTATCATTATTTGATAATCTACGTAAAGCTTTTTAAACCTTTATTTATGAAATAAAGGTTATGGTTTGTTTTAAAAATGAATGCAGTCTTTGAAAAAAAACTTCTCATATAGAGGTCAAAACTTCGCAACGAAATCAATTAATATGGAACGTTTTTAATCATCTCAAGCATTGCACCCCGCTTGAGGGATTCTTAGTTAATTAAGAAACTATTTGTTTAGACACATAAAGGATTGGACCGTTAGGATAACCGAACGTGTTCATGGAAGTCAGCTTGACTTGGACATGGTGTTCTTTATGGTTAAACTCTTTTAAAGGGCCTAACTATCTTTTAAAACCAATCATTAACAAAAGCATTGAAACATATCACGTCTCTCGGATATGGTAAACCATGTATTCTATTATGCTTAAGAAAGTTTAGACCATTGTGGAATGTTAATGCGTCACCTAACCGAGTTGCTCAATTGGATGAGCCGTCTGAACGTGCATGCCTGTAGTCAGACTGCACGGGTGTCGGGGGTAAGGTACGTTGCTGTCTATTCAGAATCTTCAAGCCTAACGCAGTACCCAGTGACATGTCTTATGACAGGGGCGTTTAGGACCAGTGTAATGAATACAAGGCCTCTGCCTATTCATAAGCCAGCATTCCATAATCTCGACAGAATAACTGATGAAGTCATAGTATGCACTCACTTTAACCTTATTTGAATTACGAATTTCATCGCATTTACTTTATCTGTCTTATAAATTAGAAAATCCCAAAATTAAGTAACCACTACTCCTTCATAACTATCTTAGGCTTAAATATAGGTTCGATTCTACTGATATCTCAAAAATACAACCCTTACTCATACTATGGAGTAGTACGATTTAGGCCCCGCTAAATATAAATTTAAAACAGTACCCACCCCCTTGGTGGTTGATTCTGGCATGCTGCGGCCCGACGACACCGCACAAATAAAACCGTCTGTTTCGGCCGTATCAAGTGCTTAAAAAAATAAACACTAGTTAGGTGTATTTAAATTAAGTTATAATAATCTTAAATATTAAGTAATTTTCGTATTTGATAATTACTAATTCAATTTAAACATTCCTTTTTATTTTTATATAAGAGCATTAACTACAAATGTTAATCTTTAAGAACACTAGGTGCATTGCCCGTGCGTTGCACGAAAATGGTTATGGTTCCTGTATCGTACTTGTAATTGAGATTGGTTGATGTATTATGTGTCGAAGACATGAAGATCTTGGTCTTGGGTGCAGGTAGCAAGATGTGTTTATGTAAATTGAACAACATTTTTGTAACATGAATAGAAAGCATACACTAACTGATATATGATACAAATTGCTTTTAGTATTATGCGGATACAGTAGTATTGGTTACACAAAAATGTAGGGGCACATATGTGTACAAATGATATAGTCCTAGGTGCACGTTTTTCTACAGTTTGTGTTACATCACCTATTTAGAATCATAAAATTTTACTTGCACACGTCTTACGCGATTCAAAGGGCTATCGATAAATGGGATACACGTGTGTCACTAAGACATAAGCAGCAACATATTTGACACTGTATGTTCAAATATCTAATGAAAATATTCCTAATTAGTTCAATTTTTTCATCACTACCGGGAAGCATCAAAAAAGTATTGATCCAAAAGGATATAAAGATCTATAGTTGATACAACGATAGAATTTTTAACAGTTATTACCTTTGAAGGCGGAAGAAATGGCTCATGAGGGTTGACTCAGGGAGAATTAGTGTTGCATGGTGGGTGCGTTATGTTGGGTTACTTAAAAGATCCTGAAGCAACTGATAAATGTATAAAAAAAATGGGTGGTTTTATATGGGTGACATAGACGTCATGCATCCGGATGGATATTTGGAAATAAAAGATAGATCAAAAGATGTGATAATAAGTGGTGGTGAGAATATATCCTTTTGGATCAATACGTTTTTGTATTCTTCGAGTCCTGAGTTCATCATCACCCACAAATTGCATGTTATTCTTGAATGATCAATTTACAATTATAGTTATATAATAATAATGATGATTTGAAGTCCACAATAACAAAAAGACAGACAATCTGAACCATAAACTCTGCCTTTCATTGCTTGCAAGTATAAATTCTAATCGCGAGCAATCTGCCATTTAAAAAGTCGTAATCTAGACTCACCCAAAAATGCCTTAAAAGTCGGGTCAAAGTCAGTATAACCGACTCAATTTTAAAGAAATGTTATCGGGTTGTATCTTACCTGTTTGTCCATATGCAAAGCATGTAGCTTTAGTACGTTTGAAAATTATGGGAACGATGGGCTCAACAGTTTCACGATAAACCTATGAAGACAGTTATTGAACCGTAAAGGAAATATAAAGTTAGTTATTACTTAGAATATGTGTGAGAAATTAAACCATTGCTTAGTGAAAAACAATTTGCTGACCTCATCATTAAAAACCTCCTCATTTAGTACTGCATCAAATACAAATTCATGTTTCTCCATGTATTCTGTTAGATCAACCTGTAGGCACCTGAAATATAAACCCCAAATAAAAAGGGAACAAATGTAGTCATCAGTCATATAATCATCAAACAACGAATAATTACATAACATTATAACTACTAAATTACACATGAACAATTATACACTACTGTCGATGAAAATACAGATTTGTTAATATGATGAAATTGGATCAACATACCACAACTTTAATCTTTGCAACACTGCCCGTCTTCTCCTTATCCCAAGCAAAACTTGTCATAACGTTGTTATCTGACAAACCTCGAGCTTTACCGGCTGGTTTGTTATTGTCAAAAAACGCCTCGACATCATCATAGATTTTTCCACGATCATTGTACAGTGGAGCACCACGTGTTCCAGTTACAGGCATCTGTCAACATATGAAAAACAGAACATATAGATAAACTAACCAAATAACACCTCAACAATTAAATAGTATATTAATTTATTCAACAGTGCCACAAAACGCACCTCGGAAATAAGCTCTGTATCAATCGAATGTATATCCAAAAGACCGGGACTGAAACCATTACGGTCATCACCGCCATTACCAAAATGCTTTTCGTGACGGCCGGGTGGAGTTAACGGCTCGGTAAACAAATCACTCGCACCAAAATTCCTACTATTTTTATTATCATACATTCTACCAACTTGACCACCTCCACCGACAACAGCATAATAACCAAAATCCTCCTACTCAAAAAAAAAAAAAAAAAAAAAAACAGAGCATATCAAATTCATAACCTACACCTACCACCAGATCTAAACTTTGATTACAAAACTAACCAAATATAACAAACATTACATATTATGGATCAAATAAGGACTTTTTGGTGATAAGGGTGAGAAGCATTTTGGTCAGAAATTTCAATTACATTTTTAATTGATATGGTAGTTATTATTTTTCACAAATGTGCTAATTATCTGTGTCTGTACATAGGAAAGATCTAACATTTCATTTCAAGACTACAAAATTAATCAACAATACAAATTAAATAGAGTACATACAGATGAAGATGTGTTTGATGATGGTTGTTGTTGAAGATGTTGCAAACCAGCGAATTGTAACCATGTACCATTAGATGATGATGAAGATGATGATGTCACATCAAAAAGATTATCAGAATGTTGACGATGGTGATGAGCTGCAGATACACCAGATATTTGCCCTTGCCCTTGTCTACCAACTGCATTCATTTTGATTACAATTTACAAACACCCAAAACCTTATTAATCAAAAAGATTTGATTTTATGGTTTTCTTGAATTAACTTGGAACAAAGACAACTTCTTTTGAAATTAATGGTGAAAATAGAAGACATGTAATCTCAATCAAAAAGCTCCTCCATCATGAACATATGCAATCATATCCGTAATAATCTAAGTTCAATGTTCACATAGAATGTCAATGCAATCAGACAAAATACTAAACATCACAATTCAGTAATTAAATCAGACCAAAAATAAAAAATTTCCAATTAAATAACAAATTACATGAAACAGATCAGTAAAAATATTTCAATTATAAAAATAAATCGTACGGATCCAACAATCGGTTGATTGTTAAGAAGCAGAAAATCTAGATAATGGTTCAATTTGAACCTGAAATTTGTTAATCATGAAGAAAAAACCAATCGAAAAACCATCCTCTTCCCAATCGATTCGAAAGCCTAATTAAGAATCGGTGGATCTGAGGTGCGAATTGTGAAACCCTAAATAAGGATCGGTGTAGTCCCCCAAAACCGATCAACACTTCTGTCAATTTTGAAGACCCTAAAACTGATTCAATCTAGTAATGATTTCAGAGCTTTGAATGCTGATGAACCTTTTTTTGATTACCCTGTTGAGAAAGATTTCAACTGATAAAAGACAAAGGAAAAATATACGGGTGGAACCCTAATCTGAAATTCTGAATGAAACAAATCAGTTAGAAATTGAAACGATTGAGTTATGTAAACATTCTTTATGATATCTCCAATTAACTCAACTTTTAAAGTATCATTTAATATTTTAATAATCATATTTACTTTTATAGATAAGATAGTTAATACGTATTGGCTTAAATATTTTCAATGTGATTGCATATGAAAAATGAAAGGTTTGTAAGATAACTATAGTAATTTTGAATTTATTATTAGGATTTATTATTAGTATTTAAATAGTATTTTTTTAAGGGATTTTTTTTTACTTTAAAATGATTAAATTATAAACTTTTATTGGGCTCATTTATGACCATGTGAGTTAGTTTTTAGATATATATAGATTATGTATTCATTAAACTCACAAATGAAACTTATTAAGACCATTTGTAGTGCAGTGTGGTTGCCTCGGTTTGCCCCCATCACGCCTTGATGGTGCCACAGTGCGGCGCGATGGAGCCAAAAAAAAGCCAGGCGTGATCAGTCCATCACCTGAAGCAATGAAAGTGAGCATCCAATGAGGGACTGCCAACACACTTTTTCAAACGGTATTATAGCCGTTTAAATATGTTTTTTTTCTTTTATAAGTACCCCATTTCTAATACCATTTTTACACACATTTATTTCAATACTCTTTCATTAATTCAATACTTCTTATCAAAAACATTCAATGGCAAAAAATAAGTTTAAGCTTTTTGACATTTGGGATTCGGATGACGAACACGATTTGAATATTTTACGAGCAATGGCGAAAGAAATGGATGCTGAAGAGGCTACTGAGGCTGAAGAGGCTGCAAACAACGAACGAGTTCCACACACTTAATCTTACATCCGTAGAGATCGTGAGAAAGCAGCCGAAATATTACACAAGCACTACTTTCAAGAGCGTCCAGTGTATCCCGAAAAAGCTTTTAGAAGGTGTTTTAGAATGAGTAAAGCTCTATTTAAGCGCATCGTAGAAGATATAATTAATTATGATGTGTAACCTTTACCAAAATATTTTTGCTGGTTGAATGTTGGTTAATGGACTAACCGAAAAAGTTAAGTACGATGCTTAACCAAAGAATATGTTTTGATGATGACACATACATATGCATAAGTGATGATCGATATCTTAACATAAAACACGCAAGTTCACTAATCCATACTTGATCTTGCAAATGACCAAATCAAACAAACCTTAGAATAGAAATAAAGAGCATTAAAGTTACACGGTTAAAGGGATGGTCGACCGTACACTTGACCATAGAAGCCCAAACTGAATCTGCAACGCAGTTTTGTGAAAACAAGTTGCACGGTCATCACCACGGTCAACCACAGTGCGACCGTAGATTTCACTATCACCATTTTTGACCAAATTTAGTTTGACCACATTCCGACATCTATAATTCATGAAACCTTTCTCGACACGCTTAGAATAGATGCCTCCTCCATACTCAATTGAGTTTTGGTCATAAAAACGCTAATCTTGGTTAATCACGCTTAATTACACCTTAATGACAATTTAACCATTATTAAGCATAACAAATAAGTGTTAATCAATAACTTGTGATCTTAAAACTTGTCTAGACATTCTTAGGATGATCACCAAGTACCAACACACATAAGCTAATGTCATTAGAACACTAATTACAATTAAAGATTACTTAGTGACAAATTAAGGCTAAATGAAGAACAACATTCTAAAGTGTAACTAGTAAAATACACTTAGATATATTTAGGATGGTTACCAAGTCCCAACTAGAGATTGCTCTTCCCTTGTACATGTGTTGGACATTAATGTGTGCTTACACATTAATCATGCAATGTGTTATATTGAAGGTAAGCTTGCTAAAGCTTAAAGCATATTGTTGTGCAAATATCTATATGGTTGATATTAGAATAATTATCTCTTGCTATACATGAGTATTACCTGCTACTTGCTAATATGTTTGATACTCATTAATTTGCCAACTTGTTAACATGCTCTTAAACTTGCTATGTGTATAAGTTAGAAACTAGGATTTAAATAACTAGTTTACTTAAAGGAACTAAGTGTAACATGGTTCACAAATAATAATGGTCAATAATCTATTTGGTCTTGTCTAATAACACACATTGTGTAACATGTCTAAGTACAACTTACACTTAATGTTTAACTTAGAAAAACATTATTCAATTAATCTCTACTTAATCTTAAAATGAATATGATTTGTGATTAATTGAAACTAGGAAGTTAATGACATGTTGACTAGTCTTTAGGATTGAACCAAATGCATTAATGAACCTAACTAAGTCTTGACCAAACTGAGATTACCCAAAATGACAATCAAGACACTTCTCCAAAAATGTTGGGTTCATCACATTTGGAGTGTTATGTCATTTTCACACAATAAGACCAAATCCCACACACTTAATGCATATAATACTTGTATAGGATATTGGGTTTCTTTTGCAGGTGCTAAATGAAGTAAAGATTCTAAAAGGTTCAAATCTGAGTCAAACAGCTATACAACGGATACAAATTTTGGACACAGGCACGCACGATCGAACCACGGTCGACCGTCACAATGACCGTCTGGCAACGACTAGTTTTTGAATTCCACCATAAATAGCAATCATTGGAGAGCATTTGAAGCTAAACCTCTTGCACATTTCAAAGGCATATTTCCATAGATCACAGGGGCTTTAATTACTACTCAAGTGTAATCAAGCAAGAGAAGATTCTATGATCTTATAGATATAGAATTTGGTTATTGTAAACTTACTAATCAAATTTATTTATCTTGTTAGTTTACTTAGTGTGATGTATGTCCTAGAATTGTCTTAGGATTATCATCACTAATTGTGTGAGTCTTATAACTTCAATTAGTAGAAGCATATGCTAGCTTAGTTATCTACTTTCTTAAAGGGACTTAGGAAGTTGATTAATCTTAGTTGGAGATTAATACTTGTCCAAGTTGAGGACAAGTTGAGCTAAGTTGGAGTTGGTCTTTCAAAGGGTTAGAAGGATTAGGTTTGTTGTATACCAAAGAAGTTGAAGACTTGTAAATCGGATCTCCACTGGGTTTGGAGAAAAGTGCTTAGTGAAGCAAGAAATCCGGATTAGTGTAATCGGGGAGTGGATTAAGGTGGATTAGTTAACATCCACCCGAACCACTATAAATTTTGTGTCTATGTTCTTTACATTACTTTACTCATCATTTTGAACATAAACACCACATACAACAAGTTTGAGTTGAATTGGTTGATCATAGTTAATCAAGTTTAGTGATCATTCGAAAAAGTTTTAAAACGTATTAAGTAACTATTCACCTCCTCTAGTTACTTACAATTGGTATCAGAGCGGTTGCCCAAATCATTGCTCTATAAACGTTTTTGGTTGCGTCAAAATTCATTTTGTGCAAAAACTTGAGTCAACGATTCTCGGGTCAACTCAAAACTATGGGATACTTAGAAGAATTGGTGAAAGAAGCACTAATCTTTGATAAAGAAGATATTGATGTGTGGAAATTAAGATTTGAAGATTATCTCAAATCTAAGGATTACTACTCGTGGAGAAGCATCAAAGTATGAGACTTTGTTCCACAAGCTAGTTCAAGACTAGTGAAGTCAACATTTCAAAACAATGAAGTTTTGAAATAATTTGATGCTATTTCACTACTTCATGGAGTTTTTCCTAATGAAGAAAGAATGAAGATAAGTTCGTGTGATAGTGTAAAGGAATGTTGGGATTCACTATGCTCTCAAGAAGAAGAAGAAAACTCTAGGGGTTTAAAGGGTAAAAGGGTAAGAGAGAAATTGAAGAAACTGGGGAATCTTGATAGAGATTTGGAAGATGCTCAAGAAAAGGGATTTAACTACAATGTTTACTAAATTCACATCATCACATTTGTCAAATCAACATTATACCAGTATACCCTACAAAAATACTCATCACACCCCATCACCATTAAGAATGGTCTAAGCTAAACTACTTATATGTTTTAAACGATTTCTTAAATCAAACAAAAATAAAGAAAACAAATGTATTCGTTGAGACTTCAAATTTATACACTAATATTTTTACTACAATGTTTACTAAATTCACGATCATATACACCTATTAGTCTATTGCGCGTATAGTATAACTAGTTATTGCATGTTATAATAGATCTATCAAATATAAGTCTAATGAAACTTGCACTCTAATTTACTTTCTCTCTGTGTACAACTTATTCTTCCTCAAGGTAACACTAATTTTTTACAGCCGCCAACACCTTTTCTTCTTCATCTCTCAACCGCCGTTTTGTAGATTTTCTGTGGCTATGCTTTTTTTGGCCTCCGGCATCTCGCCGGAGGTAGATGGACTTTTTTTTGCTTTCTTTTTGCCTTTTCTCTTAGATCTGACGGTCTCTGAGGTGTCGGCTCCTTGATTTTGATGTCTCCAGCGGCACAAGCGATAAATGCCTCAAGCATTCTGTGCTTAAGGGTCATCTTTGGTAAGTCTCCTCTCCGATTTGGTGTTCCTTAACTTACCGGTGACCTTCAGCGTTTCTCTCCTTCGTCGTTCACAGGCGACAATCTCCGAGTGAGATCTGTGAACTTCGTGCTGAGATACGGTGACTGGGTCATTGCTTTGTTCCATGTTGTCCTCCGGTTGTTGGGCGTCGGAGCTTTGCTTCGGCGGTTTTTTGCCGAAAACTTTTCTTTCCAGCTTTCTGGTTTTTTTTTTCTTCTTTTTTTTCCTGTTTCCTTTATCCTTAGAAAATGGTGATTTATTGGCTCTGATTTCTTGGTTGACTGTTGCCACCGTCGACCGCTGGTGGTAGCCGGTTTCGACTATCGAAAGTTGCTGGTTGGTGAGGTAGGGTTTTGGTTCTTTGGTTTGTTGTGTGGCTTTATTCAATTCCATCTTCCATGTCATCGTTCCGATTCCGGTTAGGGACGACGTATTCGACTTTGTCAATATCAAAAAATGAGGTTTACAGTTGGGGTCTCTTGAGGGCTTTTTAATCGCCCGTACGGTGGTTTAGCCTTTTAATTTAGGGACTGTTACAGTTTACTGGTCTCAATGAGGGTGTTCTTGGTTTCCCAGTGGGCAGATTCGCTGGTTTCCTGAAGATCTAATGCTGCTCTTTGGGTTGGGATGGTGAGGTAGTGGGTCGAGGGCCTTTTGGGCTTTACCGGGCTTGGGGTGTATATTGATTGTAACATCCCGTTTTTCCCGTACGTATTGAAAGGTACATACTTAATCATTTATATGTTTATAACTCGTTAGCTTACACGTAAATGTATGAATATATGTATATATATATATATATATATATATATATGTATATATATATATATATATATATATATATATATATATATATATATATATATATGTATGTGTATACTTGATAATGTGTGCATAAGCAAGTCTATATGTGGGTTTTGATAGCGTTAAGTCTTGCGAGACTATAGTTGAAGGTTAGGTGAGAATAGGAAGCGGGTGTGGAATGTACAAAATTAATTAATGTTGAAATTTGTTTAAGATGGTCGAGCTGCTCAGTTATAGCCTTAGGCCGCGCCGCGACAAAATGGTCCGCGCCGCGGCATAACAAGCAAACCAGGAACAGAATGAGGGTTAAGAAGGGTTGATTTTCACGTTGAATGTCGCGCCGCGACGAATTAGGCCGCGCCGCGGCAGTCCTGCTGGACAGAATCCGGTTCTAGCTCAAATTAAATGACTTTAAGGGACAAATTGGTAATTTGGCGTATAAATCTGATGGGAGCATTAAATCCCAGCCACTTATCCATTTCATTTAATTTCTTTTCCATTTTCTTTCTAATTTCTCTCCTAAAACTTAAAACCCAATTGAATTAAAAGTGAGATTTGAGAGTGAAGGATTGAGGGTTGATCTTTGGAGCAAGAATTAAAGTTGTTCCTTTTGTCTCTAGCTACCCGTTGATAGTCTCGGTAAGTTCTAACTCTAAGTTTTGAGTTTTAATTGGTTAATGGCTAGGCTTTTGGTTACTAGAGACTTGTATGACCCATTTGAGGGTAAAATGGGTGAATTTTGGTTATGTTGTTGTAATGAAGCCCTACTAGCTACAATCTAGGGTTTTGGTCTTGTGATTTGAGATTGTAAGTGTCAAATGGTGTTTTTAGTCACTAATACACTTTTAGATTAATGAAAGAAGTGTTAATGGGTGAGTTTGACTTGATTGTGAGCCTAAGTAATTAAAATGGGTCAAAATGTACTAGTTGACCTAGTTTGGGTGAAATGGGTATGAATTACCCTAAGTTTGTGTTAGTTGAGGTTAGTAGACTTTAATTCACTAGCTTTAGTGATTAAAGTCGGGTCTGTAGTGACCCGAAATTTTCCATGTTTATATATATTAATTGAGATTGATATTTACATGATAAAATGTTTCCAACATGTTAAGCAATCAAACTTGTTAAGACTTGATTAATTGAAATATGTTTCATATAGACAATTGACCACCCAAGTTGACCGGTGATTCACGAACGTTAAAACTTGTAAAAACTATATGATGAAATATATATGGATATATATATAGTTAACATGATACTATGATAAGTAAACATATCATTAAGTATATTAACAATGAACTACATATGTAAAAACAAGACTACTAACTTAATGATTTTTAAACGAGACATATATGTAACGATTATCGTTGTAAAGACATTTAATGTATATATATCATATTAAGAGATATTCATACATGATAATATCATGATAATATAATAATTTAAAATCTCATTTGATATTATAAACATTGGGTTAACAACATTTAACAAGATCGTTAACCTAAAGGTTTCAAAACAACACTTACATGTAACGACTAACGATGACTTAACGACTCAGTTAAAATGTATATACATGTAGTGTTTTAATATGTATTTATACACTTTTGAAAGACTTCAATACACTTATAAAAATACTTCTACTTAACAAAAATGCTTACAATTACATCCTCGTTCAGTTTCATCAACAATTCTACTCGTATGCACCCGTATTCGTACTCGTACAATACACAGCTTTTAGATGTATGTACTATTAATATATACACTCCAATGATCAGCTCTTAGCAGCCCATGTGAGTCACCTAACACATGTGGGAACCATCATTTGGCAACTAGCATGAAATATCTCATAAAATTACAAAAATATGAGTAATCATTCATGACTTATTTACATGAAAACAAAATTACATATCCTTTATATATAATCCATACACCAACGACCAAAAACACCTACAAACACTTTAATTCTTCAATTTTATTCATCTAATTGATCTCTCTCAAGTTCTATCTTCAATTTCTAAGTGTTCTTCATATATTCTACAAGTTCTAGTTACATAAAATCAAGAATACTTTCAAGTTTGCTAGCTCACTTCCAATCTTGTAAGGTGATCATCTAACCTCAAGAAATCTTTGTTTCTTACAGTAGGTTATCATTCTAATACAAGGTAATAATCATATTCAAACTTTGGTTCAATTTCTATAACTATAATAATCTTATTTCAAGTGATGATCTTACTTGAACTTGTTTTCGTGTCATGATTCTGCTTCAAGAACTTCGAGCCATCCAAGGATCCGTTGAAGCTAGATCCATTTTTCTCTTTTCCAGTAGGTTTATCCAAGGAACTTAAGGTAGTATTGATGTTCATAACATCATTCGATTCATACATATAAAGCTATCTTATTCGAAGGTTTAAACTTGTAATCACTAGAATATAGTTTAGTTAATTCTAAACTTGTTCGCAAACAAAAGTTAATCCTTCTAACTTGACTTTTAAAATTAACTAAACACATGTTCTATATCTATATGATATGCTAACTTAATGATTTAAAACATGGAAACACGAAAAACACCGTAAAACCGGATTTACGCCGTCGTAGTAACACCGCGGGCTGTTTTGGGTTAGTTAATTAAAAACTATGATAAACTTTGATTTAAAAGTTGTTATTCTGAGAAAATTATTTTTATTATGAACATGAAACTATATCCAAAAATTATGGTTAAACTCAAAGTGGAAGTATGTTTTCTAAAATGGTCATCTAGACGTCGTTCTTTCGACTGAAATGACTACCTTTACAAAAACAACTTGTAACTTATTTTTCCGACTATAAACCTATACTTTTTCTGTTTAGATTCATAAAATAGAGTTCAATATGAAACCATAGCAATTTGATTCACTCAAAACGGATTTAAAATGAAGAAGTTATGGGTAAAACAAGATTGGATAATTTTTCTCATTTTAGCTACGTGAAAATTGGTAACAAATCTATTCCAACCATAACTTAATCAACTTGTATTGTATATTATGTAATCTTGAGATACCATAGACACGTATACAATGTTTCGACCTATCATGTCGACACATCTATATATATTTCGGAACAACCATAGACACTCTATATGTGAATGTTGGAGTTAGCTATACAGGGTTGAGGTTGATTCCAAAATATATATAGTTTGAGTTGTGATCAATACTGAGATACATATACACTGGGTCGTGGATTGATTCAAGATAATATTTATCGATTTATTTCTGTACATCTAACTGTGGACAACTAGTTGTAGGTTACTAACGAGGACAGCTGACTTAATAAACTTAAAACATCAAAATATACTAAAAGTGTTGTAAATATATTTTGAACATACTTTGATATATATGTATATATTGTTATAGGTTCGTGAATCAACCAGTGGCCAAGTCTTACTTCTCGACGAAGTAAAAATCTGTGAAAGTGAGTTATAGTCCACTTTTAAAATCTAATATTTTTGGGATGAGAATACATGCAGGTTTTATAAATGATTTACAAAATAGACACAAGTACGTGAAACTACATTCTATGGTTGAATTATCGAAATCGAATATGCCCCTTTTTATTAAGTCTGGTAATCTAAGAATTAGGGAACAGACACCCTAATTGACGCGAATCCTAAAGATAGATCTATTGGGCCTAACAAACCCCATCCAAAGTACCGGATGCTTTAGTACTTCGAAATTTATATCATATCCGAAGGGTGTCCCGGAATGATGGGGATATTCTTATATATGCATCTTGTTAATGTCGATTACCAGGTGTTCACCATATGAATGATTTTTTATCTCTATGTATGGGATGTGTATTGAAATATGAAATCTTGTGGTCTATTATTATGATTTGATATATATAGGTTAAACCTATAACTCACCAACATTTTTGTTGACATTTTAAGCATGTTTATTCTCAGGTGATTATTAAGAGCTTCCGCTGTCGCATACTTAAATAAGGACGAGATTTGGAGTCCATGCTTGTATGATATTGTGTAAAAACTGCATTCAAGAAACTTATTTTGTTGTAACATATTTGTATTGTAGACCATTATGTAATGGTCGTGTGTAAACAGGATATTTTAGATTATCATTATTTGATAATCTACGTAAAGCTTTTTAAAACCTTTATCTATGAAATAAAGGTTATGGTTTGTTTTAAAAATGAATGCAGTCTTTGAAAAACGTCTTATATAGAGGTCAAAACCTCGCAACGAAATCAATTAATATGGAACGTTTTTAATCAATAAGAACGGGACATTTCAGTTGGTATCCGAACGTTGGTCTTAGAGAACCAGAATTTTGCATTAATGTGTCTTATCGAGTTTGTTAGGATGCATTAGTGAGTCTGGACTTCGACCGTGTTTACTTGAAAAATGATTGCTTAACAAATTTTGTTGGAAACTATATATTTTTAACATGTGAATATTATGTGATATATTAATCTCTTAACGCGTTTGATATTATGTGATAGATGTCTACCTCTAGAACAAGTCCCATTGACTCACCTAATAATAATGAAGAGTCAAATGTAAATTGGAATGATTCGTGGACTGATTCACAAGTTCCCGAAGAGGATCCGGAAGAAGAGTCGGAACCAGAAGAAGAATCGGAACCGGAAGAAGAATCGGAACCGGATGAAGAAATAGAACCGGTGGGGGAAATAATAAAACGGTTAAGTAAAAGAAAATCCTCAACCAACCGACCAAGGTTAATTATGGTCAATGGTGTTTCCGCCAAGGAAGCAAAATATTGGGAGGATTACCAATTCTCCGATGAATCGGATTCCGACGAGAATTCCGATGATGTTATAGAAATTACCCCAACTGAATTTAAAAAGGCAAAAGAAAATAATAAGGGAAAGGGCATAAAAATAGAGAAATCTAATTCCAACCCCGATGAACTTTATATGTATCGTCAACCCCCGAAGTCCTTAAGTTGTAACAATGACCCGGGAACCTCTAAACCACCAGGTTTTTCTAAACCAATGTGGAAAACGACGGCTCATATTAGGGGAACATCATATATCTCTAGAAACTTGGCAAAACGAACCAAAACCGAAGAAGAAGAAACAAGCGAGTCAGAATAAGATAGTTGTATTCGTGTGGTGTAATATATGTAATATAGTATGCTTATGCTTTATGATATATGTAAAAATTGCTTGTATTAATAAGAGACAGCCCAATATTTTAAGAGACCTACCCGGAGACATGATTGATGAAATCTTGTCTAGAGTCGGTCAGAATTCTTCGGCACAACTATTTAAGGCGAGATCAGTTTGTAAGACATTCGAAGAACGTTCCAAGAATGCCTTGGTTTATAAAAGGCTTTCGTTCGAAAGATGGGGGATATCACATTGGGAAATCCATAAGTTACGATGTGTTTACTTTGACGCATATATTGCGGGGAACCCAAATGCTATTTTACGCAATGGGTTAAGAAATTATTTTGACTCAATATATCCGAATATTGGACTTCGTGATTTAGAAAAAGCGGCTAAAATGCAACATAAAGAAGCATGTTATGCTTACGGATTAGTAATGTTCGCTTCTCACCAAAGTGAGAACAAGGATATCGGGCTACAACTATTAAATAAAACGTTCCCACAAGTGACGGAGTCGGTAATTGGGGTAAGAAATGAGGTTTTTAGATTGTTACGGGACTGTTGGACATTACGTAACCCTCGTCCCTTTGACGACGTTACAACACGCTGTCTTATCAACGGCCATAACGGTTATGTTCCACAAGACCAAGGATGGGAAGTAATCCTAGTAAAACCAGAATGCATGACTTGTTTCTGGACGTATGAATTACGTGTCTTTATTGCCTTTGCTGAACGACTTGTGTACTAGCTAGAATTATCTTCACAACCATCTTGTATCAAATTTATTGTGTGCTATATTTCATGCTATATGTAAAATAAGCGGTATTGTAAGTTTGTAAAATATTGTGTAAAATTTTGAACGCGAAATATTATTATAATCAGTTTTTCATATAGAATTATAGTAGTTGAATTGTATATTAGCTACTAAGTATGAACTTAACGGGTAGGTATTACCCGAATTTAAACTTATAAAACGCTAATATGAAGAAAAAGATTTTATAAATGAGTTCATATTATGCTACGAAATACTATTAACTACTCTTAATATTCTGTATGATTAACTTGTTCCATTTGACTATTTTGAAGGAAATGGCACCGACTACTCGACACACCGTGAATATGAATGAAGAGGAATTCCGTACTTTTCTAGCTTCAAACATAGCCGCAGTACAGGCTGCGCTACATACCAACAATAACCTTGGATCTAGCAGTATAGGAAATCGTGTAGGATGCACCTACAAAGAATTCACTGCCTGCAAACCTTAGGAATTTGATGGAACCGAAGGACCGATCGGATTGAAACGGTGGACCGAGAAGGTCGAATCGGTATTTGCCATAAGTAAGTGTACTGAAGAGGACAAAGTGAAGTACGCTATGCATACCTTCACAGGTTCTGCGTTAACATGGTGGAATACCTATCTAGAGCAAGTGGGACAAGACGATGCGTACGCACTACCGTGGTCAGCATTCAAGCACTTGATGAACGAGAAGTACCATCCCAGAACCGAGGTCAATAAGCTCAAGACAGAACTTAGAGGGTTACGAACCCAAGGATTTGATATTACCACGTACGAAAGACGATTCACGAAATTGTGCCTATTGTGTCCGGGAGCATTCGAAGATGAGGAAGAGAAGATCGACGCGTTTGTGAAAGGATTACCGGAAAGAATCCAAGAAGATATAAGTTCACACGAGCCCGCCTCCATACAACAGGCATGTAGAATGGCTCACAAACTAGTGAACCAGATTGAAGAAAGAATTAAAGAACAGACTGCTGAAGAGGCCAATGTGAAGCAAGTCAAAAGAAAGTGGGAGGAAAACGGTGATAAGAATCACCAATACAACAACAACAACAATTACAACAATAATCGCAACAATTATCCCAACAATCGCAACATCAATCGCAACTACAACAAACGGCCCAACAACAACAACAACAACAACAACAACAACAACAACAACAACAACAACAGCAACTACAACAATCATCCCAACAACAATAATAACCGCAACAACAACAACAATCAGAAGCAGCTATGCCAAAGGTGTGAAAATATCACTCGGGGTTCTGCACCAAATTTTGCAACAAGTGTAAAAGAAATGGTCATAGCGCGGCGAAGTGTGAGGTCTACGGACCAGGGGTTAATAGAACGAAAGGAACAAATGGTGTCGGAATGAGTAATGGCAGATAAAGTAGTGTCGGAGC
Organism: Rutidosis leptorrhynchoides; assembly: GCF_046630445.1. Lineage (NCBI taxonomy): Eukaryota > Viridiplantae > Streptophyta > Magnoliopsida > Asterales > Asteraceae > Rutidosis > Rutidosis leptorrhynchoides. Next base: position 61,880,700 of record NC_092340.1, on the reverse strand, counting down.
AAGTTATGCTAATGTAGTTTGTTATAAATGTGGAAAACCGGGCCACATTATTAGAAATTGCCCGAACCAGGAGAACACGAATGGACAAGGCCGCGGAAGAGTTTTCAATATTAATGCGACAGAGGCACAGGAAGACCCGGAGCTTGTTACGGGTACGTTTCTTATTGACAATAAATCTGCTTACGTTTTATTTGATTCGGGTGCGGATAGAAGCTATATGAGTAGAGATTTTTGTGCTAAATTAAGTTGTCCATTGACGCCTTTGGATAGTAAATTTTTACTCGAATTAGCAAATGGTAAATTAATTTCAGCAGATAATATATGTCGGAATCGAGAAATTAAACTGGTTAGCGAAACATTTAAGATTGATTTGATACCAGTAGAGTTAGGGAGTTTTGATATGATAATCGGTATGGACTGGTTGAAAGAAGTGAAAGCAGAGATCGTTTGTTACAAAAATGCAATTTGCATTATACGAGAAAAAGGAAAACCCTTAATGGTGTACGGAGAAAAGGGCAACACGAAGCTACATCTTATTAGTAATTTGAAGGCACAAAAACTAATACGAAAAGGTTGCTATGCTGTTCTAGCACACGTCGAGAAAGTACAAACTGAAGAAAAGAGCATCAATGATGTTCCCATTGCAAAAGAATTTTCCGATGTATTTCCGAAAGAATTACCGGGATTACCCCCACATCGATCCGTTGAAATTTAAATAGATCTTGTACCAGGAGCTGCACCAAAAGCTCGTGCTCCTTACAGACTCGCACCCAGCGAGATGAAAGAACTGCAAAGCCAATTACAAGAACTTTTAGAGCGTGGTTTCATTCGACCAAGCACATCACCGTGGGGAGCTCCTGTTTTGTTTGTCAAGAAGAAAGATGGTACATTCAGGTTGTGTATCGACTACCGAGAGTTGAACAAACTTACCATCAAGAACCGCTACCCACTACCGAGAATCGATGACTTATTTGATCAACTACAAGGCTCGTCTGTTTATTCAAAGATTGACTTACGTTCCGGGTATCATCAAATGCGGGTGAAAGAAAATGATATTCCAAAGACTGCTTTCAGAACACGTTACGGTCATTACGTGTTTATGGTCATGCCGTTTGGTTTAACTAATGCACCAGCTATGTTCATGGACCTTATGAACCGAGTGTGTGGACCATACCTTGGCAAGTTTGTCATTGTTTTCATTGATGACATACTTATTTACTCAAAGAATGACCAAGAACACGGTGAACATTTGAGAAAGGTGTTAGAAGTATTGAGGAAGGAAGAATTGTACGCTAAGTTTTCAAAGTGTGCATTTTGGTTGGAAGAAGTTCAATTCCTCGGTCACATAGTGAACAAAGAAGGTATTAAGGTGGATCCGGCAAAGATAGAAAATGTTGAAAAGTGGGAAACCCCAAAAACTCCGAAACACATACGCCAGTTTTTAGGACTAGCTGGTTACTACAGAAGGTTCATCCAAGACTTTTCCAGAATAGCAAAACCCTTGACTGCATTAACGCATAAAGGGAAGAAATTTGAATGGAATGATGAACAAGAGAAAACATTTCAGTTATTGAAGAAAAAGCTAACTACGGCACCTATATTGTCATTGCCTGAAAGGAATGATGATTTTGTGATTTATTGTGATGTATCAAAGCAAGGTCTCGGTTGTGTATTAATGCAACGAACGAAGGTGATTGCTTATGCGTCTAGACAATTGAAGATTCACGAACAAAATTATACGACGCATGATTTGGAATTAGGCGCGGTTATTTTTGCATTAAAGACTTGGAGGCACTACTTATATGGGGTCAAAAGTATTATATATACCGACCACAAAAGTCTTCAACACATATTTAATCAGAAACAACTGAATATGAGGCAGTGTAGGTGGATTGAATTATTGAATGATTACGACTTTGAGATTCGTTACCACCCGGGGAAGGCAAATGTGGTAGCCGATGCCTTGAGCAGGAAGGACAGAGAACCCATTCGAGTAAAATCTATGAATATAATGATTCATAATAACCTTACTACTCAAATAAAGGAGGCGCAACAAGGAGTTTTAAAAGAGGGAAATTTAAAGGATGAAATACCCAAAGGATCGGAGAAGCATCTTAATATTCGAGAAGACGGAACCCGGTATAGGGCTGAAAGGATTTGGGTACCAAAATTTGGTAATATGAGAGAAATGGTACTTAGAGAAGCTCATAAAACCAGATACTCAATACATCCTGGAACGGGGAAGATGTACAAGGATCTCAAGAAACATTTTTGGTGGCCGGGTATGAAAGCCGATGTTGCTAAATACGTAGGAGAATGTTTGACGTGTTCTAAGGTCAAAGCTGAGCATCAGAAACCATCAGGTCTACTTCAACAACCAGAAATCCCGGAATGGAAATGGAAAAACATTACCATGGATTTCATCACTAAATTTCCAAGGACTGCAAGTGGTTTTGATACTATTTGGGTAATAGTTGATCGTCTCACCAAATCAGTACACTTCCTGCCAATAAGAGAAGATGACAAGATGGAGAAGTTAGCACGACTGTATTTGAAGGAAGTCGTCTCCAGACATGGAATACCAATCTCTATTATCTCTGATAGGGATGGCAGATTTATTTCAAGATTCTGGCAGACATTACAGCAAGCATTAAGAACTCGTCTAGACATGAGTACTGCCTATCATCCACAAACTGATGGGCAGAGCGAAAGGACGATACAAACGCTTGAAGACATGCTACGAGCATGTGTTATTGATTTCGGAAACAGTTGGGATCGACATCTACCGTTAGCAGAATTTTCCTACAACAACAGCTACCATTCAAGCATTGAGATGACGCCGTTTGAAGCACTTTATGGTAGAAAGTGCAGGTCTCCGATTTGTTGGAGTGAAGTGGGGGATAGACAGATTACGGGTCCGGAGATTATACAAGAAACTACCGAGAAGATCATCCAAATTCAACAACGGTTGAAAACCGCCCAAAGTCGACAAAAGAGCTACGCTGACATTAAAAGAAAAGATATAGAATTTGAAATTGGAGAGATGGTCATGCTTAAAGTTGCACCTTGGAAAGGCGTTGTTCGATTTGGTAAACGAGGGAAATTAAGTCCAAGGTATATTGGACCATTCAAGATTATTGATCGTGTCGGACCAGTAGCTTACCGACTTGAGTTACCTCAACAACTCGCGGCTGTACATAACACTTTCCACGTCTCGAATTTGAAGAAATGTTTTGCTAAAGAAGATCTCACTATTCCGTTAGATGAAATCCAAATCAACGAAAAACTTCAATTCATCGAAGAACCCGTCGAAATAATGGATCGTGAGGTTAAAAGACTTAAGCAAAACAAGATACCAATTGTTAAGGTTCGATGGAATGCTCGTAGAGGACCCGAGTTCACCTGGGAGCGTGAAGATCAGATGAAGAAGAAATACCCGCATCTATTTCCAGAAGATTCGTCAACACCTTCAACAGCTTAAAATTTCAGGACGAAATTTATTTAACGGGTAGGTACTGTAGTGACCCGAACTTTTCCATGTTTATATATATTAATTGAGATTGATATTTACATGATTAAATGTTTCCAACATGTTAAGCAATCAAACTTGTTAAGACTTGATTAATTGAAATATGTTTCATATAGACAATTGACCACCCAAGTTGACCGGTGATTCACGAACGTTAAAACTTGTAAAAACTATATGATGACATATATATGGATATATATATATAGTTAACATGATACTATGATAAGTAAACATATCATTAAGTATATTAACAATGAACTACATATGTAAAAACAAGACTACTAACTTAATGATTTTTAAACGAGACATATATGTAACGATTATCGTTGTAAAGACATTTAATGTATATATATATCATATTAAGAGATATTCATACATGATAATATTATGATAATATAATAATTTAAAATCTCATTTGATATTATAAACATTGGGTTAACAACATTTAACAAGATCGTTAACCTAAAGGTTTCAAAACAACACTTACATGTAACGACTAACGATGACTTAACGACTCAGTTAAAATGTATATACATGTAGTGTTGTAATATGTATTTATACACTTTTTAAAGACTTCAATACACTTATCAAAATACTTCTACTTAACAAAAATGCTTACAATTACATCCTCGTTCAGTTTCATCAATAATTCTACTCGTATGCACCCGTATTCGTACTCGTACAATACACAGCTTTTTGATGTATGTACTATTGATATATACACTCTAATGATCAGCTCTTAGCAGCCCATGTGAGTCACCTAACACATGTGGGAACCATCATTTGGCAACTAGCATGAAATATCTCATAAAATTACAAAAATATGAGTAATCATTCACGACTTATTTACATGAAAACAAAATTACATATTCTTTATATCTAATCCATACACCAACGACCAAAAACACCTACAAACACTTTCATTCTTCAATTTTATTCATCTAATTGATCTCTCTCAAGTTTTATCTTCAAGTTCTAAGTGTTCTTCATATATTCTACAAGTTCTAGTTACATAAAATCAAGAATACTTTCAAGTTTGCTAGCTCACTTCCAATCTTGTAAGGTGATCATCCAACCTCAAGAAATCTTTGTTTCTTACAGTAGGTTATCATTCTAATACAAGGTAATAATCATATTCAAACTTTGGTTCAATTTCTATAACTATAACAATCTTATTTCAAGTGATGATCTTACTTGAACTTGTTTTCGTGTCATGATTCTGCTTCAAGAACTTCGAGCCATCCAAGGATCCGTTGAAGCTAGATCCACTTTTCTCTTTTCCAGTAGGTTTATCCAAGGAACTTAAGGTAGTAATGATGTTCATAACATCATTCAATTCATACATATAAAGCTATCTTATTCGAAGGTTTAAACTTGTAATCACTAGAACATAGTTTAGTTAATACTAAACTTGTTCGCAAACAAAAGTTAATCCTTCTAACTTGACTTTTAAAATTAACTAAACACATGTTCTATATCTATATGATATGCTAACTTAATGATTTAAAACCTGGAAACACGAAAAACACCGTAAAACCGGATTTACGCCGTCGTAGTAACACCGCGGGCTGTTTTGGGTTAGTTAATTAAAAACTATGATAAACTTTGATTTAAAAGTTGTTATTCTGAGAAAATGATTTTTATTATGAACATGAAACTATATCCAAAAATTATGGTTAAACTCAAAGTGGAAGTATGTTTTCTAAAATGGTCATCTAGACGTCGTTCTTTCGACTGAAATGACTACCTTTACAAAAACGGCTTGTAACTTATTTTTCCGACTATAAACCTATACTTTTTCTGTTTAGATTCATAAAATAGAGTTCAATATGAAACCATAGCAATTTAATTCACTCAAAACGGATTTAAAATGAAGAAGTTATGGGTAAAACAAGATTGGATAATTTTTCTCATTTTAGCTACGTGAAAATTGGTAACAAATCTATTCCAACCATAACTTAATCAACTTGTATTGTATATTATGTAATCTTGAGATACCATAGACACGTATACAATGTTTCGACCTATCATGTCGACACATCTATATATATTTCGGAACAACCATAGACACTCTATATGTGAATGTTGGAGTTAGCTATACAGGGTTGAGGTTGATTCCAAAATATATATAGTTTGAGTTGTGATCAATACTGAGATACGTATACACTGGGTCGTGGATTGATTCAAGATAATATTTATCGATTTATTTCTGTACATCTAACTGTGGACAACTAGTTGTAGGTTACTAACGAGGACAGCTGACTTAATAAACTTAAAACATCAAAATATACTAAAAGTGTTGTAAATATATTTTGAACATACTTTGATATATATATGTATATATTGTTATAGGTTCGTGAATCAACCAGTGGCCAAGTCTTACTTCCCGACGAAGTAAAAATCTGTGAAAGTGAGTTATAGTCCCACTTTTAAAATCTAATATTTTTGGGATGAGAATACATGCAGGTTTTATAAATGAATTACAAAATAGACACAAGTATGTGAAACTACATTCTATGGTTGAATTATCGAAATCGAATATGCCCCTTTTTATTAAGTCTGGTAATCTAAGAATTAGGGAACAGACACCCTAATTGACGCGAATCCTAAAGATAGATATATTGGGCCTAACAAACCCCATCCAAAGTACTGGATGCTTTAGTACTTCGAAATTTATATCATATCCGAAGGGTGTCCCGGAATGATGGGGATATTCTTATATATGCATCTTGTTAATGTCGGTTACCAGGTGTTCACCATATGAATGATTTTTTATCTCTATGTATGGGATGTGTATTGAAATATGAAATCTTGTGGTCTATTATTATGATTTGATATATATAGGTTAAACCTATAACTCACCAACATTTTTGTTGACGTTTTAAGCATGTTTATTCTCAGGTGATTATTAAGAGCTTCCGCTGTCGCATACTTAAATAAGAACGAGATTTGGAGTCCATGCTTGTATGATATTGTGTAAAAACTGCATTCAAGAAAATTATTTTGTTGTAACATATTTTTATTGTAAACCATTATGTAATGGTCGTGTGTAAACAGGATATTTTAGATTATCATTATTTGATAATCTACGTAAAGCTTTTTAAAACCTTTATCTATGAAATAAAGGTTATGGTTTGTTTTAAAAATGAATGCAGTCTTTGAAAAACGTCTCATATAGAGGTCAAAACCTCGCAACGAAATCAATTAATATGGAACGTTTTTAATCAATAAGAACGGGACATTTCAGGGTCTTGGCCATTTAAGGGCGGTTTTGGTGTGGTTGAGTCATTTAATGCGAATCAGGTCATTAAATGCTCAAGTATGTGTAATGTGGTTAATTCCACTAGTTGTGTAATTGAATGTGTACTTATGTAATAGGTACTTTGCTTTGAAGCCTTCGGAAGCATTAAATCACCACCGAGGTGTTAAGGTGAGTGGAATAATTATATGCGTGCATATATGATGTATTTATTTGTGTAGTTGAGTTGTGAAGTGTCGACGTGTTAAGACACCACTCCTCACATGGCGAGTGAAGTGTCGATGTGTTAAGACACCACTCGGGAGTGAAGTATCGATGTGTTAAGATGCCACTCCGAGAGATGTAACGAGTGAAGTGTCGATGTGCTAAGACACCACTCGGGGTGAAGTGTCGAAGTGTTAAGGCACCACCCGGGGTGAAGTATCGACGTGTTAAGATGCCACCCGTGGGGTTAGTGTACGAAGTGTTAAGTGCACTAATGGTTGTTATGAACTCCGACGGTCTTTAAACACCGTTCCCTCGTTTGTTTGGTTAACCATGGTTGTGTGTGTATGGATTGTAGCATATTATATTGTTTAAACTATATGCTATTGTTATGCTAGCTCGTATGGTGGAAGGTTTAGTGTTATACTTGTGATGGTATGATTATTTATAATGCTAGCATGTATGCGGTAAATGCGTAAGTGATTGCAAGTAAGTAGGTTGTATATGTAAACGTATAATTGTTGCACTCACTAAGTATTAGCTTACCCCTCTCGTTGTTTATCTTTTTAGATGCAGGTGTGGACAAGGGCAAGGGGGTTGTTGCGCAATAGGTGTCCCTTGATGATGTTATGTTGGAGCTTTTAGAAGTTGGCCTAGCGTTTTGGGTAGTTTAGTCCCAAACCATGCTCGATGTGTTGTTTGGTTTAAAACTATCATTTTTGTATTGGTCAAACTTGTATCACATTCGTTAATGGCCTTTGGGCCTTTTGTAAACACTAAACTTGTTGTATGTTTTAACGAAACGTGTGGAATGGTTTACATATTTAATTGGCGCGTAAATGTGTATTATTAAAAAAAAATTATCGTATGGAATACGGGTTGGGTTGTTTCAAGTGGTATCAGAGCATGGTCTAAGGGATTTAGACGACTTGAGATAGGTGCCTAGACTTGGACTTTATTGTGCATGCGCTTTTATGCTGGACTTGTAGGACTTTGGGTCTAATCAGGAATTGTTAGTGCTTTGGTTATGTGAACTAACCTCGTGCTAATTGATTTGTGTTGTGTTGTGTTTAGCAATCATCAAGCGAGATGGACATTGTACTAGCAAGTTAATGCGACGTGCTCGCGTAACAATGATTAGCTACCATTGTTAAGGGTGCAAATCGTGTCAAACAAGTAATGTACGACGATTGTTGAGTAAGATGGAGTAGTGTGGGGTATACGTATATGCATACGTGTTATGTCATGTTGTTTCGTTCGTTGTTTAATCTTTTCCGTTTTATAGAATGAAGATGAGAAACGGACACGACACCGAAAATGGGGGCACTAGTGAGGACGCCGAGTTGACGGCCAAGATTGAGGCCATTCTTAAAAGTCAAAAGGCGGAGTACCTTGTGGATATCAAGAAGATGTTCCTAGACTCAATTGACGAGCAATTGGTCAATGTAGTCAAAGAACAAGCTAAGGCCGTCCTACATGAAGATAATGTGGGAAGACGTAACTTTTTCTATAAGAACTTTAAGGATGCTCAACCACCTACTTTTGAGGGCGAAAGAGACCCGTTAAAGAGTGCCCGGTAGATCTCCGATAAGGAGGGGGCCTTTCGAACTTGTGAATGCCCGATTGATAAAAAGACAAGGTATAGTTGTAGCATGCTAAGAGGTGATGCGAAGCTATGGTGGGATGCAAAAAGCCAAGTTTATGGCGAAGAACAATGCATGGATTTTACTTGGGATGAGTTCAAAATGGAGTTCTTCCAAGAGTACCGAACTTCGGCCGATCTTACTAGGCTTAAGGACGAGTTGCGTTCCTTGAGGCAAGGGTCGATGGATTTGAATACTCTTAAATCCGTTTACATGTCGAAAACTCAATTTTTCCAGGAGTATGTCGGGAATGATAAAATGTTGAAGGAAGACTTTTACCGAATCTTGAATGATAATTATCAAGAGAAGATAAGCGTGAATGTGGTGAAGAATTTTGATGAGTTGTTTGATATGGCCAAAGGTTTTGAGTCGCTCATCTTGAGAAAGAGTGGCTTTACCTTCGGCAAAAAGAAGTTTGAAGCTACTAGTCATTCGAACTTTTCTAACAAGAAGCACAAGAAGGGCTCCGAGAGTATTGGTAGTGTTAAGAAGGGTGCTTCCGCTGATTTTACTTATGCTTGCTACAATTGTGGGCAAAGGGGGCACATGGCTCGTGAGTGCCCGAAACAATCAACCACAACCAAGCTCACTTGTTTTAATTGCGGTAAAGAAGGGCATAAGAGGCCGGAGTGTCCCGACTTGCTGGATGATCATGTTAAGAGGTTAGAGAAGGCGGCGGGCACGGCTAAGGGGCGGAATTATTTGATGACCAATGATGAGGCCAGACATTCCAATGAAGTTGTCTCAGGTACTATCATGGTTAACTCTAATCTGGCAAAGATATTATTTGATAGCGGTGCTAATTTGTCTTTTGTATCGCCTCGATTTGTGTCTAAGCTTAACAAACCGCTAGCTAAGTTAAGTCATCCGGTAGAAGTTGAAATAGTGGATGGTAAGACGGTGCTAGGGGTTGATGTGTGTAAAGATTGTAATGTTGTGTTTGGTACTGAAACGTTAAAAATCGATCTCATTCCGATGACTTTGGGTGATTTTGATATCGTTGTGGGTATGGATTGGATCGATCAAAATAGAGCCGATATTGCATGCCATGAGAAGTCTATTCGTGTGAAGACCCCAAATGGGGGAGAGTTAATTATTCATGGTGACAAACGGAGAAGATTCGTACCATTATGCACTTATGCACGGGCATGACGTTTTCTCAAGAGTGGTTGTAGCGACCCGACAAAATCGTCATTGACGGTGCCGTCTACTTAGGTCCCGTTACGTGGTCATAAGTCTTTAAAACAACGTTTGACCAAAAGTATGTCGCATTCATTTCAAAAGTAAAGATGTTTCAAGGTTTACAAGGTAGTTCGACAACTAGTTACATAACAAAGTTTAAAGTACAATTTAAACATATGCGACACAAATGAAAGTAGCCAAAAGACGCTCCACGTATGCATGTTTACTCGACATCCAAGCAAGTATCAAAAGTAATGAGCGGAAGCATGTATCACACAAATGTTCAAGGACCTGAGAAAACATAAAAATCTGTCAACGAAAACGTTGGTGAAATCATAGGTTTGAGTAAGTAAGTACAAGTGAACCACAAGATTTGCAACAATGATATAATAGTAATACATTCCAAAAGTTTGTTTCACGAGCACCCAATTATCAATGCTTAACATTCCTTCCATAGAACCCCATCACAATAGTGTTAGAACATACACTGTTTCTCGAAAATATATTTCATTCGTAAACGGTAGCGAACCGTTTGAATGAGGGTTTGTCAAACCCATATGGCCATATAACATAAGTTCTCACTTACACCCGGCAAGTGTAACTAATGATAATCGAATTGAGGATTTTTGTTCAAACTCGTATGTAGAATGTTTGTTTTCCTGTACTTGTGTTCACTTAGTAAAAAGAAACGTTTATGTTTTCTCATCCCAAATGTAAGTGCAAAAGAGTAAAAATGGGACTATGATCTCACCTTGTGTGCACGAGTAATAAGTACTTCAACAAGTAATGTGTGCAAAGAACAATGCTAGTCTTGACCTAAACAAATAGGTTTGTATCAATATCGGTAAACACGATAGGTCAAAGTGTTCAATTAGTCCCATGGCTTGTTAAGACTCGATCATAATAGCATGTGAATCAAATTGTCATGTTTCATGCAAGGTACAAGTATAAAAGCATGTTAGAATGATTGCACAAACATTTGGTTAAGTTTGATTAAAAGTCAACTTAGGTCGGGTCAAAGTCAACGAGAAAGTCAACACGTTCGGGTCGGGTCCCGAACTATTTTTCTGAGGTTTTTAATCATATATGAGCATGTTAGAACAAGTTACATATGAATCGGAGGTCCATAGTATAGCAAACATTTTTCGTAAAATGACCAGCGAAGACAGAAGCCTGCCAGTGTATCTGGACGGCGTCCAGATTGTCTGGACGTCGTCCAGCTTTGAAGGCTGAGACGGCGTCCAAAGATCTGGATGGCGTCCAGCTTTGAAAACTGGGATGGCGTCCAAGGATCTGGACGGCGTCCAGGTCCGTATTCAAGTCTGATGCAGAAAACTCCTAAGTGCACGAATCAAAAACCAAACTAACACATTTTATGATCCGCAAACAACCAAAACATGTATCTTATATCATCGGAAAGGTATTTTGACGAGGAAAACGACTAGACATATTTCAATGAGTAATTCAACAATTACCACAACTCAAAATCGCATTAAATGTTCATAATCAAAGGTTCAAGTTCTAAAAACGTATTTCATGATTCGGGCAACCAATTTACATGTATGATATGCCGTTTATAAGGTAATCAAACACACATTGCAACAAAACACTTATTAACAATATTTCATAGCATTTGATACATCAAAAGTTCATATAAAGCTTATCAAACCCTAACCAAAATCTCAAAACCAATAATCATGTTAATGTAAGGTTTTCATGTCAATCAACACACCAAAACGAAGCTAATAAAGTAACTAACACTTTGAACACACAACCATTAACATCTAAACACATTTCATCATCTAAAATCAAAGATTTAGCAAGCTCTTTTTCAAGTTCATGCTTGTTATGTCAATTCACAAGATCGAGCATACAAATTACATATACGACATCACAATGAGCCATAGACACTAATTAACACACCTTTAAGTCAAGAACACTAAAATTATGAAATTTACAGTTTTTAGAAAGTTACCCAATCGAGATGAAATTAGTATCAAAATGTAGAGAATGAAGAGAGGATTCCAAATATGTAATTTGTTTTGATGTTAGCCTCCAAAATCGGATTTAGATGATGAATTAAGGATTGAATGTTGAGAGGATTTGGAAGTAGTAAAAGATGAGGATGAAAATGAATGGATGAAAGGGGTTTGACCCTTTGACCTAGTCAAGGGTTTGATCCCTTGTCAAGTTTAGTCCCTCAACTTTCGTTCGGGTGCGTGAATTACCTAAACGAGATAATTTAAAACGCGTATTAACAGGAGATGTTATAGTCATATAACGGACTTTAAATAATTAAACGGAAAAGTAAACGGAAAAAGGCGGGATGTTACATTACCTACTCCTTAAAAGAAATTTCGTCCCGAAATTTAAGTAGGCGTAGTAGTCGTTGTTTCTTCCTCGAAATCTTGCGTTTCCGGAACTGGGAATAAGTGAGGGTATTTCCTTTGCATTTGATCTTGCCTTTCCCAAGTAAACTCGGGTCCCTTTTTGGCGTTCCAACGGACTTTGACAATTGGAATTCGGCTTTGTTTTAACGTTTTGACGGAGGTGTCCACAATTTCAACCGGTTCCTCCACGAAATGAAGTTTGTCATCAATGGTAAGCTCCTCGAGAGGAATGACTATATCGGGTTCGGCAAGGCACTTTTTCAAGTTGGATACATGGAAAGTAGGATGAACGGAGCTCAATTGAGGCGAAAGATCTAAACGATAAGCAACGGTTCCAACACGCTCCAAGATTTCGAAAGGACCGATATACCGCGGATTTAGCTTCCCGCGTTTCCCGAAACGGATTACACCTTTCCAAGGTGCGACTTTTAACATTACGCGATCACCGACTTGAAATTCAAGATCGTTGCGCCGTTTGTCGGTATAGCTCTTTTGACGACTTCGGGCCGTCCTAAGCCTATCTCTGATTTGAACGATTTTCTCGATTGTTTCATGAATGAGTTCGGGTCCGGTGATTTGTGTGTCGCCTACTTCAGCTCAACAAAGAGGTTAACGACATTTTTGGCCATATAAAGCTTCGAATGGTGCGGCGTTAATACTCGCGTGATAACTATTGTTGTAAGAGAACTCGGCGAGAGGTAAGTGCTTGTACCAAGCTTTTCCAAAATCAACCACGCAAGCTCGTAACATGTCCTCCAAGGTTTGAATTGTGCGTTCGCTTTGTCCATCGATTTGAGGATGATATGCGGTGCTCATGTCTAAACGCGTTCCCAACGCTTCTTGCAAGGTACGCCAAAATCTAGAAACAAAGCGGCCATCTCGGTCGGAGATAATCGATAAAGGTATACCGTGTCGGGCTACGATCTCCTTGATGTAAAGTTGTGCAAGTTTCTCCATTTTGTCCGTTTCTTTCATGGCGAGAAAATGTGCAGATTTGGTGAGACGGTCAACAATAACCCAAATGGTATCATAACCGCTCGTCATTTTTGGTAGTTTGGTGATAAAATACATCGTTATCCTTTCCCACTTCCATTGCGGGATCTTGGGTTGTTGAAGTAGTCCGGACGGTCTTTGGTGTTCGGCTTTGACCTTGGAACATGTCAAACACTTGGAAACATAAGTAGCTACGTCTCTTTTGATGTTCGGCCACCAATATTGTTGTTTAAGGTCGTGGTACATCTTATTGGCACCGGGGTGAATCGAGTATCGTGACTTATGGGCTTCATCTAAAATAAGACTTCGTAGGTCCCTATAACTAGGCACCCAAATCCTTCCGGCGAAATATCGGAGTCCGGTTTCCTTAGTTTCGAATCGAGAGACGAGAATGTTCAAGAGCTCGTGTGAAACGTTTTCATCATTGAGAGCTTCATCTTGGGCTACCCGGATTTGGCTATTAAGGTTTGTGTGGATGGTGATGTTTAAGGCTCGGAAACGAAGAGGCACCGCTCTTTCTTTTCGACTTAAGGCATCGGCTACTACATTTACCTTTCCGGGATGGTAACGAAGCTCGCAATCGTAATCGTTTAAGGTTTCAATCCACCTTCATTGTCTCATGTTTAGTTGCTTTTGATCGAAGATGTGTTGGAGACTTTTGTGATCGGTAAAGATAGTACTCTTGGTTCCATAAAGATAGTGTCTCCACATTTTAAGTGCAAAGACAACGGCTCCGAGTTCGAGATCATGTGTCATGTAGTTTCGTTCATGAATTTTGAGTTGTCGAGAAGCATAAGCAATGACTTTCGTTCATTGCATCAATACACACCCAAAACCATGTTTCGAGGCATCGCAATATACAACAAAGTCATCATTGCCTTCGGGAAGTGACAAGATAGGAGCGGTGGTTAGCTTCGTTTTCAAGATTTGAAATGCGGATTCTTGTTCGGTTGCCCAAATGAATTTCTTTCCCTTGTGAGTTAACGCGGTTAGAGGACGAGCAACCAAAGAAAAATCCTTGATGAATCTACTATAGTATCCGGCGAGACCCAAAAATTGACGAATGTGAGTAGGAGTAGTAGGTGTAGTGACCCGAACTTTTCCATGTTTATATATATTAATTGAGATTGATATTTACATGATTAAATGTTTCCAACATGTTAAGCAATCAAACTTGTTAAGACTTGATTAATTGAAATATGTTTCATATAGACAATTGACCACCCAAGTTGACCGGTGATTCACGAACGTTAAAACTTGTAAAAACTATACGATGACATATATATGGTTATATATATAGTTAACATGTTTTTATTATAAGTATGTATCTCATTAGGTATTTTAACAATGAGTTATATACATAAAAATGAGACTATTAATTTAAGAAACTCGAAAACGATATATATAACGATTATCGTTATAACAACGTCTTACTAGGTACATATGAATCATATTAAGATATTGATACACTTGGTTAATTATGTTAAATGATAAGTAAATATATTATTAAGTGTATTAACAATGAAATACATATGTAAAAATAAGACTACTAACTTAATGATTTCGAAACGAGACATATATGTAACGATTATCGTTGTAACGACATTTAACTGTATATACATCATACTGAGATATATTATATATCATAATATCATGATAATATAACAATTTAACATGATAATATAACAATTTAACATCTCATTTGTTATAATAAACAATGGGTTAACAACATTTAACAAGATCGTTAACCTAAAGGTTTCAAAACAACATTTACATGTAACGACTAACGATGACTTAACGACTCAGTTAAAATGTATATACATGCAGTGTTTTAATATGTATTCATACACTTTTGAAAGACTTCAAGACACTTATCAAAATACTTCTACTTAACAAAAATGCTTACAATTACATCCTCGTTCAGTTTCATCAACAATTCTACTCGTATGCACCCGTATTCGTACTCGTACAATACACAGCTTTTAGATGTACATACTATTAGTATATAAACTCCAATGATCAGCTCTTAGCAGCCCATGTGAGTCACCTAACACATGTAGGAACCATCATTTGGCAACTAGCATGAAATATCTCATAAAATTACAAAAATATGAGTAATCATTCATGACTTATTTACATGAAAACAAAATTACATATCCTTTATATCTAATCCATACACCAACGACCAAAAACACCTACAAACACTTTCATTCTTCAATTTTCTTCATCTAATTGATCTCTCTCAAGTTCTATCTTCAAGTTCTAAGTGTTCTTCATATATTTTACAAGTTCTAGTTACATAAAATCAAGAATACTTTCAAGTTTGCTAGCTCACTTCCAATCTTTTAAGGTGATCATCCAACCTCAAGAAATCTTTGTTTCTTACAGTAGGTTATCATTCTAATACAAGGTAATAATCATATTCAAACTTTGGTTCAATTTCTATAACTATAACAATCTTATTTCAAGTGATGATCTTACTTGAACTTGTTTTCGTGTCATGATTATGCTTCAAGAACTTCGAGCCATCCAAGGATCCGTTGAAGCTAGATCCATTTTTCTCTTTTCCAGTAGGTTTATCCAAGGAACTTAAGGTAGTAATGATGTTCATAACATCATTCGATTCATACATATAAAGCTATCTTATTCGAAGGTTTAAACTTGTAATCACTAGAACATAGTTTAGTTAATTCTAAACTTGTTCGCAAACAAAAGTTAATCCTTCTAACTTGAATTTTAAAATCAACTAAACACATGTTCTATATCTATATGATATGCTAACTTAATGATTTAAAACCTGGAAACACGAAAAACACCGTAAAATCGGATTTACGCCGTCGTAGTAACACCTCGGGCTGTTTTGGGTTAGTTAATTAAAAACTATCATAAACTTTGATTTAAAAGTTGTTATTATGAGAAAATGATTTTTATTATGAACATGAAACTATATCCAAAAATTATGGTTAAACTCAAAGTGGAAGTATGTTTTCTAAAATGGTCATCTAGACGTCGTTCTTTCGACTGAAATGACTACCTTTACAAAAACGACTTGTAACTTATTTTTCCGACTATAAACCTATACTTTTTCTGTTTAGATTCATAAAATATAGTTCAATATGAAACCATAGCAATTTGATTCACTCAAAACGGATTTAAAATGAAGAAGTTATGGGTAAAACAAGATTGGATAATTTTTCTCATTTTAGCTACGTGAAAATTGGCAACAAATCTATTCCAACCATAACTTAATCAACTTGTATTGTATATTATGTAATCTTGAGATACCATAGACACGTATACAATGTTTCGACCTATCATGTTGTGACACCGCTGATTTTTTTTTTTTTATAAATACGTGGCGGAAGCATTAACGTTAATTAAACCATTATAATAATATAAACATATCATAATTACATAACCAAAACAGTTGACAGCTAGCATTTAACTAATACATATGGTGTCACGTGACGTTTCAACAAAAGTTTAGTTTTATAGGAAAAGACACATCAGAGTTGGCTCCTGTCAAACATAACATCAGCATGCCCCGTCTTCTCCCCAAAAGCATCATTTCTACAAAAGCTAATAACCTGCAGGGAGGAGATGGAGGGGAATTAGCACGAAGCTAAGTGAGTACGACTAACCACAGGCAATAGTATACAGAACAGTTATACTAATCATGTCACAAAGAGCTAACACACAAACATCACCCAAGTGCCGTCTACAGAGACTCTGGCGGCTCGGCCAAACCATTAACCACCAGTTGATCGGGCTGGGGCTTACCAGAAGTTCCTCCACCACCGTATGTATATACATAATCCACACGCGACGGACGCGTCATTCACATATATATACACCACGGCTGTCTAGGCTACCACAGAGGAACTCAACCCGCAGGTTGATCTCTCCTACCGAGGCTACCACACAATAGGGACGCACTGGGCTCCAGCAGACAAGCATCAACTAACATGCAGTCATCACAATAAACTAACTAACTGTATCAATAAGTACAACTAACTAGCATGGCAGTCATAATATAACATGCTACTCTATACTAAATTCCACAGTTAGTCCCACTCACCGATTACCAGCAAACGAGAAGGTGTTCAGCTATCTAATCACTGAACCTTCTCTTTCTCCTTTTCTCCTGAGAAATACATATACACGAGTTAGTTTATGTCCATAAACACCAAATAACACAAATATAGAAATTTTGTCAGAAAATCTGTCCGCTAAAATTTTTCTGTTTAACACTTATGCACTTTTGAAATTTTCATCAAAATCTCAAAATACAAACGGGCAGCATAACGGCTAGAAATCAACACTTGGTAAAATTTCCACTGCCCAAGACACTCGGTCGACTGTCAGAGACAGTCGGCCGATTGTCTACACACACTCGACCGATTGACAAGTCATTCGGTCGATGGTCTTTCACAGACACACTCGGCCGTGGGTCTCACTCACTCGGTCGATGGTCGAGTCAGTCGGTCGAGTGTCTCGAGACACTCGGCCGACCGTGTTCATCTGCAGAAGCTGAAGCCAAAGTGACGGGTTTCACCCAAATTCATCCAATTCTTGCTCTAGAGCTCGATTTTTACCTCAAAACTGACCAAATCTAAGACACTATACATCAAGAAACATAAACCCACAAGATTTGGACTCAAACAACATCAAATTCAACTCTTTTGACCCAAATTACCCACTTTGTAAAAACTATCACAAAAACCCAATTTTCTTGAAGATTAAATCATGAAAACTTGTGATTCTTACCTTGATAGAATCAGTAGATCATAAGGAACACGAAAATGTAAATGATTTGAGCTCAAGAACAAAGATTAGAAATTAGGGTTTGGTATGTGAAAGAGATGAAGGTACGGGAGGGTTTGGGAGTTTTCTAGAAAATGAGAAGGGAAGCCAGCACTTAGTCACTTAATTGGGTTTAATTCCCACACTGAGTGACACACGGGTATTTATCAGTTATCTGATATCTTTCGTACATCATTTGGCAAACCAAATGAAGTCCAAATTAAATAAACAAACCTGTTCTGTGACCCTTGTCACAAACTGGTCCTAACCTCATCATTAATTAATAATAAACATTAAATAAAAATAAAAGCATATAATAACGCAACACCAACTTAAGGGCAATCTAGTAATCTTACATCTAGGCCCACTTGAGGATGTTACACATGTCGACACATCTATATATATTTCGAAACAACCATAGACACTCTATATGTGAATGTTGGAGTTAGCTATACAGGGTTGAGGTTGATTCCAAAATATATATAGTTTGAGTTGTGATCAATACTGAGATACGTATACACTGGGTCGTGGATTGATTCAAGATAATATTTATCGATTTATTTCTGTACATCTAACTGTGGACAACCAGTTGTAGGTTACTAACGAGGACAGCTGACTTAATAAACTTAAAACATCAAAATATATTAAAAGTGTTGTAAATATATTTTGAACATACTTTGATATATATGTATATATTGTTATAGGTTCGTGAATCAACCAGTGGCCAAGTCTTACTTCCCGACGAAGTAAAAATCTGTGAAAGTGAGTTATAGTCCCACTTTTAAAATCTAATATTTTTGGGATGAGAATACATGCAGGTTTTATAAATGATTTACAAAATAGACACAAGTACGTGAAACTACATTCTATGGTTGAATTATCGAAATCGAATATGCCCCTTTTTATTAAGTCTGGTAATCTAAGAATTAGGGAACAGACACCCTAATTGACGCGAATCCTAAAGATAGATCTATTGGGCCTAACAAACCCCATCCAAAGTACCGGATGCTTTAGTACTTCGAAATTTATATCATATCCGAAGGGTGTCCCGGAATGATGGGGATATTCTTATATATGCATCTTGTTAATGTCGGTTACCAGGTGTTCACCATATGAATGATTTTTATCTCTATGTATGGGATGTGTATTGAAATATGAAATCTTGTGGTCTATTATTATGATTTGATATATATATTGGTTAAACCTATAACTCACCAACATTTTTGTTGACGTTTTAAGCATGTTTATTCTCAGGTGATTATTAAGAGCTTCCGCTGTCGCATACTTAAATAAGGACGAGATTTGGAGTCCATGCTTGTATGATATTGTGTAAAAACTGCATTCAAGAAACTTATTTTGTTGTAACATATTTGTATTGTAAACCATTATGTAATGGTCGTGTGTAAACAGGATATTTTAGATTATCATTATTTGATAATCTACGTAAAGCTTTTTAAAACCTTTATCTATGAAATAAAGGTTATGGTTTGTTTTAAAAATGAATGCAGTCTTTGAAAAAACGTCTCATATAGAGGTCAAAACCTCGCAACGAAATCAATTAATATGGAACGTTTTTAATCAATAAGAACGGGACATTTCAGTTGGTATCCGAGCGTTGGTCTTAGAGAACCAGAATTTTGCATTAGTGTGTCTTATCGAGTTTGTTAGGATGCATTAGTGAGTCTGGACTTCGACCGTGTTTACTTGAAAAATGATTGCTTAACAAATTTTGTTGGAAACTATATATTTTTAACATGTGAATATTATGTGATATATTAATCTCTTAACGCGTTTGATATTATGTGATAGATGTCTACCTCTAGAACAAGTCCCATTGACTCACCTAATAATAATGAAGAGTCAAATGTAAATTGGAATGATTCGTGGACTGATTCACAAGTTCCCGAAGAGGAACCGGAAGAAGAGTCGGAACCGGAAGAAGAATCGGTACCGGAAGAAGAATCGGAACCGAATGAAGAAGTAGAACCGGTGGTGGAAATAATAAAACGGTTAAGTAAAAGAAAATCCTCAACCAACCGACCAAGGTTAATTATGGTCAATGGTGTTTCCGCCAAGGAAGCAAAATATTGGGAGGATTACCAATTCTTTGATGAATCGGATTCCGACGAGAATTCCGATGATGTTATAGAAATTACCCCAACTGAATTTAAAAAGGCAAAAGAAAATAATAAGGGAAAGGGCATAAAAATAGAGAAATCTAATTCCAACCCCGATGAACTTTATATGTATCGTCAACCCCCGAAGTCCTTAAGTTGTAACAATGACCCGGGAACCTCTAAACCACCAGGTTTTTCTAAATCGTTGTGGAAAATGACAGTTAGTATTAGGGGAGCATCATATATCCCTAGAAACTTGGCAAAACGAACCAAAACCGAAGAAGAAGAAACGAGCGAGTCGGAATAAAATAGTTGTATTCGTGTGGTGTAATATATGTAATATAGTGTTCTTATGCTTTATGATATATGTAAAAATTGCTTGTATTAATAAGTATTTTTTTTATGAATCTAACTCTTGTCTATTTTACAGTTTAAAAACACAAAATGGATAGACAACCCAATATTTTAAGAGACCTACCCGAAGACATGATTGATGAAATCTTGTCTAGAGTCGGCCAGAATTCCTCGGCACAACTATTTAAGGCGAGATCAGTTTGTAAGACATTCGAAGAACGTTCCAAGAATGTCTTGGTTTATAAGAGACTTTCGTTTGAAAGATGGGAGATATCACATTGGGAAACCCATAAGTTACGATGTGTTTACTTTGACGCATATATTGCGGGGAACCCAAATGCTATTTTACGCAACGGGTTAAGAAATTATTTTGACTCAATATATCCGAATATTGGACTTCGTGATTTAGAAAAAGCGGCTAACATGCAACATAAAGAAACATGTTATGCTTACGGATTAGTAATGTTCGCTTCTCACCAAAGTGAGAACAAGAACATCGGGCTACAACTATTAAACAAAATGTTTTCACAAGTGACGGAGTCGGTAATTGGGGTAAGAAATGAGGTTTTTAGATTATTACGGGACTGTTGGACATTACGTAACCCTCGTCCCTTTGACGACGTTACAACACGCTGTCTTATCAACGGCCATAACGGTTATGTTCCACAAGACCAAGGATGGGAAGTAGTCCTAGTAAAACCAGAATGCATGACTTGTTTCTGGACGTATGAATTACGTGTTTTTATTGCCTTTGCTGAACGACTTGTGTACTAGCTAGAATTATCTTCACAACTATCTTGTATCAAAGTTATTGTGTGCTATATTTCATGCTTTATGTAAAATAAGCGGTATTGTAAGTTTGTAAAATATTGTATAAAAGTTTGAACGCGAAATATTATTATAATCAGTTTTTCATATAGAATTGTAGTAGTTGAATTGTATATTAGCTACTAAGTATGAACTTAACGGGTAGGTACTACCCGAATTTAAACTTATAAAACGCTAATATGAAGAAAAAGCTTTTATAAATGAGTTCATATTATGCTACAAAATACTATTAACTACTCTTAATATTCTGTATGATTAACTTGTTCCATTTGACTATTTTGAAGGAAATGACACCGATTACTCGACACACCGTGAATATGAATGAAGAGGAATTCCGTACTTTTCTAGCTTCAAACATAGCCGCAGTATAGGCTGCGCTACATACCAACAATAACCTTGGATCTAACAGTACAGGAAATCCTGTAGGATGCACCTACAAAGAATTCACTGCCTGCAAACCTTTGGAATTCGATGGAACCGAAGGACCGATCGGATTGAAACGGTGGACCGAGAAGGCCGAATCGGTGTTTGCCATAAGTAAGTGTACTGAAGAGGAAAAAGTGAAGTACGCTACGCATACCTTCACAGGTTCTGCGTTAACATGGTGGAATACCTATCTAGAGCAAGTGGGACAAGACGATGCGTACGCACTACCGTGGTCAGCATTCAAGCACTTGATGAACGAGAAGTACCGTCCCAGAACCGAGGTCAATAAGCTCAAGACAGAACTTAGAGGGTTACGAATCCAAGGATTTGATATTACCACGTACGAAAGACGATTCACAGAATTGTGCCTATTGTGTCCGGGAGCATTCGAAGATGAGGAAGAGAAGATCGACGTATTTGTGAAAGGATTACCGGAAAGAATCCAAGAAGATATAAGTTCACACGAGCCCGCCTCTATACAACAGGAATGTAGAATGGCTCACAAACTAGTGAACCAGATTGAAGAAAGAATTAAAGAACAGACTGCTGAAGAGGCCAATGTGAAGAAAGTCAAAAGAAAGTGGGAGGAAAACGGTGATAAGAATCACCAATACAACAACAACAACAGCAATTACAACAATAATCGCAACAATTATCCCAACAATCGCAACATCAATCGCAACTACAACAAACGGCCCAACAACAACAACAACAACAACAACAGCAATAGCAACTACAACAATCATCCCAACAACAATAATAACCGCAACAACAACAACAACAATCAGAAGCAGCTATGCCAAAGGTATGAAAAGTATCACTCGGGGTTCTGCACCAAATTTTGCAACAAGTGTAAAAGAAATGGTCATAGCGCGGCGAAGTGTGAGGTCTACGGACCAGGGGTTAATAGAACGAAAGGAACAAATGGTGTCGGAACGAGTAATGGCGGAGCAAGTAGTGTCGGAGCAAGTTATGCCAATGTAGTTTGTTATAAATGTGGAAAACCGGGCCACATTATTAGAAATTACCCGAACCAGGAGAACACGAATGGACAAGGCCGCGGAAGAGTTTTCAATATTAATGCGGCAGAGGCACAGGAAGACCCGGAGCTTGTTACGGGTACGTTTCTTATTGACAATAAATCTGCTTACGTTTTATTTGATTCGGGTGCGGATAGAAGCTATATGAGTAGAGATTTTTGTGCTAAATTAAGTTGTCCATTGACGCCTTTGGATAGTAAATTTTTACTCGAATTAGCAAATGGTAAATTAATTTCAGCAGATAATATATGTCGGAATCGAGAAATTAAACTGGTTAGTGAAACATTTAAGATTGATTTGATACCAGTAGAGTTAGGGAGTTTTGATGTGATAATCGGTATGGACTGGTTGAAAGAAGTGAAAGCAGAGATCGTCTGTTACAAAAATGCAATTCGCATTATACGAGAAAAAGGAAAACCCTTAATGGTGTACGGAGAAAAGGGCAACACGAAGCTACATCTTATTAGTAATTTGAAGGCACAAAAACTAATAAGAAAAGGTTGCTATGCTGTTCTAGCACACGTCGAGAAAGTACAAACTGAAGAAAAGAGCATCAATGATGTTCCCATTGTAAAAGAATTTCCCGATGTATTTCCGAAAGAATTACCGGGATTACCCCCACTTCGATCCGTTGAATTTCAAATAGATCTTGTACCAGGAGCTGCACCAATAGCTCGTGCTCCTTACAGACTCGCACCCAGCGAGATGAAAGAACTGCAAAGCCAATTACAAGAACTTTTAGAGCGTGGTTTCATTCGACCAAGCACATCACCGTGGGGAGCTCCTGTTTTGTTTGTCAAGAAGAAAGATGGTACATTCAGGTTGTGTATCGACTACCGAGAGTTGAACAAACTTACCATCAAGAACCGCTACCCACTACCGAGAATCGACAACTTATTTGATCAACTACAAGGCTCGTCTGTTTATTCAAAGATTGACTTACGTTCCGGGTATCATCAAATGCGGGTGAAAGAATATGATATTCCAAAGACTGCTTTCAGAACACGTTACGGACATTACGAGTTTATGGTCATGCCATTTGGTTTAACTAATGCACCAACTGTGTTCATGGACCTTATGAACCGAGTGAGTGGACCATACCTTGACAAGTTTGTCATTGTTTTCATTGATGACATACTTATTTACTCAAAGAATGACCAAGAACACGGTGAACATTTGAGAAAGGTGTTAGAAGTATTGAGGAAGGAAGAATTGTACGCTAAGTTTTCAAAGTGTGCATTTTGGTTGGAAGAAGTTCAATTCCTCGGTCACATAGTGAACAAAGAAGGTATTAAGGTGGATCCGGCAAAGATAGAAACTGTTGAAAAGTGGGAAACCCCGAAAACTCCGAAACACATACGCCAGTTTTTAGGACTAGCTGGTTACTACAGAAGGTTCATCCAAGACTTTTCCAAAATAGCAAAACCCTTGACTGCATTAACGCATAAAGGGAAGAAATTTGAATGGAAGGATGAACAAGAGAAAGCGTTTCAGTTATTGAAGAAAAAGCTAACTACGGCACCTATATTGTCATTGCCTGAAGGGAATGATGATTTTATGATTTATTGTGACGCATCAAAGCAAGGTCTCGGTTGTGTATTAATGCAACAAACGAAGGTGATTGCTTATGCCTCTAGACAATTGAAGATTCACGAGCAAAATTATACGACGCATGATTTGGAATTAGGCGCGGTTGTTTTTGCATTAAAGACTTGGAGGCACTACTTATATGGGGTCAAAAGTATTATATATACCGACCACAAAAGTCTTCAACACATATTTAATCAGAAACAACTGAATATGAGGCAGCGAAGGTGGATTGAATTGTTGAATGATTACGACTTTGAGATTCGTTACCACCCGGGGAAGGCAAATGTGGTAGCCGATGCCTTGAGCAGGAAGGACAGAGAACCCATTCGAGTAAAATCTATGAATATAATGATTCATAATAACCTTACTACTCAAATAAAGGAGGCGCAACAAGGAGTTTTAAAAGAGGGAAATTTAAAGGATGAAATACCCAAAGGATCGGAGAAGCATCTTAATATTCGGGAAGACGGAACCCGGTATAGGGCTGAAAGGATTTGGGTACCAAAATTTGGAGATATGAGAGAAATGGTACTTAGAGAAGCTCATAAAACCAGATACTCAATACATCCTGGAACGGGGAAGATGTACAAGGATCTCAAGAAACATTTTTGGTGGCCGGGTATGAAAGCCGATGTTGCTAAATACGTAGGAGAATGTTTGACGTATTCTAATGTCAAAGCTGAGCATCAGAAACCATCAGGTCTACTTCAACAACCCAAAATCTCAGAATGGAAATGGGAAAACATTACCATGGATTTTATCACTAAATTGCCAAGGACTGCAAGTGGTTTTGATACTATTTGGGTAATAGTTGATCGTCTCACCAAATCAGCACACTTCCTGCCAATAAGAGAAGATGACAAGATGGAGAAGTTAGCACGACTGTATTTGAAGGAAGTCGTCTCCAGACATGGAATACCAATCTCTATTATCTCTGATAGGGATGGCAGATTTATTTCAAGATTCTGGCAGACATTACAGCAAGCATTAGGAACTTGTCTAGACATGAGTACTGCCTATCATCCACAAACTGATGGGCAGAGCGAAAGGACGATACAAACGCTTGAAGACATGCTACGAGCATGTGTTATTGATTTCGGAAACAGTTAGGATCGACATCTACCGTTAGCAGAATTTTCCTACAACAACAGCTACCATTCAAGCATTGAGATGGCGCCGTTTGAAGCACTTTATGGTAGAAAGTGCAGGTCTCCGATTTGTTGGAGTGAAGTGGGGGATAGACAGATTACGGGTCCGGAGATTATACAAGAAACTACCGAGAAGATCATCCAAATTCAACAACGGTTGAAAACCGCTCAAAGTCTACAAAAGAGCTACGCTGACATTAAAAGAAAAGATATAGAATTTGAAATTGGAGAGATGGTCATGCTTAAAGTTGCACCTTGGAAAGGCGTTGTTCGATTTGGTAAACGAGGGAAATTAAATCCAAGGTATATTGGACCATTCAAGATTATTGATCGTGTCGGACCAGTAGCTTACCGACTTGAGTTACCTCAACAACTAGCGGCTGTACATAACACTTTCCACGTCTCGAATTTGAAGAAATGTTTTGCTAAAGAAGATCTCACTATTCTGTTAGATGAAATCCAAATCAACGAAAAACTTCAATTCATCGAAGAACCCGTCGAAATAATGGATCGTGAGGTTAAAAGACTTAAGCAAAACAAGATACCAATTGTTAAGGTTCGATGGAATGCTCGTAGAGGACCCGAGTTCACCTGGGAGCGTGAAGATCAGATGAAGAAGAAATACCCGCATCTATTTCCAGAAGATTCGTCAACACCTTCAACAGCTTAAAATTTCGGGACGAAATTTATTTAACGGGTAGGTACTGTAGTGACCCGAACTTTTCCATGTTTATATATATTAATTGAGATTGATATTTACATGATTAAATGTTTCCAACATTTTAAGCAATCAAACTTGTTAAGACTTGATTAATTGAAATATGTTTCATATAGACAATTGACCACCCAAGTTGACCGGTGATTCACGAACGTTAAAACTTGTAAAAACTATATGATGACATATATATGGTTATATATATAGTTAACATGTTTTTATTATAAGTATGTATCTCATTAGGTATTTTAACAATGAGTTATATACATAAAAATGAGACTATTAATTTAAGAAACTCGAAAACGATATATATAACGATTATCGTTATAACAACGTCTTACTAGGTACATATGAATCATATTAAGATATTGATACACTTGGTTAATTATGTTAAATGATAAGTAAATATATTATTAAGTGTATTAACAATGAAATACATATGTAAAAATAAGACTACTAACTTAATGATTTCGAAACGAGACATATATGTAACGATTATCGTTGTAACGACATTTAACTGTATATACATCATACTGAGATATATTATATATCATAATATCATGATAATATAACAATTTAACATCTCATTTGTTATAATAAACAATGGGTTAACAACATTCAACAAGATCGTTAACCTAAAGGTTTCAAAACAACATTTACATGTTACGACTAACGATGACTTAACGACTCAGTTAAAATGTATATACATGTAGTGTTTTAATATGTATTCATACACTTTTGAAAGACTTCAAGGCACTTATCAAAATACTTCTACTTAACAAAAATGCTTACAATTACATCCTCGTTCAGTTTCATCAACAATTCTACTCGTATGCACCCGTATTCGTACTCGTACAATACACAGCTTTTAGATGTACATACTATTAGTATATACACTCCAATGATCAGCTCTTAGCAGCCCATGTGAGTCACCTAACACTCCAATGCTAACTTAATGATTTAAAACCTGGAAACACGAAAAACACCGTAAAATCGGATTTACGCCGTCGTAGTAACACCGCGGGCTGTTTTGGGTTAGTTAATTAAAAACTATCATAAACTTTGATTTAAAAGTTGTTATTCTGAGAAAATGATTTTTATTATGAACATGAAACTATATCCAAAAATTATGGTTAAACTCAAAGTGGAAGTATGTTTTCTAAAATGGTCATCTAGACGTCGTTCTTTCGACTGAAATGACTACCTTTACAAAAACGACTTGTAACTTATTTTTCCGACTATAAACCTATACTTTTTCTGTTTAGATTCATAAAATAGAGTTCAATATGAAACCATAGCAATTTGATTCACTCAAAACGGATTTAAAATGAAGAAGTTATGGGTAAAACAAGATTGGATAATTTTTCTCATTTTAGCTACGTGAAAATTGGTAACAAATCTATTCCAACCATAACTTAATCAACTTGTATTGTATATTATGTAATCTTGAGATACCATAGACACGTGTACAATGTTTCGACCTATCATGTCGACACATCTATATATATTTCGGAACAACCATAGACACTCTATATGTGAATGTTGGAGTTAGCTATACAGGGTTGAGGTTGATTCCAAAATATATATAGTTTGAGTTGTGATCAATACTGAGATACGTATACACTGGGTCGTGGATTGATTCAAGATAATATTTATCGATTTATTTCTGTACATCTAACTGTGGACAACTAGTTGTAGGTTACTAACGAGGACAGATGACTTAATAAACTTAAAACATCAAAATATATTAAAAGTGTTGTAAATATATTTTGAACATACTTTGATATATATGTATATATTGTTATAGGTTCGTGAATCAACCAGTGGCCAAGTCTTACTTCCCGACGAAGTAAAAATCTGTGAAAGTGAGTTATAGTCCCACTTTTAAAATCTAATATTTTTGGGATGAGAATACATGCAGGTTTTATAAATGATTTACAAAATAGACACAAGTACGTGAAACTACATTCTATGGTTGAATTATCGAAATCGAATATGCCCCTTTTTATTAAGTCTGGTAATCTAAGAATTAGGGAACAGACACCCTAATTGACGCGAATCCTAAAGATAGATCTATTGGGCCTAACAAACCCCATCCAAAGTACCGGATGCTTTAGTACTTCGAAATTTATATCATATCCGAAGGGTGTCCCGGAATGATGGGGATATTCTTATATATGCATCTTGTTAATGTCGGTTACCAGGTGTTCACCATATGAATGATTTTTATCTCTATGTATGGGATGTGTATTGAAATATGAAATCTTGTGGTCTATTATTATGATTTGATATATATATTGGTTAAACCTATAACTCACCAACATTTTTGTTGACGTTTTAAGCATGTTTATTCTCAGGTGATTATTAAGAGCTTCCGCTGTCGCATACTTAAATAAGGACGAGATTTGGAGTCCATGCTTGTATGATATTGTGTAAAAACTGCATTCAAGAAACTTATTTTGTTGTAACATATTTGTATTGTAAACCATTATGTAATGGTCGTGTGTAAACAGGATATTTTAGATTATCATTATTTGATAATCTACGTAAAACTTTTTAAAACCTTTATCTATGAAATAAAGGTTATAGTTTGTTTTAAAAATGAATGCAGTCTTTGAAAAACGTCTCATATAGAGGTCAAAACCTCGCAACGAAATCAATTAATATGGAACGTTTTTAATCAATAAGAACGGGACATTTCAGTAGGAGTCTCCCATTTACTAATGGCTTCGATTTTTGATGGATCGACTTTAATACCTTGATCACTTACAACATGACCAAGAAACTGAACTTCCTTCAACCAAAATTCACACTTAGAGAATTTGGCATAGAGTCGTTCTTGTCTTAAAAGTTCAAGCACAAGTCGGAGATATTCCTCGTGTTCTTCTTCGTTTTTAGAATAGACCAAAATATCATCGGTGAACACGATAACGAATTTGTCAAGGTACGATTTGCACACGCGGTTCATAAGATCCATGAACACTGCCGGTGCATTAGTGAGACCAAATGGCATGATAAGGAATTCATAACTACCATAACGAGTTCGGAAAGCGGTTTTGGAGACATCTTCCCCCTTAATCCTTAATTGATAATAACCCGAGCGGAGATCGATTTTCGAATATACACAAGACCCTTGTAGTTGATCAAAGAGGTCATCGATGCGAGGAAGAGGATATCGGTTCTTAACCGTCAATTTGTTTAGTTCACGATAATCAATGCACATTCGTAGGGATCCGTCTTTCTTTTTAACAAACAAAATCGGAGCGCCCCATGGTGAATGGCTAGGTTGGATAAAACCACGGTCAAGTAGTTCTTGGATTTGACTTTGCAATTCTTGCATTTCAGATGGAGCAAGTCTATATGGTGCACGAGCTACGGGTGCGGCTCCTGGAATAAGATCGATTTGGAATTCTATCGATCGATGAGGTGGAAGACCCGGCAATTCATCGGGAAATACATCGGAATAGTCACTAACAATTGGCACATCATCGATGTGCTTCTCATCGGACTCGACTTTCTTAACGTGAGAAAGGATCGCAAAACAACCCTTACGGAGTAGTTTTCTAACTTTAAGGCACGAAACGAGGTTGAGTCCGGTGCAACTCTTATCGCCATAAACAATCAAAGGTTCACCATTCTCGATAGGAATTTGGATTGCGTTAAGATAACAAAGGATGTGAGATTTCGTTTTGGCTAGCCAATTCATACCGATTATTACATCGAAGCTTCCTAGTTCCATGGGTATCAAGTCAATTTCAAATTCATTACCCAAAATGTTTAATGTGCACCCCCGGTAATATGTGTCAGCACTCAATAGTTTCCCGTTGGCCACTTCAATGGTATAAGTGGTATCTAGTGGGAGTGGTGGAGTGCTAAAAGAATGAATCAAAGTCTCGAATACAAAGCATTTATCGGCACCCGAATCGAATAAACAAGTAACGTAAGTGTTGTTGAGAAGCAACGTACCCGTGACTAATTCATTGTCGTCTCAGGCTTCCTCGGTGTTGATGTTGAAAGCTCAGCCGCGCGTATTGGGGTTATCTTTCCTCTTCGGGCATGCATTTCTATAATGGCCCGTTTGGCCACATTCATAACAAGTGCCCGTTTTTGGTGCATTGGGCCCCTTTCGAGCGATGGGGGAAACACTTTTACACTCATTGGCCTTATGACCAACTCCTTGGCACCGGTGGCAAATTAACTTGCCACATTCACCAAAGTGATGTTTGTTGCATTTGTTGCAAAGAGGTAGGTTCCCGGCATAACCCTTCTTGCCGTCGGAGGTGTAAGGCTTCTTAGCAAAGTTGTTGTTGCTTGATTGGGGGGCTTCCCACTTTCTTTTATTGTTACCCGACTTATCCTCGGCTTTAGGTGCCGGCACTACAATTTCGTCCACCGTTTCTATCAATTTGCGGGCCATGTTCAAAGCTTCTTGATGATTAGTGGGTTTGGATGACACTACTCCGTGTTTGATGCTCTTTGGAAGACCATCCATGTAAAGTTCAACCCTTAAAGCTTCGGGGTTCACAAGATTTTGGCACATCAAGGCTAGTTCGGAAAATCGTTGATTATAAGCCTTGAGATCATCTCCGACCGCCTTTAAAGTTCTTAACTCTTGTTCGAGCCTTCGGGTTTCTTCACGAGGGAAATATTCGACAATCATCTTTTCCCTCAAGTTGGCCCAAGAGAGGGCGTGAGCTTCATCGGTACCCACCGATTGTACATAGGTGTTCCACCATGTGAGGGCGACACCGGCGAAAGTGTGAGTGGAGTATTTGACCTTATCTTGGTCCCGACAACCGCTTATGCTAAAGACGGCCTCCGTTTGTTCGAACCATCGAGTGAGAGTAACCGGTCCCCCGGTCCCATCAAAAGTATGAGGTTTGCACCCCATGAAGGCTTTATAGGAGCATCCCTCACTTGAGTTACCGGCTCCTTGATTGTTGTTGTTGTGGTTGTTGTTATTGTTAGAGGAGTGATCGGCCATGGCCGCTTCCACGGCGGTGGCTATCATTCGTTGTAGAGCTTGTTCGGGAGTCTCATGGCGTGGCACACGACGAGGAGGCATTGTTCCTTCAAAACACAAGAATACCGTTGATTAGTATTTTCAATAATACTAATCATGATATGGAATAAGGATAGAGAGAAAAATTTTCCTTGACTCGCCTTAAATTCTTTATGCCACAATATCGGAACGTTCATATGAGTCGCCGTAATATAATCCCGGAAATTATATTACCCTGATTCATATGTGCATTCGACATCATTTCATATAGTCAAGGTGGCGTGTCAATCAAATTAAACAACGTGAGGTTAAGATGAAATAAAAGTAGATATGAGTAGAAACGTTCGAGTATAATGCACAAGTAGTCAAGTAATTCCTACTTCAAGTTTATATGCCGGTTGTAGTCTAGACTCACTAATGTACCCTATGACTCGGGGTTGACACCAATGAACTCTAAATCCCTACAACCAACGCTCTGATACCATCTGTAACGACCCGAAAAAATTGTCATTGACGGCGCCGTCTACTTAAGTCCCGTTACGTGGTCATAAGTCTTTAAAACAACGTTTGACCAAAAGTATGTCGCATTCATTTCAAAAGTAAAGATGTTTCAAGGTTTACAAGGTAGTTCGACAACTAGTTACATAACAAAGTTTAAAGTACAATTTAAACATATGCGACACAAATGAAAGTAGCCAAAAGACGCTCCACGTATGCATGTTTACTCAACATCCAAGCAAGTATCAAAAGTAATGAGCGGAAGCATGTATCACACAAATGTTCAAGGACCTGAGAAAACATAGAAATCTGTCAACGAAAACGTTGGTGAAATCATAGGTTTGAGTAAGTAAGTACAAGTGAACTACAAGATTTGCAACAATGATATAATAGTAATACATTTCAAAAGTTTGTTTCACGAGCACCCAATTATCAATGCTTAACATTCCTTCCATAGAACCCCATCACAATAGTGTTAGAACATACACTGTTTCTCAAAAATATATTTCATTCGTAAACGGTAGCGAACCGTTTGAATGAGAGTTTGTCAAACCCATATGTCCGTATAACATAAGTTATCGCTTACACCCGGCAAGTGTAACTAATGATAATCGAATTGAGGATTTTTGTTCAAACTCGTATGTAGAATGTTTGTTTTCCTGTACTTGTGTTCACTTAGTAAAAAGAAACGTTTATGTTTTCTCATCCCAAATGTAAGTGCAAAAGAGTAAAAGTGGGACTATGATCTCACCTTGTGTGCACGAGTAATAAGTACTTCAACAAGTAATGTGTGCAAAGAACAATGCTAGTCTTGACCTAAACAAATAGGTTTGTATCAATATCGGTAAACACGATAGGTCAAAGTGTTCAATTAGTCCTATGGCTCGTTAAGACTCGATCATAATAGCATATGAATCAAATTGTCATGTTTCATGCAAGGTACAAGTATAAAAGCAAGTTAGAACGATTGCACAAACATTTGGTTAAGTTTGATTAAAAGTCAACTTAGGTCGGGTCAAAGTCAACGAGAAAGTCAACACGTTCGGGTCGGGTCCCGAACTATTTTTCTGAGGTTTTTAATCATATATGAGCATGTTAGAACAAGTTACATGTGAATCGGAGGTCCATAGTATAGCAAACATTTTCCGTAAAATGACCAGCGAAGACAGAAGCCTGCCAGTGTATCTGGACGGCGTCCAGATTGTCTGGACGGCGTCCAGCTTTGAAGGCTGAGATGGCGTCCAAAGATCTGGACGGCGTCTAGCTTTGAAAACTGGGACGGCGTCCAAGGATCTGGACGGCGTCCAGGTCCGTATTCAAGTCTGATGCAGAAAACTCCTAAGTGCACGAACCAAAAACCAAACTAACACATTTTATGATCCGCAAACAACCAAAACATGTATCTTATATCATCGGAAAGGTATTTTGACGAGGAAAACGACTAGACACATTTCAATGAGTAATTCAACACTTACAACAACCCAAAACCGCATTAAACGGTCATAATCAAAGGTTCAAGTTCTAAAAACGCATTTCATGATTCGGGCAATCAATTTACACTGATATGCCGTTTCGAAGGTAATCAAACACACATTGCAACAAAACACTTATCAACAATATTTCATAGCATTTGATACATCAAAAATTCATATAAAGCTTATCAAACCCTAACCAAAATCTCAAAACCAATAATCATGTTAGTGTAAGGTTTTCATGTCAATCAACAAACCAAAACGAAGCTAATGAAGTAACTAACACTTTGAACACACAACCATTAACATCTAAACACAATTAATCATCCAAAATCAAAGATTTAGCAAGCTCTTTTTCAAGTTCATGCTAGTTATGTCAATTCACAAGATCGAGCATACAAATTACATATACAACATCACAATGAGCCATAGACACTAATTAACATACCTTTAAGTCAAGAACACTAAAATTATGAAATTTAGAGTTTTTAGAAAGTTACCCAATCGAGATGAAATTAGTATCAAAACGTAGAGAATGAAGAGAGGATTCCAAATATGTAATTTGTTTTGATGTTAGCCTCCAAAATCGGATTTAGATGATGAATTAAGGATTGAATGTTGAGAGGATTTGGAAGTAGTAAAAGATGAGGATGAAAATGAATGGATGAAAGGGGTTTGACCCTTTGACCTAGTCAATGGTTTGATCCCTTGTCAAGTTTAGTCCCTCAACTTTCGTTCGGGTGCGTGAATTACCTAAACGAGATAATTTAAAACGTGTATTAACAGGAGATGTTATAGTCATATAACGGACTTTAAATAATTAAACGGAAAAGTAAACGGAAAAAGGCAGGATGTTACAGTGGTGGTGTATGTTATGTTGCTCATGTAGTTGATACTCGTGATGAGCTACCACCCATTTGTGAAATTTCGGTGGTTAGTGAATTCGTAGACGTTTTTCTGGATGAGTTACCGGGTGTTCCGGCGGAAAGACAAGTAGAATTTCGCATTGAGTTGGTTTCGGAAGCTACTCCCATTGCTAAAACTCCTTATCGTTTAGCGCTAACGGAAATGCAAGAGTTGTTAAATCAAACCCAAGAGTTGCTTGAAAAGGGTTTCATTCGACCGAGTTCCTCGCCATGGGGTGCTCCGGTCTTGTTTGTGAAAAAGAAAGATGGAAGTATGCGGATGTGCATCGACTATAGGGAGTTGAATAAAGTGACGATCAAGAATCGCTATCCATTGCCTCGGATTGACAATTTGTTTGACCAACTCCAAGGTGCGACGTATTTTTCTAAGATTGACTTACGGTCCGGCTATCATCAAGTGCGGGTCCGTGAGGAAGACATAGAGAAAACGGCTTTTCGAATGCTTTACGGGCATTCTGAATTTGTAGTTATGCCTTTTGGTCTTACGAATGCACCGGAGACATTCATGGATCTTATGAACCGAGTGTGCCAACCTATGTTGGACAAGTCAGTAATTGTGTTCATCGACGACATACTTGTTTATTCTAAGAGTATGAAGGAACATGAGCACCATTTGCGTAAAGTGTTGAAGATATTGCGGAAGGAGAAGTTGTATGCAAAATTCTCCAATTGTGAATTTTGGCTAAGGGAAGTTCAATTCCTTGGCCATACTGTGAATCAAGAAGGAATTCAAGTAGACCCGGGGAAGATAGAAACGGTGAGGAGTTGGGGATAACCGACTACGCCTACGGAAATCTGAAGCTTTCTCGGATTGGCCGGTTATTATCGTCGGTTCATCCAAGACTTTTCTAAGATTGCTTCTCCTTTGACTAAATTGACGAGGAAGAACGTAAGGTTCAATTGGAAGAACGAGCAAGAAATCGCTTTTCAATTGTTAAAATAGAAATTGTGTCAAGCTCCGGTGTTAGTGTTGCCGGAAGGGGTAGAAGACATGACGGTTTATTGTGATGCTTCTTTAAATGGGTTCGGGTGTGTTTTGATGCAAAGAGGTAAAGTCATCGCTTACGCCTCTCGACAATTAAAGGAATACGAAAAGAGATACCCGACTCATGATCTTGAATTGGCGGCGGTGGTACATGCGTTGAAAATTTGGCGCCACTACTTGTATGGTGTCAAGTGTATGATTTATTTGGATCATAAGAGTTTGAAACATCTCTTTACTCAACGAGATTTGAATTATCGTCAACGTAGATGGATGGATGTGGTAAAGGATTATGATTGTGAAATACTTTACCATCCGGGAAAGGCGAACGTGGTCGCGGATGCGTTGAGTCGAAAGAGTCAACATCCGGCGATACGAGTAGGATCGTTATGCATGATTATCACTAACGATTTTCTTGTAAAGCTTGGTGAGATTCAAATAGAAGCATATGTTCACAACAAGCATGAAGAGCGGATTGTGGGGCAAATGGAGTTCATTACTATAGGCTCGCGTGGTTTGTTGTCGTTTCAAGGAAGAGTGTGGGTACCTAAGATGGGTGGTAACCCACAAGTGCTACTAGATGAAGCACATAAGTCAAGGTATTCCATTCATCCGGGTGCAACAAATATGTACTATGACTTGAAGAAAGATTATTGGTGGCCCGGTATGAAACGTGATGTGGTTAAGTATGTTGAACAATGCGTCACGTGTTTGCAAGTTAAAGCAGAACACCAAAAGCCGTACGGTAAGTTACAACCCTTGGAAGTCCCGAAATGGAAATGGGAGCACATTACCATGGACTTCATTACTAAGTTACCGAAGACGGCGAGAACCCAATATGATACGATTTGGGTGATAGTTGATCGATTGACGAAAAGTGATTTGTTTCTTCCCATTCAGGAAACGATATCATCGGAGACTTTATCCAAGTTGTTTATCAAGGAGGTGATATCGAGACATGGGGTTCCTATATCTATTGTTTCGAATCAAGATACTCGTTTTACATCCCGGTTTTAGAACAAGTTTCATGAAGATATGGGTACTCAATTGAAAATGAGCATGGCGTATCATCCTCATACGGACGGTCAAACTGAGCGTACGAACCAAACGTTGAAGGATATGTTAAGGGCGTATATTATTGACTTTGGTGGAAGTTGGGATGAACACTTACCATTGGTGGAATTCTCGTACAATAATAGTTACCACATTAGTATTTGAATACCACCGTATGAGATGCTTTATGGGCGTAGGTGTCAAACTCCCATTTGTTGGGGAGAAGTGGGTCAAAGAGAGATCGGGAGTTCCGATTTGGTCTTGGAGACGAATAGTAAGATTGAAATGATTCGGGCTCGACTTAAAGCGGCACAAGATAGACAAAAGTCTTATGTCGATAAGGGTAGGAGAACGATTGAGTTTCAAGAAGGTGACATGGTGATGCTTAAGGTTTCTCCATGGAAGGGTGTTATCCAGTTTCGAAAGCGAGGAAAGTTAGCTCCTCGGTTTATTGGTCCTTTCAAGGTTTTGGCACGTGTTGGTGAGGTTGCTTATCGACTAGAGTTACCCGAAGAACTTGCGGGAATCCATAACACATTTCATGTTTCCCATCTTCGTAAGTGTCTTGCGGATGACTCGACTTGGGTGCCTTTAGATGAGATTACGTTGAATAACAAGCTAGAGTATGTGGAAGAACCGGTTGCAATCCTTGATGAGAAGGTTAAGATGTTGCGAAACCAGGAAATTAGAACTTTCAAGGTGCAATGCTGACATCGAAAGGGTTCCGAGTTTACATGGGAATCCGAATAGTTTGTCTTGGTCTATCTTCTGGCTTTTCATGCGGCTTGGATCGCGAGGACGCGCTCCGATTCAAGTGCGGGAGAGTTGTAACATCCCGTTTTTCCCGTACGTATTGAAAGGTACATACTTAATCATTTGTACGTTTATAACTCGTTAGCTTACTCGTAAATGTATGAATATATGTATAGATATATATATATGTATGTGTATACTTGATAATGTGTGCATAAGCAAGTCTATATGTGGGGTTTGATAGCGTTAAGTCTTGCGAGACTACAGTTGAAGGTTATGTGAGAATAGGAAGCGGGTTTGGAATGTACAAAATTAATTAATGTTGAAATTTGTTTAAGATGGTCGAGCTGCTCAGTTACAGCCTTAGGCCGCGCCGCGACAAAATGGTCCGCTCCGCGGCATAACAAGCAAACCAGGAACAGAATGAGGGTTAAGAAGGGTCGATTTTCATGGTGAATGTCGCGCCGCGACGAATTGGGCCGCGCCGCGGCAGTCATGCTGGACAGAATCCGGTTCTAGCTCAAATTAAATGACTTTAAGGGGCAAATTGGTAATTTGGCGTATAAATCTGATGGGAGCATTAAATCTCAGCCACTTATCCATTTCATTTAATTTCTTTTCCCTTTTCTTTCTAATTTCTCTTCCAAAACTTAAAACCAAATTGAATTAAAAGTGAGATTTGAGAGTGAAGGATTAAGGGTTGATCTTTGGAGCAAGAATTAAAGTTGTTCCTTTTTTATCTAGCTACCAGTTGATAGTCTCGGTAAGTTCTAACTCTAAGTTTTGAGTTTTAATTTGTTAATGGCTAGGCTTTTGGTTACTAGAGACTTGTATGACCCATTTGAGGGTAAAATGGGTGAATTTGGGTTATGTTGTTGTAATGAAACCCTACTAGCCACAATCTAGGGTTTTGGTCTTGTGATTTGAGGTTGTAAGTGTCAAATGGTGTTGTTAGTCACTAATACACTTTTAGATTAATGAAAGAAGTGTTAATGGGTGAGTTTGACTTGATTGTGAGCCTAAGTAATTAAAATGGGTCAAAATGTACTAGTTGACCTAGTTTGGGTGAAATGGGTATGAATTACCCTAAGTTTGTGTTAGTTGAGGTTAGTAGACTTTAATTCACTAGCTTTAGTGATTAAAGTCGGGTCTTGGCCATTTAAGGGCGGTTTTGGTGTGGTTGAGTCATTTAATGCGAATCGGGTCATTAAATGCTCAAGTATGTGTAATGTGGTTAATTCCACTAGTTGTGTAATTGAATGTGTACTTATGTAATAGGTACTTTGCTTTGAAGCCTTCGAAAGCATTAAATCACCACCGAGGTGTTAAGGTGAGTGGAATAATTATATGCGTGCATATATGATGTATTTATTTGTGTAGTTGAGTTGTGAAGTGTCGACGTGTTAAGACACCACTCCTCACGTGGAGAGTGAAATGTCGATGTGTTAAGACACCACTCGGGAGTGAAGTATCGATGTGTTAAGATGCCACTCCGAGAGATGTAACGAGTGAAGTGTCGATGTGCTAAGACACCACTCGGGGTGAAGTGTCGAAGTGTTAATGCACCACCCGGGGTGAAGTATCGACGTGTTAAGATGCCACCCGTGGGGTTAGTGTACAAAGTGTTAAGTGCACTAATGGTTGTTATGAACTCTGACGGTCTTTAAACACCATTCCCTCGTTCGTTTGGTTAACCATGGTTGTGTGTGTGTGGATTGTAGCATATTATATTGTTTAAAATATATGCTATTGTTATGTTAGCTCGTATGGTGGAAGGTTTAGTGTTATACTTGTGATGGTATGATTATTTATAATGCTAGCGTGTATGCGGTAAATGCGTAAGTGATTGCAAGTAAGTAGGTTGTATATGTAAACGTATAATTGTTGCACTCACTAAGCATTAGCTTACCCCTCTCGTTGTTTATCTTTTTAGATGCAGGTGTGGACAAGGGCAAGGGGGTTGTTGGGCACTAGGTGTCCCTTGATGATGTTATGTTGGAGCTTTTGGAAGTTGGCCTAGGGTTTTGGGTAGTTTAGTCCCAAACCATGCTCGATGTGTTGTTTGGTTTAAAACTATCATTTTTGTATTGGTCAAACTTGTATCACATTCGTTAATGGCCTTTGGGCCTTTTGTAAACACTAAACTTGTTGTATGTTTTAACGAAACGTGTGGAATGGTTTACATATTTAATTGGCGCGTAAATGTGTATTATTAAAAAAAAAATTATCGTATGGAATACGGGTTGGGTTGTTTCATTGATAGGTTAGGAGTCTGGTAGTGGGTGCATGGTTTCGGGGAGCAGCTAGCTTGTGTTTATAGATGCTTTTATGTTTTCAATTCAATGTTCTACTGTACTTGTCAATGATTGTAGGTTTAAGGTTCGATCACGAACAACAAATCATCAGATCTGATCAATTATGTAATGTGTATCTGTTGCTTGATCTTTATTATATATATATATATATATATATATATATATATATATATATATATATATATATATATATATATATATATATATATATATATATATATATATATATAGCAAAAAGTTCAAACAAGAACCATAAAAAAGGCAAGAACTGCGAGAACTTTTGATTTATAAAGATTATCACATGTAACTAGATTGAATCACACATAAACCTTGATGAAGAGTATGAATGAACATAAAATAGTTGAAAAACACTTATATTTTACCTATATAATTAAATATATAGTTTCTCGTTCACATGTGCATATTTGTTTCCGAACATGTGAACAGTTTCATATAATTAATAATTTAACATGTAATTTGAGCTAATGAACATATGTTTATTAATGATATGTGAATTAATTAACATTTGCATGTAATTTGTTGAATTTAAACGCATAAAAACTATTAAACATAATACTTCTCGCAGTTCTCACCTTTTTAGTGGTTCTCGTTTGAACCTGCCCCAAAATATATATATATATATAGTGGTAGGATCAAGAGGGAAGTAACCAATCGGGGGGAAGCTAACTAAGTCCGAGCCTTGAGCAACCGAATCACTAAAACGATACCGAAAATCAATCAAATACAAAAATTCAATTCTAACCAAGCAACGACAAACAAAACATAACAACAAACAAACTGTTCACGAACTATCCGACAACTCATTTACCTTTTCGAGTCTTTATGATACGCTTAACAAACTGTTATTCATGTTATTGGTCCGTATTTATATTAAAGAAAAAAAAAAAAAAAAAAAAAAAAAAAAAGCTATCATCTTTATTGATCACTAAATTGACGGTTTCTTTTATTTTACGTCCGTGTGATGCAGACTTTCGGTAGTCGACGTGGGGACCACTCGTGCCTCCATAGCTTCCAATATTCTGAACACGTGTCATTCTTATCTCAAGCTGAATCATGCATCCGCGTCAATCGAAATTGTAACTACCACTTTAAATCTACTTACCATTAGTTTATTTCTTTCCAGTATTTCTTTTGGATGAAAGGTTATTTGTTTCGAGTTGAGATTATAAACTATGTTCTATTTGTTGTTATTGGTTGATAGCAAATAACTATACAGAGTAAAGGTTTGGGAAAACAACTGACTTGACAGATTTTAATTTTAGAATATTAGTTTCGACGCTTTAGCATATCCTCTTAGAAATGTTATATAATCTAACTAAATCAGATACTCCATCGTCTTATTGATTAGTAAAGGTTGCTCCATTATACTGTAGTACGCAGTACTATTTATTTTGTTATTCAACTATACAGATAATAAGTGAATATCGATTAGTTAGTCGAAAATTTCAGAATTTTATGGCTATTTTTTTTCTTTTGAACGGCACGACATCAAATATTCTCACTTGTCAGTTGTCACTCACACACGCGTTAGGAGGACGCCGCATTGAGTATCCGGTGTGATTTAGATTTAACCGAGTGGCTTAGGACACACATCTTCATTCACCACAATAAAATCCTTGAAAAAACATCTCTCTGGATTGGAGCGTACGCCAACTAGAACTCAGATCTAATCCATACCTTATTGCCTATGTGGATTTTTTATGGGTATTATATACCTATATCTAAAAGGCATAGACCAAATGAATAGTACTATTTCTTTTCCCACTTTTCGCAAACTTGACGCCTCAACTTTTATTAAAATACAAATCGCACCCCCACTTTATACTCTTATTAAAATACAAATCGCACCCCCACTTTATACGTATATTTTTTCTCAAATTTCACAAACTTAACCCCCTAACTTTTATTAAAATACAAATCGAACCCCCACTTTACTAACTTTTTTTTTTTTTACTAATATTCAATTTTCACAAACTTAACCTCCTAACTTTTATTAAAATAGAAATCGAACTCTCACTTTATACGTATATTTTTTTCAAATTTCACAAACTTAACCCCCTAACTTTTATTAAAATACAAATCGAACCCCCACTTTACTAGCTTTTTTTTTTAAATAAAACCCGAATGATAAAAGAAGTAACTTTCACAAAAGGAACAACCCTTCAATGTTAGATGTCGAAAAAAATTCTTTTTTACAAAATAGATCAAGATTTTTTTTTAACTCGCATTCAAAACGGAGCCCCCGGCGCGAAGCGAGGGCTCCACAACTAGTTTTAACTAGGAAGTATAGAGAGTATATAATATGATGATGAAAATGCTAACATGAATATATGAATGAGAAAACTAACTAAAAGTGTTAAAAAAAAAAAAAAAAAAAATAGCAATCAGATGATGTCACATATTATTTAATTTGTTTGTGTTTCTATATACTTACAA
The DNA here is from genome assembly GCF_046630445.1 of Rutidosis leptorrhynchoides. Lineage (NCBI taxonomy): Eukaryota > Viridiplantae > Streptophyta > Magnoliopsida > Asterales > Asteraceae > Rutidosis > Rutidosis leptorrhynchoides. The sequence goes on along the minus strand of NC_092340.1, from coordinate 61,839,021 downwards.
GTTACAAGTGAGTTGTAAAATGTACACATACAGAAAAATACATATTTATAATAATGCGTGACGCAATTGTATTCGATTATAATAAAGTAATAATAAATAGTAATCATCTAATATTATATAGTAATTTATTAATTAATTCGGTGGCTATAAGCCTATATAACTATGATTGGAGGGTCGTATCCCAAAACTACTTATCACCCTTTTTAGTACATGGCTAATTATAAATTTTATTATGAGGAGTCAATCATGTACTATAAACAGTATTCATGTTTTTTTATTAACGAGTTTTGGTGGCATCAGTGTATTAATGCGGGTGTGGTATTGAGTTTTTATTTATGAAACGTTTTTTGATTGCCTTTATGATGTTGTTATTTTTCACTGTTATGATCTTTTATCTACTTCGCACGTTGCTCAGAAACCATTAGTATTAAATATTATTTTGAAATATTATAATTGAAATAAATATCGGTTATTGGTATAAATGTTAACACATGCTATTAATTAAATTCGTTATATAAATTTAAAAGCGCAAACATAATGAATGTAAAAAAAAAATACGGAAAAGAATTACTTCGTGTTTTTAGTCTTCTGTTTGTAATGTTGTGTTCAGAGGCGCATCCAAAGTGTTAAGGAGGGGGGCGGCCGCCCCTGATGGATTTCGAAATTTTAGTGCAAATTTTTTCGGTTTTTCGATTTTTCCCAGGTGGAATTTTTTTTTTGCCCCAAACCTTTCATATTTTGCCCCAAAACCTCCATATTTTGCCCCTAAAACCTTCGTATTTTGCCCCAAAACCTCCAAATTTTGCTCAAAAAACTCTATATTTTGCCCCAAAACCTCTATATTTTGCCAAAAAAAATTCCATACGTTTTAAAAAAAAAATTCGCCCCCGGTGAAAATTTTTCCTGGATCCGGCACTGGTTGTGTTGCACCCTTAGCAACACACTCTTGGACTGTAAATTTGTGTAGTAGTAGATTCGTGAACATGCTGTCCTTGTGTTGATGTATTGTATCGAATTATTGTGTTTTAATAAAATTTGCTTTTCCAAAAAAAAAAAATACGAAAAAGAAAAAAAGCGGAAAACGAAAAAAGATATAAATTTGAAAAAAAATTGTTGTTTTATTTGGTTGTTGAAAAATATTCAAATATAAAAAGAGAAAAAGAAAAAATAAATAAATGAAAAAAAAACAAAGAAGAAGAAAAGAGAGTGAAAAAAATAATAAAAATGTGTTGAAAAAGAAGGTTGCTGCAATGGTCTGAACCTTGGTGGTTGAGTAGGAAGGAAAGCAGACAGCCACTAGTAAAACATTCATTTATAAACCGCAAATATTAATACTAATATTTCTGATTTTTATAAAAGAATATATTAAAGAGTTATGAAAAATGGTTCTTCTTTTAGCACATGTGTTAATGTGTTATTTTCATGTTAAAAACAAATTTGGAAGCTCATAAAAATGACAAAATGTTTATAGGAATTTTCTAATCACATTTCTTAAAGCATTTATTAAGAATTATATTTACACTCTCAGTTTATAACCAGACAAAGTGGTGAATCAATGTGTGAAGACTAATAACGACTTTAATCTATATGCGTACTGAGTGATGGTCTATGCGAAGACTCAATGGTGAGTTTATGTGTGTACTTAACGAGTAGTAAGTCAATGTGCATACTAAAAACCACTCTAAGTGTGTTTATAGATTGTGAAACTCTCACAATATGTATGCTTATAGAACCCATAACATACTTAGTGATTCTTAGTCTGTGTATATATTGAGAAACAAAGGGGTTTTGTATCAATGCTTATTTATTTCTTATTTTATTTTGACCAGTTGATCGCATAATTTATTTATTTAATTTTTTTTTTTTTTTTTTGATTGAATGAATTGAATTTTTGTGTGTTTCATTTTATGATCTATTACGTTTTGTTTTGCTTACATACTCCCTCATTTTGTTTGTGCAACCCGTATTTGCACCTAAGAGAATCACACACGATTGAGAATGGTTTTATGAAAACTCTATGTGCATTTTGTTGGTATTTAAAGTTTTCAAATCATAGTTATAGAAAATCATCAATGTGTGTAATTTCACTCCATCTTGACCATAAATCTACGTAAATTGAAATGAAAATTTTCCCATCACGAATTATGAATGATCAAAGTGCGTTAAAAGTCAAATTCAGTGAAGAATTAAAAGAAATGAAGATCGAGGAGTCAACTTAAGTTTATTTAATTCCCTCCCTAATTTAAAGTTAAGCATGAATAGGGACTTGAGCACCCTGTTAATATTAAGGTCCACGTTCATTAAGTAATTAGAAGCACTTCCTATACCAAATATAAGAATAAGTTCAATAATAATAGTGTAAAACAAAGTAATAACATGAAACAATAAGAATAGAAAGAAAAAGAGTCTTCTTTCTAAGAGTATGCATGAAGAGCTTTTTGCAGGGAAACTTGCAAATACAGTTTGGGGGGAGACGGGTGTCGACCCAACCTTATGATTATTCGAACTTTAACAGTTATCAATAGTTGAAATTCAAATTGATGGTTGAAAAAATGTGGGAGATACATTTATGATATCATGTCCTAGTCAATGGTAAAATTATTATTTTAAATAATATTTTCTACCTAAACCTATGGTGAATATATGAACATAGATTTCTCTCTGCCTGTAGTTGTAAGGATACTCAAATTGTCTGCTTCTAATAACCATACGTTGTTCAGTGGCTCGGACTCATCATAGTTGAGATCAAATACACTTATTTAATCATGAAATTTTTCATAAATAAAACAAAAATAATGTTAAAGCTAGATTATATTTTCTTTAAAGTTACTAAGATTATAATCTACATACCTAAAGAAATTACAAAATTAATCAACTAAACATTGCAAATGCATTTATTTGGGAAAACTCATGTACATTCCCTCTCAACATCTATTTTGATACCATTCCATAATGACAACTTATTCTTCACATGCCACAAAAAAACATATAAGACTATTTCTAACCGTAGCGGTGACATTAAAGTCAAATGATGTATATTTTGGTGATGTGATAAGGTCAATAGATGAAGTTAAATAAATGGGAGTGTCAAATTTGAGGGTTAAATTTATGAATGGGTGATGTGGAAAAATATTATTGGTAGTTGGGTATATAATTTATTAATTAATAATATATAAAAATATGTGACAAAACCTGATTAGCTGACAAAAAATTTGACACAACTTTTGGATCCGTCAGAAGCCCGGGGTGTCAAATTTTGACGCCGCGTTAGAGGCGTCAAGGGCGTCAAAACAACTGCCATGTGAGATGACGGAGAAAAAGTGATGCCGGGTTAAATATAGTCTAAATATCAATATCAATATCAATTACTCCATCTTTCTTAATCCGTTACGTAACACAAAACATTTACACTGAAACCCCCCGTTTTCCACACACACACACAAAAGGAGGGCCCTTTAATTTATCCACGTCACCCTTTTAACAGATATATATAATTCCGGTATATGCATACATCTTTCTAGATGCAAAGATTTTAAACAGCTGAGTGAATTTCGGCGATATTTTAGAAAAATAATAATAAATTCTTCCGATTCATTAGGAATTCAGATTCTCATTAGCCTTCCATCACTAATCACACCCTTATTATGTCAAATTAAATCATCTCATTCATCAATTAGGTTCGTCGTCGTTTTGATCAATTTCGTTATCTCGACGACGATCTCCAAAAACCTAATCATTATTCAATTCAATAAGGACGTCGTTTTGATGCCGAAACAACAGATCGTGTTCCATCAATCGCCGATGGAACGCCGCCAGTTTTTATTAGATCCAATGGAGAATTCTTCGAGTAAAAGTCACCGGTTAGCGGAGGTCGCCGGAGGTACGACGGCGGAATGTGCAGCTGTCGTGTGTTGTTTCCCGTGCACTGTGGTTAATATTTTAGTTTTGGCGGTTTATAAAGTTCCGACGGGATTATACCGGAAAGCGTTACAAAAGAAACGGCGGCGACGGATGATGAAGAAAGGATTGTTGATTCAGAGTACACGTGGCGTTGATGACGTAAGCGGTGGTAGTAGTAGACGGATTAGTATTGACGGAACGGAGATTGCGTTACATCCGGCGACGGTGGATAGGTTTTCCGATGAGGAATTTATAGAATTGGAAAATGAGATGTGGAATAAGTTTTATGGAACTGGTTTTTGGAGAAGTTTGTCTCAAAGGGTTGACTGAATGAGGAAACGACGTCGTAAGATTCTACTGTAAATTTGAATTGTCATTGCTGTGAATGCTTGTACTGTACAAGTGGGAAAGGGAAACTGTGAAAATTGAGAGATTTACCCTTGGTAACTCATGCAATGTTGTTTTAGATTTGTAGGAGTGAAAATAAGGGCAAAAATGAAGAATGGCAAAAGCCAGAATTTGTTTTGGTTAATAATGAAAATTTTAAAAATGATTTTTTTTTTGATTAATTTTGTCTAGTTGTTGAATTATGTAAAATTGAAATTGAAATTGAAATTAGTGTATTCCTGTTTTGACAGTTTTGAGTGGTGTATTGATTGTGTGCTAAAACGGTTAGTGTGTAATCAAATGTTGGATGATTTACACAAAAGAATTGAATGTAACATGTAAATATGTTTATCAGATCTTATATGTAGCGATTGAAAAAAGATGTATGATATCTTATTGGACTCTTATTGAATCTGTTTCAATTGTAATTCAGAATTTGACCAGTTTATTATTTAAGTGGTTAAAAACATTTAATTAACTTCAGTTTTTTAGTGTAAAAAAATTATGATTAATATTTAATTATAAAAAGAAGTTAAAGAGCTTTTTTTTTTTCCCTTATTTTTTACTACGTAATTGTAAGAAGTAAGAGCTTACTAAATTTTTCTTTGAATTTAGTTGAAAATGATACTTATGTCTTTATGATATAAAAACTGTATTATTCAATTGAACATTAAGTTTGTTAAAATGAAGAAGATGCAATATAAGATAGCAATGTTGATTTAGAGAATAAATAATAAATAACAAATCTAATATTGGACATGTAGTTGTGTTTAGGAAGAAATCTTGAAACACGACACATACTCTAACAAATATACAATCTAACAAATATACAATCGACGACGAGTTTTAGTTGAATCTCAAAGCGCCTCAAAAAATTATCGTTGGAGTGGCATCAATGATTAAATCCGGGCTTCTACATTTCTTCCAATCATAGAAGATCGGGCATCGGCTAATGGCTTTTGTTTTGTGAAGATTCTGTGATTCTCGCTCAGTTGTATATTTTTTGTATGTAGTCATGTGCTTCTTTCTTTGTATTTGTCTCGGACACAAGTCTTGCTTTTTGAAAAAGAAAAAAATACTGTGCATGTGAAATATGCAAACTTAGGATGTGTCATGTGCGAATCGAACTAAAGGAACAAATACCATTTTCCTTTCGGTAGTTACGGAATCCGTTCTATGTGGGATAAGTTAGTTTAAAGTTTTAGCTTTATTTCATTTTTATAAATAAATAGATAACGTTTTTTTTTTTTTTTTTGTTGGGCAGTAGACCATGTTTGATGAAATAATAAAAGACAGAAACCATATTCTTTTTTGGATCACATTGTGACATAAATGTGGTCAAACTGCCTTTTTACAATTCGCTGCATGTTCCTATGCATCTCCCCCTTGCCCCTTTCCGGTAAAGAATGAAATCACTCGTGTAATATCATGTTTATTGATCGATAATAAATATAATAAAAATTAAAATTATGTCTAATCTTTTTATGCAAATGAACCATCATTCTACTAAAAAAATACGGAGTAGAGGTATAAGGACCCAACAATATAAAATGTTTTTGACAAGGAGGAATTTCGTATGATATGACAACACAATTAGTATTCGTGTAAATTTAAAAAATTACTCGGCATACAATGGAATTATTTTGATCACACGTGATCACAGTTTGTATCTTTTAGATCTATAATTCATATTTATTTATGTAAATAATTTATTATGTACGTGTATTTGAAAAGATGGTAGGAACAATGTTACGAATTTGTCAATCACTAACAAAATAACCTGTTACATTTTTTTGTGCGTGCATCAAATGTAAAAATTGGTGACTATAATATCTATTTTAAAAAGTACCACGCTATGCGGAAGCCTTTTATAAATTTAACAAATAATAATACTTTTTTATTAGTCAAATTTCATGGAATTATTAAAATAGCAAAGAACTTTAAATCCAAATGTCGGTGAGTCATCATTTACTTCCCTTTAACAATGATTTTATAGAAAATTAATACGGACCACAAATATAATTAACTTATTTGAAAATGTTGGGAAATTACGGTCTCACTAATTCCCACCACCCAGCCCAACAATAATAGTAAAGAAATAAAAACAATACACAACACAAGATTTAACGTGGAAACTCCAAAACAGGAGAAAAACCACCGGCCCCCAAAGAGAGAAATACACTATATCACAAATTGTTACAATGATATAGACGACTCTCTTAAGCCAACTACACTCTTCAAAATATTTAACTAATACAACTCTCAAACAAGGGTAAGAAAGAAAGAAATAATCAAATACTTAAAGTGTATTGATTGGTGCGATTTGGAATGAAGACTTAGCCCCTCTTATATAACCAAGTCACTCACCCCTCACATCTTCCTCCCACCAATGTGGGATAAACATATCTTCTACTAGCCAAAATAAACCAACAAATCTCCACCTTTTGGATAGAAGAAGATAACCATGCTTCCACATTGCAAGGATAACCGATGTAGACGCTTCCTCTACGACAACTTCAAGATCCTCATCTTCATGCCGTTGACATTATCTCCCAAGAGACAAAACTTGCATCTTCATCGAACATTGTCTAAACCGACAATCATTGTCATCACAGACAATCATAACTCTTAACAAGAATGATCATACTTCACCATTAAGAGTATAGCACTTAGAATATCACATTCCAAGCATTTCACCTCGGCACATGTTGTTGAACAACCAGCTGAAACTTTATGGTGCAACTTCCTTGTTTGGCTTTCCCGAAAGTCCCATCAGCTACAACATCAGTTTCCACCACACACCTTGCATCAACGCCAAACCAATGCCATGTACAATTTGTGGAACCGCTAACGAATATCCCTTTCCATGGTGGCGCGGACACACCATGAGGATGACGTGACTTCAGAGGAATTCGTCACTCTCCGTAACAACGGAGACAATGTTAGCGTCTTTGGAGCCATTTGCCGGATTAGCTCCACCGGGACAATTAACCCTTACATGTCCAGTCTTCCCGCACCTCCAGCATACCAGATTCTTCCCAGAGTTTCTCTTTCGCCTATCCGAACACAACACTATCGTATCTCCTGATGACGAGACCCCGTTACCTTCCAGTCTTTTCTCCTCGGATAGGAGCTTGCTAGTAACGTCTTCAAACTTCAGAGTTTTCTTCCCATACATCAAAATAGGTTTCATGTGTTCATAAGACGATGATAAAGATAATATCAACCTCAAAGCTTTATCTTCATCATCCGTTTTAACTCCAATAGCCTCCAGTTCTGAAACAATACCGTTAAGAATACTTAGATGATCTGAAATCTTTGAACCCCCATCCATACGCAGAGTATGAAATTGTTCTTTAAGACACAACCGATTTGAGATGCCCTTGCCCTGGTACAACTGCTCTAGTTTAACCCAAAGCTCCTTTGCCGTTGATAACCCGTGCACATTTGCAAGCACGTTCTTTGCAAGACACAAACGAATCGCACTTGCTGCCCTCAAATCCATATCATCCCATTCTTCTTCATCGAACTTACTGCTAGAATCACTGCCAGGAACAAGGGTGGGTTTACCCTTCAAAGCCTTGTGTAAACCGGACTGAATCAACACATCCTTGACTTGAACCTGCCATAAGCCAAAATTGATCATCCCATCAAATTTCTCTACATCAAACCTCATTGGACTGAACTTCGACATGGTATCCGTATCCTATAAACAACACTTTCTCTGATTTTGCTCACGTTTCGAATAGCCAAAAGATGTAGCAGGTAGCCAGGACCCTTTAAATTGGAAATCCACAAATCGCCACTAACAAATCCAACTATTACTACGAATCAGAAAAAATATTGTCTAACCAGATACTCTATACGATCAATAGAACTCGTTTCTGATGTGGACGATCCACTCCCGTGGCAACCACAGAGCATACTCCGACTCCTATAACCGAGACCCCCGTCAAACCTGACGCTCTGATACCAGTTGTTGGGAAATTACGGTCTCACTAATTCCCACCACCCAGCCCAACAATAATAGTAAAGAAATAAAAACAATACACAACACAAGATTTAACGTGGAAACTCCAAAACAGGAGAAAAACCACCGGCCCCCAAAGAGAGAAATACACTATATCACAAATTGTTACAATGATATAGACGACTCTCTTAAGCCAACTACACTCTCCAAAATATTTAACTAATACAACTCTCAAACAAGGGTAAGAAAGAAAGAAATAATCAAATACTTAAAGTGTATTGATTGGTGCGATTTGGAATGAAGACTTAGCCCCTCTTATATAACCAAGTCACTCACCCCTCACATCTTCCTCCCACCAATGTGGGATAAACATATCTTCTACTAGCCAAGATAAACCAACAGAAAATGCATAAGACCGCTAGCAGCCTAGCAAGAACATAGATAGTATAATTAAGTTCCAAATACATTGAGCAAGGTAACAATCCTTTGTTTAGTTGTACTGTAAGTTTGTAATGTTGGTTTATATAAGATCGTTCGACCAAATCAAATTAACTTCATGTTAATAGTCGAAACTGTTGGAGATATGGAGAACTTTAAACAATTAGAGGGAAGATTCCAGGAAACTCGCATGAAGCTTCCACGAAGTTAGGAAACTCACATGTAGCTTCAACGAAGTTGTTAGGAAACTCACATGTAGCTTCCACGAAATTGTGAGGAAATTCACATGTAGCTTCCACGAAGCTGTCAGGAAACTCACATGTAGCTTCCATGAAGCTGTCAGAAAACTCACATGAAGCTTCAAGGAATTGTTTTTAGCTTACTCCTTAAACCATTCTATAAATAGATCCTCTTGTAACTCATTGTAAACACACCACAATTATTCAGTAAATACATTCTCTAGTTGGTCCGTGGACTAAAGCAATCACAATGATTGCATATAACCACGTTATCTCTTGTGTCGATTTACATTTCTTGCATTTATAATTTTTCGTTCATTAAGTGGGTTAGTAATCTTGTAGAATTACTATCGGTGAGTGATTTTGTTGAATCACTTGCGTTGTTTTGGGTCCTAATATCCTTACAACTGGTATCAGAGCACAAGGTTTCGTTAAGGAAACGATGGCGGAAGACGGGAAGTTTAGAATCGACCGATTCGATGGGAGAGACTTTGGCTTTTGGAAGATGCAAATTGAAGATTACTTGTATCAAAAGAAGCTACACCAACCCTTGTTAGAGACCAGGCCTGAAAGCATGAACGATGCCGATTGGACGCTTTTGGATCGTCAAGCTTTGGGCGCTATTCGTCTTTCACTTGCTAAGAACGTTGCATACAACGTTGTGAATGAGAAGAAGACGTTTGCTTACTTGAAAGCACTCTCTAACATGTATGAGAAACCTACCGCTTCTAATAAGGTATTTCTCATGCGTCAATTATTCAATACAAAGATGAAGGAAGGTACGAGTGCAACAGATCATATCAATGAATTTAATAATATCGTTTCAAGGCTTGAATCGGTAGAGAGTTTAAGTTTGATGATGAACTAAAAGCACTAATCTTGCTTTCATCATTACCGAAAAGTTGGTCGGGTACGGTTACCGCGGTTAGTAGCTCTACGGGAACTACTAAGCTAGCGTTTGAAGCAATAAGGTATTTGATTCTTGGTGAAGATACTCGTAGGAGAAACTCGGGGGAATCGACATCCGGTTCTTTGTTAAGTACCGACAACCGTGGTAGGAAATTTGGTCACGGTGAGCAGAAGGGTAGAAAGAAGTCTAAGAAGAGGTATCCATCGAAAGATAGAAGTGAAGCTGTTTGTTGCGGTTGCAATCAAAAAGGACACTTTCAAAGGAATTGTAAAAATGGTTCGGCGAAAGGTGTGAACTTGACCGAGGAAGAAAGTGATGATACATTTTTATGTAGTGTTGAAAATTCTATGGAGTCTTGGATTTTGGATTCGGGAGCTTCGTTTCATGCTACTCATGTCAAAAGCATGATGAAGAATTTTCGTTCATATCAAGGCAATGTGAGATTGGCGGACGACAAACAAATCAAGATAGAGGGCATTGAAGATGTTGTATTGAAGACTACTCTTGGCTCTAATTGGACCTTGAAAAACGTAAGGTACATTCCTAAATTAAAAAGGAAACTTATTTCGGTTGGTCAATTAGATGATGAAGGTAACGCGGTTACTTTTGAAAATCACCAATGGAAGGTGGTTAAGGGTAGTTGTATTGTGTTCCGTGGACATAAAAGGGGAACTCTTTATGTGGTTGAAGTATTTGATGAAGGCACGGTGGTTGCTACGGTGAATGTTGAATCCGAATTAACTTTATGGCACCGAAGGCTCGGGCATATGAGTGAAAAAGGTATGAAGATGCTCGTTTCGAGTGGGAGGATTCCGGATTTAAAAAGGGTAGAACTTGGGTTTTGCGAACCATGTGTCTATTGGAAGCAAAAGAAGGTGACTTTTGGGAAATCGGGAAATGCACCTAAGTTGGAGAAATTGGAGCTTATTCATACGGATGTATTTGGTCCAATGAAAGTAGAATCACATGGAGGTTCTCGCTATTATGTCACCTTCATTGACGACTCTACTCGAAAGGTATGTGTTTATTTTCTTAAAGCTAAATCTGTTGTATTTAATACATTTGTGAAGTGGAAAGCTATGGTAGAAAATGAGACTAACTTGAAGGTCAAGTGCTTGAAGTCGGATAATGGAGGGGAATATGGTAGTCTTGAGTTTAAAGACCATTGTGCAAAGCTCGGTATTAGAATGTTGAAAACGGTACCGAAGACACCGCAACACAATGGGGTCGCTGAACGTATGAATCGTACGTTAAATGAAAGGGCAAAGAGTATGAGACTACATGCCGGTTTGCCTAAAATATTTTGGGCGGATGCGGGTAACACGGCGGCTTATTTGATAAATTGGGGACCCTCAACACCGTTGGGTTTTCGAATTCTCGAGGAAGAATGGCATGGTAAGAAGGTGAGTTATGGTCATCTTAGGATCTTTTGGTGTAATGCATATGTGAAGACCAAAGATGCAGATAGAGACAAGCTTGTAGCTAAGTCAAAGAAGTGTATTTTCATAGGCTACGGGTCGAATGAAATGGGTTATCTTTGTGGGGATAACGAGGCTAGAAAAGTAATTCGTTCTCGCGATGTTACTTTTGATGAAGATTCGATCTATGGCAAACCGGAAACGGGGAGTCTAAACCGGGTCATGTTACTTTTGACGATGTTTCTATTGATGATCTTACAGGTTCTAGTGGGAGTACGGGAAAAATGAATTACCAACAAACGGTGAGGCGTTGGAAAACGCTAATGATGGGGATGGTTCGAAAAGCGGTGATGATTTCGAACATAGTGCGAGTTCTAGTGATGAGGAGGACACAAATGAAACCGGTCCAACCATTTCGGTTACTCCTACACTAAGACGCTCGACTAGAGTGCCCAAACCTAATCCTAGGTATTCTCTATCAGCAAACTACTTGCTCTATACCGAGAATGGTGAACCCGAAAGTTACTTTGAGGCAAGAAAGACAAAAGAATCCATACAATGGGAGCTTTCCATGAAAGAAGAGATGGGGTCACTTGAGAAGAAATAAAACTTGGTCACTAGTGAAGTTACCTCATGATAAAAGGGTGTTGCAAAGTAAATGGGTGTATCAAATCAAGAATGAGTTGGATGGCAAGAAAAGGTACAAGGCTCGTTTGGTAGTCAAAGGCTTTCAACAAAAGGAAGGGGTTGACTACAAAGAGATATTTTTACCAGTAGTTAAAATGACTACTATCCGTTTGGTACTTTCTATGGTTGCATCCGAAGACTTACATCTAGAGCAACTAGGGATGGCAATGGATACCCGATCCGGTGGATATCCATCCGATCCACCCGATTATTCGTGGATATGGACGATTTAAATGGATATGGATATGGATGTGGATGAAAAAATTTCATCCATGGATGAACCCGCTTTCACCCGAAATAACTAAATATATAGATTTATCACTCAAATTAGTATCATTTATGTAGTGATATTTCATTAATTATATTCATATTCATCTTTCTTATATTTTCTCTAAAAATATAACTTTCTTTTTATATTTTGTTTTGTTTAAACAATTAAATGTATTTATCGTACTTTGGTGATTCAAATGTGATTCCATGTAACTAAAAGTAAGCAACTTATTTGTCGACATCTTTACACGTTTAATAGGTTATTTATTGAATATTTATTATATAGATTAGTAAAAATGTGACTGTCGGTCGCATAAACTATTAAAAATATTATTTTTGATCATATGTAGTGAACCACCGCTTATAATTGTTAAAAATAAAATAAATTTAAACGGATATGGATAATTATCCATTAACCCGCTTCACCCGGCGGATATGGATATGGATGGATGAAAATTAAAAAAAATAAATGGATATGGATATGGATACAGCCTCACCCGATCCATATCCGATCCATTGTCATCCCTAAGAGCAACTAGATGTGAAGACCGCATTCTTGCATGGTGATCTTGTTGAAGAGATCTACATGAGGCAACCTGAAACAACCCGTTCATATCACTATAAACGCAGTACATTATTCATTGGTCCCATAGCGAGGTATTTGACCTCTATATGATACGTTTTAGAAAAATATTGCATTCGTTTCATAAAAAACACACCATTATTATACATAATGCATGTTTTAAACAATTGGGCGATTATTTAAGGAATAATCCCCATAATACTTCGGTTTTCAAATACTACACACTTAACATAACAGTCAAATATAATACATGACAAAGGTTTTATTGAATGCAACATTTCATTTAAACAAAAGCATGAGACTCCATGCACAGCTTGCTCAGATAATGCAACAGCGAAAGACTTTCTTAAGGACCTGAGAATAAACATACTTAAACAGTCAACACAAAGGTTGGTGAGATATATAGGTTTAGCATCGATATAAATATAGACCACAAGATTTCATAGTTATAAATATATGTACACTCGCAAGTGTATAAAAGTATTCTATAAGTTGTTGAGCGCTTTGGTAACCATACTTAACAATTAATGTAGCATATTCCCTTTATTATGAAATCTCCCTATACCGTACCAAGTGTAGTAAAAACGAAGTACTATGCAACCGTTTACGATACTAGAGCGACTAGCCCGGTTGGGGTTGTCAAACTCGATAGATCTATCAATAGGATTCACGTATACATGTTCTTACAACATGTAAATATTAATTACCAAGCTATTAGAGAAGATATGCAAAGTGGTACAACTCAACGTAGAATATATTTTAAGTACTCGTGTCTATGGCGTAAAACATAAAATGCATGTATTCTCATCCCAAAATATTTGTAGAGTTTAAAAATGGAACTATATACTCACTGTCGTAAAAGTATAGTTTCAACAAGTTTTCAACTTATTAAAATATAGCCGACGTCCTTCGATTCACGAACCTATAACAATAATAACGATTCAGATAATAATACATGTGAATAAAATAAAACAAGTTCATAGAATACTTATATATTAATTTTTAACATTTTTATGTTAGTAGTCCTTTGTTAGTAGTCCAAAATAGTCCGAAATGTCCAACAGTCCAATAATCGGTATATATATAATCTTAGAATTACCCCACGACGTATTGTATATGTATTGTCTTTGCCTCAACCCAGAGACGTATTGTATACGTATTGTCTTAGAATTTATCAAAACGTATTGTATACTTATTGTCTTAGGATTTATCAAAACGTATTGTATACTTATTGTCATGGAATCTACCAAGATTATTATATATATATATATATATATATATATATATATATATATATATATATATATATATATATATATATATACACAATCTCAGAATTAACTAAGATTATAATATTTTGTTATACTAATGATAACATGTCCAAATATATATATATAGGATATAGGAAAAGTTAGCAAGGATATGGTTAATATAGTTTTTACAATATAAATTTCGTCCATACAACGTTAATTTTAGCAGATTTTGTTTTGCTCTCCAAATATTCATTACAACTCCGTTTAAAGTGAATCAAATTACTATGGATTCCTTAAGAAGTTAATTTTTCAAAAACAATTCGAAAAGTTCAGACTATATATTAATATTTAGAGTTTTACCCTCTTTTTGTGCCGGTGGACAGATTTGGAAGAATCCCGGCACCCATCCAATATATGATTTTTGATAAAATACTTCCACCTTGTCTAAAATCATGAAAAAAATACTGGAAGTCTTATTTACATATATTAACATATGTCAAAAGTCTTAGCCTCGAACTCAAAGTCTAATATAGGTTTTTAATTCCCAACCCAAAACAGCCCGCTTTTTACCGAATGGAGATTAAACGATATATGTTAAGTTTCAAGGTGTTCTTCATATGTACAAGTTATAAGTTCTTATATTAACTTAATATAACATCATAATACATATAAATAAGTGTTATTAGAGTTAAGTTAGAAAGATTAGATTAGTTTTTCAAATAAGTTTAGAATCAACTAAACTATGTTCTAGTTTATAAATTCTTATATAGATAGCTATAAACATATGAATTGAACAAGAATTTAGGCAAGGTTAATACCTTGATTTTGAAGCTTGAACTTGCTAGAAATAGATGAAGAACAAATAAAGGGATACTAGAACTAGAGAGAGTATGTGTGTGTAAGTAAACATGAAGTAAAAATTAGAAGATGAAATGGTAAAAATTTGATCAAATATGGTGTCTTTATATACTAGTTGTAATTTGTCATTTTGTGAAAAATATCTAGTATAAGTTAAAAACCATTAGGTCATGCATGACATATTATTCCATTATTGAAAATTTCTATTGGTATATACCAATTGTAAGTACTTCTAGAAGCTACGTATAATACACGTATAAATACTGTATAAATACGAGTAGGATTCTTGATGAAATTGAATGGGAATATGAGTATAGCTATCTTTGTTGAGTATAAGTATGTTAATATATGTATTTAAGTCTTTCAAAAGTGTATTAATACATCTTAATACAATACATATATATTCATTTTAACATAAGGGTTATTACGTCATTAAATGTTACATATATATATTTTTTCAAAACCCTTAAGTTAGTAGTCTCAATTTATATATAAAACCCATTATTAATATACTTAATGAGATACTTAACTATCATATATTCAAGTTAGATACAATCCATATATCCATACATATATACATAAATATATGTTTAATACAAGTTATGACGTTCGTGAATCGTCGAACAAATGGTTGGTCAATTGTTTGTATGAAACTTATTTCAAAAGTTTTAAAACTTGTCAAATTTATCGCTTATCATGTCGAAATAATGTTATCATATAAAGATTAAGTTTAAATTTTGGTCGGAAATTTCCGGGTCGTCACAGTACCTACCCGTTAAAGAAATTTCGTCCCAAAATTTGATTGGGATCGTCATGGCTGACAATAAGTATGACGCATAAGAGCTAAAAATTAGAGTTTTATCATCATTGGGTAATATAGATAAATCAATTTGATTTTGTGAAGAGTACGAGTGAAGCTATCGCAAAAGAGTGAAAATGAGTAAATACGTGTTCGTCTTATCCGGTGACGTAGCCACGGTTGATTTTTGGAATTCAAGAAATTTTAGAAGAAAATCTTCGAAATCTAAATAAGATTTGATTCTTCGAAAATTAAGAAAATTATGATCCTCTTCGAATTAATGCGATAACCCATCTTGATTTCTCTGTCGGATATTTCACTATAAATTCACCTCCTTCGTTTCCTTACAACTCACACCTTCTATTCTTTCTCCCTCAACTAATATTTTAAAGTATTCGTCAATATGCTTCATCCAGTGCTAATTCTTGATATACTCCTCACTTTCCTATCTGTCGTTCTTCTTTTTCATCTTCCTTCGGGAGAATCTATTTACTTCTACTATACTCTTAGTTTTATAGCGTTTTTAGTTCTCCCGTATCTTTATATTGCTATATGTATCGATATATACGGTTTATATTTTCTGGGTTGTTGGGTTTTATATCTTCCCTTATATTTCGATGTCCCTGCTTCTGTCTTCTATAATCATTGTCATCCCCAGTTAATGCTCTCTTTTATTTGCTGCGATTTATACTCCAATTTCTGTTTCGGAGCTTTGTCCTTTCCTTTCTTCTTCTTGCGATTAAGCACCGCTTGTAATGGTCCAGAATTCGCAGATATAAATTTCGGAATGAACATTGTTAATGTTCTAAGAAAGAAATGGTAAAGGCACGATTCTGATTTGTTAAATTACCAGAATACCCTGGAAAAGACCGAATCATCAAGAAATATTTTCTTGATATTTTAGAGGTTAAATAGAATACAAGAGCCGTGTAACATAGCACATGATGATGTTATGATCTGTGAATCATCACGTTCCATTTAGAAACTCAACATGACTTACTGTAATATAATCACGTTGATCAAGTGTCATTATTTGATGATTGCTCCAAATCCATATGGACGAACACGTCATTCATCGATTTCATTGCGAGGTATTTGACCTCTATATGATACGTTTTGTAAACATTGCATTCTTTTGAAAAGGCACACCATAAAAGAATATTTAAATCAAAGGTTTTCGACATCTGATGATTTCTACATATAGACAATCACCGTAATATAATAATTTACAATAATACTTCCGTTGATAATGCAGTCAAAATAAGATACATGGTGATGATTTGGTGAATGCAACGTTTCCTTGAAAAATATGCCATGTATGACTCCATGCACATAGCTTGTCTAACATATAAGCAAACAGCGGAAGACTTCTAGGGAATCTGAGAATAAACATGCTAACAAGTGTCAACACAAAGGTTGGTGAGTTCATAGTTTTAATGTTGCGCATAATCTGTATATAAAGGTGGATCACAAGATTTCAGTTGTTCAATCCAGAAACGTTTATCAAAATATTCTACGTAATTGAGCACCCTGGTAACTAAACTTAACGTATATATATAATCTGTACCCTTTGTATAATCATCTTAATAATACACGCAAACCAACGTGTACACTTCTCAAATAGCATACGTCCATTAAAAGGCTAGCGATCTAGCTCGGACGGGGATATTAAGCCCTATCCATATACAACTACTCGCGCCCACCAGTTCTTATAACCGGCAGTTACTAGTTACCAAAGCTAAGGGATTTTCGGTTCAAATCGGTGTAGAATTTAGTATGTACTTGTGTCCATTGCGTTTAAAATAAAGTGCATGTATTCTCAGCCTAAAAATATAGATTGCAAAAGCAATTAAAAAGGGAGCAAATGAAACTCACCTTAGCAGCATATAAAGTCGTTCACCAAAATGTGATCGAAACTCGAATTACTAAATAACCGTAGATCTCAACCTAGAGAACATATGTTGGTCAATAAATGTCTATCAAGCTAGGTCAGGACATAGTGTATAACAATCCTAATGCTCGAGATCGACATACAAAAGTTATCCAAACTCATTTCAAAAAGTCAATTCTGACAATAGTTCAACAAAACGAGACGTACCTTGTATAAGGATTCATTTACTCGGTTGGTAATATTCAAAAATCCAATTTATCAATCTCGTAAACAAGTTGTTTAAATCTTAATTATAGATTCAAAAGCAATTTCAATTAACTTCAATCATAATTCAGTTGCTCATATCTTTTAATCCATTCATCGAAGTTATTCGATATCTTAAATGAAAAGTTATTGATTTTTCGCCAGCTTTCCAAAAACATGTATATCATATACCTTTTACCAGTAATATATGTATTTAATTCGTGGTACATCATAAACTGTTTAACGAGGAAATTTAGCATACAAGCATGTATAAATATATGTACTCGAGCACTAGACATGGATACACAATTATTATATAAAAGATAAAATATAAGTACTTACATATCAATATTGAGATTCAATATTGTAGAAAAGTACGTAGACGTAACGGAGATGATAACACTAGGTTTGACTTTCAAATAATACCCATGAATATTACCCATAACCTCCATAGCTATAACCCATAATTTTCTTAGTTTTATCCCGCTCATAAAACCATTTTGAAAGTGACACGCTCATGACCTCGTCGTAGTATTTTATGTATAATACTAATTAATAATATTACTACTAATAATATTAAGATTAATAATAATATTAATATTAATCTTA
Source organism: Rutidosis leptorrhynchoides (assembly GCF_046630445.1). Lineage (NCBI taxonomy): Eukaryota > Viridiplantae > Streptophyta > Magnoliopsida > Asterales > Asteraceae > Rutidosis > Rutidosis leptorrhynchoides. The sequence continues at coordinate 61,820,566 of NC_092340.1, read as the reverse complement.
ATAATAATAATAATAATAATAACAATAATAATAATAATAATAATAATAAATAAATAATTACTTACGGAGTAATTTAAATCAAAACAGAGGCAGATATCTCGAGCTTTTATAGGTGTGGCCTGTCCAGGACTGCCATGCGATCGCATGGCTTCCTAGCCCATTTTCCATGCGATCGCATGGGGTGGGTTTCCAGCTCACATTGTTTTTGTAATCTAGCTTGTCGACATATTTATTTAATATATATATATATATATATATATATATATATATATATATATATATATATATATATATATATATATATATATATATATATATATATATATATATTTAATTTATATAATTAATTATATATTATATTAAATTCACATGCATAGTTGACTTGTAATTTTTGTTCCGATAAGTCGTACGTCGTCACTCGACTTATGTCCCGGTTCTGGTTTTTCGAACGTCCTAACGTATACTGAGAAAACTTGAACTTTACGTTTCATGAATTGTACCTTTGTCAAAATATAGTCTTAAATCATCCATAAACTATACCACTCGAGGTATAACTTATACATTTGAGTGTTTTGGTCATTTACTTCTATAAATCATCGTCTCGCTATTTGTTAATATATATATATATATATATATATATATATATATATATAATACATACATTTTCATTTTAAAATAGTGTTTTACTGTAGCAATTTTTACTGTAGCAAAGTCAATTTCACTGTAGCAAATAGTGATTTTCGAAAACACTGTAGCATTTTGGGTACTGTAGCAATTTGAAAATACTGTAGCAAATTAGTGTTTTACTGGTTCATCTTAAACGCTTTAGTTAACTTATCTAAATATCAATCGAATCAATAAACGAATGTTACTATCGTTTACTAAATTATATATATGTATATATCTTTTTAATATACATAAATCAGTTTTTTAAATACACATTGGAAGTTATTTATAAATAAATTTTAATAATAAATATTTCAACTTATCATATATATTCAAATAGATATTTAAACCAATAAGTTTAATGTACGGTATCAAACAATTAATACATTGTTACCTTTTCAAGTTATAGTATATATGTATCTATTTACATATAATTGTTCGCGAATCGTCGAAAACAACCGAAGGGTATTTAAATATATAAAAGTAGTTCAAAAATTTTGAGATTCAGTTTTACAGACTTTGCTTATCGTGTCGAAAATGTTAATCATACAAAGATAAAGTTTAAATTTGGTCAGAAATTTCTGGGTCATCACACATTATATTATACTAACTCATGCATCAGTTCCCAACACTACTTCAAAAACATTCATATTTCAAACTCAAAGGTTTCAGAATTTAGAAACTAAAACAGTTTTCCTTCTGATGTAGCACTGATATCGCGAAGAGATAAAAGATTTCAGATAAGAATAGTTCTGAAAATATCTTCAGAAATATGGAGGATATTTATAATGAAAGATATGATGATATCTTAGAATTTATAATATCAGAGGATGATGAAGAATATTGTCCGCAAGGGTTTAGAGTCAGGAGTAAGGTATTCGTTAATGACTTCGGCAGGCACTGAATCATTTGGATCCTTTGCAGGAAGATTTAGTCTTTGTGACATATCCACAACTTCATTCATACTTTGCTCAATCCTTTTTTTTCAGTTCCAAACCTTCTCTTTTTCTGAGCTTTGCCAATACACTACTCTTTATCATCAAACTTTTGACTGTTAAAGTCATCAACAGTTTTTTTAGCTTTCTTAAAACTTAAAGAACTGATTCGTAGACTAGAGTGCTTTTCAGAATTTCAGTTTGGAAGATCATAATTCTAAGAGATAAATGTTATATGTATACATATAACTGTTGATGTAGAAATGCTGCGAGATTCAAAATACTGATTTGCTGATTTCCCGGTACTTGATATGGCAATAATTGTTACAAGATGTAGATGAGTACCTGATAAAGTTTCAATGAATAAGTATCATGATTATTCGGAGAGGCTTAAAGATCAATGAAGTTGCAGATAAGTTTTCTGCTAATGTGGCAAGATATGAAAGGTTCCCCGGTAACAATGACGAAGGGTAATCGTTATAGTAAGGCTTATTCGAATAAACAATTGAAGGTGATTTGCTGGAGCTGTGAAAAAATTATCTATTTTGAAAAGAGATTGAAAAGTTGTTTTAGCTAGTAAATGCCAAAGGGTCTGACACAGATACGTGTTAAACTATGACTTTGGTTCGAGGGTTTTTCAGGTACATAACCGTGGGTAACATGTGGTTGGATCATCATCTCGATTGCTCATTATTTAGAGTATCTTTAGGAATTTCGGAGGGTTTGAACACAGATTGTAATTGTTAATATACCTATGATGTTCTAACACAGTTTTGAAGTCAAAGTATAGCTTTGAAATATGTAGGAACCTAAGAGTGATGATACCGGTTATAGCTCGAATTGAATTTTGCGATTTCAAAATCAGAATATGTAATTGAATTTGAATGAGTATGGTTGTTTTGATTTTCTATGGAAGAATGTATAGTAAGTATAGTTGTTGGTTGCTGATTCATATTCGAAGAATGTAATATATAAATTGTGAATTTATATATCTCTCGGGTATTACCTACCCGTTAAAAAAAATCACAATTAATATTTTGTACAAAAGAATTTTATTACCGTCTTTATGAAAATATATATGTGTGTATTTTCTTCAGATGTAATATAGATTTAATGAGTTAATATTAAATTAAACTCATTTGCTTTACGGTTGAAACTAGAATTGAATAATCCCTAAAAACGTTAGAAATTACATAACTTTTACGGAGTATTTCTTCAATGAATTATGAATCAATTCTTCGTTATTTGTTGATGCATGATTGTGAAGATCGCTCCAAATCCATATGGACGAACACGTCATTCATCGATTTCATTGCGAGGTATTTGACCTCTATATGATACGTTTTGTAAACATTGCATTCTTTTGAAAAGGCACACCATAAATGAATATTTAAATCAAAGGTTTTCAACATCTGATGATTTCTACATATAGACAATCACCGTAAATAATAGTTTACAATAGTACTTTCATTGACAATGCATTTAAAATAAGATACATGGTGATGATTTGGTGAATGCAATGTTTCCTTGATAAATATGCCATGTAAGACTCCATGCACATAGCTTGTCTAACATATAAGCAAATAGCGGAAGACTTCTAGGAACCTGAGAATAAACATGCTAACAAGTGTCAACACAAAGGTTGGTGAGTTCATAGTTTTAGTGTTTCGCATAATCTGTATATAAAAGTGGATCACAAGATTTCAGTTGTTTCATCCAGAAACGTTTATCAATAGATTCTACATAACAGAGCACCCTGGTAACTAAACTTCAACGTTATAATGATAAATACCCCATTCGTTTTAATACACGCAAACCAACTTGTCCTAAACTCAAATAACACACGTCCGTTAAAAGGCTAGCGCTCTAGCTCGGACGGGGATGTCAAGCCCTATGGATCCATATACTGTTATTCGCGCCCACCAGTCCATATCCTATGTAGTGGCAGTTACTAGTTACCAAAGCTAAGGGATTTTCGGTTTAAACTCAGCATAGAATTTAGTTTGTACTTGTATCCATTGGGTTTTAAAATGAAGTGCATGTATTCTCAGCCCAAAAATATATATTGCAAAAGCAATTAAAAAGGGATCAATGAAACTCACCTTAGCAGCATATAAAGTCGTACACCAAAATGTGACTGAAACTCGGATTACCAAATAACCGTAGATCTCAACCTAGAGAACATATGTTGCTCAATAAATGTCTATCAAGCTAGGTCAGGTCATAGTGTATCACAATCCTAATGCTCGAGATCGACATACAAAAGTTATCCAAAGTTGTTTCAAAAAGTCAATCTGATTCAATACAATAGTTGAATGATCATGGCAATAGAACCATTTTAACATTTCATATAGTTTCTCAATTCTTGTAAAATTAAACTATAGTTTTTATGAAGCTTTAAAAAACATGATAAAACAGTCAATTTTGACGATTGTTCAACAAACGAGACATGCCTTATTTAAGAATTCATTTACTCGGCTAGTAATATTTAAAAAATCCATTTTATCAATCTCGTAAACCATTTGTTTAAATCTTAATTGCAGATTCAAAAGCAATTTCAATTAACGTCAATCATAATTCAGTTGATCATATCTTTTAATCCGTTCATCGAAACTATTCGATATCTAAATGAAAAGTTATTGATTTTTCGCCAGCTTTCCGAAAACATGCATATCATATACCTTTTATCAGTAATATATGTATTTACTTCGTGATTCATCATAACTGTTTAACGAAGAAATTTAGCATACACGCATGTATAAATATATATACTCGAACACTAGACATGGATACACAATTAATATATAAAAGATAAAATATGAGTGCTTACGTATCAATATTGAGATTCAATATTGTAGGTGCCATAACCCGTCCTAAACCATAAGGACAAATATAATAACATATGATTTCATCGCGAGGTATTGACCTCTATATGCGACATTTTTCAAAGAAAACTGCATTCGTTTTTACAATACAAACCATAACTTTTATTAAAATACAAGGTTTAAACAACATAATAATGATTATCGTTTAGCGATAATCTTAGCCTTACAAACATTACATGTGATGATAACAATACGATTTCCAACATATTTTACATTACAAATCCTCCGATATGCAGTTTTATTTTTGACACAAATATGCATACTCCAGATCTTGCTTAAATTCAACATGATGCAGCGGAAGCTTTTAGTTATCACCTGAGAATAAACATGCTTAAAACGTCAACATAAAGGTGGTGAGATATAGGTTTAATGCCGGCAGAGTTATAAATATAGACCACAAGATTTCATATGTAAACGTTTTAATAAAAATATTCTAAGTTGTTGAGCACTTGATAACCATACTTAACATTTAATCAACGTCGCATATTCCCTTTATTATGAAATCTTACTACACTGTACCAAGTGTAGTCACCAAAACGAAGTACTGTGCAACCGTTGAATACTGGTCGTCCAGTCCGGTTGGGGTTGTCAGGCCCGACAGATCTATTAACAGGATTCACGTTTACAATACCTCATGTAAATAGTAGTTACCAAGTTACAGGGAAGTATGCCAGTGGTACAACTCAACGTAGAATATATATTTTTAATCACTTGTGTCCATAACGTAAATCATAAAATGCATGTATTCTCATCCCGAAATATTTAGAGTTTAAAAGTGGGACTATATACTCACTTTTGCCTTAAAGGTATTTAACACGACTTGGTCTCCGATAGATATCACTAACCTAACCATATATATAATATATCAACATATTTTCTTTTCAAGTAATCGTTACATATATATATATATATATATATATATATATATATATATATATATATATATATATATATATATATATATATATATATATATATATATATATATATATATATATATATACTTTTAATACTTTTAATATTTTCTTAGTCCGTAGTTAGCAGTCTGTTGTTAATGGTCCACAATTAGTTGCTCAATAAAATAAATAAAGACCCCATCATATTCGTATTGATCAGAATTAATCTCGACCCATGGTACCATGTTGTCAAATGACGTGTTGCGTACATAAAGTACCGTGTTGTCAAATGACGTGTTGCGTACAATCATGAGGTCTTATGATTAATCTTCTCGTGTTGTTTACGGGTGGTCCTGAAATATATAAAATCAAATCATAAGTAAATATATATAAAATATCATATTAATTAGCAAAGATATGATTAGTTTAGTTTTACTCCAATTAATTTTGTAGCTAAACTAGCTTCGGATACCCAATTTTGTTTTAGCCGTAGTTTCTTCAATATAACTCCGTTTTTGTTGGTTCAACTTGCCACTTCCTTAGATTGAGTCATTATTTATGAATATGAACTGTAAATACCTTAGTTTACATTCGAAATCATAGGTTATAGGTCAAACTTTGGTGAATCTTATGAAAGTGATCATTTTCCCTCATAAAAACAACATCTAATGATAATTTTATAAAAATACTTATACTTTGAATTAAACCATGAAATTTTTATGTGTTAACATATTCATAATAAATATCATTTTTCCAGAACATGAACTTCTAATTCAAAGTTCAAGATGATTTTTAATTATCCAACCCAAAACAGCCCCCGGTTGCACTCCAACGATGTAGATTCAGTTTTAAGGTGTTCTTTGTAAAATCAAGTTGTATCTTGTTAAGTTAGCATATCCTTATGATATATTACAGGTCTTGAAGTGTTTTAAAAGTTGAGTTAGAAGGATCTATTTAGTTTGCGAACAAGTTTGAAATCATTCAAACTATGTTCTTGTTGTTAAAATTTTATATCACAAAATAAGATAGCTATATGAATATGAATTGAATAAGATTATGAACAAGGTTACTACCTCAAGTTACTTGGACAAAGTTACTGCAAAAGATAAGAAATAATCTTGGAATTAAAGAGTAGTGGAGTTAGATCAAAAGGTTGGAAGTAAACTTGTATACTTGGAAGGATTATTGAAGTGTTCTTGAAAGGAATTTCTTATGATGATTAAGGCTTGTTTTTGAAGCTAGATCTTCATGGTTACTTGCTGAATTGATGTTGGTTTCTTATGGCTTTTAAGTAGGTGAGTTAGAGAGTAATTTGGAAGTAAGATGATGAACTAAAAATGAGATTGGGGGAGGTCCTTAAAAACGTGATCAAGGGGGGACAAGAACAAAAATTTTCTTTGTTATTTTGTAGAGAAATCTATGCTAGCTTCCAATCTCTAATTACCTCATATCTAGGGCAGTAATATGGCTGATTTGGATGTTGATTTGATGTGTATATACCAATAGTAAATACGTATAGAAGCTGGGTATGATACGGGTGCATATACCCTAGATATACGTATAAAAATCTTGAGAAAACGGAACGAGGATTCAAATATAGCTATCTTTTGTAAATATACTTATATTATTTTATGTATAAAAACCCTTTAAAAGTGATTAAATACATATTTATACGATACTTGTATAAGTATTATAAGTTATAAGTATATATGTCAATGAACGTTACGTATAGTTATCGTTTTGAAAATTTAAATTAGTAGTTTCAAAGTATACTTATAACTCATTGTTATTAGTACACAATGAGATGTTAAACCATCCTTAGATCATGTTAAATATATATAAATACATATATATACACAAACGTATAATTATCGTATGTTATATAGTTCGTGATATCATCGGTCAAATTGGACGGTCAAACGTTGTGTAAAACTCTTTTCAAAAACATAAGTCTCAACAATTTAGATTGCTTATCATGCTGGTAAGGTTTAATTTATGTAAATATTAATCTTATAAGTATAGAACGATCGGAAAAATCGGGTCATTACAGTACCTACCCGTTAAATAAATTTCGTCCCGAAATTTTAAAGTTGTACCTATTTTGCGTTCTCGGGAAACAAATGTGGGTACTTTTGTTTCATCTGATCCCCTCATTCCCAAGTAAACTCGGGACCCCTTCGAGCATTCTAATGAACCTTAACGATTGGTATGTTGCTCTGCTTGAGTTGTTTAACTTCACGGTCCATGATTTCAACCGGTTCTTCTATGAATTGTAGTTTCTCGTCGACTTGGATTTCTTCATGAGGAATGGTGAGGTCTTCCTTTGCAAGGCACTTCTTAAGGTTTGAAATGTGAAACATATTATGTACTCCAGCGAGTTGTTGTGGTAACTCGAGTTGATAAGATACCGGTCCAATGCGTTCGATGATCTTGAACGGGCCTACATACCTTGGGTTTAGTTTACCCCTTTTGCCGAAACGTATTACACCTTTCCAAGGTGACACCTTTAGCATAACCATGTCTCCAATCTGAAACTCTAATGGTTTCCTTCGGACATCGGCGTAGCTCTTTTGGCGACTACGGGCTGTTTTCAATCTCTCCTTGATTTGTACTATCTTCTCAGTAGTTTCGTGTATGATCTCGGGACCAGTTAATCGTCGATCTCCCACTTCATTCCAACAGATAGGGGATCTACACTTCCTTCCATACAGTGCTTCGAATGGTGCAGCTTTAATGCTCGCATGATAAGTATTATTATACGAGAATTCTGCTAATGTTAGATATTTATCCCATCCGTTTCCAAAATCGATCACACATGCCCTGAGCATGTCTTCAAGAGTCTGAATTGTTCTTTCACTCTGCCCGTCAGTTTGTGGATGATATGCGGTGCTCATATCCAAACGGGTTCCCATGGCCTCCTGTAGAGATTGCCAGAACTTTGATGTAAATCTACTATCACGATCGGATATAATGGAAATAGGTATTCCATTCCTTGAAACAATTTCCTTTATGTATAATCGTAATAGTTTCTCCATTCTATCTGTTTCCTTTATAGGCAAGAAATGTGCAGATTTGGTGAGACGATTAACTATTACCCAAATAGTGTCATAACCCCAGGCAGTCTTAGATAACTTTTTGATGAAATCCATGGTAATACCATCCTATTTCTATTCTGGGATTTCTGGTTGTTGAAGTAACCCTGACGGCTTCTGGTGTTCTGCTTTAACTTTGGAACAAGTTAAACATTCCCCAACATATGTTGCAACGTCTGTCTTTAAATTAGGCCACCAATAATGCGTCTTAAGATCTTGGTACATCTTTCCAATTTCAGGATGTATCGAGTATCTTGTCTTATGTGCCTCATTCAATATCAACTTCCTTAATCCACCCAACTTACCCAAATACAGTTTGCAAAATATCAAATTCCGTCTTCCCGTATAACGAGTTGCTTCTCATACTTCTTCATTATTTCATTTCCTATGTTTTCTTTAGTAAGAGCTTCTCGTTGAGCCTCTTTGATTTGTGAGTTGAGATTCATGCGAATTTTTATGTTCATCGCTCGTACTCGAATTGGTTCCCGTTCCTTTCTGCTTAGAGCATCGGCATTCGCTTTCCCGAGATGATAGCGAATCTCACAATCATAGTCGTTTATCAGCTCGACCCACCTACGTTGCCTCATGTTCAGCTGTTTCTGATCAAAAATATGTTGAAGGCTTTTATGATCGGTAAACACAGTGCATTTAACCCCATATAAGTAGTGTCTCCATATCTTAAATGCAAACACGACTGCTCCCAGTTCTAAATCATGCGTCGTATAATTTCGCTCGTGAATCTTCAATTGTTGGGATGCGTATGCAATAACTTTCTTTCATTGCATAAGGACGCAACCAAAACCTTGTCGTGAAGCGTCACAATATATCTCAAAATCATCGTTCCCTTCAGGTAACGATAAAATAGGCACCGTAGTCAACTTCTTCTTCAGTAATTGAAATGCACTATCCTGCTCAGAGGTCCATTCGTACTTCTTCCCTTTTTGCGTTAACGCTGTTAATGGTTTAGCTATTCGGGAAAAATCTTGAATAAACCTTCTATAATAACCGGCTAAACCCAAAAATTGACGTATTTGTGTTGGTGTCTTAGGAGTCTCCCATTTTTCAATGGCCTCAATTTTAGCTGGATCAACCTGAATTCCTTTGCTACTAACAACGTGACCAAGAAATTGCACTTCTTTCAACCAAAATGCACACTTAAAAAATTTGGCGTATAACTATTCTTTTCTTAACAATTCTAATACCAACCTTAAATGCTGCTCATGCTCTTGCTCATTTTTGGAATAGATGAGAATATCATCAATGAAAACGATAACAAACTTATCTAGATACGGACTACAAACTCGATTCATGAGGTCCATGAATACAGCTGGTGCATTCGTTAATCCAAATGGCATGACCAAAAATTCGTAATGACCGTAGCGTGTCCGGAAAGCAGTTTTCGGAATATCTTCTTCTTTGACACGTAGTTGATGATAGCCCGATCTTAAGTCAATTTTCGAGTACACACATGATTCTTGCAGTTGATCAAATAAGTCGTCAATTCTCGGTAGTGGATACCGATTCTTGATAGTTAACTTATTTAATTCACGATAATCTATACACATCCTAAAAGATCCATCTTTCTTTTTAACAAATAAAATTGGAGCTCCCCACGGTGAAATACTTGGTCGTATGAATCCTCGGTCCAGTAATTCTTTTAACTGACTCTGAATTTCTTTTAACTCGGACGGTGCAAGTCTATATGGAGCACGAGCAACCGGTGCAGCTCTTGGTACAAGATCTATTTGAAATTCTACAGACCTGAAAGGAGGTAGTCCCGGTAATTCTTCCGGAAATACATCGGGAAAGTCTTTTACTACATTTACATCCTTAATATTCTTCTCCTTTTCTTCAACTTTCTTTACATGTGCTAGGATGGCATAACATCCCTTTTCTAAGCACTTTCAAGCTTTCAAACAGCTAATGAGATTTAGGTTTGGGTTACCTTTATCTCAGTAAATCATTATCATTGATTTATCCTTTCGAGGAATACGAATTGCCTTTTCAGCACACACCACTTCGACTCCTACTTTGGACATCCAGTCCATGCCGATAATTACGTCAAAACTTCCTAATTCTATGGGTATCAAATCAATCTTAAATGTTTCTCCGGCTAAATTTATTTTACAATCACGGCAAATTTTATCGGCTTTAATTAGTTTACCATTAGCTAACTCAATTATGTACTTAGCATCTAGGGGTAATGATGAACAATTCAATTTAGCGTAAAAGTCTCTACACACGTAACTTCTATCGGCACCAGTATCAAATATAATAGATGCTGATAAGTTATTAATGATAAACGTACCCGTAACAAGCTCTGGGTCTTCACACGCCTCTCTAGCATTAATAATAAATGCTCTTTCACGTGCAGATCCGTTATTCTTCTCTGGATTCGGGCACTGGCTCTTATAATGACCCTGTTTCCCACACCCATAACAAGTAGCAGTGGCCAAGGCAGTTCTATTTGCATTGGTGGCAGGAGTCTTGGTGCCATTGGTATTTGTAACAGGAATCCTACAATCTTCAGCAAGATGACCCCTTCGATTACAATTATCGCACACCACATTACAATAACCAGAGTGATGTTTGTGGCATCTGTTACATAAAGGATTTTGTCCTTTGTAACCTGAGCTTGAACCACTACCCACACCTTGCGTGGTTTCTTGTTTCTTGTTGGATTATTGATTACCTTCCCACTTTCTTTTATTTTCCGATGTCTTGACATCAGTGTTCTTATCCAGAATAATCTGGTCCATCAACTCGTTTGCCATAGCGATGGCTTCATGAATAGTCTTGGGTTTCGATGCTGTAACATTTGCCTTGATATTTTTAGGAAAACCATCTTTGTACAGTTCTATCTTCCCTTCTTCGGTTGGTACCAATTCGGGACATAGCAAAGCTAATTCCATGAATCACTGTTTGTAGTTGGTGAGTTCAGTACCAACAACTTTCAGGCTTCGTAATTCAGCTTCCAACTTCCTAACCTCGTTCCTTGGACAATACTCGTTGATTAGCATTGTTTTGAATTCTTCTCAGGGAGTATCATAAGCTACATCTCCTCCTACGGCCTTCACATAGTTTTTCCACCATGTGAGTGCACTATCTTGTAAGGTGCACGATGCATACTTGGTCATGTCCTTCTCAATAGAACCACTGATTTTAAACACAGACTCAATCTTTTCGATCCACCGGGTTAAACCAATCGGTCCTTCTGTTCCACTGAATGATGAGGGCTTGCAACCTTGAAAAGTTTTGTAAGTACATCCCACACGAGGATTTGGGTTAACTGCAGCACCTCTCGCAGCCTCGACCCATAACATTCTGTTGTTCACTCGCTGATTGATGAGTTCCTCGATTTCTTGTTCCGTCATTCGGTTCAATCGCTCCATAATCTTCAATAAGAATGAAAAATAATAATTATTCACATAGAATATTATAGATGTAGTATGTATTTACAGTACATCGTAGCTTATTAATAATATTAACCAGTTATTATTATAAAAGCCTTTTCTTCTTATTAGCATTTTATAATTATATCTAGGGTAGTACCTACCCGTTAAAGTTCATACTTAATAGCTTAGTACAGAAATTAATTACTACCATCCAAATAATACTCAACCATGGAAAATTATTGCATTTCACACTTCACTATTTTACATATGCTTATCTTACATCAAACATTAAGCAAACCACACTAGTAATATTATACAAAACGTTATATGATCCCATGGTTTAAAACAACAACGCATCATTTAACCCAAAACGTTTGTGTTTAAAGAAATCGCTTAAAGGTTATCCTGGCTGTCTCCCTGCGTTTTGGCTGAGGGGCCAAAGAACTGGATGTCGAGATAGAACTAATAGGAATATCGGGAATAGGGGTGGAAGTGTCTGGTGGAGTTGGTGCCACAACATCCTTACTAAACTCGAGATTTGGATTTTCCAATTCAGTAGCCTTTCGTTTCTTTCCTCGTTCGAACTTGTCTTTCGTAATTTCCTGTATTTCTTCCTCTCATGATCACTTTCCGGTTCCTCTTCAATTAATTCATCCAGAAATTGTGAGTCTTCCCCAAAGGTGTCGTTTTCATCATCGGATAGGTTAATGACTGGAACATTATCTGAGGATTCTGGTTCGGAGTCGCTGAATGTGATAACGAGTTCTAAGCCAGACATCTATCACATAACAACTAGCAAATTAGTACCACATAATATTTACATATTAATTTTAAACCAACAAGGATAAGCTATAGTTTTCGAAATCAAACATGTTCAAAGTCCAGACTCACTAATGCATCCTAACAAACTCGATAAGACACACTAATGCAAATTTTCTGGTTCTCTAAGACCAACGCTCTGATACCACATGTCATAACCCGTCCTAAACCATAAGGACAAATATAATAACATATGATTTCATCGCGAGGTATTGACCTCTATATGCGACATTTTTCAAAGAAAACTGCATTCGTTTTTACAATACAAACCATAACTTTTATTAAAATACAAGGTTTAAACAACATAATAATGATTATCGTTTAGCGATAATATTAGCCTTACAAACATTACATGTAATGATAACAATACAATTTCCAACATATTTTACATTACAAATCCTCCGATATGCAGTTTTATTTTTGACACAAATATGCATACTCCAGATCTTGCTTAAATTCAACATGATGCAGCGGAAGCTTTTAGTTATCACCTGAGAATAAACATGCTTAAAACGTCAAAATAAAGTTGGTGAGATATAGGTTTAATGCCGGCAGCATTATAAATATAGACCACGAGATTTCATATATAAACGTTTTAATAAAAATATTCTAAGTTGTTGAGCACTTGATAACCATACTTAACATTTAATCAACGTCGCATATTCCCTTTATTATGAAATCTTACTACACCGTACCAAGTGTAGTCACCGAAACGAAGTACTGTGCAACCGTTGAATACTGGTCGTCCAGTCCGATTGGGGTTGTCAGGCCCGACAGATCTATCAACAGGATTCGCGTTTACAATACCTCATGTAAATAGTAGTTACCAAGTTACAGGGAAGTATGCCAGTGGTACAACTTAACGTAGAATATATATTTTTAATCACTTGTGTCCATAACGTAAATCATAAAATGCATGTATTCTCATCCCGAAATATTTAGAGTTTAAAAGTGGGACTATATACTCACTTTTGCCTTGAAGGTATTTAACACGACTTGGTCTCCGATAGATATCAAGAACCTGTAATGACCCAGAATTTTCTGACCAAATTATACTTATGAGATTAATATTTACATAAATTAAACCATACCAACATGATAAGCAATCCAAATTGTTGAGACTTGTGTTTTTGAAAAGAGTTTTACACAACGTTTGCCCGTCCAATATGACCGATGATATCACGAACTATATAACATACGATAATTATACGTTTGTGTATATATATGTATTTATATATATTTAACATGATCTAAGGATGGTTTAACATCTCATTGTGTACAAATGACAATGAGTTATAAGTATATTTTGAAACTACTAACTTAAGTTTTCAAAACGATAACTATACGTAACATTCTTTGAAATATATACTTCTAATCTATAATGCTTATACATGTATCGTATATATAATGTATTTAATCACTTTTTAAGGACTTAAATACATAAAACAATATAAGTATATTCACAAAAGATAGCTATATTTGAATTCTCGTTCCGTTTCCTCAAGATTTCTATACGTATATCTAGGGTATATGTACCCGTATCATACCCAGCTTCTATACGTATTTACTATTAGTATATACACATCAAATCAACATCCTAATCAACATTATTACTGCCCTAGATATGAGGTAACTAGGATTTGTCAAGTATTATGAATTATTAGAAAGAAAACAAAATTAGGAATCCTTTTCTTTCTTTATAAACTAAAAACGTTTTTATAAATGAATACCATTTCTTCACTTCATTTTCTCATACCTACACCCTCATTTCTCTCTCAAAATACTCCTAACTTCATACTTGATCATCTCCAAGCATTTTCCCCATCATTTAGCTTCAATTACAAGCCTTAAACACCATAAGAAAACTCTTTCAAGAACATATCAAAATAACCACCCATTTGAAGAAGTTTACTTCCAACCTTTTGATCTAACTCCACCACTCTTTGATTCCAAGATTATTTCTTATCTTTTGCAGTAACTTTGTCCAAGTAACTTGAGGTAGTAACCTTGTTCATAATCTTATTCAATTCATATTCATATAGCTATCTTATTTTGTGGTATAAAATTTTAACAACAAGAACATAGTTTGAATGATTTCAAACTTGTTCGCAAACTAAATAGATCCTTCTAACTTGACTTTTAAAACACTTCAAGACCTATAATATATCATAATGATATGCTAACCTAACAAGATATAACTTGGTTTTACAAAGAACATCTTAAAACTGAATCTACGTCGTTGGAGTGCAACCGGGGGCTGTTTTGGGTTGGATAATTAAAAATCATCTTGAACTTTGAATTGGAAGTTCATGTTCTGGAAAAATGATATTTCTTATGAATATGTTAACACATAAAAATTTCATGGTTTAACTCAAAGTGTAAGTATTTTTAGAAAATGATCATTAAATGTTGTTTTTATGATAGAAAATGATCACTTTCATAAGTTTCACCAAAGTTTGACCTATAACCTATGATTTCGAATACAAACTAAGGTATTTTCAGTTCATATTCTTAAAATTTGACTCGATCCAAGGAAGTGGCAAGTTGAACCAATAAAAACGGAGTTGTAATGAAGAAACTACGACTAAAACAAGATTGGGTGTCCGAAGCTAGTTTAGCTACGAAAATATTTGGAGAAAAAGTAAATTAATCATATCTTTTCTAATTAATATGATATTTTATATATAATTACTTATGATTTGATTTTATATATTTCAGGACCACCCGTAAACAACACGAGAAGATTAATCATAAGACCTCATGATTGTACGCAACACGTCATTTGACAACACGGTACTTTATGTACGCAACACGTCATTTGACAACATGGTACCATGGGTTGAGATTAATTCTGATCAATACGAATACGATGGGGTCTTTATTTATTTTATTTAAGCAACTAATTGTGGACCACTAACATCGAACTGCTAACTACGGACTAAGAAAATATTAAAAGTATTAAAAGTATATATATATGTAACGATTACTTAAAATGAAAATATGTTGATATATTATAGATATGGTTAGGTTCGTGATATCTATCGGAGACCAAGTCGAATTAAATACCTTCAAGGCAAAAGTGAGTTTCATTTGCTCCATTTTTAATTGCTTTTGCAATATATATTTTTGGGCTGAGAATACATGTGCCGCTTTTATAAATGTTTACAAAATAGACACAAGTACTTAAAAATATATTCTACGTTGAGTTGTACCACTGGCATATTTTCCTGTAGCTTGGTAACTACTATTTACATGGGTATTGTAAACGCGAATCCTGTTGATAGATCTATCGGGCCTGACAACCCCAACCGGACTGGATGACCAGTATTCAACGGTTGCACAGTACTTCGTTTTGGTGACTACACTTGGTACGGTGTAGTGAGATTTCATAATAAAGAGAATATGCGACATTGATTAAATGTTAAGTATGGTTACCAAGTGCTCAACCACTTAGAATACTTTACATACACTTGCGAGTTTATTATGTTTATGATTATGAAATCTTGTGGTCTATTAACATATTGAAATGATTGTTATGATAAACCTATGAACTCACCAACCTTTTGGTTGACACTTTAAAGCATGTTTATTCTCAGGTACGAATTAAGTCTTCCGCTGTGCATTTGCTCAATATAAGGACATTACTTGGAGTTGATCATCGCAATGGGACCAAATGTTGATGACTTCGTCCAGGTGGATTAGGACGGGTCCTTTCAGAACCTAACCATATATATAATATATCAACATATTTTCTTTTCAAGTAATCGTTATATATATATATATATATATATATATATACATACATACATATATATATATATATATATATATATATATATATATATATATATATATATACACACTTATAATACTTTTAATATTTTCTTAGTCCGTAGTTAGCAGTCTGTTGTTAATGGTCCACAATTAGTTGCTCAATAAAATAAATAAAGACCCCATCGTATTCGTATTGATCAGAATTAATCTCGACCCATGGTACCATGTTTTCAAATAACATGTTGGGTACATAAAGTACCGTGTTGTCAAATGACGTGTTGCGTACAATCATGAGGTCTTATGATTAATCTTCTCGTGTTGTTTACGGGTGGTCCTGAAATATATAAAATCAAATCATAAGTAAATATATATAAAATATCATATTAATTAGCAAAGATATGATTAGTTTAGTTTTACTCCAATTAATTTCGTAGCTAAACTAGCTTCGGATACCCAATTTTGTTTTAGCCGTAGTTTCTTCAATATAACTCCGTTTTTGTTGGTTCAACTTGCCACTTCCTTAGATCGAGTCATTATTTATGAATATGAACTATAAATACCTTAGTTTACATTCGAAATCACAGGTTATAGGTCAAACTTTGGTGAATCTTATGAAAGTGATCATTTTCCCTCATAAAAACAACATCTAATGATAATTTTATAAAAATATTTATACTTTGAATTAAATCATGAAATTTTTATGTGTTAACATATTAATAAGAAATATCATTTTTCCAGAACATAAACTTCTAATTCAAAGTTCAAGATGGTTTTTAATTATCCAACCCAAAACTGCCCCCGGTTGCACTCCAACGATGTAGATTCAGTTTTAAGGTGTTCTTTGTAAAATCAAGTTGTATCTTGTTAAGTTAGCATATCCTTATGATATATTACAGGTCTTGAAGTATTTTAAAAGTTGAGTTAGAAGGATCTATTTAGTTTGCGAACAAGTTTGAAATCATTCAAACTATGTTCTTGTTGTTAAAATTTTATATCACAAAATAAGATAGTTATATGAATATGAATTGAATAAGATTATGAACAAGGTTACAACCTCAAGTTACTTGGACAAAGTTATTGCAAAAGATAAGAAATAATCTTGGAATCAAAGAGTAGTGGAGTTAGATCAAAAGGTTAGAAGTAAACTTGTATACTTGGAAGGATTATTGAAGTGTTCTTGAAAGGAATTTCTTATGATGATTAAGGCTTGTTTTTGAAGCTAGATCTTCATGGTTACTTTCTGAATTGATGTGGGTTTCTTATGGCTTGTAAGTAGGTGAGTTAGAGAGTAATTTGGAAGTAAGATCATGAACTAAAAATGAGATGGGGGAGGTCCTTAAAAACGTGATCAAGGGGGGACAAGAACAAAATTTTTCTTTGTTATTTTGTAGAAAAATCTATGCTAGCTTCCAATCTCTAATTACCTCATATCTAGGGCAGTAATATGGCTGATTTGGATGTTGATTTGATGTGTATATACCAATAGTAAATACATATAGAAGTTGGGTATGATACGGGTGCATATACCCTAGATATACGTATAAAAATCTTGAGAAAACGGAACGAGGATTCAAATATAGCTATCTTTTGTAAATATACTTATATTGTTCTATGTATAAAAACCCTTTAAAAGTGATTAAATACATATTTATATGATACTTGTATAAGTTGTATAAGTTATAAGTATATATGTCAATGAATGTTACGTATAGTTATCGTTTTGAAAATTTAAATTAGTAGTTTCAAAGTATACTTATAACTCATTGTTATTAGTACACAATGAGATGTTAAACCATCCTTAGATCATGTTAAATATATATAAATACATATATATACACAAACGTATAATTATCGTATGTTATATAGTTCGTGATATCATCGGTCAAATTGGAAGGTCAAACGTTGTGTAAAACTCTTTTCAAAAACATAAGTCTCAACAATTTAGATTGCTTATCATGTTGGTAAGGTTTAATTTATGTAAATATTAATCTTATAAGTATAGAACGATCGGAAAAATTCGGGTCATTACAGTAGGAAAGTATGTAGACGTAACGGAGATGATAAACACTAGGTTTGACTTGCGAATATTACCCATAACCTCCATAATTATAACCCATAATTTCCTTAGCTCTATCCCGCTCGAAACCCATTTTGAAAGTGACACGCTCATGACCTCGTCGTAGTATTTTATATATAATACTAATTAATAATACTAATAATAATAAGATTAATAATA
Source organism: Rutidosis leptorrhynchoides (assembly GCF_046630445.1). Taxonomy (NCBI): domain Eukaryota; kingdom Viridiplantae; phylum Streptophyta; class Magnoliopsida; order Asterales; family Asteraceae; genus Rutidosis; species Rutidosis leptorrhynchoides. Next base: position 61,801,868 of record NC_092340.1, on the reverse strand, counting down.
ATATTAATCTTAATAATAATAATAATAATAATAATAATAATAATAATAATAATAATAATAATATAAATAATATAAATAAATACTTACGGAGTAATATTAAGAATAATGTGAGGAAAACAGCATTGAAATCGTTTGAATTTATAGGACCTTAGCTGAAAAAGTACCCCATGCGATGGCATGGGGTTTAGCCTCCTTGGCCATGCGATCGCATGGCTGGAGGATCCAGCTCACACTTGTTTGGTTTTTAGTTTGTCGACATATTTTTATATTAATATATAATATTTATAATTTATATTAATTAATTATATATTATATTATATTCTCGTACCTAGATAACTTGTAATTTTTGTTCCGATAAGTCGTACGTCGTTACTCGACTTATGTCCCGGTTCCGGTTTTTCGAACGTTCTTTCATACATTTAGAAAACTTTCATTTTACGTTTCGTGTCATGTACCTTTGTCAAAATATAGCCTTAAGTTATCCATAAAATATACCACTCAAAGTATATCTTAAACTTTCGAGTGTTTTGGTCATTTACTTCTATAAATCATCGTCTCGCTATTTGTTAATATATATATAATATATATATTTTCATTTTGAAATAGTGTTTTACTGTAGTAAAGTTACTGTAGCAAATAGTGATTTTTGAAAACACTGTAGCTTTTCGGGTACTGTAGCAATTCGAAAATACTATAGCAAATTAGTGTTTTACTGGTTCATCTTAAACGTTTTAGTTAACTTATCTAAATATTAATCGAATCAATAATCGAATGTTAATATCGTTTACTAAATAACTTGAAATCATATATATATATATATATATATATATATATATATATATATATATATATATATATATATATATATATATACACACACACACACATTAAGTTATATATATATATTGTTCGTGAATCTTCGAGAACAGTCAAAGAATAATTGATTACATGAATATAGTTCCAAAACTTTGAGACTCAACATTACAGACTTTGCTTATCGTGTCGAAAATATTAAATCATTTAAAGATAAAGTTTAAATTTTGTCAGAAATTTTCGGGTCATCACAGTACCTACCCGTTAAAGAAATTTCGTCCCAAAATTTAAGTGAGGTCGTCATGGCTAACAATAAAAATGTTTTCATAACGAAATATGAGTTGATAAATAGAATTTTATCACCGTTGAATAATATGAATAAAACAATCCGATTTCTCGAAGCGTATGAGAGAAGTTATCGTAAAAGAGTGAAATGAAAGAATAGAGATTCGTCTTAACTTTTGACGTAGTTAAGATTGATTTCCGGAATTTAAGGAATAGAAAATCTTCATAATCTAAATAAGATTTGATTCTTCAAAATTTAAGGAAATTAAGATTTCCTTTAAATGCGTAATCTGCCTCGATTGTTATGTCTGATATTTCACTATAAATTAACCACTTCCGTTTCATTATTTTCACCACTCCTACATCTTCTTCCTTATTTCATACTTCCAAAAGATTGTGAAATGCTTAATCCAGTTCTGATTCTTGATATTTTCTTGGCTATCGTATCCTTCATTCTTCTTTTTCATCTGCCACCAGAGGAAGTTATTTTCTTCTACTATTACCTTGGGGTTATAGTATTTTTCATTCTCCCATGTCTTTATATTGCTATACGCATTGATATAAATGGTTTGTAATATATGTGTTGTTGTCAGGCTTTATATTTTCCCTTATATTTAGGAGCTCCATGCTTTCGTTTTTCCTTCCCGACTTCAAGTCAAGTGAATAATGGTCCAGAATTCGTAGCTATACATTTCGGAATGAACATAGTTAATGTTTTAAGAAAAAAATTGTAATGACAATATCTTGATTTGTCAAATTACCAGAATATCTGGAAAAGACCGAATCATCAAGAAAAGTATTTTTTTTTGATATATTTAGAGATTAAATAGAATGAAAGAGTTATGTAACATGGTTCATGATGAGGGTGTGATCTGTGAACCTTTATCACGTTCTATTAGAAACTCAGCATAACTTACTGTAATATAATCACGTTGATCAAGCAATCGTTTTTAAAGAAAGCACGGTCGAAGTCCAGACTCACTAATGTATCCTAACAAACTCGATAAGACACACTAATGCAAATTTCTGGTTCTCTAAGACCAACGCTCGGATACCAACTGAAATGTCCCGTTCATATTGATTATAAACATTCCATATTAATTGATTTCGTTGCGAGGTTTTGACCTCTATATGAGACGTTTTTCAAAGACTGCATTCATTTTTAAAACAACCATAACCTTTATTTTATCTATAAAGGTTTAAAAAGCAATACGTAGATTATCAAATAATGATAATCTAAAATATACCATTTACACACGACCGTTACATAATGGTTTATAATAAGAATATATTACATCAAAAATAAGTTTCTTGAATGCAGTTTTTACATAATATCATATAAGCATGAACTCCAAATCTTGTCCTTATTTTAGTATGCAACAGCGGAAGCTCTTAATAATCACCTGAGAATAAACATGCTTAAAACATCAACAAAAATGTTGGTGAGTTATAGGTTTAACCTATATATTATCAAATCATAATAATAGACCACAAGATTTCATATTTCAATATACATCCCATACATAGAGATAAAAATCATTCATATGGTGAACACCTGGTAACCGACATTAACAAGATACATATAAGAATATCCCCTATCATTCCGGGAAATCCTTCGGACATGATAAAAACGAATTCGAAGTACTAAAGCATTCGGTACTTTGGATGGGGTTCGTTAGGCCCAATAGATCTATCTTTAGGATTCGCGTCAATTAGTAGATCGGTTTACTAATTCTTAGGCTACCAAGCAAAAGGGGCATATTCGGCTTCGATCATTCACCCATATAATGTAGTTTCAATTACTTGTGTCTATTTCGTAAAACATTTATAAAACTGCATGTATTCTCATCCCAAAATATTAGATTTTAAAAGTGGGACTATAACTCACTTTCACAGATTTTTACTTCGTCGGGAAGTAAGACTTGGCCACTGGTCGATTCACGAACCTATAACAAATATGTACATATATATTAAAGTATGTTCAAAATATATTTACAACATTTTTAATACGTTTTAATGTTTTAAGTTTATTAAGTCAGTTGTCCTCGTTAGTAACCTATAACTAGTTGTCCACAATTAGATTTACAGAAATAAATCGATATATATTATCTTGAATCAATCCATGACCCAGTGTACACACGTCTCATGCTAGATCACAACTCAAAGTATATATATTTTTGGAATCAACCTCAACCCTATATAGCTAACTCCAACATTACTGCATATAGAGTGTCTATGGTTGTTCCAAATAATATATATACATGGGTCGATATGATATGTCAAAACATTTGCATACGTGTCTATGGTATCCCAAGATTACATAATATATTAGAATACATGTATAATACAATATAAGTTAGCTAGGATATGATTAATATAGATTTGTTACAATATTTCCCGTAGCTACAACAATCAAAAAATATCCAATCTTGTTTTACCCATAACTTCTTCGTTTTAAATCCGTTTTGAGTGAATCAAATTGCTATGGTTTCATATTGAACTCTATTTTATGAATCTAAACAGAAAAGTTATAGGTTTATAGTCGGAAATATAAGTTACAAGTCATTTTTGTAAGAGGTAGTCATTTCAGTCGAAAAAACGACGTCTTGATGACCATTTTGAAAAACATACTTCCATTTTGAGTTTAACCATGATTTTTGGATATAGTTTTATGTTCTTAAGAAAAATCGTTTTCCCAGAAGAACAACTTTTAAATCAAAGTTTATCATAGTTTTTAATTATCAAACCCAAAACAGCCCGCGGTGTTACTACGACGGCGTATGTCCGGTTTTACGGTGTTTTTCGTGTTTCCAGGTTTTAAATCATTAAGTTAGCATATCATATAGATATAGAACATGTGTTTAGTTGATTTTAAAAGTCAAGTTAGAAGGATTGACTTTTGTTTGCGAACAAGTTTAGAATTAACTAAACTATGTTCTAGTGATTTCAAGTTTAAACCTTCGAATAAGATAGCTTTATATGTATGAATCGAATGATGTTATGAACATCATTACTACCTCAAGTTCCTTGGATAAACCTACTAGAAATGATAAAAATAGATCTAGCTTCAAAGGATCCTTGGATGGCTTGAAAGTTCTTGAAGCAGAATCATGACACGAAAACAAGTTCAAGTAAGATTTCTACTCGAAATAAGATTGTTATAGTTATAGAAATTGAACCAAAGTTTGAATATGAGTATTACCTTGAATTAGAAAGATAACCTACTGTAAATAACAAAGATTTCTTGAGGTTGGATGATCACTTTACAAGATTGGAAGTAAGCTAGCAAACTTGGAAGTATTCTTGATTTTATGAAACTAGAACTTATAGAATTTATGAAGAACACTTAGAACTTGAAGATAGAACTTGAGAGAGATCAATTAGATGAAGAAAATTGAAGAATGAAAGTGTTTGTAGGTGTTTTTGGTCGTTGGTATATGGATTAGATATAAAGGATGTGTAATTTTGTTTACATGTAAATAAGTCATGAATGATTACTAATATTTTTGTAATTTTATGAGATATTTCATGCTAGTTGCCAAATGATGGTTCCCAAATGTGTTAGGTGACTCTCATGGGCTGCTAAGAGCTGATCATTGGAGTGTATATACCAATAGTACATATGATAATGCTAAAAACGAACATATATTTCATAGCATTATCCCTCAAGAAAGACAAGCTTTTAGTTGCAATTGTTCTATTTACAAGTGATATTCGTTTAAATAATAAAAGGTGAAGACAAAAGATAGATTCGACGAATTGAAGACGCAAACGACCAAAAAGCTCAAAAGTACAAAATACAATCAAAGAGGTTCCAATTATTGATAAGAAACGTCTCAGAATTACAAGAGTACTAGATTCAAAACGCAAAGTACAAGATATTAAATTGTACGCAAGGACGTTCGAAAATCCGGAACCGGGACCAGAGTCAACTCTCAACGCTCGACGCAACGGACTAAAAATTACAAGTCAACTATGCACATAAATATAATATAATATTTAAATAATTACTAAAATTATTTATATACTATATTTATTTATATAATCCGTCGGCAAAGAAGATCCAAACTTGTGTGAGCTGTAAAATCAAACTCTGCGACTTGCGGAGTTTGAAGTGTTAGAATGCCGCGAGTCGCGGAGCCCCAAATTCTGAAACTGCCTATAAAGCTCGCGCATTCTGATCCTAAAAAAATATCCAAAATTCTATCTATCTCTCTATATGTAAACGTATATATATATATATATATATATATATATATATATATATATATATATATATATATATTTATATTTTAATTTTAATTTTAATTTCTAATAATAAGGGTATGTTAGCGAATGTTGTAAGGGTGTAAGTCGAAATTCTGTCCGTGTAACGCTACGCTATTTTTAATCATTGTAAGTTATGTTCAACCTTTTTAATTTAATATCTCGTAGCTAAGTTATTATTATGCTTATTTAATACCGAAGTAATCATGATGTTGGGCTAATTACTAAAATTGGGTAATTGGGCTTTGTACCATAATTGGGGTTTGGACAAAAGAACGACACTTGTGGAAATTAGACTATGGGCTATTAATGGGCTTTATATTTGTTTAACTAAATGATAGTTTGTTAATTTTAATATAAAGATTTACAATTGGACGTCCCTATAAATAACCATATACACTCGATCGGACACGATGGGCGGGGTATTTATATGTACGAATAATCGTTCATTTAACCGGACACGGGAATGAATTAATAGTCACTAGAATTATTAAAACAGGGGTGAAATTATGTACAAGGACACTTGGCATAATTGATAACAAAGTATTAAAACCTTGGGTTACACGCAGTCGATAACCTGGTGTAATTATTAAACAAAGTATTAAAACCTTGTTACAGTATAAGTTCCCAATTAGTTGGAATATTTGACTTCGGGTATAAGGATAATTTGACGAGGATACTCGCATTTTATATTTATGACTGATGGACTGTTATGGACAAAAACCAGACGGACATATTGAATAATCCATGACAAAGGACAATTAACCCATGGGCATAAAACTAAAATCAACACGTCAAACATTATGATTACGGAAGTTTAAATAAGCATAATTATTTTATTTCATATTTAATTTCCTTTATTTTATATTTAATTGCACTTCTAATTATCGCACTTTTATTTATTGTTATTGTATTTAATTGCACTTTTAATTATCGTACTTTTTAATTATCGCAATTTTATTTTATCGCACTTTTATTTATCGCAATTTCATTATCATTATTTACTTTACGCTTTAAATTAAGTAATATTTATTTTTAATATTTTACATTAGGTTTTAACTGCGACTAAAGTTTTAAAATTGACAAACCGGTCATTAAACGGTAAAAACCCCCATTTATAATAATAATATTACTTATTTATATATTTGTATTTTTATAAATTAAAACTAATATAGCGTTAAGCTTTGTTTAAAGATTCCCTGTGGAAAGAACCGGGCTTACTAAAAACTATACTACTCTACGATTAGGTACACTGCCTATAGTGTTGTAGCAAGGTTTAGGTATATCTATTCTATAAATAAATAAATATCTTGTGTAAAATTGTATCGTATTTAATAGTATTTCCTGCTAAAATTTAATAGTATTTTATACCCCTTATCTTTAACTATCAAGTATTTTTGGTGCCGCTGCCGGGGAATCGCCGAAGCGAAACGCCACACATATAAAAAAAAAGAGAGATTTTTATTAAGTTTTATATAGTTTTTGTAAAAATACATTTTAAATAAAAAAATAATATAAAAAAAACCCGAAAAAAAAATTATATATATAAATTTATTTTTTTTAGATTTCTATTTATCAAATTATAAAGTATTTCTATTTTTATTTTAATTTTTAAAACATAAGTTTTTATTTAATTTATATAAATATTTTATTTAATTATTAAAACAGAAAAATATATAAAACAAATAAATAAAAAAACTGACCTGTCGAAAACTTGACCTACCTCTTTTGGACCTGCAACCTCCGCGACTTGCGGAGGTATTGAACTGGTTCAACCGCGACTCGCGGAGCCGTCTGACACAGGTCACACAGAAGCCCTGAATCAGCATTAATTACGGGTTTTTATTATTATTATTTAAATTAAACCCTAATTAGGGTTATATTTTTATAATAATTAGTTTAGTTTTATTATTTATTTTGTTAAGTTTAATTAAATTATAAAAGTAATAGTTTTATTAAATAAATAATATAAAAATAATATTTTTATAAAAATTGTAATTTTTACAACTTTTAGTGTATTTTTATATTTTGTCCCTTTTTATTCGTTTTTAGCGTAATTTTTGTATTTTTCGCTCATTTTTAGTTTTAAGATATAGTTTTTGCCATAGTTATTTTTATTTCTAGATTTTTAGGCTTTGCCGTAAAATCCCTTAAGTGCTTTTTCTTTAGACTAAGATCTAGATGCTTTAGAATTTTGCGACGCCTTTTTAAGTTTTAGTACCTTTTTAAGTTTTGACGCACTACTTTCTTATTTTTATTTTTCGATGCCTTTTACCTATGTATCAATTATCACTCCAATTAGTAATCTCAATTTGTAATTTTAATTTTAAGTTAGTGATAGTAATAAGGTTGGGTTAGTCGAGTGTTTTAAAGTTTTATAAGTCACTCTTTTTCTTTCTTATTTTTCGACGCCTTTTATTTTTCAACCCTTTTTTCGGCATTTTTCGACTCGCAATTTTTTCTTTCTTATTTCTCGCCATTCTAGTTTTAGGACATAGATTTTTATTCTACTTCTTCTCTATATTTCTTTAAAATTACGAAAATTTATTTTAAGTGGTTAAATTGATAGACATCAAAATTTTCTGGTTCGTAGTAATAGTTGGATTTGTACGTGGACCAGGTTATTGGAGCCAAACAGTACTCAATTATATTGAGACCAAACGAATCCTGTCCCTCTGCTACATCTTTTGGCTATTCGAAACGTGGGCAAAATCAGAAAAGTTTATTAATTGGATAACTTATATAATTTTTCTTTCCTTTTAAAAACTAATAGGATATTCAGTGAATGCACTGAGCAAAACGTTTACCACCTTTTGTACGTTCACCACCTGTAACTCGATCAAGACATCTATCTAATATTGTCGCCGTTGATTTTTCTTTAGAATCGTCATCCAGTCGACCAAGTACTCCAATTCAAATTTTTGATAATCCATTTTTTGAACCCGACCTCACAATTGAGAATCCGAAGAATATTCAGGGACAATTCATAGATCCTGAACCATTAATCTTTCCTCCGGAACCACCAATCATTCAAACAGAGATTGTTGAGGAACGAACCATTAAATCAGAATCCTCTAGTGATTCAGATTCAACAAATTCAATCATGGAGAATCTGGAACCTTTAAGTATGGAAGACCGAATGCGAGCTAAACGCACTGGCCAAGGTCACGCAATTACTCATCCTGACATTAATGCGCCAGATTATGAAATCAAAGGACAAATTCTACATATGGTGACTAATCAATGCCAATTTAGTGGTGCGCCGAAGGAAGATCCAAATGAACATCTTCGTACCTTTAATAGGATCTACACACTATTTAAAATAAGAGAAGTTGAAGATGAACAGATATATCTCATGTTATTTCCCTGGACTTTAAAGGGAGAAGCCAAAGATTGGTTGGAATCGTTACCTGAAGGGGCGATCGATACATGGGACGTTTTAGTTGAAAAATTTCTTAAACAATTCTTTTCGGCATCTAAAGCCGTAAGACTTCAAGGAGAAATTGTTACGTTCACACAGAAACCGAATGAAACTCTATATGAGGCGTGGACAAGATTTGGAAAGTTATTAAGAGGATGTCCGCAACATGGTTTAGACACCTGTCAAATAGTACAAATATTCTACCAAGGATGCGACATCACTACAAGGAAAGACATTGATATAGCAGCTGGTGGTTCTATTATGAAGAAAACCGAAACTGATGCTTATAAAATTATTGATAACACTGCTTCCCACTCACATGAGTGGCACCAAGAAAAAGATATCGTTAGATCATCTAAAGCAGCTAGAGCCGATTCTAGCCATGACTTAGATTCCATTTCCGCAAAGATAGATGTTGTCGAGAGACGAATGGAAAAGATGACTAAGGATATACACTCAATACGAATTAGTTGTGAGCAGTGTGGAGGACCACATTTGACAAAAGATTTTCTTAGTATTGAGCTAACAATGGAACAAAGAGAGAATGTTTCATATGTAAACCAAAGGCCTCGAAATAATTATCAGAATAATTATCAACCGCCAAGACCGATTTACAATCAAAACTAGAATTATAATTGAAATGTTCCATACAACAACCAACAAGGTCCTAGCAATCAACAAGTATCCAATAATACTTACAATCAGCAAAGACCTAATTTTCAAAACAAACCACCACAAACCGATGATAAAAAGCCAAATTTAGAAGATATGATGACGAAGCTAGTTGAAACTCAAACGCAGTTTTTCACATCTCAGAAACAAACCAATGAATAAAATGCTCAAACATTTAGAAATCAACAAGCTTCTATTCAAAATTTGGAACAAGAAGTAAGTAACCTAGCAAGGTTAATAGGTGAAAGAAAACCGGGAAGTTTACCTAGTGATACAAATGCTAACTCCTGGAATGAAACAGCTAAAGCCATTACCACAAGAAGTGGTATTACACTTAAACCACCTGAAATACCTGTAACTTCTGATGAAGCTATTCCTACTCCACAAGAACCACAACCTGAACAAGATAAGGAAACAGAACCGGTAGTTGAAAAGGTTAATGAAGATAACACAGTTAAGGCTAAACCTTATGTTAAACCATACCAACCACCACTTCCTTACCCGAGTAAAATGAAAAAAGAGAAACTTGAAGCTGAGCAATCCAAATTCTTGGATATGTTTAAACAGATAAATGTAAATCTTCCTTTCATTGATGTAATTTCAGGAATGCCTAGATATGCTAAATTTCTGAAAGATTTAATCTCGAATAGAAAGAAAATGGAAGAACTCTCGGCTGTTACTATGAATGCTAATTGTTCAGTAGTGCTGTTGAATAAGATACCAGAAAAACTATCCGATCCAGGAAGTTTCACAATTCCATGTTTTCTGGGTAGTCTTAGTTCAATAGAAGCATTGGCAGACTTAGGTGCTAGTATAAATTTAATGTTGTATTCACTATACGCTAAACTAGACCTTGGAGAATTGAAACCAACAAGAATAAGCATACAACTAGCCGATAGATCAATAAAATATCCTAGAGGGATAATGGAGAACATGCTAGTTAAAGTTGGTACTTTAGTATTTCCAGTAGATTTTGTTGTTCTGGACATGGAAGAAGATTCTCAAGTTCCTCTCATATTAGGAAGACCATTCTTAAACACGGCTAAAGCAATGATAGACGTGTTCGGTAAGAAATTGACCCTAAGTATAGAGGATGAGAGTGTTACCTTTTCAGTTGATAGAGCAATGCAACAACCACAATCTGCAGATGATACATGTTATTATATTCAAACTATAGATGCACATGCAGAATTGTTAGAAGAATTTCCAGAATTACAAGGAACAAGAGAATGTTCTTTAGGAGAAGGTAATGAACCAATTGATGAAGCTGAAATGTTAGCTACACTTATAGCTAATGGATATGAACCAACAACAGAAGAAATCCAAATGCTAAAAGAAGAAGACAGATATCGATACAAATCATCGATAGAAGAACCTCCGAAATTAGAGTTAAAGTCACTTCCAAACCATTTGGAATACGCTTATTTACATGGTGAATCTGAATTACCTGTAATAATATCGTCTTCTCTTACTGAAAATGGGAAATCACAACTCATTTCTGTGTTGAAAGCTCATAAACCAGCCATTGCATGGAAGATTCATGATATTAAAGGAATAAGTCCTTCGTATTGCACACATAAAATCCTTATGAAAGAAGGTCATAAAACGTATGTGCAACGCCAACGAAGACTAAATCCTAATATGCAAGATGTAGTTAAGAAAGAGATTATTAAACTGCTAGATGCAGGTTTAATTTATCCAATTTCTGATAGTCCATGGGTAAGCCCAGTTCAATGCGTGCCTAAGAAGGGTGGCATGACTGTCATTACAAATGAGAAAAATGAGCTTATTCCTACTAGGACTGTAACAGGATGGCGTGTGTGTATTGATTATAGAAAATTAAATGACGCCACCAGAAAAGATCACTTTTCCTTACCTTTTATTGATCAAATGTTGGAAAGATTAGCCGGAAATAGTTACTATTGTTTTCTTGATGGATTTTTCGGATATTTTCAAATTCCAATAGCACCCGAAGATCAAGAGAAAACCACGTTCACGTGCCCTTATGGTACTTTTGCTTACAAACGCATGCCATTTGGACTTTGCAACGCCCCTGCAACCTTTCAAAGGTGCATGATGGCGATTTTTCATGACATGATAGAAGAATGCATGGAAGTTTTCATGGATGACTTTTCAGTCTTCGGTGATACTTTTGAAACATGTCTAGTTAATCTTGAACGAATGCTTATTAGATGCGAACAATCAAATCTAGTACTTAATTGGGAGAAATGCCATTTCATGGTTAAAGAAGGCATCGTTCTTGGACATAAAATTTCAAAAGAAGGAATTGAAGTGGATAGAGCTAAAGTAGATGTAATTGCTAAACTTCCACATCCCACCAATGTTAGAGGAGTTAGGAGTTTTCTAGGGCATGCTGGTTTTTACCGACGTTTCATAAAAGATTTTTCTAAAATTGCCACTCCTATGAATAAACTCCTAGAAAAAGATGCTCCATTCATCTTTTCAGATGAATGTATCAAATCTTTTAATATTCTTAAAGAGAAACTCACTAATGCGCCGATCATGATAACACCAAATTGGAATCTACCGTTTGAACTAATGTGCGATGCAAGTGATTTTGCAATGGGAGCCGTTTTAGGACAAAGGATTGAAAAACGATTTCAACTTATATATTATGCTAGTAAGACGTTACAAGGAGAACAAACAAATTACACAACTACTGAAAAAGAACTCCTTGCTATTGTCTTTGCTTTTGACAAATTTCGTTCATATCTCGTTCTAGCTAAAACTGTGGTCTATACCGACCATTCTGCTCTTAGATTCCTATTTTCGAAACAAGATGCCAAACCACGATTAATCCATTGGATCTTACTCTTACAAGAGTTTGATATTGAAATCCGAGATAAAAAGGGAGCAGAAAATCTCGCCGCTGATCATCTTTCTCGTCTTGAAAATCCTGAATTAGAAGTTCTAAATGAATCGACCATACAAGACAACTTTCCTGATGAATATCTATTGAAGATAGATTATAATGAAATTCCATGGTTTGCAGACTATGCAAACTACTTAGTATGTGGATTCCTTGAAAAAGGATTATCGTACCAAAAATGAAAGAAATTCTTCAGTGATATAAAACACTATTTCTGGGAAGATCCACATTTGTTTAAAAGTTGTCCCGATGGAATAATACGCCGATGTGTATTCGGAGATGAAGCTAGTAAAATCTTAAACCATTGTCACACAGGACCAACAGGAGGGCATTATGGGCCTCAACTTACAGCAAGAAAAGTTTATGATGCTGGATTCTATTGACTTACAATTTACAAAGACACACACCTTCTTTGCAAATCCTGTGATGCATGTCAAAGGGCCGGAAAAATAAGTCAACGTGATGAAATGCCACAAAATGTCATTCAAGTATGTGAAGTATTTGACATTTGGGGTATTGACTTTATGGGTCCATTTCCAAAATCTCATAATAATCTATACATTCTCGTAGCCATTGATTATGTATCTAAATGGGTGGAAGCACAAGCTCTCCCAACTAACGATGCACGAGTTGTAGTCAACTTTTTAAAACGTCTTTTTGCAAGGTTTGGAACACCGAAAGCTTTAATAAGTGATCGGGGAACTCTTTTTTGTAATAATCAACTTGAGAAAGTTCTTAAAAGATATGGAGTAACTCATAAAATCTCCACCGCATATCATCCACAAACAAGTGGACAAGTTGAAAATACCAACCGAGCTTTAAAACGTATTTTAGAGAAAACCGTAGGATCAAATCCGAAGGAATGGTCCATAAAATTGGAGGATGCACTCTGGGCTTTTAGAACATCTTACAAAACTCTAATTGGAACCACACCTTTTAGACTCATTTATAGAAAAGCATGTCATCTTCCAGTAGAAATTGAACACAAAGCATTTTAGGCTTTGAAGACATGTAATCTTGATTTACATGAAGCCGGACGTCTACGATTAAGTCAACTAAACGAATTAGAAGAATTAAGACATGAAGCATACGAAAATTCGTTAATCTATAAAGAAAGAACGAAGAAATGGCATGATAAAAGAATCAGAAGTTCAAAAGAATTTAAAGATGGAGATAGAGTTCGTCTTTTTAATTCACGATTCAAGCTATTTCCTGGAAAATTGAAATCAAGATGGTCTGGACCATTCATAGTCAAAAGAGTTTTCCCATACGGAACAGTAGAATTAATAAATTCAAATGGGATTGAATTTAAGGTTAATGGTCACAGAGTTAAACATTACATAGATAGTCCAATGGAAGTTGACAACGAAGTTAATCACAATTTCGATACCACAGCTAACTAAGTGTGGGGAGAATCAAGTCTTTAAACGATAATATGTATTTCTGTTAGATTTAGATTTTATGTTTTCATGTAGTTCTCGAAAATGGAACCCGAATGGTCTTTCCCTAGCAGACCCTAAAGAACTAGTCTTTTCCCCCCATTCTGAATTTTTATTTTTTTTAGGTTTTTCGAAATGAAGACTTCCTGTGAACTAAACCATGGTCTAATGCTACACGCTTTGATCACTAAACGTAATAATGACACACTTCCAAGTGAAATAGTATCATTAATCAGAGGTAAATTGGACGGAGTAAGAAAAGAATCCAGATGCGAAGATAATAAGTTACAATTTGGTAAAGGAAAATCAAAATTCGCAGCGAAAGAAAGAGCACGACACCTTGAAAAATGTCACAAATGCGGAATATGGTCACACGAAGGTAAATGTTCAAATAATCAAACCTATTCAAACACCGAATTTGTTACTTTATGCAGAGATGGACCGTTCATATGTTTAGAAGAAAAAACATTAAATGCTCGAGATTACGCCTATGTAGCCATGGAAAATCAATTAGTCCGACTATCTTATGAGTGGGCTAGAGCATATCACTAAGAAATCTCTTTCACAGGTAAGTTTGTACAGTTTTTATTTTTATTTTTATTTTTAACCTTTTGATAATAAACGCTAATTTGTTCGCTATAAAGTATTAAATTGGTATTCGATGAAATTAGGTCTTGCGACCGAAATTATTGATATCATACAAAAATTTATTACATCACTGCGAAATTTAACGTTTATTCTTAAGGTATAAATATCTTTAATCAATCAACCCAAAATATTTCAAAAATTCGTCATGAGTTAAATTAGGTCATGGAACCGAAATTACTTTACTGAAAAGAGGGGCGTATATTTTTGATAATATTTCATTGATTAAAGTGGGATAAAAGCCAAAAAGATTTTTAATTTTATTTTTACCATGTTTTTTTTAAAAATTAATATATAAATATTAATTTAATATTGTAAACTTATTTAAAATTGTAAATATTTGAAAAATTAATATAAGTTTGTATGTATAAAAACAAAAATATACTATAAGTTTGGTGTGAATTTTTAATTTTAAAAAAAATATGAATTTTTAATTTTATGCATTTTAAATTTAAGTTTGCTGTGAATTTAAAAACAAAAATTTACTTTATTTCGCTAAGTTAAAAATATGATTTTTAAAATTCGTCGTGAGTTGAAGACTAGGTCGTTGAACCGAAATTGCTTTACCCGAGGGAGTGACGAGAACTTTTATTATCATTATTTTTAATCTTATTGAATTAAAGTATGCCAACAACATTAAAAAAACCCAAAAATCTTTGCTTTTAAAACCGCGCTTTAAATTGACAAATTTTAAAATTTTGTCGAGGGACGGACTAGGATATCGTTCCGAAACGACCTCGTCCTAAATAACAAGGGAAACAAAATTTTAAAATTAATTAATTAACTGTTTTATAAGTTAAGTTATTATTAAAAAAAAAAATACAAACTCCACGACTCGCGGAGTTTGAAGAGGAAATTCACCGCGACTCGCGGAGGATGCAAAATACAGAAAAAAAAATAAAACGCATGAATCAGACAGTCCCCAACACAACCACACCCCATTTTACTGCGAAAAACACCTGAAAAAACACACACAAATCCGCAATTTTTGGCCATTTTTCATCAAATCTTTCACAAAATCATGTTGAGAAGGATGCTATCAAGGAATTACTCAAGGAAAACGGTAAATTTCTACACCAAAACACCATTTAATCCGAAAATTAGTGTTCTTGAACAAATTTATACCCAATTCGATTTTGATGCTTTTTAGTGTAATTATGCTTAAATTGCTTATGTATTATGCTTATATAACCTAGATTGATGCTATTTAACATGATTAGAAGCCTTAAACTTCAAATTTTGAGTAATCTAGGGTTTGTGTTCTTGAGCAATTTGGGGCTTTTTGATATAAACAGGTATGGCCGATTTTTGTCATGAATTATTGCTAAATTATTTATCAGCTATGGTTAGGGGGATGAGACCGCACAGTATAATAGGAGGTGGTATATTTATTACATTAATTTCTGAGTATCTCGATGTGGATATAAGTCGGGGGGGATTATTAATCGAAGAACCAGAACCCCGAGATACAATTGGTTTAAATGTATATCATGGTGCTAAGGTTTTGAAAAGGCGAAATAACGCTGCAGTAAGATATAATGGAAGACATTCACAGGTTGAGAGAAATCAACAGCCAGGTAATGTGGGAGGGGGAAATGAAATGACAGAAATGCAAAGGTTTATAGCTTCACAAGAGTATGAAACTGCTAGACATTGAGCATTTAAAGATTGGCAAGTTCATCAAAACCAAATCATAGCTCATTGCCAACATGTAGGTAGAAACTATATTCCTACTCCAACGCCCATATTTCCTCTCTGGTCTATAGAGATTCAACCACCGTATCCTACTTATAACCCAGCTGAAGCATTCTATAACACATACGGTTATGCATGGAACCCCTACTGGTATCAGTAACAACCCTAGTTTATTTTAGTTTTATTTATTTTATTTTTGTAATGTTACTACATTTAGCACTTATGTTGATATTGTAATAGTTTTTATAATTTTCTAACTTTTATTATGAGATTTTAATAATTTTTGAATGTGGGGTAATATACCCAACTTCAAAAATATGTATATATGTTTGCAGTTTATCTTATGTACACAACAGGGTAAAACAACGCATTTTCAAAGACTGGCATTAAGTTCAGCAAAAGCAACTAATTTTGACGACAAGATGTAAAATATATGTGAAATAACGACAAGACGGAATGAACAAATGATGTGCACCATTTATCATTCAACACAAACAACAATATGTTTGGAAACTTTGGTAAAATTTAATCATTTTTCTACGCTAATCACCCTCAATAATTTAAATTGTTACTGATTTCTTGCAAATGAGGGCATTGCAAGATCTTAAGTGTGAGAAGGGGTTAAATTCTTTCAGATTTTAAAATTTTTACTTTATACACTTGGTTACCATTAAAAACACTAGTAACGCAGTAGTTGTATTAGAATCTAGTGCTCTCTGATAATAAAGAACAGCCCTAGTCTTATATACTGACTACCCAATTCTAGTAAAAAAATTTAAAATTTTCAATTAAATGAATTCAAAATCATGTTTATACATATTTATGAACGATAAAACTAGGTGTTAACACCGAAATTATTGTTACCTCAGAAAGGACATAAATTAAGAAACAAACCAAAGTGTTAAAATTCATTTAAAATGGAATAGAGGACAATATAAAGGAAAATAAAAGCCAAGTATGGGAAAATTTACCAAGTTATTTTAAACATATGTCACATATTTCTGTAACAAATAACTGAAAATACTTTTGTTTTGGACTAAACTAAACAGTTTTACCCGATTTACTGTAAGAAAGATGGATCTACACGATGAATCAATTCCATCATTAAAAGGAAGTAAAGTCTTCCGAAAAAGAAACGCGCTTCTTGATTTAGGTCATGAAGTTGTCGTCTAGACCAGCTGTAGGTTGACGAAAAACCTAGAAAAGTCATCTCTAAAATCAGCAGGAAATCCACGGACCTCAGCATCAAACAGGGTCGCCAAGTGGTCAGATTTATCCTAACCATGAGAAGGATTTATCTCGTACAATGGGGGGCACCGTGCAAATTAGCTTGATAAGACTAATGAATCAGATCCCCAGAAAGGATAATCTCCTTAAAAGATCAAAAATCAGCTTTTAAGACTGATATTACTCAATCCTTGAGATTGACCTTAAAGATTGAGAATTCAAACTCATGGAATTCAATGATATCTAAACTCGAGCTTGAACGAGAAAATATTTTGATCAAATTAAAACCGATTTTTTTTTTCTAAAAACCCATTTTCAACGCGTTCATTACCATTGAACGTAAAATCCTAGGAATTCACCTGGAATTCATTAGGTCACCTGAACCAAATCGGGTGTCAACCGTAAGAACGGTGGTTGCATAGCATGGTCAAAGACAGGACCTTGTGCCAGACCGAAAAATTATAATGGTGAGCTTTACTATTGCTCCTACAAAGGATAGTAATTGCGTCCGACACGTTATAGACCATAATTAAAAGCATGTCAGGGGACATTGCCTTAACAGTTGCTTGTTCAACGCTTTCCTTTACAACCGGACGGTAGTTTACCGAAAGGTAATATACGGAGCAAGTATACTGGACGTGTTGCTTTCCCAATACAAGGTTAGCAAGTGGGTGACATAAAACCGCAAGTTTTGAGCTAAAATTTTCAAATCTGAAACCCACCAAACCCACAAAAATATTTTGCAAACACCGGCGAAGGGTTATTCCGGAAAACTTATCTAGGGTAAAAGCTAGATTTAATTTTTAAAAGATCAAATGTTTTCATAAAGATTCAATTTTTCCTTAATGGATCTAAATTTTTATAGTCATGTGGGACTGTAAACCACATCGTTACTACCATTATTTATACCGCCGTAAAGAAATCACCGATGTACAAAGTGTGAAGAATAAAGAAGTGATTCTAGTATTTCAAGACTATATTGCTTGAGGACAAGCAACGCTCAAGTGTGAGAATATTTGATAATGCTAAAAACGAACATATATTTCATAGCATTATCCCTCAAGAAAGACAAGCTTTTAGTTGCAATTGTTCTATTTACAAGTGATATTCGTTTAACTAATAAAAGGTGAAGACAAAAGATAGATTCGACGAATTGAAGACGCAAACGACCAAAAAGCTCAAAAGTACAAAATACAATCAAAGAGGTTCCAATTATTGATAAGAAACGTCTCAGAATTACAAGAGTACAAGATTCAAAACGCAAAGTACAAGATATTAAATTTGTACGCAAGGACGTTCGAAAATCCGGAACCGGGACCAGAGTCAACTCTCAACGCTCGACGCAACGGACTAAAAATTACAAGTCAACTATGCACATAAATATAATATAATATTTAAATAATTACTAAAATTATTTATATATTATATTTATTTATATAATCCGTCGGCAAAGAAGATCCAAACTTGTGTGAGCTGTAAAATCAAACTCCGCGACTTGCGGAGTTTGAAGTGTTAGAATGCCGCGAGTCGCGGAGCCCCAAATTATGAAACTGCCTATAAAGCTCGCGCATTCTGATCGTAAAAAAATATCTAAAATTCTATCTATCTCTCTATATGTAAACGTATATATATATATATATATATATATATATATATATATATATATATATATATATATATATATATATATATATATATATATATATATATATATATATATATATATATATATATATATATATATATATATATATTTATATTTTAATTTTAATTTTAATTTCTAATAATAAGGGTATGTTAGCGAATGTTGTAAGGGTGTAAGTCGAAATTCTGTCCGTGTAACGCTACGCTATTTTTAATCATTGTAAGTTATGTTCAACCTTTTTAATTTAATGTCTCGTAGCTAAGTTATTATTATGCTTATTTAATACCGAAGTAATCATGATGTTGGGTTAATTACTAAAATTGGGTAATTGGGCTTTGTACCATAATTGGAGTTTGGACAAAAGAACGACACTTGTGAAAATTAGACTATGGGCTATTAATGGGCTTTATATTTGTTTAACTAAATGATAGTTTGTTAATTTTAATATAAATATTTACAATTGGACGTCCCTATAAATAACCATATACACTCGATCGGACACGATGGGCGGGGTATTTATATGTACGAATAATCGTTCATTTAACCGGACACGGGAATGAATTAATAGTCACTAGAATTATTAAAACAGGGGTGAAATTATGTACAAGGACACTTGGCATAATTGATAACAAAGTATTAAAACCTTGGGTTACACGCAGTCGATAACCTGGTGTAATTATTAAACAAAGTATTAAAACCTTGTTACAGTATAAGTTCCCAATTAGTTGGAATATTTGACTTCGGGTATAAGGATAATTTGACGAGGATACTCACATTTTATATTTATGACTGATGGACTGTTATGGACAAAAACCAGACGGACATATTGAATAATCCATGACAAAGGACAATTAACCCATGGGCATAAAACTAAAATCAACACGTCAAACATTATGATTACGGAAGTTTAAATAAGCATAATTATTTTATTTCATATTTAATTTCCTTTATTTTATATTTAATTGCACTTCTAATTATCGCACTTTTATTTATTGTTATTGTATTTAATTGCACTTTTAATTATCGTACTTTTTAATTATCGCAATTTTATTTTATCGCACTTTTATTTATCGCAATTTCATTATCATTATTTACTTTACGCTTTAAATTAAGTAATATTTATTTTTAATATTTTACATTAGGTTTTAACTGCGACTAAAGTTTTAAAATCGACAAACCGGTCATTAAACGGTAAAAACCCCCATTTATAATAATAATATTACTTATTTATATATTTGTATTTTTATAAATTAAAACTAATATAGCGTTAAGCTTTGTTTAAAGATTCCCTGTGGAAAGAACCGGACTTACTAAAAACTATACTACTTTACGATTAGGTACACTGCCTATAGTGTTGTAGCAAGGTTTAGGTATATCCATTCTATAAATAAATAAATATCTTGTGTAAAATTGTATCGTATTTAATAGTATTTCCTGCTAAAATTTAATAGTATTTTATACCCCTTATCTTTAACTGTCAACATACATCTAAAAGCTGTGTATTGTACGAGTACGAATACGGGTGCATACGAGTAGAATTGTTGATGAAACTGAACGAGGATGTAATTGTAAGCATTTTTGTTAACTAGAAGTATTTTGATAAGTGTCTTGAAGTCTTTCAAAAGTGTATGAATACATATTAAAACACTACATGTATATACATTTTAACTAAGTCGTTAAGTCATCGTTAGTCGTTACATGTAAATGTTGTTTTGAAACCTTTAGGTTAACGATCTTGTTAAATGTTGTTAACCCAATGTTTATTATATCTAATGAGATGTTAAATTATTACATTATCATGATATTATGATATATTAATATATTTTAGTATGATATATATACAGTTAAATATTGTTACAACGATAATCGTTACATATATGTCTCGTTTCGAAATCATTAAGTTAGTAGTCTTGTTTTTACATATGTAGTTCATTGTTAATACACTTAATGACATGTTTACTTATCATTTATCATGATTAAACATAGTGTATCAATATCTTAATATGATTCATATGTATTTAGTAAGACGTTGTTATAACGATAATCGTTATATATACGTTTCGAGTTTCTTAATTCAATAAACTCAATTTTATGTATATAACTCATTGTTAAAATACCTAATGAGATACTTACTTATCATAATATCATGTTAACTATATATATAATCATATATATGTCATCATATAGTTTTTACAAGTTTTAACGTTCGTGAATCACCGGTCAACTTGGATGGTCAATTGTCTATATGAAACCTATTTCAATTAATCAAGTCTTAACAAGTTTGATTGCTTAACATGTTGGAAACACTTAATCATGTAAATAACAATTTCATTTAATATATATAAACATGAAAAATTTAGAGTCACTACAGTACCTACCCGTTAAATAAATTTCGTCCCGAAATTTTAAGCAGTTGGAGGTGTTGGCGTATCTTCTGGAAATAAGTGCGGGTATTTCTTTTTCATCTGATCTTCTTGTTCCCGGGTGAACTCGGGTCCTCTACAAGCATTCCATCGAACCTTAACAATTGGTATCTTGTTTTGCTTAAGTCTTTTAACCTCACGATCCATTATTTCGACGGGTTCTTCGATGAATTGAAGTTTTTCGTTGATTTGGATTTCGTCTAACGGAATAGTGAGATCTTCTTTAGCAAAAAATTTCTTCAAATTCGAGACGTGGAAAGTGTTATGTACAGCCGCGAGTTGTTGAGGTAACTCAAGTCGGTAAGCTACTGGTCCGACACGATCAATAATCTTGAATGGTCCAATATACCTTGGATTTAATTTCCCTCGTTTACCAAATCGAACAACGCCTTTCCAAGGTGCAACTTTAAGCATGACCATCTCTCCAATTTCAAATTCTATATCTTTTCTTTTAATGTCAGCGTAGCTCTTTTGTCGACTTTGGGCGGTTTTCAACCGTTGTTGAATTTGGATGATCTTCTCGGTAGTTTCTTGTATAATCTCCGGACCCGTAATCTGTCTATCCCCCACTTCACTCCAACAAATCGGAGACCTGCACTTTCTACCATAAAGTGCTTCAAACGGCGCCATCTCAATGCTTGAATGGTAGCTGTTGTTGTAGGAAAATTCTGCTAATGGTAGATATCGATCCCAACTGTTTCCGAAATCAATAACACATGCTCGTAGCATGTCTTCAAGCGTTTGTATCGTCCTTTCGCTCTGCCCATCAGTTTGTGGATGATAGGCAGTACTCATGTCTAGACGAGTTCCTAATGCTTGCTGTAATGTCTGCCAGAATCTTGAAATAAATCTGCCATCCCTATCAGAGATAATAGAGATTGGTATTCCATGTCTGGAGATGACTTCCTTCAAATACAGTCGTGCTAACTTCTCCATCTTGTCATCTTCTCTTATTGGCAGGAAGTGTGCTGATTTGGTGAGATGATCAACTATTACCCAAATAGTATCAAAACCAC
This sequence comes from Rutidosis leptorrhynchoides, assembly GCF_046630445.1. Lineage (NCBI taxonomy): Eukaryota > Viridiplantae > Streptophyta > Magnoliopsida > Asterales > Asteraceae > Rutidosis > Rutidosis leptorrhynchoides. The sequence goes on along the minus strand of NC_092340.1, from coordinate 61,779,431 downwards.
TTGCAGTCCTTGGCAATTTAGTGATGAAATCCATGGTAATGTTTTCCCATTTCCATTCCGGGATTTCGGGTTGTTGAAGTAGACCTGATGGTTTCTGATGCTCCGCTTTGACCTTAGAACACGTCAAACATTCCCCTACGTATTTAGCAACATCGGCTTTCATACCTGGTCACCAAAAATGTTTCTTGAGATCCTTGTACATCTTCCCCGTTCCAGGATGTATTGAGTATCTGGTTTTATGAGCTTCTCTAAGTACCATTTCTCTCATATCTCCAAATTTTGGTGCCCAAATTCTTTCAGCCCTATACCGGGTTCCGTCTTCCCGAATATTAAGATGCTTCTCCGATCCTTTGGGTATTTCATCCTTTAAATTTTCCTCTTTTAAAACTCCTTGTTGCGCCTCCTTTATTTGAGTAGTAAGGTTAGTGTGAATCATTATATTCATAGCTTTTACTCGAATGGTTTCTCTGTCCTGTCTGCTCAAGGCGTCGGCTACCACATTTGCCTTCCCCTGGTGGTAACGAATCTCAAAGTCGTAATCATTCAACAATTCAATCCACCTACGCTGCCTCATACTCAGTTGTTTCTGATTAAATATGTGTTGAAGACTTTTGTGGCCGGTATATATAATACTTTTGACCCCATATAAGTAGTGCCTCCAAGTCTTTAATGTAAAAACAACAGCGCCTAATTCCAAATCATGCGTCGTATAATTCTGTTCGTGAATCTTCAATTGTCTAGACGCATAAGCAATTACTTTCGTTCGTTGCATTAATACACAACCGAGACCTTGCTTTGAGGCGTCATAATATATCACAAAATCATCATTCCCTTCAGGTAATGACAATATAGGTGTCGTAGTTAACTTTTTCTTTAACAGTTGAAACGCTTTCTCTTGTTCATCTTTCCATTCAAATTTCTTCCCTTTATGCGTTAATGCAGTCAAGGGTTTTGCTATTCTGGAAAAGTCTTGGATGAACCTTCTGTAGTAACCAGCTAGTCCTAAAAATTGGCGTATGTGTTTCGGAGTTTTTGGGGTTTCCCACTTTTCAACGGTTTCAATCTTTACTGGATCCACCTGAATACCTTCTTTGTTCACTATGTGACCGAGGAATTGAACTTCTTTCAACCAAAATGTACATTTTGAAAACTTAGCGTACAGTTTTTCTTTTCTCAGCAACTCTAGCACTTTTATCAAATGTTCTTCGTGCTCTTGATCATTCTTCGAGTAAATAATATGTCATCGATGAAAACAATGATAAACTTGTCAAGATATGGCCCACACACTCGGTTCATGAGGTCCATGAACACAGCTGGTGCGTTAGTCAATCCAAAAGGCATAACCATAAACTCGTAATGACCGTAACGGGTCCTAAAAGCAGTCTTTGGAATATCATCCTCTTTCACCCGCATTTGATGATATCCAGAATGTAAATTGATCTTCGAATAAATAGACGAGCCTTGTAGTTGATCAAATAAGTCGTCAATTCTCGGTAGTGGGTAGCGGTTCTTGATGGTAAGTTTGTTCAACTCTCGGTAGTCGATACACAACCTGAATGTACCATCTTTCTTCTTGACAAACAAAACAGGAACTCCCCATGGTGATGTGCTTGGTCGAATGAAACTACACTCTAAAAGTTCCTGTAACTGACTTTGTAATTCTTTCATTTCGCTGGGTGCGAGTCTGTATGGAGCACGAGCTATTGGTGCAGCTCCTGGTACCAGGTCTATTTGAAATTCAACGGATCGATGTGGGGGTAATCCCGGTAATTCTTTTGAAAATACATCGGGAAATTCTTTTGCGACGGGAACATCACTGATGTTCTTTTCTTCAGGTTTAACTTCCTCGATGTGTGCTAGAATGACGTAACAACCTTTTCTTATTAGTTTTTGTGCCTTCAAACTACTAATAAGATTTAGTTTCGCGTTGTTCTTTTCTCCGTACACCATTAAAGGTTTTCCTTTTTCTCGCATAATGCGAATCGCATTTTTGTAACAAACGACCTCTGCTCTTACCTTCTTCAACCAGTCCATGCCAATTATTACATCAAAACTCCCTAACTCGACTGGTATTAAATCAATCTTAAACGTTTCATCACCCAGTTTAATTTCTCTATCCCGACATATATTATCTGCTAAAATTAATTTACCGTTTGCTAATTCGAGTAAAAATTTACTATCCAAAGGCGTCAATGGGCAACTTAATTTAGCACAAAATTCTCTACTCATATAGCTTCTATCGGCACCTGAATCAAATAAAACATAAGCAGATTTATCGTCAATAAGAAACGTACCCGTAACAAGCTCCGGGTCTTCCTGTGCTTCTGCCGCATTAATATTGAAAACTCTTCCACGGCCCTGCCCATTAGTATTCCCCTGATTCGGGCAATTTCTAATAATGTGGCCCGGTTTTCCACATTTATAACAAACAGCGTTGGTATTATTTGCTCCGACACTATTCGTTTCGGCATTACTTGTTCCGACATTATTTGTTCCTTTAGTTCTGTTAAATTTTGGTCCGTAGATCTCACACTTTATCGCGCTATGACCATTTCTTTTACACCTGTTGCAAAATGTCGTGTAAAACCCCTGATGATTTTCTTCACACCTATGACATGGTTGTTTTTGGTTTTTGTTGCCGTTGTTGTTATTGAGGTTGTTGTTGGGGTTGTTATTTTTGTTGAAACAGTTGTTGTAGTGATTGTTGTTGGGATGTTTGTTGTAGTTATTGTTAGGATTACGGTTATTGTTGCGATTGTTGTTGCGGTTATTGGGATAGTTGTTGCGATTGTGGTTGTAATTGTTGTTGTTGTTGTACTGGTGACTCTTATCACTGTTTTCCTCCCACTTCCTCTTGAGTTGTTTCGTGTTGGTTTCTTCGGCCGCCTGCTCTTTAATTCTTCTCTCAATCTGATTTATGAGTTTATGAGCCATTCGACTTGCCTTATGTATAGAAGCGGGCTCGTGTGAACTCACATCTTCTTGAATCCTTACTGGTAACCCTTTTGCAAATGCGTCGATCTTCTCTTCTTCATCTTCGAATGCTCCCGGACACAATAGGCACAACTCTGTGAATCGTCGTTCATATGTGGTAACGTCGAACCCTTGTGTTCGTAACTCTTTAAGTCCTGCCTTGATTTTATTGACTTCGTTTCTAGGACGGTACTGCTCGTTCATCAATTGCTTGAATGCCGACCACGGTAGTGCGTAAGCAGCATTTTGTCCTACCTGTTCAAGATAGGTGTTCCACCACGTTAACGCAGTACCTGTGAAGGTATGCGTAGCGTACTTAACTTTGTCCTTATCAGTACACTTACTTATGGCAAACACCGATTTGACTTTCTCGGTAAACCGTTTCAATCCAATTGGTCCTTCGGTTCCATCAAATTTCAAAGGTTTGCAGGCAGTGAATTCTTTGTAGGAGCATCCTACACGATTTCTTGCGCCGTTAGCTGCATTGCTAGATTTAGAGTTATTGTTGGTATGTAGCGCAGCCTGTACTGCGGGTATGTTTGCAGCAAGAAAGGTACGAAATTTCTCTTCGCTCATATTCATGGTGTGTCGAGTAGTCGGTGCCATTTCCTTCAAAATAGCCAATTGAATCGAGTTAATCATACAGAATATTAAGAGTAGTCAATAGCATTTCGTAGCATTTATAAAAGCTTTTTCTTCATATTAGTATTTTATAAGTTTAAATTCGGGTACTACCCACCCGTTAAGTTCATACTTAGCAGCTAATATACAATTCAACTACTACAATTCCATATGAAAAACTTATTATAATAATATATCACATACAAATATTCTTCAAACTTACAACTTCGCTATAATACATATAACATGAAATATAGTACACTATGATACAGGACAGTTTTAAAGATAAATCTAGTTAATACGCAAGTTGTTCAGCAAAGGAAATAAAGACACGTAATTCATAAGTCCAGAAACAAGTCTTGCATTCTGGTTTTACTAAGACAACTTCCCATCCTTGGTCTTGTGGAAAATAACCGTTATGACCATTGGCTAGGCAGCATGTTGTAATGTCGTCAAAAGGACGAGGGTTTCGTAATGTCCAACAGCCCCGTAATAATCTAAAAACCTTGTTTCTCACCCCAACTACTGAATCCATCACTTGTGGGAAGGTTTTATTTAAAAGTTGGAATCCGATGTTCTTTTTCTCACTTTGGTAAGAAGCGAACATCTCTAACCCATAAGCATAACATGCTTCTTTATGTTGCATGTTAGAAGCTCTTTCTAATTCACGAAATCCTATGTTGGGATATGTTGAGTCAAAATAGGTTCTTAACCCGTAGCGTAAAATTGCATTTGGGTTCCCCGCATTTAATGCTTTAAAGAAAATATGGCGTAACTTACGGTTTCCCCAATGTGATATACCCCACCTATCAAAGGAAAGCCTTTTATAAACTAAGGCATTTCTGAAAAGTCTTTCAAAAGTTTGACAAATTAATTTCCCCATAACTAAATGTGCTGGTGAATTCTGACCGACTCTAGACAAGATTTTCTCAATCATATCCTCTGGTAGGTCTTCTAAAATATTCGGTTGTCTACCCTTAACGCCCATTTTGTTTTTATACTGTAAAATAGACAAGGATTAGATTCATAAAAGATAATTAATAAACAATACAAGCAATTTTTACATAGAACATAAAAGTACAAGCACACTACAATACATATAATACACAACATGATTACAACCCTCTAATCTGAATCACTGGTTTCTTCTTCTTCGGACTTGGTTCGTTTTCCTAATTTTCTAGGAATATATGGTGTTCCTCTAATACGAGCCGTCGTTTTCCATAATGGTTTAGAAAAACCTGGTGGTTTAGAGGTTCCTGGGTCATTGTTACAATTTAGAAAATACGGATGTTGTCGATACATATAAAGTTCATCGGGGTTGGAATCGGGTTTCTCTATTTTTATACCTTTTCCCTTATTATTTTCTTTCGCTTTATTAAATTGGGTCGAGGTAATTTCTATAACATCATCGGAATCCTCATCGAGATCCGATTCATCGGAAAATTGGTAATCTTCCCAATATTTTGCTTCCTCTGCGGAAACACCATTGACCATTATTAACTTTGGTCCGTTGGTTGAGGATTTTCTTTTATTTAATCAAATTACTATAGGTATCAATATTTCTTCCTCTGAAACCTCTTCTTCTGGTTCCTCCTCTTCCGATTCCTTCTCTTCTGGTTCCTCTTCTTCCGGTTCCTCCTCTTCCGGTTCCTCCTCTTCGGGTTCCTCTTCGGGAATTTGTGAATCTTCCCAAAATATATTCGACTCTTCATTATTATTAGGTGAATCAATGGGATTTGTACTAGAGGTAGACATCTATCACACAATATCAAACACGTTAAGAGATTAATATATCACATAATATTTACATGTTAATAATATATGGTTTCCAACAAAAGTGTTAAGCAATTGTTTTTAAAGAAAACACGGTCGAAGTCCAGACTCACTAATGTATCCTAACAAACTCGATAAGACACACTAATGCAAATTTCTGGTTCTCTAAGACCAACGCTCGGATACCAACTGAAATGGCCCGTTCATATTGATTATAAACGTTCCATATTAATTGATTTCGTTGCGAGGTTTTGACCTCTATATGAGACGTTTTTCAAAGACTGCATTCATTTTTAAAACAACCATAACCTTTATTTTATCTATAAAGGTTTAAAAAGCAATACGTAGATTATCAAATAATGATAATCTAAAATATACCGTTTACACACGACCGTTACATAATGGTTTACAATAAGAATATATTACATCAAAAATAAGTTTCTTGAATGCAGTTTTTACATAATATCATACAAGCATGGACTCCAAATCTTGTCCTTATTTTAGTATGCAACAGTGAAAGCTCTTAATAATCACCTGAGAATAAACATGCTTAAAACGTCAATAAAAATGTTGGTGAGTTATAGGTTTAACCTATATATTATCAAATCATAATAATAGACCACAAGATTTCATATTTCAATATACATCCCATACATAGAGATAAAAATCATTCATATGGTGAACACCTAGTAACCGACATTAACAAGATGCATATAAGAATATCCCCTATCATTCCGGAAAATCCTTCGGACATGATAAAAACGAATTCGAAGTACTAAAGCATCCGGTACTTTGGATGGGGTTCGTTAGGCCCAATAGATCTATCTTTAGGATTCGCGTCAATTAGTATATCGGTTTACTAATTCTTAGGCTACCAAGCAAAAGGGGCATATTCGGCTTCGATTATTCACCCATATAATGTAGTTTCAATTACTTGTGTCTATTTCGTAAAACATTTATAAAACTGCATGTATTCTCATCCAAAAATATTAGATTTTAAAAGTGGGACTATAACTCACTTTCACATATTTTTACTTCGTCGGGAAGTAAGACTTGGCCACTGGTCGATTCACGAACCTATAACAAATATGTACATATATATCAAAGTATGTTCAAAATATATTTACAACATTTTTAATACGTTTTAATGTTTTAAGTTTATTAAGTCAGCTGTCCTCGTTAGTAACCTACAACTACTTGTCCACAATTAGATGTACAGAAATAAATCGATATATATTATCTTGAATCAATCCACGACCCAGTGTACACACGTCTCAGGCTAGATCACAACTCAAAGTATATATATTTTTGGAATCAACCTCAACCCTGTATAGCTAACTCCAACATTATTGCATATAGAGTGTCTATGGTTGTTCCAAATAATATATATACATGGGTCGATATGATATGTCAAAATATTTGCATACGTGTCTATGGTATCCCAAGATTACATAATATATTAGAATACATGTATAATACAATATAAGTTAGCTAGGATATGATTAATATAGATTTGTTACAATATTTCCCGTAGCTACAACAATCAAAAAATATCCAATCTTGTTTTGCCCATAACTTCTTCGTTTTAAATCCGTTTTGAGTGAATCAAATTGTTATGGTTTCATATTGAACTCTATTTTATGAATATAAATAGAAAAAGTATAGGTTTATAGTCGGAAATATAAGTTACAAGTCATTTTTTTAAGAGGTAGTCATTTCAGTCGAAAGAACGACGTCTTGATGACCATTTCGAAAAACATACTTCCACTTTGAGTTTAACCATGATTTTTGGATATATGTTTATGTTCTTAAGAAAAATCATTTTCCCAGAAAAACAAATTTTAAATCAAAGTTTATCATAGTTTTTAATTATCAAACCCAAAACAGCCCGCGGTGTTACTACGACGGCGTATGTCCGGTTTTACGGTGTTTTTCGTGTTTCCAGGTTTTAAATCATTAAGTTAGCATGTCATATAGATATAGAACATGTGTTTAGTTGATTTTAAAAGTCAAGTTAGAAGGATTGACTTTTGTTTGCGAACAAGTTTAGAATTAACTAAACTATGTTCTAGTGATTTCAAGTTTAAACCTTTTAATAAGATAGCTTTATATGTATGAATCGAATGATGTTATGAACATCATTACTACCTCAAGTTTTATGGATAAACCTACTGGAAAAGAGACAAATGGATCTAGCTTCAAAGGATCCTTGGATGGCATGAAAGTTCTTGAAGCAGAATCATGACACGAAAACAAGTTCAAGTAAGATTTCTACTCGAAATAAGATTGTTATAGTTATAGAAATTGAACCAAAGTTTGAATATGAGTATTACCTTGAATTAGAAGGATAACCTACTGTAAATAAAAAATATTTCTTGAGGTTGGATGATCACTTTACAAGATTGGAAGTAAGCTAGCAAACTTGGAAGTATTATTGATTTTATGAAACTAGAACTTATAGAATTTATGAAGAACACTTAGAACTTGAAGATAGAACTTGAGAGAGCTTAATTAGATGAAGAAAATTGAAATATTAAAGTGATTGTAGGTGTTTTTGGTCGTTGGTATATGGATTAGATATAAAGGATGTGTAATTTTGTTTACATGTAAATAAGTCATGAATGATTACTAATATTTTTGTAATTTTATGAGATATTTCATGCTAGTTGCCAAATTATGGTTCCCACATGTGTTAGGTGACTCACATGGGCTGCTAAGAGCTAATAATTGGAGTGTATATACCAATAGTACATACATCTAAAAGCTGTGTATTGTACGAGTACGAATACGGGTGCATACGAGTAGAATTGTTGATGAAACTGAACGAGAAAGTAATTGTAAGCATTTTTGTTAAGTAGAAGTATTTTGATAAGTGTCTTTAAGTCTTTCAAAAGTGTATGAATACATATTAAAACACTACATGTATATACATTTTAACTGAGTCGTTAAGTCATCGTTAGTCGTTACATGTAAATGTTGTTTTGAAACCTTTAGGTTAACGAACTTTTTAAATGTTGTTAACCCAATGTTTATTATATCTAATGAGATGTTAAATTATTATATTATCATGATATTATGATATATTAATATATCTTAGTATGATATATATACAGTTAAATGTTGTTACAACGATAATCGTTACATATATGTCCCGTTTCGAAATCATTAAGTTAGTAGTCTTGTTTTTACGTATGTAGTTCATTGTTAATACACTTAATGACATGTTTAATTATCATTTTTCATGATTAAACATAGTGTATCAATATCTTAATATGATTCATATGTATTTAGTAAGACGTTGTTATAACGATAATCGTTATATATACGTTTCGAGTTTCTTAATTCAATAAACTCAATTTTATGTATATAACTCATTGTTAAAATACCTAATGAGATAATTACTTATCATAATATCATGTTAACTATATATATATAATCATATATATGTCATCATATAGTTTTTACAAGTTTTAACGTTCGTGAATCACCGGTCAACTTAGGTGGTCAATTGTCTATATGAAACCTATTTCAATTAATCAAGTCTTACCAAGTTTGATTGCTTAACATGTTGGAAATACTTAATCATGTAAATAACAATTTCATTTAATATATATAAACATGGAAAAGTTCGGGTCACTACAGGGATGATTGTCGGTTCGGACAAGAGGATAAATAAAATCTAGAATTTGATATAGTATATAATCGTGATGAGATACTCTGAAAATGAGAGAGAAAATGGTGTTTTAGACAGGTTCGCCGGTAAGTGCTTCCGGTTCTTCGCCAAGAGGGCAATGTGGTGGATGGAAGGGATCACCTTCTTCTTGTCTTTAATGATTGGGGAGGCTACGAACCCATCCCCAATTCATCCAGAATAGATGATGACTGATTGGTTGATCCATTTCGGTCACACTGCTTTCGGAGCTTGAGTGGGATTCCATTTCAGAATCCGAGGGACTTGAAATGACGAATTCCATTTCGTTCGATTGAATAAAGGATTTTTCGATATGAAATGATTTTTGGCTATCGGATGGTGTTCTAATTACATAGAATATCTATATATATATAGAGCAAAAGATTTCGTAGATTACGGAGGGATTTACGGAATATGTCGAGCAAAAGATTTCGTAGATTACGGAGGGATTTACGGAATATGTCAGGCAAAGTTTACAGTAATAGATATGATAAGATATGATTTAGCAGGTATGCTAAGATATGAATTTTGTCTATACACTATTCACACAATCAATGCAGCAAGACGTGTCTAGACTAAGAATGATAAGCAGGTAATTTCTTAAGGATGATAAGTAGGTAATTTTCTAAGGGTGATAAGCAGATGATTTCTGACTAGAAATGATAAGCAAAAATTTTTGACATGTAGTTAAGGTCGAAGTCCAGACTCACTAATGCATCTTAATAACTATCCGTTAGACACACTGATGCAAGACCTGGTTCGCTAAGACTACCGCTCTGATACCAACTGAAACAACCTGTTCATATCACTATAAACGCAGTACGTTATTCATTGGTCCCATAGCGAAGTATTTGACCTCTATATGATACGTTTTAGAAAAATATTGCATTCGTTTCATAAAAAGCACACCATTATTATACATAATGCATGTTTTAAACAATTGGGAGATTATTTAAGGAATAATCCCCATAATACATCGGTTTTCAAATACTACACACTTGACATAACAGTCAAATATAATACATGACAAAGGTTTTATTGAATGCAACATTTCATTTAAACAAAAGCATGAGACTCCATGCACAGCTTGCTCAGATAATGCAACAACGGAAAACTTTCTTAAGGACCTGAGAATAAACATGCTTAAACAGTCAACACAAAGGTTGGTGAGATATATAGGTTTAGCATCGATATAAATATAGACCACAAGATTTCATAGTTATAAATATATGTACACTCGCAAGTGTATAAAAGTATTCTATAAGTTGTTGAGCGCTTTGGTAACCATACTTAACAATTAATGTAGCATATTCCCTTTATTATGAAATCTCCCTACACTGTACCAAGTGTAGTAAAAACGAAGTACTATGCAACCATTTACGATACTAGAGCGACTAGCCCGGTTGGGGTTGTCAAACCCGATAGATCTATCAATAGAATTCGCGTATACATGTTCTTACAACATGTAAATATTAGTTACCAAGCTATTAGGAAAGATATGCAAAGTGGTACAACTCAACGTAGAATATATTTTAAGTACTTGTGTCTATGGCGTAAAACATAAAATGCATGTATTCTCATCCCAAAATATTTGTAGAGTTTAAAAATGAGACTATATACTCACTGTCGTAAAAGTATAGTTTCAACAAGTTTTTAACTTATTAAAATACAGCCGACGTCCTTCGATTCACGGACCTATAACAATGATAACGATTCAGACAATAATACATGTGAATAAAATAAAACAAGTTCATAGAATACTTAAATATTAACTTTTAATATTTTTATGTTAGTAGTCCTTTGTTTGTAGTCCAAAATAGTCCGAAATGTCCAACAGTTCAATAATCGGTATATATATAATCTTAGAATTACCCCACGATGTATTGTATACGTATTGTCTTTGCATCAACCCAGAGACATATTGTATACGTATTGTCTTAGAATTTATCAAAACGTATTGTATACTTATTGTCTTAGGATTTATCAAAACGTATTGTATACTTATTGTCATGGAATGTACCAAGATTATTATATTTATATATATATATAGGATATAGGAAAAGTTAGCAAGGATATGGTTAATATAGTTTTTACAATATAAATTTCGTCCATACAACGTTAATTTTAGCAGATTTTGTTTTGCTCGCCAAATATTCATTACAACTCCGTTTAAAGTGAATCAAATTGCTATGGATTCCTTAAGAAGTTAATTTATCAAAAAAAATTCGAAAAGTTTAGACCATGTATTAATATTCAGAGTTTTACCCTCTTTTTGTGCCGGTGGACAGATTTGAAAGAATCCCGGCACCCACCCAATATATGATTTTTGATAAAATACTTCCACCTTGTCTAAAATCATGAAAAAAATACTGGAAGTCTTATTTACATATATTAACATATTTCCAAAGTCTTAGCCTCGAACTCAATGTCTAATATAGGTTTTTAATTCCCAACCCAAAACAGCCCACTTTTTACCGAATGAAGATTAAACGATATATGTTAAGTTTCAAGGTGTTCTTCATATGTACAAGTTATAAGTTCTTATATTAACTTAATATAACATCATAATACATATAAATAAGTGTTATTAGAGTTAAGTTAAAAAGATTAGATTAGTTTTTCAAATAAGTTTAGAATCAACTAAACTATGTTCTAGTTTATAAATTCTTATATAGATAGCTATAAACATATGAATTGAACAAGAATTTAGGCAAGGTTAATACCTTGATTTTGAAGCTTGAACTTGCTAGAAATAGATGAAGAACAAAGAAAGGGATACTAGAACTAGAGAGAGTATGTGTGTGTAAGTAAACATGAAGTAAAAATTAGAAAATGAAATGGTAAAAATTTGATCAAATATGGTGTCTTTATATACTAGTTGTAATTTGTCATTTTGTGAAAAATATCTAGTATAAGTTAAAAACCATTAGGTCATGTATGACATATTATTCCATTATTGAAAATTTATATTGGTATATACCAATTGTAAGTACTTCTAGAAGCTGCATATAATACACGTATAAATACTGTATAAATACGAGTAGGATTCTTAATGAAATTGAATGGGAATATGAGTATAGCTATCTTTGTTGAGTATAAGTATGTTAATATATATATATTTAAGTCTTTCAAAAGTGTATTAATACATCTTAATACAATACACATATATTCATTTTAACATAAGGGTTATTACGTCGTTAAATGTTACATATATATATTTTTTCGAAACCCTTAAGTTAGTAGTCTCAATTTATATATAAAACCCATTATTAATATACTTAATGAAATACTTAACTATCATATATTCAAGTTAGATATAATCCATATATCCATATATATATATATATATATATATATATATATATATATATATATATATATATATATACATAAATATATGTTTAATACAAGTTATGACGTTCGTGAATCGTCGAACAAATTGTTGGTCAATTGTTTGTATGAAACTTATTTCAAAAGTTTAAAACTTGTCAAATTTATCGCTTATCATGTCGGAATAATGTTATCATATAAAGATTAAGTTTAAATTTTGGTCAGAAATTTCCGGGTCGTCACACAACCCGAGGGCTTTGAGGTAAAGGGTAAAGAGAAGTGGGTTTGTAAGCTAAAGAAAAGTTTGTATGAATTGAAGTAAGCACCTCGGCAATGGTACTTGAAGTTTGATGATTTTATGAAGAAGATTGGTTTCCTAAGATGTGAAGAGGATCACTGTTGCTACTTGAAGAAACTCAAGTCTTCTTATATAATCTTATTGTTGTATGTTGATGACATGTTACTTGCAGGTTCCAACATGTCCGAAATTAACAAGTTGAAGGGATTACTTTCCCGTAAATTCGAGATGAAAGATCTTGGTGGTGCTAGGAAAATACTTGGCATGAGTATTGTGCGTGATCGTGTGAAAGGTACTCTATACTTGTCTCAATCCAAATATATTGAGAAAGTAGTAGAGAGGTTTAATATGGAGAATTCAAAGGCTCGTTCTATGTGAAATGTCCCGTTCTTATTGATTAAAAACGTTCCATATTAATTGATTTCGTTGCGAGGTTTTGACCTCTATATGAGACGTTTTTCAAAGACTGCATTCATTTTAAAACAAACCATAACCTTTATTTCATCAATAAAGGTTTAAAAAGCTTTACGTAGATTATCAAATAATGATAATCTAAAATATCATGTTTACACACGACCATTACATAATGGTTTACAATACAAATATGTTACAACAAAATAAGTTTCTTGAATGCAGTTTTTACACAATATCATACAAGCATGGACTCCAAATCTCGTCCTTATTTAAGTATGCGACAGCGGAAGCTCTTAATAATCACCTGAGAATAAACATGCTTAAAACGTCAACAAAAATGTTGGTGAGTTATAGGTTTAACCTATATATATCAAATCATAATAATAGACCACAAGATTTCATATTTCAATACACATCCCATACATAGAGATAAAAATCATTCATATGGTGAACACCTGGTAACCGACATTAACAAGATGCATATATATAAGAATATCCCCATCATTCCGGGACACCCTTCGGATATGATATAAATTTCGAAGTACTAAAGCATCCGGTACTTTGGATGGGGTTTGTTAGGCCCAATAGATCTATCTTTAAGATTCGCGTCAATTAGGGTGTCTGTTCCCTAATTCTTAGATTACCAGACTTAATAAAAAGGGGCATATTCAATTTCGATAATTCAACCATAGAATGTAGTTTCACGTACTTGTGTCTATTTTGTAAATCATTTATAAAACCTGCATGTATTCTCATCCCAAAAATATTATATTTTAAAAGTGGGACTATAACTCACTTTCACAGATTTTTACTTCGTCGGGAAGTAAGACTTGGCCACTGGTTGATTCACGAACCTATAACAATATATACATGTATATCAAAGTATGTTCAAAATATATTTACAACACTTTTAATATATTTTGATGTTTTAAGTTTATTAAGTCAGCTGTCCTCGTTAGTAACCTACAACTAGTTGTCCACAGTTAGATGTACAGAAATAAATTGATAAATATTATCTTGAATCAATCCACGACCCAGTGTATACGTATCTCAGTATTGATCACAACTCAAACTATATATATTTTGGAATCAACCTCAACCCTGTATAGCTAACTCCAACATTCACATATAGAGTGTCTATGGTTGTTCCGAAATATATATAGATGTGTCGACATGATAGGTTGAAACATTGTATACGTGTCTATGGTATCTCAAGATTACATAATATACAATACAAGTTGATTAAGTTATGGTTGGAATAGATTTGTTACCAATTTTCACGTAGCTAAAATGAGAAAAATTATCCAATCTTGTTTTACCCATAACTTCTTCATTTTAAATCCGTTTTGAGTGAATCAAATTGCTATGGTTTCATATTGAACTCTATTTTATGAATCTAAACAGAAAAATTATAGGTTTATAGTCGGAAAAATAAGTTACAAGTCGTTTTTGTAAAGGTAATCATTTCAGTCGAAAGAACGACGTCTAGATGACCATTTTAGAAAACATACTTTCACTTTGAGTTTAACCATAATTTTTGGATATAGTTTCATGTTCATAATAAAAATCATTTTCTCAGAATAACAACTTTTAAATCAAAGTTTATCATAGTTTTTAATTAACTAACCCAAAACAGCCCGCGGTGTTACTACGACGGCGTAAATCCGGTTTTACGGTATTTTTCGTGTTTCCAGGTTTTAAATCATTAAGTTAGCATATCATATAGATATAGAACATGTGTTTAGTTGATTTTGAAAGTCAAGTTAGAAGGATTGACTTTTGTTTGCGAACAAGTTTAGAATTAACTAAACTATGTTCTAGTGATTACAAGTTTAAACCTTCGAATAAGATAGCTTTATATGTATGAATCGAATGATGTTATGAACATCATTACTACCTTAAGTTCCTTGGATAAACCTACTGGAAAATAGAAAAATGGATCTAGCTTCAACGGATCCTTGGATGGCTCGAAGTTCTTGAAGCAGAATCATGACACGAAAACAAGTTCAAGTAAGATCATCACTTGAAATAAGATTGTTATAGTTATAGAAATTGAACCAAAGTTTGAATATGATTATTACCTTGTATTAGAATGATAACTTACTGTAAGAAACAAAGATTTCTTGAGGTTGGATGATCACCTTACAAGATTGGAAGTGAGCTAGCAAACTTGAAAGTATTCTTGATTTTATGTAACTAGAACTTGTAGAATATATGAAGAACACTTAGAACTTGAAGATAGAACTTGAGAGAGATCAATTAGATGAAGAAAATTGAAGAATGAAAGTGTTTGTAGGTGTTTTTGGTCGTTGGTGTATGGATTAGATATAAAGGATATGTAATTTTGTTTTCATGTAAATAAGTCATGAATGATTACTCATATTTTTGTAATTTTATGAGATATTTCATGCTAGTTGCCAAATGATGGTTCCCACATGTGTTAGGTGACTCACATGAGCTGCTAAGAGCTGATCATTGGAGTGTATATACCAATAGTACATACATCTAAAAGCTGTGTATTGTACGAGTACGAATACGGGTGCATACGAGTAGAATTGTTGATGAAACTGAACGAGGATGTAATTGTAAGCATTTTTGTTAAGTAGAAGTATTTTGATAAGTGTATTGAAGTCTTTTAAAAGTGTATAAATACATATTAAAACACTACATGTATATACATTTTAACTGAGTCGTTAAGTCATCGTTAGTCGTTACATGTAAGTGTTGTTTTGAAACCTTTAGGTTAACGATCTTGTTGTTAACCCAATGTTTATAATATCAAATGAGATTTTAAATTATTATATTATCATGATATTATCATGTATGAATATCTCTTAATATGATATATATATATACATTACATGTCTTTACAACGATAATCGTTACATATATGTCTTGTTTAAAAATCATTAAGTTAGTAGTCTTGTTTTTACATATGTAGTTCATTGTTAATATACTTAATGATATGTTTACTTATCATAGTATCATGTTAACTATATATATATATATATATATATATATATATATATATATATATATATATATATATATATATATATATATATCCGTATATATGTCATCATATAGTTTTTACCAGTTTTAACGTTCGTGAATCACCGGTCAACTTGGGTGGTCAATTGTCTATATGAAACATATTTCAATTAATCATGTCTTAACAAGTTTGATTGCTTAACATGTTGGAAATATTTAATCATGTAAATATCAATCTCAATTAATATATATAAACATGGAAAAGTTCGGGTCACTACAGTACCTACCCGTTAAATAAATTTCGTCCCGAAATTTTAAGCTGTTGAAGGTGTTGACGAATCTTCTGGAAATAGATGCGGGTATTTCTTCTTCATCTGATCTTCACGCTCCCAGGTGAACTCGGGTCCTCTACGAGCATTCCATCGAACCTTAACAATTGGTATCTTGTTTTGCTTAAGTCTTTTAACCTCACGATCCATTATTTCGACGGGTTCTTCGATGAATTGGAGTTTTTCGTTGATTTGGATTTCATCTAACGGAATAGTGAGATCTTCTTTAGTAAAACATTTCTTCAAATTCGAGACGTGGAAAGTGTTATGTACAGCCGCGAGTTGTTGAGGTAACTCAAGTCGGTAAGCTACTGGTCCGACACGATCAATAATCTTGAATGGTCCAATATACCTTGGATTTAATTTCCCTCGTTTACCAAATCGAACAACGCCTTTCCAAGGTGCAACTTTAAGCATGACCATCTCTCCAATTTCAAATTCTATATCTTTTCTTTTAATGTCAGCGTAGCTCTTTTGTCGACTTTGGGCGGTTTTCAACCGTTGTTGAATTTGGATGATCTTCTCGGTAGTTTCTTGTATAATCTCCGGACCCGTAATCTGTCTATCTCCCACTTCACTCCAACAAATCAGAGACCTGCACTTTCTACCATAAAGTGCTTCAAACGGCGCCATCTCAATGCTTGAATGGTAGCTGTTGTTGTAGGAAAATTCTGCTAACGGTAGATGTTGATCCCAACTGTTTCCAAAATCAATAACACATGCTCGTAGCATGTCTTCAAGCGTTTGTATCGTCCTTTCGCTCTGCCCATCAGTTTGTGGATGATAGGCAGTACTCATGTCTAGACGAGTTCCTAATGCTTGCTGTAATGTCTGCCAGAATCTTGAAATAAATCTGCCATCCCTATCAGAGATAATAGAGATTGGAATTCCATGTCTGGAGACGACTTCCTTCAAATACAGTCGTGCTAACTTCTCCATCTTGTCATCTTCTCTTATTGGCAGGAAATGTGTTGATTTGGTGAGACGGTCAACTATTACCCAAATAGTATCAAAACCACTTGCAGTCCTTGGCAATTTAGTGATGAAATCCATGGTAATGTTTTCCCATTTCCATTCCGGGATTTCGGGTTGTTGAAGTAGACATGATGGTTTCTGATGCTCAGCTTTGACCTTAGAACACGTCAAACATTCTCCTACGTATTTAGCAACATCGACTTTCATACCCGGCGACTAAAAAAATTTTCTTGAGATCCTTGTACATCTTCCCCGTTCCAGGATGTATTGAGTATCTGGTTTTATGAGCTTCTCTAAGTTCCATTTCTCTCATATCTCCAAATTTTGGTACCCAAATCATTTCAGCCCTATACCGGGTTCCGTCTTCCCGAATATTAAGATGTTTCTCCGATCCTTTGGGTATTTCATCCTTTAAATTTCCCTCTTTTAAAACTCCTTGTTGCGCCTCCTTTATTTGAGTAGTAAGGTTATTATGAATCATTATATTCATAGATTTTACTCGAATGGGTTCTCTGTCCTTCCTGCTCAAGGCATCGGCTACCACATTTGCCTTCCCCGGGTGGTAACGAATCTCAAAGTCATAATCATTCAATAATTCAATCCACCTACGCTGCCTCATATTCAGTTGTTTCTGATTAAATATGTGTTGAAGACTTTTGTGGTCGGTATATATAATACTTTTGACCCCATATAAGTAGTGCCTCCAAGTCTTTAATGCAAAAACAACCGCGCCTAATTCCAAATCATGCGTCGTATAATTTTGTTCGTAAATCTTCAATTGTCTAGACGCATAAGCAATCACCTTCGTTCGTTGCATTAATACACAACCGAGACCTTGCTTTGATGCGTCACAATAAATCACAAAATCATCATTCCCTTCAGGCAATGACAATATAGGTGCCGTAGTTAGCTTTTTCTTCAATAACTGAAACGCTTTCTCTTGTTCATCATTCCATTCAAATTTCTTCCCTTTATGCGTTAATGCAGTCAAGGGTTTTGCTATTCTGGAAAAGTCTTGGATGAACCTTCTGTAGTAACCAGCTAGTCCTAAAAACTGGCGTATGTGTTTCGGAGTTTTCGGAGTTTCCCACTTTTCAACAGTTTCTATCTTTGCCGGATCAACCTTAATACCTTCTTTGTTCACTATGTGACCGAGGAATTGAACTTCTTCCAACCAAAATGCACACTTTGAAAACTTAGCGTACAATTCTTCCTTCCTCAATACTTCTAACACCTTTCTCAAATGTTCACCATGTTCTTGGTCATTCTTTGAGTAAATAAGTATGTCATCAATGAAAACAATGACAAACTTGTCAAGGTATGGTCCACACACTCGGTTCATAAGGTCCATGAACACAGCTGGTGCATTAGTTAAACCAAACGGCATGACCATAAACTCGTAATGACCGTAACATGTTCTGAAAGCAGTCTTTGGAATATCATCTTCTTTCACCCGCATTTGATGATACCCGGAACGTAAGTCAATCTTTGAATAAACAGACGAGCCTTGTAGTTGATCAAATAAGTTGTCGATTCTCGATAGTGGGTAGCGGTTCTTGATGGTAAGTTTGTTCAACTCTCGGTAGTCGATACACAACCTGAATGTACCATCTTTCTTCTTGACAAACAAAACAGGAGCTACCCACGGTGATGTGCTTGGTCGAATGAAACCACGCTCTAAAAGTTCTTGTAATTGGCTTTGCAGTTCTTTCATCTCGCTGGGTGCGAGTCTGTAAGGAGCACGAGCTATTGGTGCAGCTCCTGGTACAAGATCTATTTGAAATTCAACGGATCGATGTGGGGGTAATCCCGGTAATTCTTTCGGAAATACATCGGGAAATTCTTTTGCAATGGGAACATCATTGATGCTCTTTTCTTCAGTTTGTACTTTCTCGACGTGTGCTAGAACAGCATAGCAACCTTTTCTTATTAGTTTTTGTGCCTTCAAATTACTAATAAGATGTAGCTTCGTGTTGCCCTTTTCTCCGTACACCATTAAGGGTTTTCCTTTTTCTCGTATAATGCGAATTGCATTTTTGTAACAAACGATCTCTGCTTTCACTTCTTTCAACCAGTCCATACCGATTATCACATCAAAACTCCCTAACTCTACTGGTATCAAATCAATCTTAAATGTTTCGCTAACCAGTTTAATTTCTCGATTCCGACATATATTATCTGCTGAAATTAATTTACCATTTGCTAATTCGAGTAAAAATTTACTATCCAAAGGCGTCAATGGACAACTTAATTTAGCACAAAATCTCTACTCATATAGCTTCTATCCGCACCCGAATCAAATAAAACGTAAGCAGATTTATTGTCAATAAGAAACGTACCCGTAATAAGCTCCGGGTCTTCCTGTGCCTCTGCCGCATTAATATTGAAAACTCTTCCGCGGCCTTGTCCATTCGTGTTCTCCTGGTTCGGGCAATTTCTAATAATGTGGCCCGGTTTTCCACATTTATAACAAACTACATTGGCATAACTTGCTTCGACACTACTTGCTCTGCCATTACTCGTTCCGACGCCATTTGTTCCTTTCGTTCTATTAACCCCTGGTCCGTAGACCTCACACTTCACCGCGCTATGACCATTTCTTTTACACTTGTTGCAAAATTTGGTGCAGAACCCCGAGTGATACTTTTCACACCTTTGGCATAGCTGCTTCTGATTGTTGTTGTTGTTGCGGTTATTATTGTTGTTGGGATGATTGTTGTAGTTGTTGTTGTTGTTGTTGTTGTTGTTGTTGTTGGGCCGTTTATTGTAGTTGCGATTGATGTTGCGATTGTTGGGATAATTGTTGCGATTATTGTTGTAATTGCTGTTGTTGTTGTATTGGTGATTCTTATCACCGTTTTCCTCCCACTTTCTTTTGACTTGCTTCACATTGGCCTCTTCAGCAGTCTGTTCTTTAATTCTTTCTTCAATCTGGTTCACTAGTTTGTGAGCCATTCTACATGCCTGTTGTATGGAGGCGGGCTCGTGTGAACTTATATCTTCTTGGATTCTTTCCGGTAATCCTTTCACAAACGCGTCGATCTTCTCTTCCTCATCTTCGAATGCTCCCGGACACAATAGGCACAATTCTGTGAATCGTCTTTCATACGTAGTAATATCAAATCCTTGGGTTCGTAACCCTCTAAGTTCTGTCTTGAGCTTATTGACCTCGGTTCTGGGACGGTACTTCTCGTTCATCAAGTGCTTGAATGCTGACCACGGTAGTGCGTACGCATCATCTTGTCCCACTTGCTCTAGATAGGTATTCCACCATGTTAACGCAGAACCTGTGAAGGTATGTGTAGCGTACTTCACTTTGTCCTCTTCAGTACACTTACTTATGGCAAACACCGATTCGACCTTCTCGGTCCACCGTTTCAATCCGATCGGTCCTTCGGTTCCATCAAATTCCAAAGGTTTGCAGGCAGTGAATTCTTTGTAGGTGCATCCTACACGATTTCCTGTACTGCCAGATCCAAGGTTATTGTTGGTATGTAGCGCAGCCTGTACTGCAGCTATGTTCGAAGCTAGAAAAGTACAGAATTCCTCTTCATTCATATTCACGGTGTGTCGAGTAGTCGGTGCCATTTCCTTCAAAATAGTCAAATGGAACAAGTTAATCATACAGAATATTAAGTGTAGTTAATAGTATTTCGTAGCATAATATGAACTCATTTATAAAAGCTTTTTCTTCATATTAGCGTTTTATAAGTTTAAATTCGGGTAGTACCTACCCGTTAAGTTCATACTTAGTAGCTAATATACAATTCAACTACTACAATTCTATATGAAAAACTGATTATAATAATATTTTGCGTTCAAACTTTTACACAATATTTTACAAACTTACAATACCGCTTATTTTACATATAGCATGAAATATAGCACACAATAAATTTGATACAAGATGGTTGTGAAGATAATTCTAGCTAGTACACAAGTCGTTCAGCAAAGTCAATAAAGACACGTAATTCATACGTCCAGAAACAAGTCATGCATTCTGGTTTTACTAGGATTACTTCCCATCCTTGGTCTTGTGGAACATAACCGTTATGGCCGTTGATAAGACAGCGTGTTGTAACGTCGTCAAAGGGACGAGGGTTACGTAATGTCCAACAGTCCCGTAACAATCTAAAAACCTCATTTCTTACCCCAATTACCGACTCCGTCACTTGTGGGAACGTTTTGTTTAATAGTTGTAGCCCGATGTTCTTGTTCTCACTTTGGTGAGAAGCGAACATTACTAATCCGTAAGCATAACATGCTTCTTTATGTTGCATGTTAGCCGCTTTTTCTAAATCACGAAGTCCAATATTCGGATATATTGAGTCAAAATAATTTCTTAACCCATTGCGTAAAATAGCATTTGGGTTCCCTGCAATATATGCGTCAAAGTAAACACATTGTAACTTATGGATTTCCCAATGTGATATCCCCCATCTTTCGAACGAAAGCCTTTTATAAACCAAGGCATTCTTGGAACGTTCTTCGAATGTCTTACAAACTGATCTCGCCTTAAATAGTTGTGCCGAAGAATTCTGACCGACTCTAGACAAGATTTCATCAATCATGTCTCCGGGTAGGTCTCTTAAAATATTGGGTTGTCTATCCATTTTGTGTTTTTATACTGTAAAATAGACAAGAGTTAGATTCATAAAAAAAAATACTTATTAATACAAGCAATTTTTACATATATCATAAAGCATAAGCATACTATATTACATATATTACACCACACGAATACAACTATCTTATTCCGACTCGCTTGTTTCTTCTTCTTCGGTTTTGGTTCGTTTTGTCAAATTTCTAGGGATATATGATGTTCCCCTAATACGAGCCGTCGTTTTCCACATTGGTTTAGAAAAACCTGGTGGTTTAGAGGTTCCCGGGTCATTGTTACAACTTAAGGACTTCGGGGGTTGACGATACATATAAAGTTCATCGGGGTTGGAATTAGATTTCTCTATTTTTATGCCCTTTCCCTTATTATTTTCTTTTGCCTTTTTAAATTCAGTTGGGGTAATTTCTATAACATCATCGGAATTCTCGTCGGAATCCGATTCATCGGAGAATTGGTAATCCTCCCAATATTTTGCTTCCTTGGCGGAAACACCATTGACCATAATTAACCTTGGTCGGTTGGTTGAGGATTTTCTTTTACTTAACCATTTTATTATTTCCCCCACCGGTTCTATTTCTTCATCCGGTTCCGATTCTTCTTCCGGTTCCGATTCTTCTTCCGGTTCCGACTCTTCTTCCGGTTCCTCTTCGGGAACTTGTGAATCAGTCCACGAATCATTACAATTTACATTTAACTCTTCATTATTATTAGGTGAGTCAATGGGACTTGTTCTAGAGGTAGACATCTATCACATAATATCAAACGCGTTAAGAGATTAATATATCACATAATATTCACATGTTAAAAATATATAGTTTCGAACAAAATTTGTTAAGCAATCATTTTTCAATTAAACACGGTCGAAGTCCAGACTCACTAATGCATCCTAACAAACTCGATAAGACACACTAATGCAAAATTCTGGTTCTCTAAGACCAACGCTCGGATACCAACTGAAATGTCCCGTTCTTATTGATTAAAAACGTTCCATATTAATTGATTTCGTTGCGAGGTTTTGACCTCTATATGAGACGTTTTTCAAAGACTGCATTCATTTTAAAACAAACCATAACCTTTATTTCATCAATAAAGGTTTAAAAAGCTTTACGTAGATTATCAAATAATGATAATCTAAAATATCCTGTTTACACACGACCATTACATAATGGTTTACAATACAGATATGTTACAACAAAATAAGTTTCTTGAATGCAGTTTTTACACAATATCATACAAGCATGGACTCCAAATCTCGTCCTTATTTAAGTATGCGACAGCGGAAGCTCTTAATAATCACCTGAGAATAAACATGCTTAAAACGTCAACAAAAATGTTGGTGAGTTATAGGTTTAACCTATATATATCAAATCATAATAATAGACCACAAGATTTCATATTTCAATACACATCCCATACATAGAGATAAAAATCATTCATATGGTGAACACCTGGTAACCGACATTAACAGGATGCATATATATAAGAATATCCCCATCATTCCAGGACACCCTTCGGATATGATATAAATTTCGAAGTACTAAAGCATCCGGTACTTTGGATGGAGTTTGTTAGGCCCAATAGATCTATCTTTAGGATTCGCGTCAATTAGGGTGTCTGTTCCCTAATTCTTAGATTACCAGACTTAATAAAAAGGGGCATATTCGATTTCGATAATTCAACCATAGAATGTAGTTTCACGTACTTGTGTCTATTTTGTAAATCATTTATAAAACCTGCATGTATTCTCATCCCAAAAATATTAGATTTTAAAAGTGGGACTATAACTCACTTTCACATATTTTTACTTCGTCGGGAAGTAAGACTTGGCCACTAGTTGATTCACGAACCTATAACAATATATACATATATATCAAAGTATGTTCAAAATATATTTACAACACTTTTAATATATTTTGATGTTTTAAGTTTATTAAGTCAGCTGTCCTCGTTAGTAACCTACAACTAGTTGTCCACAGTTAGATGTACAGAAATAAATTGATAAATATTATCTTGAATCAATCCACGACCCAGTGTATACGTATCTCAGTATTGATCACAACTCAAACTATATATATTTTGGAATCAACCTCAACCCTGTATAGCTAACTCCAACATTCACATATAGAGTGTCTATGGTTGTTCCGAAATATATATAGATGTGTCGACATGATAGGTCGAAACATTGTATACGTGTCTATGGTATCTCAAGATTACATAATATACAATACAAGTTGATTAAGTTATGGTTGGAATAGATTTGTTACCAATTTTCACGTAGCTAAAATGAGAAAAATTATCCAATCTTGTTTTACCCATAACTTCTTCATTTTAAATCCGTTTTGAGTGAATCAAATTGCTATGGTTTCATATTGAACTCTATTTTATGAATCTAAATAGAAAAAGTATAGGTTTATAGTCGGAAAAATAAGTTACAAGTCGTTTTTGTAAAGGTAGTCATTTCAGTCGAAAGAACGACGTCTAGATGACCATTTTAGAAAACATACTTCCACTTTGAGTTTAACCATAATTTTTGGATATAGTTTCATGTTCATAATAAAAATCATTTTCTCAGAATCACAACTTTTAAATCAAAGTTTATCATAGTTTTTAATTAACTAACCCAAAACAGCCCGCGGTGTTACTACGACGGCGTAAATCCGGTTTTACGGTGTTTTTCGTGTTTTCAGGTTTTAAATCATTAAGTTAGCATATCATATAGATATAGAACATGTGTTTAGTTGATTTTAAAAGTCAAGTTAGAAGGATTAACTTTTGTTTGCGAACAAGTTTAGAATTAACTAAACTATGTTCTAGTGATTACAAGTTTAAACCTTCGAATAAGATAGCTTTATATGTATGAATCGAATGATGTTATGAACATCATTACTACCTTAAGTTCCTTGGATAAACCTACTGGAAAAGATAAAAATGGATCTAGCTTCAACGGATCCTTGGATGGCTCGAAGTTCTTGAAGCAGAATCATGACACGAAAACAAGTTCAAGTAAGATCATCACTTGAAATAAGATTGTTATAGTTATAGAAATTGAACCAAAGTTTGAATATGATTATTATCTTGTATTAGAATGATAACCTACTGTAAGAAACAAAGATTTCTTGAGGTTGGATGATCACCTTACAAGATTGGAAGTGAGCTAGCAAACTTGAAAGTATTCTTGATTTTATGTAACTAGAACTTGTAGAATATATGAAGAACACTTAGAACTTGAAGATAGAACTTGAGAGAGATCAATTAGATGAAGAAAATTGAAGAATTAAAGTGTTTGTAGGTGTTTTTGGTCGTTGGTATATGGATTAGATATAAAGGATATGTAATTTTGTTTTCATGTAAATAAGTCATGAATGATTACTCATATTTTTGTAATTTTATGAAATATTTCATGCTAGTTGCCAAATGATGGTTCCCACATGTGTTAGGTGACTCACATGGGCTGCTAAGAGCTAATCATTGGAGTGTATATACCAATAGTACATACATCTAAAAGCTGTGTATTGTACGAGTACGAATACGGGTGCATACGAGTAGAATTGTTGATGAAACTGAACGAGGATGTAATTGTAAGCATTTTTGTTAAGTAGAAGTATTTTGATAAGTGTATTGAAGTCTTTCTAAAGTGTATAAATACATATTAAAACACTACATGTATATACATTTTAACTGAGTCGTTAAGTCATCGTTAGTCGTTACATGTAAGTGTTGTTTTGAAACCTTTAGGTTAACGATCTTGTTAAATGTTGTTAACCCAATGTTTATAATATCAAATGAGATTTTAAATTATTATATTATCATGATATTATCATGTATGAATATCTCTTAATATGATATATATACATTACATGTCTTTACAACGATAATCGTTACATATATGTCTTGTTTAAAAATCATTAAGTTAGTAGTCTTGTTTTTACATATATAGTTCATTGTTAATATACTTAATGATATGTTTACTTATCATAGTATCATGTTAACTATATATATATATATATATATATATATATATATATATATATATATATATATATCCATATATATGTCATCATATAGTTTTTACCAGTTTTAACGTTCGTGAATCACCGGTCAACTTGGGTGGTCAATTGTCTATATGAAACATACTTCAATTAATCATGTCTTAACAAGTTTGATTGCTTAACATGTTGGAAATATTTAATCATGTAAATATCAATCTCAATTAATATATATAAACATGGAAAAGCTCAGGTCACTACACTATGCCTTTGGGTAGCACGATTAAGTTATCGAAAAGTCAATCACCAAAGATGATAAAAGACAAAACGGATATGGAAAAGGTTCTATATGCATCGGTCGTGGGTAGTATTATGTATGCCATGGTTTGTACAAGACCCGATATTGCTCAAGCAGTGGGAGTTGTAAGTTGTTATATGTCTAATCCAGGGAAAGAGCATTGGGAAGGGGTCAAATGGTTGCTTCGTTATTTGAAAGGTACATCTAATATGGGATTGTGTTTCTCTAAAAACAATCTCATACTTAGGGGTTATGCGGATGCTGATTTGGGTGGATGTGATGATTCGGGGAAAAGCACTACGGGTTATGTTTTCACAATAGGGAAGACGGCGGTTAGTTGGATATCTCGACTACAAAAGAGTGTTGCTTTATCAACCACCGAAGCCGAATATATGGCTATTGGAGAAGTTTCTAAAGAGCTTGTTTGGTTGAAAAACTTCTTAGGTGAGTTGGGTAAAATACAAGACTATTGCGTCATGAATTGTGATAATCAAAGTGCGGTTCATCTTGGGAAGAATTCGGTGTTTCATAGTCGTACGAAACACATCAAGATAAGGTATCATTTTATTCGACAACATATAAATGATGGTACTTTATTATTGGAGAAAATCCTTGGTACGAAGAATCCTGCTGATATGTTTACTATGGTTGTTACAACAGAGAAATTGAGGTTTTGCATTACCTCAATTGGTCTTCTAATGAATTGATGAGAGAAGACCCCAACTAGAGAATTAGAGAGTTAATGTTTCAATTTTAACAAGTAGTGTTGAAGACCTTGTATCGAAATTCTGCTCATCCGAAGTATGTGTTAAGTGTGCGTGTCCCAAATGGAGTTTGGCGGTATAATGGTGGTTTAACGTTCTTGGTTAGATCGTTGATATTTTGGGTTGACGAAGCTTGGGTTTGTTCAAAGTCTCCGAGTGGGAGATTGTTGGAGATATGGAGAACTTTAAACAATTAGAGGGAAGATTCCAGGAAACTCACACGAAGCTTCCAAGAAGTTGTTAGGAAACTCACATGTAGCTTCCACGAAGTTG
The DNA here is from genome assembly GCF_046630445.1 of Rutidosis leptorrhynchoides. NCBI lineage: Eukaryota > Viridiplantae > Streptophyta > Magnoliopsida > Asterales > Asteraceae > Rutidosis > Rutidosis leptorrhynchoides. The sequence continues at coordinate 61,752,091 of NC_092340.1, read as the reverse complement.
TTAGGAAACTCACATGTAGCTTCCATGAAGTTGTTAGAAAACTCACATGTAGCTTCTACAAAGTTGTGAGGAAATTCACATGTAGCTTCCACGAAGCTGTCAGGAAACTCACATGTAGCTTCCATGAAGCTGTCAGGAAACTCACATGAAGCTTTAAGGAATTGTTTTTAGCTTACTCCTTAAACCATTCTATAAATAGACCCTATTGTAACTCATTGTAAACACACCACAAATATTCAGTAAATACATTCTCTAGTTGGTCTGTGGACTAAAGCAATCACAACGATTGCATATAACCACGTTATCTCTTGTGTCGATTTACATTTCTTGCATTTATAATCTTTCGTTCATTAAGTGAGTTAGTAATCTTGTAGAGTTACTATCGGTGAGTGATCTTGTTGAATCACTTGCGTTGTTTTGGGTCCTAATATCCTTACAGAAACAATGTGTCAAAGAAGATCTTTTTGGTTTAAAAGAAGATATCTTTTAAAAAAAATTTGGCTGATCAAAGAAGATATCTTACAAGTGTAGGCCTATAATCCTCATCAGCAGCATATACAAAGTGTTGTCAAACCGACTTGCAAAAGTGATTCACAAAGTAATTGGCATCGAACAAAGTGCTTTTATGAAGAATAGGTTTATCCTAGATAGTGTTCTTATCGTGAATGAAGTTATTGACGAATTGAAAAGAAAAAAGAAAAGAGGCTTTGTTTTCAAGGTAGATTTCGAGAAGGCATTCGACTGCCTTAAGTGGGATTATATAGAAGAAATCATGAAATGCTTAGGTTTTGGCAAAAAAATGGATTAAATGGATTATGTCGTGTCTCTCCTCATCGTCCATTTCAATCCTTGTTAATGGCTCTCCAACGCACGAATTCAAACTGAAACGAGGGGTTAGGCAAGGAGACCCTATTTCTCCTTTCTTGTTCATCATAGCAGTTGAGGGCTTGAACATACTCACGCAAAAAGCTGTAGCCAATGGAATTTTAAAGGGAGTTGGGGTTGGTTGTGCAGATATAATTGTATCCCACTTACAATACGCCGATGATATGATTTTTTCGGTAATTGGCATCGAAACAATGTGTCAAACGTTATGAAGCTGCTAAAGTGTTTCGAGGATCTCTCGAGATTAAAGGTGAACTTTGAAAAAAGTAGACTTTTTGGTATAGGTGTATCTAAGGAAGAACTTGATGAGATGGCTGCTAGATTCAATTGTACACCTGACACTTTACCTGTAACATACCTAGGGATTCTTGTGGGAATAAAAATGAATAAAGCTAGTACTTGGATCCCGGTTATAGAAAAACTTAAGAAACGACTCTCGGAATGGAAAGCAAAATCAATATCGTTTGGTGGTCGACTTACCCTCATGAAATCGGTGCTTAGTAGTTTGCCATTATACTTCTTTTCCCTATTCAGAGCTCCTACAAGTGTGATCAAGCTACTCGAATCAATAAGGTGTAATTTCTTTTGGGGTTGGTCGGGGTTGGGGAAAAAACTTTCTTGGGTAAAATGGGATAGGGTTCTTCTACCATATAGGTCGGGGGTTTAAATATTGGTTCACTCGTTTAAAAAAACCTTGCATTATGAGGAAATGGTGGTGGTGGTGTTTTAAAACAAACCCTAACGTCTTATGGTAAAAGATTATATCTAGCATATATGGGCCGGGTGGCGGGTTGGGTGACACTAACATTTCACAATTTTCATGTGGCAGTGCTAGGTGGTTCAACATTATTAAAGCGGGTTGCATCATCGATAGCATGGGCATTGTTTTCTCAAACTCCTACACCAAAGTCATAGGGGATGGTAGCTCAATCAAATTTTGGTTGGACAATTGGATCGGGAACGCCCCACTAAAGGATACACATCAGAGGCTTTATGCGCTGGAAGTGGACAAAAATGTTTCGGTTCACGACAAAATGGGTCATGGGAATGCTTCAGCAGCCGTCACCTGGTAGTGGTCTAGGGAGCCTCGAGGTAGAGCAATAGATGAGTTTGACGACCTTACAAACTTGATTTCCTCAGTTCTGCTTCACACATCAACGCAAGATAAAATAAGATGGAGTCTAGGAGTCGATGGTGAGTTTACCACGAAACATCTCGCAATTTTAATCGACGAAAAAAACTGTAACTTGGTAATTCGATCATCGAAACAACTCGCAACAAGACAATCCCTCAAAAGGTGGAAATATCTGTTTGGAGGGCCAAGCTAAAAAGGTTACCGGTGTGTTATGAACTTGACAAATGTGGTATTGATTTAGATTCGGTTTTGTGTCCACTATGCGAAGTTGAAATTGAAACCGTAGACCATACACTGATAAAATGTCGTAAAGCTGTCGATTTTTGGAAAGGTTTTCTAAAGTGGTGGAACATTCCGGCTGATAAAGTAAACATCTTAGATCCGTTGGCAAATGATTCGATCTTCACCTCCTTCACAAGCTTTGGGAGTTCAATATGGGAAGCCGTCAAATGGGTAGGCTGTTATTCTCTATGGAAAGCAAGAAATGACAAGGTTTTTAGAAGGAAAGACTGGAATAATTCATCTATTTTATTCGAGGTGCAATCTAACAGCTTCGTTTGGATTTCAAATCGAATCAAAAAGGCCCGCTTGGAATGGCACGAATGGATGATAAATCCGGGTTTTTATGTCGCTAATTCATGTACTAGAACATGTGTAGGTTAAGATTGTATTTTCTTTATAAGCTTCGTGGCCTTCGTTTGTAAATGTACAGATAGTCAGCGTGACATGCAGATTTTGCATAGGTTCATAAGCCTCGCTGCTGCTCGTTTTGGTTCTTTGTACTCGTCTGTGTATATATATATAATTTAATGCATGCTTTTAAAAAAAATAGTCATGTAACTACACAACTTCGTAATAAAAGAGTCTTTATCTAGATAACTCGTCAATCTTAATATTGTGAGTTTAAGTGTTTAAGTAAAACTATTTGTAAATATTTATGGATATTCATGATACGAGTGTGTGTTTGCCTTTGATAAATTAAAAATACTAGAGAAATAAAATTACATAATTTCGTTGTGTGTGTTATTCATACTTTTGTAATGTTATTCACATTATTTAAAATATCTCATAAGTTCATTTCTTTATACTTTTTTAAGATAAATTCAAACGTCCTACACAATTTCTTCACGAATACCTACAAATGTCCACCTCTAGACTTAAATCCATAACCATTCCTCGATACTGCTAGACCAATAGTGTAACGACCCTACTCTTTTGCGTTAATTTTTCATTAGTTTTTTAACAACCGCTAGTTAACTTTTTATGTTGTATGTTTGGGAAATAACATTTTTACGTTATAATTTGCATTAAGCATTATGTAATATTATTGTATGTGTATTTGGATGATAATAAGTTTTATTCTTTATTTTGATGATTAAACTTGACAAGCGTTAGATGTCCTTTATGTTTTATTTTGATGAAATCATCCCAAACGAGCGTTAGATGTTCTTTATGATTAACCATCCCAAGGTAGCCCAGTGGTTCTGGCCCATGACATCCTTGCACTCAGGTTTGAATCTTGGGGTGGTTAGAGAAGGGATGAAAACAACCAGGGAGTATTCCTGATGGGCTGCATACAGTAGAGTATGTGGTCGAATTACTCGCTCATTCCGGGTAACCCGAACTGAGAAAACCTTACAACTATTTTTGATGAAATCACGCTTCGGTGTTGTAATTCATTTATTTATAAATATTATTATAATAGGTATTTATAGACTAATACAACGATAATAAATGTTATTATTTATTTTTAGTGTAAAACTCAACACTCATTACAAACCGTAAGTGATTTATCGTTTTCATATTCATAAATAATTAGGCTTATAATGTTTCGTGTCAAATTGTATAAAAAAAAAGTTGTGACTTGGGCTCCAAGGCCATAGGGCCGATCGGTTTTGATGGGGGAGGAAGTTTGTGTAACTTTGTGATTTAATTAGATGTAGGGTTTACCAAATCTCATTCATTCACTTGCCCAACTTTGTCTCTCTTCCCTCTCTTTTCTCTCTTGACCGTCGACACCCATGCCACTATCATTCACCATTAAATCTTCATCATAATTCAAACTTGATTATAGTCATGCGCTCGTATCGTTCTCTGATATCGGCTAAAAAGTCACGTTTTTACCCTCGATATTGAGTCCCAAAAGCATAAAGTTCAAAACCTTGTCGGTAAAATAATCGCCTTTTCTATTAAATTTGTAGGTAAGGTAATTACGAAGATGATGCAAAAAGAATCAAGAGAATCGGAGCTAAAACGAAGATTCTAGAGCGAAAACGATGAAAGACAAGAAATCAAGTTACGATCCAGCAAATCAGCAAGCCAAACGGTCTGCCAAACGGCTTGCCAGTATGGTAAACGGCCTGCCACACGGACCATACAAACGAGCACATCAAACGGGCTGGTCTAGCAAACGGCCACACCAAACGGCATGCCAAACGGCTTGCCAAACGGCTTGCAGTCGTTTGCAGGCCATTTTCACTTCTATTTAAAGGCTTTTTGTCATCCATTTTCAACACACCTCTCTTCACTCTCTCACTACAATACACTTTCTCTCACTAGAGCTTTCAAGGCCTTCTCACCTTCGAACGGGAAATTAAGTACCCGGAGGCGAACGCCGAAGATTGTAATAGGAGCGGTCTAGGGGATGTCAGCACTTGTAATGGTTTGGATCTCGTTTGTAAACGGTGAACGCTTTTCTTAATTTAATAAAGTTATCTTAAGTTGCTTTCATCTTGCATGCCTATCTATCTGTTACAAATGTTCATTATGTGTTGAATACCTTATCTGAAACTTATGCTATTGTTATATTGGAACCTTGACCGTTTAGAAGTTTAATTTACGGATCACCCTTTTCGCTTATTCACGTGACCATAACCTAGTATTAGGACTTGATCAACCCTAGGATACAAGGTAAGTAGTTATGTGTGCTTAACGTCACAATAGGGATATAGTACCTACGTACGAATAACCATTTATTCGTCAAAGAAGAGTTGCCCATTTAGATTGTGATTAGAGTAGGCAATATAGAGTTCAGTGAACACTGGTTTGCTCAGAAGCATGATTGGCGTCAGAAGCAACGTTCTTGAGATGTTGTAAGATGATCCGGGGTTGAGTAAGTGATCGCAAAGGAGAGATCTCTAATCCAATTAGCAGTACTTTCGAATATCTAATATTGCACATCTGTTAATGTTAAGGCATAGCTTAGTATAAGTGGTGGAATATTGCTTTAGTTAGACCAACTAGGATTAAGAAAAGCTGAGACTTTCCTTTAGGGATATACCACTTTGTTCATGTACCTAGAATTCTATCTATAAGGTTGTTTAAACCCTCTAAGGTTAACGTTGGGAGTAGGGTTATCCGTCTTAGCCAGAATCTTCAAGGTCTAAACTCTTAGTGACAAATCAGTTAGGTTCATAGCCTAGTTGATTGAGGTTTAGTGTTTATTCTAGGAAGTTAAACTTTTGTGATAGTTCCTCGTCAGATTCTATTCTTCACACCTATCTATCTTTATCTTTACAGTTATATTATAATATTAGTAGTTAATCTTAATTTATCACCTCTTGTCACTAGGGTTAACTATTTAGGCACTTTTGTCCCACGTTACTGAACAAACATACAAAAATACGAACCTAAGTTATATTTACCACTTACTCGTTAAAAGGAAGACAATTAGGTGAGTTATAGCTGGGAAACCCCAGCTAAATATAAATAATAAAATCATTACTCTCTTTTGGTAGCTAATTCTGACGTGTTGCGATCTAACGACACCGCACAAATAAAACCGTCTATTTTGGCCATATCATTCTCCTCTACACATCTACGGTTTAGTTTTTGCTTTTTTAGTTATATTTATGAAGCCCTAAGTTTTTAAATCTTTGATTTTGTTCATATTCATAGTGTAACATAGTCCGTGACCCGAATCTTTAATTGTACATATGCGTATGTGCGTTAAATTAACGTTTGTGTATTTTTCTAAAATTCCAAATTTGAATCTAATTTTATGGGTTAGTAGATGATCATATATGTATGATATTATTTAAGATTTGAATTGTTCATGAAGAGTACATAATTTTTCATATAGAAAACGCGTTAATCGAACGAATGGTTCAAACGATTTGATCAAAATACGATCTGAAAACTGATTTGACATAATTAAACATATTTTGTTATTGCGGTTTTTCTACATTGATTTAGGACTTGGGGATTTTACAGTAGCTTTTCAACTAAAAATTGATGCTTCTTCAATCGGCGATTACTTGAAATTGCAGTTATTTTTCTATAGATTTTTAAAGTTACTGTTGTAATGTTAAATTTTAAACTGGTGAATTTGTAAACGAATTGAGTTTGTAAATTAATGACACGGGATTAAAGTCTGAAACTTATTGTAAAATTTTTATATTTGATAATCAAACTTTCTCATGTGGCATTACGCCGTTTGATATTTTGTTTATTTAATGGTATTTTTTTTGTGTACAACCACATTGTTAAACCGAGAAGATTTGTGAAAACTAGCTTGTAGAGTTTGACTTTTAATTAGTCAAATATTGGAACTTTTTAAGTCAGTTAGTTTTGTGTAGTAAAATGAGTTACATTACTTATCTCGTGGTCAAATATATAAAGATTGTGTAGTGTTGAGTGGCGATGAAGTGCTTGTTGGTTTAAATCGAGCAGTGTCACTACCGAGCATTACTTTTTACTGAAATGTACTTAACATGTAACTGTGAACTTGTGTAGTGAACATTCAAACTCAGTTACATTCATTTTTGGTCAACATTTGTGAGTCAAAGGTTGTCTTAAACTATACACGTGACGTTTATCACATGATTGTTTTCTAAAACACGTTAAACTTTGGAATTTTGTTAAAGACGTTTGAGTCGAAGTCGAGCTATAGAATTATGATTGCATTTTGACCCGACCTAGTTTTAGATTTTGTTTGACCAACTTGTATCTCTAAGTTTAGTACGACATTCTAACGTGGTTTTGTTTGCTGAACTGTTTGTGATTTATTTGTTGTGCTTTCGAGGTGAGTTTATAGTCCCTATTTTTAAACTATTTACATTTTTTGGATTAGAATAAAAGCAATACATGCTTACTGATTTTCAAAGTTTATTTTACGTTCATGCATGCTTATACTGTTATACATTTTGGACACAAGTACTTATTTTATTTTATTGTGAGTTTGAGACGCAAATCCCATAGTTTGGTAACTGTTAATCTCATCAATTTTATGTTGACGTCTTTAAGCATGTATTTCTCATGTGCTTATTTATTTCTTCCCATGTGGTTTAGAAGTCAAACTTAGATTCGTTGAAGAGTCGCATGCTTGCCTATTTTCATTTTACTAAATTACGTACTTTTTATATATACTTTGAACTATATTACTTTTAAAATTGTTGGTTAACATTTTGAATTGAAAACTTTTGAAAACAATGAATGCACTTTTGATTACAATGTGTCATATAGAATGCATATAACCAATTAATCATGTTGTTGGACCGTTTGTTAATGACGGCGTCAATAACGATTTTGACGGGTCATTACAAAATAACTTTCCGTCTTCATTTTTTTATATAACTAAATATACAATAATGAATATGTTTGATAAGACATATAGAGAGACAATGCTGTAATGCACCATGGGTACCTTATTTATGTGGATTCGACAAACGTACTATCAATTATTTGTTACGGATAAGGACCATAGTCCATAGATACTATATAATATAATATTACTAGGTTTTTGAGCCCGTGCGTTGCATGGGTATGTAAAAAACCGTGAAAAAAATATAATTTTGGAACTTAACTTAATTACTCGTATTATTTAACTCAAAAGTAATTAAACATATTTAAAAATTTATTTTTTTAGTAATCCTAATAGTATTACTTTAATCTTCTTTTAATTTACTTATTATATTTGGGTAGACAAAATCTTTCTCATACTTATTATCTAGGTCATCATGTACATGTAAAAAGTAATCATATTGATATGGGTCTTGTACTCCTCAGTTATAAGTTTATTAAAATAAATATAATTATATATATTTTAATAAATGACGTTTAAGTATATATTTGTATTATCGTGAAGAGTCACATGAATTTTGTTGTATATTTGTGTGTTACACCACATCATCAAAGTTTATTTTGTTCTTCAAGTTTCAATTGAAACTAAATTCCGACTACATATGAATGCAAACTGATATTTTAATTTAGGAATATGTTTAAGGATACCATATGTAACTTTTTTTTTATTTATTTTTTTTTTTTGGGGGGAAAAGCAGATACCATATAATAATTTAAGTTTTTTTTACTTGAAATACCTTATTCAATATTTGCTATTTTATTCTACCATATTGAAATCGAAAAAAATTGAATATTTGCTTAAAATAGTGTAAAGGATGATGATATTACATTTGTTATATACCGGAAACAAAGAACCCTGGAGGAGTATAACCATTAGAAATCACGGAGTATTGAATATAAATCTTTAATATATTTTTATATTAATATTTTATTTATATAATATTATCATATAAAGATAATATTAAATCACGGATTCTATTCAAAAAATCACTAATTAATGTTATTATTAATATTATCTTTTATATAAGGTAACAATCACGGAGTATCTATTAATTTAAGATCATTGCCATATTTTATTAATTATTAATTTAATATTTACTTTAATTTAATAATAGAGTGACACATAGGATTATGTATAATTCATATTAATTAATAGAATGACACGTAAGATAATTTAAATTTGATTAATTGAGGAGATGACACGTAAGCATAATGACACGTGCTTTATAATAATGTATAGATATCATAGGCGACTAAAAGTCTAAAACAGACTATATGTCGACCTTATAGCAATTCACGTGCACATTTTAAATATATGGTATCTTGTAAGTACGACTGTACGAGGAATGCATTTTTATGCGTGTCAACACTGGAACAAACGTTTGTGAAGTTGAACTAAAGAAACATGGACGTGAATACGTGATTACAGATGTTCATATTGGGCTGATCCAGAAATTTTTAAACTAAACAAGTCCATTTAAAAATTGAGAACCCAGAAAATGGGTTGTTAAGAATTCTATTATTCCTGTAAAATATACCGAGTAATTATTTCTCTTGAGCCCAATTTATTATAAACGGATGGGTTCTCCAATAAAAAATTGGTCAAATTACCTTAATATCATGAAGTGTTTAACAATATGGTCTTAAAAAATCGTAATTGCGAAAATGCACCTTCACCAAACACGGTGCGCAAGGGCGAATCTAGTAGCATGGGAGTGGGGTCCTATGACCCCACAACCTTGGAAAATTTTTGGACCATTTAGTCTTCAAATTGTACAAGACACCGTTAAATTTAGTTATAAGACTTCATATATATTATTAGAATTTATAGTTATTTTGAGGTAAATAACCTTTAAAATCCTAATTAGCTTTGAAAATTTTTTTGAGACCCCATCGAGGTATCATCCTAAATTCGCCACTGACCGTGCGTGATGTTTGGTGATTGGTGTGTGTTGTCGAGATAATCACCGAGACAGCCTATTATCCTAGCAACACGCACTAAACACCACACACATTGCGTGGTGCTTGTTGCAGATGGATTTTAAATGGTCGTATCTTTTGAACTTTAAATGTTCGTATCTTTTGAATTTTGTCAATCCAAAAGCATATCTTTGACCACTAAACCACAACATGACCAAATAGTGAGTTAAAAATCTGCATATACATTCAAAGACCACACTTGGTTCATAAACAACTTTGACCACATTTCATTCTATCATTTCCTTTATACTCCATATCTCATCAACACTTATTGTCACTACCTCAATCATACAATTTCTATTTAGATTGGCGATGTTTTGTCATTATTGATCTGTAGTGGAGGTTTGCTACTAACATGCCTTTGGTGCTATGTTGAACTGGGCGATTGGCTTTTGGTGTTAACAATAATAGCTTTTCACTATAAAAAAAAAACCTCAAACATACATAAAAACCTCACTTAACTCACACTAAACTGAAGTTGTGATGTGGTCCAGCGGTTGCTGGCATGCCTTCTTTAGGGGAGGTCAGGAGTTCGACCCCCGTTGGTGGCCTGCCTTCTATATGCTATGCCACATTAAAAGACCTTATAGAAACATCAACTAAAGGGGGTCAAAGCACACATGCTTAATTAAAAGCATTAAACTTCTCGTGACCTTCTAAAAAAACCATCTTTCTTTCTTCCATTGCATCACGCTGATCTTCAGATCCGGTTCAAGCTATTGCAATTGTAAGGGCTTGCCCCTTCGCAATATGCACCATATCACGCTCAGAATTGCTAGGTCAATGCATTGTAACTTCATTATAAACACTTGAAAATTTCTTCCTTTCAAGAACTTTACAACATAACATAATGATAATCTTTAAGTTTGATTCTTTACACACTTTAAAAGTTTTACACACTTCAAATCTTCACACATTTTTCATTTATTTATTTTAAAACTTGAACATGTATTCTTTTAATCGGTTATTTAATAAAACTTATATCAAATCACCAACTTCCATATGGTTAGGGAAATCTGCTTGCACGTACAAAACCAGAAATCCCATAATTGTATAAAAAACCACCAAACCCTTGGATACATCTTATCAAAACAAAAGAGAAATCTCATTTCATTATTGTATAAAAATCAACAACATGACAAGCAATTTATCTCCAATCCGGTAAAAGAGTAATAAATCATCATACAGGCATCATATAAAACCGGTAAATTTTGAAAATGTGACTCTAACATACAGTTGCTATTCACAAAACAGAAGCCTTAAAACATGTAAAAACAGGAAAATGAACTCTATTAGATACATATTATTAAACAAATTACCGGACGATTTTAGCCTTCAACTTGAACAACATTAGGGGACGGGGCTTCTTGGGCGGGTTCACATGCTTTCTCTTCTTCTTCGACTTGTGTTTTTACGACTTTTTCCTTTGACTTTCCAGATTTGACTTCAGTTTTAGACGATGGAGTTTTGGATAGAGATTTTCTGATCGGTTTCTTGGAAACAGCAGCCGTGTCTTTATCATCGTTTGTTGCGTTGACATGAGGCGGCTCGGTCGTGTTTTTGGTGACATGTGTGCTAACGGTTGTTCCGTTGCTGGTTGCAGCCACATTACTCTTGTTCCTGCCAAGCTTGGGTGATTTTGGGCGTGTTGGTGGTATCTGTATACATAAAACGTATGTCAAACAGAGGCCCGAAAAACAATAATCACACACAATGTTTACCTAATACAACAATATGGATTGCGAGGGGTCTCATGTTCGAATCGTGTCTAGGACGAATATATTGTGGTGGCCAGGGAAGGGTTGCCAGGGAGTAATCCTGCTGGGCTGCGTACATCAAAGTATGGGGTTGGATTACTCGACCTCCCGGGTAGCCCGAACATGGAAAACCTTCTAAGTTTTACCTTTTACTAACAATATGGATTGCGAATTTTGTAGAACGACAATATCCAAGGCATAGTATACTAAAACTTATACTAGTAACCAGTAGCGGATCAAGGAAATTAGATCACAGGTGGCAAACAAGCTAAAACATATAAAAAGACGGGATGTTAACGTTGTTCGAAACCTCTAACATTAAAAGAAAATGACAAGGTGTTAAAGTGGTTCAAAACAACTTAAAAATGGTTAAATAGTTCGATAATTGTCGTTTTGCATCTTAAAAAAGGCTTATTGACCACAAAACGACAATAAACAATGTAAAAAACTAAAAATAACTTATTACTGTATAATTGTTTACATCAATAAAGTATCAACACTTAGCAATGAGTGGCCAGGGAAGGGTTGGAAACAGCCAGGGAGTATTCCTGATGGGCTGCGTACACTAGAGTATGGGGTCGGATTACTCGCCATTCCCGGGTAACCCGAACAGGGAAAACCTTACAACTTCAACTTAGCAATGAGTGGCATTCTTGAAGTATACAAAAACAAAATAAAAGTTTGTATATTCTGATCGGTGGTCCGAAGCGAAGACTACTAACGAATTAGGTACCTGAATGCCATGCATGTTCATGTAACAGTGCTTTTTACTGTAGTTTTTAATGAAAATGCAAAATATATATCAATGAACGAAGCGTTTAGTGCAAAAAAAAAAAAGCAATATGATGTAAAGATGTGCAATGACTATTTCATTATACGATGCGAAGTTGCTATTTTGACAATGTGCTTATGACAAGATAATATTTTTTGGTCAACCGGTTCATACAATCATACATATACTAGTATATGTTATGATTTTATTCATGTAAAGTTCAATGAAAATCAAGATTGTAGCATGACTACAAAGTCAAATAATCAAAATTACCTTCTTTAAGTCGACTTTTGGAGGCGGTTCTTTGTAGAATTTTGGCATCGGTGCAGCTTTAAACTTCAAGCTCTTCCTCAATTGCTTTATCTCTGCTTCTTGGCTTTCCTGTTTAACCAACTACACAAGTTAGAATCATAGTCAATGTTGCCCTCTTAGTTGACTACATAAAGATTAAAAAAGTCAAACCTTTGATTTCTCTTGCAAATTAGTTTTCTCTACTTCTTTTGCATGAATCTTCTCCTCAATCTTTGAGAAAAACTAGTGCACAGAGATCAAACATGGTCAACACGCGTCTAAACGATTATAAACTAATGAAATAAAACGAAAAAGACTTAAATATTTAAATAAAAACCTCTTTTCGCTTCTCAGCACGTTCTTCCAATCTAGAAGAAAAACCTAACACAGTGTTCTTATGTTGTCCATCAGTAGCAACATTCCTAATCATGAAGTCATAGTTTGAAAATTTATAAATTTCAAAAAAGGTTATAATTTGAAATTTGTATAAAAATCAAAAAGTAAAACATCATTAACACCGCATTTACAAAATCGTCAAAAGTAAAACATACACCGGGTCTGCAGAAGGGGCATCTTCACTTGTATTCGACTTTGTTGGCTAAAACAAACAAATAAACAAAACAAAAGACAATAATAAATAAACCAACTTTAAAAATCTAAAAGCTACAAAGGGCCGTAATTCAGAATTTACCCGTGACACACGCGCGATTGGAACAGAATCCAAAGTGGCTCTTCGGGTAGATGCACCACCATTACTTGAAACCGTTTCCTTTGTTTTCACACCAACCGAAGCTCTTCTATTAGTAGGGTTCGAGCCATTTCCGTTTGACAATGCGGCTCGTGGCTTCACGGGGTGCCCATCAACGCTAGTCTTCATGGACTCGTTTTGGGGTTTAGCAGGGAAAGATAGACTTTGTGTTACACGAGGTTTCGGCTTACGAGCCAATGAAGTACCTGTAGGTCCATTTTTCACCACTTTATTCTTCTTTGAAGTACCCTCATTAGTCTTACCCTCAACCGAATTAGGGATTTTAGCTTCATTAACATCCTCACAAGGTTCACTCACTTCCAATTTTGATAATTCCACTATATTGGTCTCCACATTCATAACACCATTTTCATCTTCAATATGAACCCCATTACCAGACTCCATACCTTTACCTAAAAGAAATCATACAAATTCAAATTTATATTTATATTTCTACAAAAAAAAAAAAAAAAAAAAAAAAATCTAATGGGTCATATCAGATTAAAAAGCCAACAGAGTCTTTAATCATCAACTTTTTTTAAATTTAAGTACAACCGACTTAGATAAAACAAAACCCTAATCCAATTTCTCAGATTTAGGTATTTTTAGTGCCACTGTTGACCTGTTGTGTCATTTTCAGTATAGACAAACCAACATCAGGGAACAATTGCACTCATTTCATACTAAAGTTTCAATCTTTACTTCTAAAATCGGTAAATTAACACTAAAGCTTCAACCTTTAAGATTAAAATCAGTAAATAAATGTCAAAGCTTCGATCTTTACTACTAAAATAACAGTATCTGTAACTGCAGATGAGATCAGCATAATTAGTATCAGAAACTGACAAAACTGCGAAACGGATTAAATTACCGCAATTTCACAATAAATGTCAAAGAAATAAGAACTAAACATTTGGGCATACCTTCTTTGAACAAAAGATTTGTACTTGTAAAAGAAATAAAGAAGATTATGACTTCAAATTCAAATGCTGATATAAAAATGGAGTGTTGATGGGTGTGACAGAAAGATTTTAGTGGGTGTGTGAAAGGATCATGTCCTGAAGATGGTGGGGCTGGGGGGCAGGGGTAAAAACTTGGGCGTTTATAAAACAGTAAAACACTACCATATGCATTGATTGTTGATTAAATGCATCAAATCAAAATAATGTATATATCAAATCAAATCAAATCAATTTTTCGCGAATTAAATTTACTCTTAACGTATGTATGGATGATAAGTTACAGCATTCGATGTCGATATTGTCGTTTAAATTTTTTTTTAAAGGTGTTTAAGGGTGTTTGGATTAAGTTTTTAAAAGTTGATTAGCCATGTTAATAATTATAATTAAATAATCTATTGTAACAAAACATATTATACATTAATGGTATTTGAATTTGATTATGTTGTTTAATAATTCAATAATATAATAATAATTAGTTTTATTTGATAAATCAAATTATTTGATAAATTAACAAATAATTAGAAACGAAAAAAAGGTGAAAAGACAATAAGATAATCCATTTATCAGGTATATTTTCACTTTTTGAGTTTCTCAAATTACAATTAATTGATTTTAAAGTTGAATTTGCAAACACTAATACTTAATTATTTGCGATTTTAAAAACGTAATAAACAAATAATATTATCTTTTAATCGCTAATCGCTAAGCTGAACACCCTTAATAGTGTTGTATTTTTTTTATAATTAGTCAAAAGCTTAATGATGAATTACTAGAATGCCCTTTGTGTGTTTGCTGGTTTGTAAACCTATAAGATTAGTATTTAATTTAATGCATAAGTTACAAGTACATAAAACATGACTACAAGTTGCAACATGTGAAAAATGGTAATGCATTGTACATGTAGAAATGTGATTAACATTACTAATTACCCTTGGTTATTGATTTGTAACTAATCCCATTATTAGTTGGTGTCTATGTATGGTGTATACCCATGTGCTGCCAGCTCAATTGAAGGCAAAATTAGTCTTGTAATTAAATAAAATAAATGTTGATTTATATATCCAAACTGATAAATAGTAATGCATCTTTCTATAATGTTTTTTTTAACAAGGAAACTTTCATATGAACGAGCACATTGGCTCCCCAATAGAAGGTAAAATCTCGAGTAATTAACCCTCTCGAACGCGAGACCTGTTACCGGATGAATTGAGCATTTTGCGCACCCTCTAGCCACACTCCCTTTTAAAACAATTTGGTATAGTCAGAAATTGAAGTGACAAGGCTACGTGATTATCTTTCTATAATGTTGATAGCAACAGGTATTATACTTTATGGCGCTGCCATATTTAATATATTTGACATTAAGTGTAAATTAAGTTATACTTTTGGAAAGGTATACAAGTAATTTATTTGTCATTATGATGGGGGTCGGAGTCAAATTAAACAATTTCTTTAATGATAATATTTGAGTTCGATGGGTGGTCTTTATTTTACCCTTCGGCTTAGGTGTGCTGTAGAGTGCTTCAGCTCATTAAGAATTTTCAATTTCTAGATGTTTAGGTTGTTATTTGGTTTTTTTTTTTTTTTTTTTTTTTTTTTTAAAGTTGGTATGTTATTTAGTTTAGTTTTGATGTTTAGGTTGTTATTTTTGATTTCTTTTCGCTTTGATCCTTGACGAGCTTTCTCGAGGGATACAAGAGTGTATCCCTTGGTGCTTGATTTTTGCCGATGATATTGTCCTTGTGTCTGAATCTAAGGAGGAGCTTAACAGAAGACTGGAGCAATGGAGGGTGGCCTTAGAAAGTAATGGTCTACAAATTAGTAGACAAAAGACGGAATATCTTAGATGTGATTTCGATGGGAACGATGATGAAGAAGATGATGGAGTGAACATCTGCATTGGAGACAAAATCTTGCGCCCACAAAACTCGTTTAGATACCTAGTGAAATGTCCCGTTCTTATTGATTAAAAACGTTCCATATTAATTGATTTCGTTGCGAGGTTTTGACCTCTATATGAGACGTTTTTCAAAGACTGCATTCATTTTTAAAACAAACCATAACCTTTATTTCATAAATAAAGGTTTAAAAAGCTTTACGTAGATTATCAAATAATGATAATCTAAAATATCCTGTTTACACACGACCATTACATAATGGTTTACAATACAAATATGTTACATCGAAATCAGTTTCTTGAATGCAGTTTTTACACAATATCATACAAACATGGACTCCAAATCTTGTCCTTATTTTAGTATGCAACAGCGGAAGCTCTTAGTATTCACCTGAGAATAAACATGCTTTAAACGTCAACAAAAAATGTTGGTGAGTTATAGGTTTAACCTATATATATCAAATCGTAACAATAGACCACAAGATTTCATATTTCAATACACATCCCATACATAGAGATAAAAATCATTCATATGGTGAACACCTGGTAACCGACATTAACAAAATGCATATATAAGAATATCCCCATCATTCCGGGACACCCTTCGGATATGATATAAGTTTCGAAGTACTAAAGCATCCGGTACTTTGGATGGAGTTTGTTAGGCCCAATAGATCTATCTTTAGGATTCGCGTCAATTAGGGTGTCTGTTCCCTAATTCTTAGATTACCAGACTTAATAAAAAGGGGCATATTCGATTTCGATAATTCACCAATAGAATGTAGTTTCACGTACTTGTGCCTATTTTGTAAATCATTTATAAAACCTGCATGTGTTCTCATCCCAAAAATATTAGATTTTAAAAGTGGGACTATAACTCACTTTCACAGATTTTTACTTCGTCGGGAAGTAAGACTTGGCCACTGGTTGATTCACGAACCTATAACAATATATACATATATATCAAAGTATGTTCAAAATATATTTACAACACTTTTAATATATTTTGATGTTTTAAGTTTATTAAGTCAGCTGTCCTCGTTAGTAACCTACAACTAGTTGTCCACAGTTAGATGTACAGAAATAAATCGATAAATATTATCTTGAATCAATCCACGACCCAGTGTATACGTATCTCAGTATTGATCACAACTCAAACTATATATATTTTGGAATCAACCTCAACCCTGTATAGCTAACTCCAACATTCACATATAGAGTGTCTATGGTTGTTCCGAAATATATATAGATGTGTCGACATGATAGGTCGAAACATTGTATACGTGTCTATGGTATCTCAAGATTACATAATATACAATACAAGTTGATTAAGTTATGGTTGGAATAGATTTGTTACCAATTTTCACGTAGCTAAAATGAGAAAAATTATCCAATCTTGTTTTACCCATAACTTCTTCATTTTAAATCCGTTTTGAGTGAATCAAATTGCTATGGTTTCATATTGAACTCTATTTTATGAATCTAAACAGAAAAAGTATAGGTTTATAGTCGGAAAAATAAGTTACAAGTCGTTTTTGTAAAGGTAGTCATTTCAGTCGAAAGAACGACGTCTAGATGACCATTTTAGAAAACATACTTCCACTTTGAGTTTAACCATGATTTTTGGATATAGTTTCATGTTCATAAGAAAAATCATTTTCCCAGAAGAACAACTTTTAAATCAAAGTTTATGATAGTTTTTAATTAACTAACCCAAAACAGCCAGCGGTGTTACTACGACGGCGTAAATCCAGTTTTACGGTGTTTTTCGTGTTTCCAGGTTTTAAATCATTAAGTTAGCATATCTTATAGATATAAAACATGTGTTTAGTTGATTTTAAAAGTCAAGTTAGAAGGATTAACTTTTATTTGCGAACAAGTTTAGAATTAACTAAACTATGTTCTAGTGATTACAAGTTTAAACCTTCGAATAAGATAGCTTTATATGTATGAATCGAATGATGTTATGAACATCATTACTACCTCAAGTTCCTTGGATAAACCTACTAGAAATGAGAAAAATAGATCTAGCTTCAAAGGATCCTTGGATGGCTTGAAAGTTCTTGAAGCAGAATCATGACACGAAAACAATTTCAAGTAAGATTTCCACTCGAAATAAGATTGTTATAGTTATAGAAATTGAATTAAAGTTTGAATATGATTATTACCTTGTATTAGAAAGATAACCTACTGTAAGTAACAAAGGTTTCTTGATCTTGGATGATTACTTGGAATGAATTTAGAAAACTTGGAAGTAAACTTACAATCTTGGAAGTATTCTTGATTTTATGAAACTATAACTTTTGGAATTTATGAAGAACACTTAGAACTTGAAGATAGAACTTGAGAGAGATCAATTAGATGAAGAAAATTGAAGAATGAAAGTGTTTGTAGGTGTTTTTGGTCGTTGGTGTATGGATTAGATATAAAGGATATGTAATTTTGTTTTCATGTAAATAAGTCATGAATGATTACTCATATTTTTGTAATTTTATGAGATATTTCATGCTAGTTGCCAAATGATGGTTCCCACATGTGTTAGGTGACTCACATGGGCTGCTAAGAGCTGATCATTGGAGTGTATATACCAATAGTACATACATCTAAAAGTTGTGTATTGTACGAGTACGAATACGGGTGCATACGAGTAGAATTGTTGATGAAACTGAACGAGGATGTAATTGTAAGCATTTTTGTTAAGTAGAAGTATTTTGATAAGTGTCTTGAAGTCTTTCAAAAGTGTATGAATAAATATTAAAACACTACATGTATATACATTTTAACTGAGTCGTTAAGTCATCGTTAGTCGTTACATGTAAATGTTGTTTTGAAACCTTTAGGTTAACGATCTTGTTGAATGTTGTTAACCCATTGTTTATTATAACAAATGAGATGTTAAATTGTTATATTATCATGATATTATGATATATAATATATCTTAGTATGATGTATATACAGTTAAATGTCGTTACAACGATAATCGTTACATATATGTCTCGTTTCGAAATCATTAAGTTAGTAGTCTTATTTTTACATATGTATTTCATTGTTAATACACTTAATAATATATTTACTTATCATTTAACATAATTAACCAAGTGTATCAATATCTTAATATGATTCATATGTACCTAGTAAGACGTTGTTATAACGATAATCGTTATATATATCGTTTTCGAGTTTCTTAAATTAATAATCTCATTTTTATGTATATAACTCATTGTTAAAATACCTAATGAGATACATACTTATAATAAAATTATGTTAACTATATATATAACCATATATATGTCATCGTATAGTTTTTACAAGTTTTAACGTTCGTGAATCACCGGTCAACTTGGGTGGTCAATTGTCTATATGAAACCTATTTCAATTAATCAAGTCTTAACAAGTTTGATTGCTTAACATGTTGGAAACACTTAATCATGTAAATAACAATTTCATTTAATATATATATAAACATGGAAAAGTTCGGGTCACTACACCTAGGCTCGATGCTCCACAAATCAGGTAGGATAGATGAAGACATGTCGCATCGTATAAAAGTAGGGTGGGTGAAGTGGAGAGCAGCGACTGGAGTATTATGCGACAAGAAGATCCCCCTTAAGCTGAAAGGGAAATTCTTCAAGGTGGCAATTAGACCTGCCATGTTATACGGATCAGAGTGTTGGCCAATTACGAAGGCGCAAGAGAGAAGGATGGATGTGGCACAGATGAGGATGCTTAGGTGGACATGCGGTAAAACCATGTTGGATATGATTCCAAATAGTGTTTTTAGGGAGAACCTGAAAGTTGGAAGCATCATCGACAAGCTAAGAGAAGAACGGCTCCGATGGTTTGGGCATGTGAGGAGGCGACCTCTTACCGCTCCTGTTAGGAGAGTCGAGGCACTCACGGTTGACAGTGTAAGGAGAAGGGGTAGACCTACTCGTAGGTGGGAGGATAAAATAAAGCTCGACTTGAAGGAGCTTTTATTGACCGAGGACATGACCTCTGATAGGAATGCGTGGAGGACTAGAATTAGAATAAACGAGTAGGTTTGGTATGTTGGTGTGTTCGTGGGTCTGTGTGTTTTGGGTATTTGTGTCTTCTTTTATTGTGTTTTTCACGCGTTTGTCTTTGTTTGTTTGTTTCGTCATGTAGCGTGTTTTTCTGCGCTTTGTTCATTACCAGGCCCTCTTCTTTTTACTGGGTATGTTTGTGTGTGCTTGTGTGTGTTTGTTTGTTTACTTGTTTAGGGATTAGGTTGTGGTTGCGGGTATGTTTGTTTGTTTGTTTATTTGTTTGCTTTTTGTATGTTGCGTTTGTTGTATATGCGGGCTTGTTACGTTTGTTTCTGTATGTTTGTTGGTATGCATATGTGGGTCTGTTTTTATGTATGTTTGTATGTATGCTCGTGGGTACGTTTCGGGTTTTCAGGTTTTTTGTTTGGTTACGTACGGTTCTGTGTGTGTCCGTGTGTCCGTGTGTCCGTGTGTACTTGTTTCCGTGTGTCCGTGTGTGTGTGTGACTGATGATGTAGCGTGAGGGTACGAAATAGTATTATTTTTAATACAAAATACTACAAAATATGACACAAGTTTTATTAATTTACGGATGGGATATACCTAAACCTTGCTACAACACTATAGGCAGTGTACCTAATCGTAGAGTAGTGTAGTTTTTAGTAAGTCCGGTTCGTTCCACAGGGAGCTGGTGAAGTTAACGCTATATTATTAAGTTTATTTGTAAAAATATATATATAAATAAGTAGTAGTATTATTATAAAATGGGGGTTTTACCGTTTAATGACCGGTTTGTCGATTTTAAACGTAAAAATAAATGACAAAAATTAAAGTGCGTAAAATAAATTGCGATAAATAAAATGACAGTAAATAAAGATACGATGAGAAATATAATAAAAGAATTATGCTTATTTAAACTTCCGTAATCATGATGTTTGACGTGTTGATTTTAATTTATTACCATGGGTTAATTGTCCTTTGTCCTGGTTTATTTGATACATCTATCTGGTTTTTGTCCATAATAGTCCATCGGTCATAAATATAAAGTACGAGTATCCTCGTCAAATTACCCTTATACCCGAAGTCAAATATTCCAACTAATTAAGGATTTAAACTGTGACGCAGTTATCACTTCTGTCAACAATTACACCAGTTATCACTGTATGTAATCTACCCCTGTTTTGATTAGATATGAATATTAATTTACCCACTTGATCAGTTTGAATAATCAATTACCCAACCCGAATAATTAATTAAATGATTATAATAGATTCCATATGAACGTCACTAAATAGGACAACCATAATCATTATTAATTATTAGGATAATTAATTTGAAGATAGGTTCGACAGACTCCAATGAGTTGTCACTCAATTAGACAATACCCCCCATCTATTAATTGTCCATGGTCCAATTTCTACAAGTGTCGGTCTTTTGCCCAAACCTTAATTATGGTACAAAGTTCAATAACCCCGTCTTAATATTTTAGCCCAACATCACGAGTACTTCATTTTAAATAAGCATAATAATAACTTAGTTACGAGACATTAAATTAAAAAGGAAAGACATAGCTTACAGTGGTGATTTATAGCGTAGCGTTACCCGGACAGAGTTCTGACTTAAAACTCGTAAATCATTTGTTACAATAACAAAATTATTATTATTAAACTTAAAATTATAATTAATATTATAAATATAAATATATTACATTGAGAATCAGAGAAAGAAAAGAGAAAAAGGTGTGTCCCTAAATTGATCGAATGATCTTCATTTTATAGGCGAAATATGAAATGAAATTTTCATTTACGACCCCTGAACTATGCTCAATTAACAACTTTTTATTATTTAATATTATTCTTATTATGAATTATTTAAATATTATATTTTATTCTTGTGCATAGTTGACTTGTAATTTTTACACCGTTGCGTCGAGCGTTGATAGTTGGTTCATGTCCTGGTTCCGGATTTTCGAACGTCCTTTCGTATAATTTAATATCTTGTACTTTGCGTTTTGTAACTTGTACTCTTGTCATTTTTAGACGTTCTTCATCAATAATTTGAACCTTTTTGATTGTATCTTGTACTTTTGAGCTTTTTGGACGTTTTGGTCTTTCAAATCTTCGTTTTTGTCTTTAAATCTTCATTTTCGAGCGATTTGCGTCTTTCGTCTTCGCACTTATTTATTTAACTATTACAACTAAAAATAAGGAAATTACATTTAAAAACTTTACATATTGGAACGATATTGCTACTAAATATATGTTCATTTGGAACACTATCAAATATCCCCACACTTGAGCGTTGCTTGTCCTCAAGCAATACAGAACTTGAAATAAAAACATACATGAATCACTTTTTTATTCATCACATTTTGTACATCAGTGATTTTGATATAGCGGTATAAACAATGACAGTAATGATGGTTAAAGGTGGGTGTGTCATCCACAGTTGCCTCGGGTTTAGGTCAACGACACTTGCAATCAAATAGCCGATTTACTTTCGGTTTCCAAAGCAAAGTGCACATTTGAAAGGCGGTTTACAGTCCCACATGACTATAAAAATTTAGATCCTTTAAGGAAATTGGATCTTTATGAAAACATTTGATCTTTTGAAAATTCAAGCTAGATTTTACCCTAGATAAGTTTTCTGATTTGATCCACCATTGGTGTTGCAAAATATATTTGTGGATCAATATTTTGGCTAAAAACATTTAGGTTTGTGTAATCCACTGCTATCCCGGTATCGGAAAGCACACATCCAGTTTACGTGTTCCGTATATTACCTTTCGGCAAACTACCGTCCGGTTGTAAAGGAAAGCGATGAACAAGAAACTGTTAAGGCAATGTCCCGTGACATGCAGATGATTATGGTCTTTTAACGTGTCGGATGCTAGAACTATCCTTGGTAGGAGCGATAGTAAAGATCATCCTATGATTTTTCGGTCTGGCACAAGGTCCTGTCTCCGACCATGCTATGCAACCACCGTTCTTACGGTTGACACCCGATTTGGTTCAGGTGACCTAATGAATTCCAGGTGAATTCCTAGGATTTTACGTTCAATGGTAATGAACGCATTGAAAATGGTTTTTCAGAAAACAAATCGGTTTGTATTTTTGATCAAAATATTTTCTCGTTCAAGCTCGAGTTTAGATATCATTGAATTCCATGAGTTTGAATTCTCAATCTTTAAGGTCAATCTCTAGGATTGAGTAATATCAGTCTTAAAAGCTGATTTTTAATCTTTAAGGAGATTATCCTTTCTGGGGATCTGATTCATTAGTCTTATCAAGCTAATTTGCACGGTGCCCCCCCATTATACGAGATAAATCCTTCTCATGGTTAGGATAAATCTGACCACTTGGCAACCCTGTTTGATGCTGAGGTCCGTGGATTTCCTGCTGATTTTAGAGATGACTTTTCTAGATTTTTCGTCAACCTACAGCTGGTCTGGACGACAACTTCATGACCTAAATCAAGAAGCGCGTGTCTTTTTCGGAAGACTTTACTTCCTTCAAATGATGGAATTGATTCATCGTGTAGATCCATCTCTTCTTTTCTTTCATCGGATAAAACAGTTGATTATTGTTCAAAACAAAAGTATTTTCAATTGTTTGTACAAAAATATGTGATAGATAGTTTTTAATTGAATAACTTGGTACATTCTCCCCACACTTAGTTTCTTTCTTTGCCTTTTTATTCTCCTTTATTCCATTTTAAATGAATTCAAGCGTTTTAAGTTGTTTCTCAATTTATGTCCTTTTCGAGGTAACGATAATTTCGGTATTAACACCTAGTTTTCATCGTTCATAAATATGTATAAACATGATTTTGAGTTCATTTAATTGAAAATTTTTCAAATTTTCACAAAATTTGGCAAATAAACTAAGTGTAAACCCGAGAGAATTTATAACCCTTCCCCACACTTGAGATCATGCAATGCCCTCATTTGCATGAAATCAGACTATAATTATAAATTCATGAGGGTGATTAGTGTAGAAAAGTGATTAAAAATACCCAGTTTGTAAGCATATTATTTTACATCACATTTGATATTTTGCGCCTTGTCATCAAAATTAGTAGCTTTTTGTTGAACTTAATGACAGTCTTTGAAAGTGCGCTGTTTTACCCTGTTGTGTACATAACATAAAATACAAACATATATACATATTTTTGAAGTTTGGTATATAATCCCTACGTTCAAAAATTAATATAATATATATATATTTTTTTTTTTACATACTTTAGATCAATAAAATTAAATGATAACAAAATTTGTCGCCCCGCCCTCGGGTAAAGCAATTTCGGCTCAACGACCTAGTCTTTAACTCACGACGAGTTTAGAAATCATTTTTTAAACTTAATGAATTAAAGTAAATTTTGTTTTTAAAATCACACAAAACTTAAAAGCATATTAATTTCATATAAAACCTAAAAAAAACAAAAATTCAGAATGGGGGGAGAAAACTAGTTCTTTAGTGTCTGCTAGCGGAAAAGACCAATCGAATTCCATTCTCGGAACTACACGAGAACAGAACAACTAACTACAAACAGCATTTTCTTTTTAGAATATTTGAATCTCCTCACACTTAGGTAGATGTGGTGTCGAAATTGTGATTAACTTCATCGTTAATTTCTCTTGGTCCATAATCAACTTGCATATCCGTGACTTTTTCTTTAAGCCATTGGTCGGATTCCTGTGTAATATCCACAATTTCAACTAGTTTCTCCTTTTCTTTAGGTGATAGATTGGATACTAACCGGTTACATAACTTAAAGTTCCCCTTGGTTCTAGCATCGCGAATCCGTTTAATAAGTTTCTTCATTGAACTATTAATAACGGGATTATTTAATTTCGTATCAACAACGGGGTTCTTTGTTATCAAGTCATCATTAGGTTTTACTTCATTTTCCCCACACTTAGGCGTTTTATTATTATTAAGCACTACCGTTGGAGTTGGTAAAACAACATGGTTGTTACCAATCGTTTTTGCTGGTTCAATGGTTTTGGTTGGTGGAGATTTAGACTTTCGAATCATAAAGGTGATCGATTTGTTACCACTACTAAGTGTCATTCTTCCATTTCCTACATCAAATAACGCCCCGGTGGACGCTAAGAATGGCCGACCTAAAATTAGAGGAATGTTTGGGTCCTCTTCTATGTCAATGACAATGAATTCGACTAGAAAGGTTAAATTACCTACTTGAATGGGTAGGTTGTCAGCAATTCCAACTGGGTGCTTAATGGTTTGATCAAAGAGTCGAACACTCATATCCGTTGGACTTAACTTACCTACACCTAATCTCTTATATAAGGAAAGAGGCATAACACTTACACTCGCACCTAAATCTGCTAGTGCATCATACATGACACAATCACTAAGTAGACAAGGAACAATAAATTCACCCGGATCACCTACCCTAGGTGGAGGTTTTGGTGTAACTGTCTTCACCGGGTTTATATTTACGGCTTTTGTTTCTTGCACTTTCTTATTCTTTTTCTTCTTCTTCTTTCCAGAGGTATCACAATCTTTATTACCTATCACTTGCTCATACTCAACTCCTTTTCTTGGAAACGGGATGGGTGGTTTGTATGGTGCCACCATTGGTTTTACATACTCGGGTGGTGGTGGTGTAACTTCTTCATTGTTACTCTCATCTAAAACCTTCCCATCTTCTGGTGCTGGTTTTTCAGAATTCGTTGAAACCATATTAACATTCTCATTCCGAGGATTTACTTCAGTATTACTCGGTAGCTTTCCTTGTTCCCTCTCACTTATCATGCTAGCAAGAGTACCTACGTGTTTTTCTAGATTCAAAATGGAAGCTTGTTGAGTTCTTAATGACTGATCAAACCTCTCGTTCGTTTGGGTTTGAGATGTAATGAATTGTGTTTGAGATTCAATCAGCTTTGCCATCATTTCTTCTAGATTTGGCTTTTTCTCTTCGGGTTGTTGTGGTGGTTTATACAAGCTAGGTCTTTGTTGATTGAAAGTGTTGTTTTGAGTTGGTTGGTTATTCGGACCTTGTTGGTTATACCAGTTATTTTCGGGTCCTTTTGGATTGTAAAGAATGTTTTGATTTCGATTTAAGTTTAGCCTTGGCGGTTGATAATTATTTTGATAATTATTTTCCGGCCTTTGGTTCATATAGGAAACATTCTCTCGTTGTTCCATCGTTGGTTCAATGTGACAATCTTTCAATAAGTGTGGTCCACCGCATTGCTCACAACTGATTCGTATTGCGTGAATATCTTTATTCATCTTTTCCATTCGTCTTTCAAAAGCATCTATTTTTGCGGAAACGGAATCAAAGTCATGGCTAGAATCGGCTCTAGCCGCTTTAGATGATCGAAAGATATCTTTTTCTTGGTGCCACTCATGCGAGTGGGAGGCTGTGTTATCAATAATTTTGTAAGCTTCAGTTGCGGTTTTCTTCATAATGGATCCACCAGCGGTTATGTCGATGTCTTTTCGTGTGGCGATGTCTACGCCTTTATAGAAGATTTGTACTATTTGAAAAGTATCTAATCCGTGTTGAGGACATCCTCTCAACATCCTTCCGAATCTTGTCCACGCCTCATATAATGTTTCATTTGGATTTTGCGCGAACGTAACAATTTCTCCTTGAAGTCTCACGGCTTTAGATGCCGGAAAGAATCTTTTAAGAAATTTCTCAACTAAAACATCCCATGTGTCAATCGCCCCTTCAGGTAACGATTCTAACCAATCTTTGGCTTCTCCCTTTAAAGTCCAGGGAAACAACATGAGATAGATCTGTTCATCCTCCACTTCTCGGATTTTGAATAGTGTACAAATTCTTTTAAACGTACGAAGGTGTTCGTTTGGGTCTTCATTCGGCGTACTACTATATTGGCACTGATTAGTTACCATGTGTAGAATTTGTCCTTTGATTTCATAATCTGGCGCATTAACTTCTGGTTTAATAATGGCATGACCTTGGCCAGTGCGCTTAGCTCTCATTCGTTCTTCCATACTTAGAGGTTCTAGATTTTCCATGATTGGATTTGTTGTATCCGAATCACTAGAGGATTCTGATTTAATGGTTTCTTTCCTCAACAATCTCTGTTTGAATGATTGGTGGTTCCGGAGGAAAGTTTAATGGTTCGGGATCTACAAACCGTTCCTGAATATTCTCCGAATTCTCAATTGTGAGGTTTGTTTCAAAAACTGGATTATCGGAAATTTGAGTTTGAGGATTTGGTCGACTTGATGACGATTCTAAAGAAAAATCAACGGCGGCGATATTCGTTAAACGATGTCTTGATCGAGTTACAGGTGGCGAACGTATGACCGGCGGCGAACGTCTTGCTCGGTGCATTCACTGAATATCCTATTAGTTTTTAAAAAGGAAAGAAAAATTATAATAAGTTATCCAATTAATAGACTTTTCTGATTTTGCCCACGTTTCGAATAGCCAAAAGATGCAGCAGAGGGGCAGGATTCGTTTGGTCTCAATATAATTGAGTACTGTTTGGCTCCAATAACCCGGTCCACGTACAAATCCAACTATTACTACGAACCAGAAAATTTTGATGTCTATCAATTTAACCACTTAAAATAAATTTTCGTAATTTTAAGAAATTTAGAGAAGAAGTAGAAAAAAAAATTCTAAGTCCTAAAAACTAGAATGGCGAGAAATAAGAAAGAAATAGATTGCGCGTCGAAAAATGTCGAAAAATAAAAGTTCGAAAAATAGGCGTCGAAAAATAAAAATAAGAAAGTAGTGCGAAATACGGCGTCGTAAAATTCTAAAGCACCTAAAACTTAGTCTAAGGAATAAGCACTTAAGGGATTTTACGGCAAAGCCTAAAAATTCTAGAAGTAAAAATAACTATGGCAAAACTAAACTTAATACTAAAAGTTGCGACTATAGTCTAAAAATCTAAAGGTAATAAAACTAAAAAAAAAAACAATTTTTTTTTATAGACAAAATCTTAAAAAATATATATTTTTTTTTAATAATTTTTTTTTTTTTTTTACGTTTTTTTTTTTTTTTTTTTTTTTTTTACGTTTTTGTTTTTTTTTTTTACGTTTTTTTTTTTTTTTTTTTTTTTAAAAAAATTTTTTAAAAAAAAACGATTTTTTTTTTTTTTTACAAATTTTTTTTTTTTTTTTTTTTTTTTTTTTTTTTAAAAAAACGATTTTTTTTTTTTTTTTTTTTTTTTTTTTTTTTTTTTTTTTTTTAAAAACGAATTTTTTTTTTTTTTTTTTTTTTTAAAAACGATTTTTTTTTTTACAAATTAATAATTTTTTTATAATTATAATTTTTTTTAAAACTTTTTTTTTTTTTTTTTTTTAATTCATTTACTATTCATGAATAGTAAATGAAATTAATTAATTAATTTACTATTCACATGAAAGCGACATGATAGCAATTATTAATTATAAGTTACATAATATACCCCTGAAGTATTTAATAAATACGACTTTTTTTTTTAAAATTTACGTAAATTTTTATTCTTAAATATTTTTATATTATTATATTCTATTTCAATATTATTATATTATTATATTCTATTTCAATATTATTATATTATTATATTTTATTTCAATATTATTATAATTAAAAATATAGCGTTTTAGCGCTCCCCGGCAGCGGCGCCAAAAACTTGATGATGTAGCGTGAGGGTACGAAATAGTATTATTTTTAATACAAAATACTACAAAATATGACACAAGTTTTATTAATTTACGGATGGGATATACCTAAACCTTGCTACAACACTATAGGCAGTGTACCTAATCGTAGAGTAGTGTAGTTTTTAGTAAGTCCGGTTCGTTCCACAGGGAGCTGGTGAAGTTAACGCTATATTATTAAGTTTATTTGTAAAAATATATATATAAATAAGTAGTAGTATTATTATAAAATGGGGGTTTTACCGTTTAATGACCGGTTTGTCGATTTTAAACGTAAAAATAAATGACAAAAATTAAAGTGCGTAAAATAAATTGCGATAAATAAAATGACAGTAAATAAAGATACGATGAGAAATATAATAAAAGAATTATGCTTATTTAAACTTCCGTAATCATGATGTTTGACGTGTTGATTTTAATTTATTACCATGGGTTAATTGTCCTTTGTCCTGGTTTATTTGATACATCTATCTGGTTTTTGTCCATAATAGTCCATCGGTCATAAATATAAAGTACGAGTATCCTCGTCAAATTACCCTTATACCCGAAGTCAAATATTCCAACTAATTAAGGATTTAAACTGTGACGCAGTTATCACTTCTGTCAACAATTACACCAGTTATCACTGTATGTAATCTACCCCTGTTTTGATTAGATATGAATATTAATTTACCCACTTGATCAGTTTGAATAATCAATTACCCAACCCGAATAATTAATTAAATGATTATAATAGATTCCATATGAACGTCACTAAATAGGACAACCATAATCATTATTAATTATTAGGATAATTAATTTGAAGATAGGTTCGACAGACTCCAATGAGTTGTCACTCAATTAGACAATACCCCCCATCTATTAATTGTCCATGGTCCAATTTCTACAAGTGTCGGTCTTTTGCCCAAACCTTAATTATGGTACAAAGTTCAATAACCCCGTCTTAATATTTTAGCCCAACATCACGAGTACTTCATTTTAAATAAGCATAATAATAACTTAGTTACGAGACATTAAATTAAAAAGGAAAGACATAGCTTACAGTGGTGATTTATAGCGTAGCGTTACCCGGACAGAGTTCTGACTTAAAACTCGTAAATCATTTGTTACAATAACAAAATTATTATTATTAAACTTAAAATTATAATTAATATTATAAATATAAATATATTACATTGAGAATCAGAGAAAGAAAAGAGAAAAAGGTGTGTCCCTAAATTGATCGAATGATCTTCATTTTATAGGCCAAATATGAAATAAAATTTTCATTTACGACCCCTGAACTATGCTCAATTAACAACTTTTTATTATTTAATATTATTCTTATTATGAATTATTTAAATATTATATTTTATTCTTGTGCATAGTTGACTTGTAATTTTTACACCGTTGCGTCGAGCGTTGATAGTTGGTTCATGTCCTGGTTCCGGATTTTCGAACGTCCTTTCGTATAATTTAATATCTTGTACTTTGCGTTTTGTAACTTGTACTCTTGTCATTTTTAGACGTTCTTCATCAATAATTTGAACCTTTTTGATTGTATCTTGTACTTTTGAGCTTTTTGGACGTTTTGGTCTTTCAAATCTTCGTTTTTGTCTTTAAATCTTCATTTTCGAGCGATTTGCGTCTTTCGTCTTCGCACTTATTTATTTAACTATTACAACTAAAAATAAGGAAATTACATTTAAAAACTTTACATATTGGAACGATATTGCTACTAAATATATGTTCATTTGGAACACTATCAGTGACACACACACATATATGACCCCACACACACACACACATATATGTTTTGTGTGTGTGTGTGTGGTGTGTGGTCATATATGTTTTTTGTTTTTTAGTTGTAGCATCTCTCGTTTTGTCCTGAGCTTCGCCCTACTGTTTAAGGTACGTCTTCTTTTTTCCTTATATATATATATATATATATATATATATATATATATATATATATATATATATATATATATATATATATATATATATAGTGGTAGGATCAAGAGGGAAGTAACCAATCGGGAGGAAGCGGAGGGAAGCAAAAACTTTTTTTTTTTTTGTTTTTTGAAAAAACCTTGTTCACGAACATTATAGATGGGATGAAAATATGAACATTTAGTAGAGACACTTTGTGATAAATGTTTTTATTTTGGCGGAAAAACGCTCGAAGAAGTAATATATAACAATTATCGTGTTTTTCGAGCGTATGTTGAGGTTTTAGCTATTGGGGTTTAGATATTAGGGTTTATAGGGTTTAGATATTAGGGTTTAGAAATTTAGGGTTTAGGGTTTAGATTTAGGGTTTAGATTGAGTTTTTAATACGAACGGTTTAGAGTTTAGGGTTTAGGGTTTGGTGTTTTGGGTTTATGAAATAAACCCAAAACACCAAACCCTAAACCCTAAACTCTAAATCGGGCTAAATTTTACTTCACAAAACATGAAGAAGAAAAAAAATGTTCATATTCTTCACGAACAATATTATCTTGAATGTTATTTTTGTCAATCGTTTTTCCGCCTAAATAGTAACATTCATCACGAAGTGTCTCTTCTAAATGTTCATATTTTCGTGTGATCTTGATGCCGGAAAAAAAATTCCAAAAAAATGAAAAAAAATTTGCTTCCCCCCGCTTCCCCCCGATTGGTTACTTCCCCATTGATCTTGCCCATATATATATATATATATATATATATATATATATATATATATATATATATATATATATATATATATATATACTTACTATTAGTTCTTGTTTTCTTTTTTTTTTTTTTTTTGTGTTTCATAAACGGTTCTGTTAAGCGAGACTTAGCAAGTGTCGATTTATTGGCGACTTGACTGCCGCTTAGAGCCTAAATTGAACTCCAGGCACGATGTAAAATCTATGAAAATTTGATTCTACCATTTTCATAGCGTCTCTGTTTATTTTATTTATTTATTTTTTTCTTATTTGTTATTACTTTTTTTATTTTTTTCTATTTTTAGTTTATTTTTTCTTTATGGCCGGAGGTCCCCTTGAAAGCAATCTCTTTACCCGTCGAATAGAGAGAGGGAGGACTTTCTCCGCTCTTGTGAGTGTTTAACTCGGGGTGGAGGAATGATTTCTCTTTATTCTAGGATAGAGGAAGGATTGTCTACATCCCACCTCCCCCATAACCCACTCATATGAGATTGGGTTTTGTTGTTGTTGTTCTTATTGTTTGTTGTTCTATTTAGTAGGTTTGGTATTGTTTGGTGCTAGCTTGTTCTTGTATGTCCGTGTTGTCACCTTTGCAGTGAAGATCTCTGGCAATATGTAACAACCCAAAACAAACCACGAACAATCCACTTAAAATACCAAAATAAAAAAAAAATTTGTTCGTTAAGCAACTGGCGCGGCGCGCCATATGGCCACGCGACGCGCCAAACTGGTCTGTCCCAAAAAGTTTGAAATGCGAAAAAGATTGGCCACTTCCCGACCTAATTAGACAAAACGCTTTTAACCCCAAATTCATATATGTAAAACTAACACATTCCATTCATAAAATAAGTTTTACGAGGCGGGGCCCACATCGACCCAAATTACCCTTTAAGTACAAAATACAAGTTTCGACCCCACAATTTTAAACACAAAATAAGAGCCGAGCATGGCGATTGGGGATACACTACCCAATCCTAATCAATCCAAAAGCAAGCCTTCTAAAGCAACTACGCAAGTCCACTAGTCCCCGCTTACCCGAGCCACCGTCTCCAAGCAATCTATAAAAATGTAAACAACGAGAGGGTAAGCTAACGCTTAGTGAGTGAAAATATACTACATACATATATACGTATAAAATGGACACGCCACACAAATAAATCAAATACCGCATACCGGAGCATCCAAGCATAAAGGCAAGCTAATCTAATGATGTGGTAGCATGCGGGTACGTGATAGTACTATATTTTACTACGAAAAACGTTACAAATTACACAAGTTTTAATTATTTATTTACAAATGGGATATACCTAAACCTTGCTACAACACTATAGGCAGTGTACCTAATCGTAGAGTAGTATAGTTTTTAGTAAGTCCGGTTCGTTTCACAGGGAGCGGGCTTATTGCACACTATATTTTTAAACAACTATATTTGTATAAAATATATATAATTATATATAATAATATATAAAAGGGGGTTTACCGTTTAATGACCGGTTTGTCGATTTATATTTTAAGCGAAGCGTATAGTAAATGACGATATTTAAATAACAATATAAAATAAATAACAATAATTAAAATGACAATAAATAAAAGTACGAGGAAAAACAAAATAAAATATATTATGCTTATTTAAACTTCCGTAACCATGATGTTTGACGTTTTGATTTTAATCTATTGTCCTGGGTTAATTGTCCTTTGTGCTGGATGTATTTGAAACCTATCTGGTTTTTGTCCATAATAGTTCATCGGTCATAATTATAAACTGCTCGGCAAATTTAACCTTATACCCAAAGTCAAATATTCCAACTAACTGGGGATTCGAACTGTAACAAGGTCTTAATACTTTGCTTAATGAATACACCAGGTTATCGACTGTGTGTAAACCAAGGTTTTAATACTTTGTTAACAATTACACCAATTACCCTTGAATGTAATCCACCCCTGTTTTAATGAGTCCATTGACTATTAATCCATCCCCGTGTCCGGTCAAATGAACAATAATTCGTACTTATAAATATCCAGCCCATCGTGTCCGATTAAGCGTATGTGGTTAGATATAGATACGTCAAATCATAACCTTTATATTAAATTAACGAGGTATCGTTAATTTAATATAAAGCCCATTAATAGCCCATAGTCTAATTTCCACAAGTGTCGTTCTTTTGTCCAAACCCCAATTATGGTACAAAACCCAATTACCCCGTCTTTAATATTTAGCTCAACATCATGATTACTTCGGCTCAAATAAGCATAATAATAACTTAAGTACGAGACATTAATTTAAAAAGGAGAACATAGCTTACATTGATTATTTATCGCGTAGTAGTACACGAACAGAGCTCCGACTTTAAAACCCGTAAAAATAACTTTTACATAACCCAAACTAATCTAATATAACACTAATCTATACTCTATATATATATATATATATATATATATATATATATATATATATATATATATATATATATATATATATATATATATTACATATATATTTATTTATATTATACTACTGAGTATTATTATTATTATGTTATTTAAACTTGCGGAATTCGTGGCCTTTTATAGGCATTTTGATTTCTGACAGCTTCGCGAGTCGTGGAGTTTTAATCCTTCAAACTCCGCGAGTCGTGGAGTTTGAAAATCCAGCTCACAAACTTTTGGCTCCTAGCTTGTCGACATAATAAATATATAAATATAAAATATAAATAATTAATATAATTATTTATATATTATATTATATTCTTGTGCATAGTGGACTTGTAATTTTTGCACCGTTGCGTCGCGCGTTGAGAGTTGACTCATGTCCCGGTTCCGGATTTTCGAACGTCCTTGCGTACAATTTAATATCTTGTACTTTGCGTTTTGTAACTTGTACTCTTGTCATTTTTAGAAGTTTTTCATCAATAAATTGAACCACTTGGATTGTATCTTGTACATTTGAGCTTTTTGGTCATTTGCGTCTTCAAATCGTCGTTTTCGCCTTTTGTCTTCGCACTTATTTAATATAAACGATTACAACTTAAAATAGGACAATTACAACTAAATAATTTACATATTGGGAGGATATTTCTACAAAATATATATTTATTTGGAGCACTATCATCTAAGCATACCGTACGATCACTAAGCAACAAGCTAAAATATGCATCAACAAACATAAGTTCACCAACGACGATGTGAACAACGCCAAGAAGCTACACCCGGAGGGTTAGCTACATCACGACAATACAACAATATATATATATATATATATATATATATATATATATATATATATATATATATATATAACAATATATAAACGAATAAGGTTAACCCCTTAACCCATTACCGAATACCAAACACCACAAAGAAGATTGGCCGAACTACACGAGCCTTAGTAATCCGAAACCACACGAGATTACTATCTTTAACAAAACAACATCGAGGTTGGCCGAACTACACGAGCCTTAGTAATCCGAAACCACACGAGATTACTACCTCAATAAGATGACCGAACTACACGCGTCACCGAGAATCCGAAACCACACGCGATTCACTTTCAACATCAAAACCCTTCGCCATTGGGGTTATATCATCCTCTTCACAACCACGTGTGATAGTGTACACACAAAACATGTACTTCACCAAAGGTGGTCAACCAAAACGCACAACCGTGCCAATTGGACCCATACACAAGTCCATCAAATCCACCTATATATGAAGTGAGCTCTATAGCCGAGAATCACTTCACCCGACCCGCACCCATCCTACACATACATATGCACATAGGATATTAACACTCACCTTGTCGCCTTGATGAATGCTTCTAAATAATCCGTAACTCGTCAATGAAAAGTACCTAATCCATAATCATAAATACCACAACACAATTAGGATGGATTTACAAACCAACCCAATTCGACACTTAGTGCAATTTCGACCCAAATGCACTTTCAAGCACAAAACGCGCCCAATCTAACCAATAATCACTAACACTAGTGACAATGGTCCTAATATGCCAATTAAACCCAAACACAAGTGTTAAACACTTATCGTTCTCAAAATCGCCCATAAACCTTAATTTTGACCCATAAAGTCAAAATCTCACCAATTTCAAGTTTTGACACCAAAACATGTTTAACTCGGTTTTATACATCAACTTAATTCATTTTAAGTTTATAAACCTCATCGAGTCGACATTCGGGTCATAATCATCAATAAACCCTAATTTTGACTCTAGTCAAAATTAGTCAACCACAAGAACCCTAAAGGTCTCCAATACATCAATAATCACTAATACTAGTGATTATACACCATTCTCAAGTCTTAAACATGGTTAAATCATTAACCTACCCAAAACCCGCCTTTAACACTTATAAACCCGAATTTTGGTGTTAATCTTCAATTAACAACTAAATGGGTTCCATCTATGAATCATACAATCAAAAGCCCCAAATTTGAATGATGAACACAAAAACGAAATTCGAATTTAGAGCTTACCACTAGTATCACCGTGTAGCTAAGAACGAGGAGAACAAACTTGTCTATTACGCCAAAGATCAAAACCCGCTTCTTCCTTTCCAAAAATCCCTTAGAATCAAATGGGTGTTTGAGTTCTTGAGAGAAATATGAAAAGAAAAGGAAAAATAAATAAGGAAATGAAATGGGTGGACGAGGTTAAGTCCTCAAATCTGGCTCAAACGCGAAAAGATCAAAATGCCCTTTTAAAACTCTTAAAATAATAAGGGAGTCTGCCAGCGACATATGGCGCGACGCGCGACTTGCCAGAATCAGAATCCAGGTCTTAGGCAATAAAAGTTCATAGTTTTTTCGTCCAAAAACAAATGAATTATGATTAATGGGTATGAATTTCGGATCATAATTTTGTAAAGATGTGATGCTACTTCCATCAAAATAATGTTACATCGGTCATGTACATTTGAGTAAAATAAAATATTTTTTGGGTAAGCAAGGAAACCCTCCTATGAACGAGCACATTGGCTCCTCCATAGAAGGTAAAAACTCGGGTAATCAAACCCCCCGAGCGCGAGACCTGGTACCGGGTGAATTGCGCATTATGCGCACCCTCTAGTCACACTCCTTTTTTTTTTTGTACAATTTGGCATAGCCAAGGATTATCTATTTACTTAGTTACTTGATATATATTATCTGTTTACACGTATGGTCTAAAAATAGTGTTCTCGCTATTGGTGAATTATTAATGTACACTTTGGAATTTTCATTTCTTGTATACTTTCCGTTAACGTATTGTAGATAACTCTTTGGATTAAAACTTATATTATTATTAAATATGTATATATGTATATATGTATATGTATATGTATATGTATTAGCTATTATTCATGATTAATGATTGATGATGAGTATTTGTGCATTATTATCAACCAATTATTTCAATTACTTGTAATTTATGTATTTATGCTTGTACTATACTAAACAAGAAGAAAATTAAATGTCGTTTTCTTCTTGCGGAAATTGTTTTAAGATAAGATTTTAGCATTCTAGGAATTAAAAAGAATCATCATAATCATTTTGCCCAGATCACAATATCTGTTATCTAATGGTAAAGAAGAAATACAGCTGAGCTTCCATACAAACCATATTATTGACAAAACTAGATGACAATTACATGGTCAAGAAATAATTTTTATTACTTAACACTTAATTACTTATATTCCGATTCGGATTCGTATTTATAAAATATATAAATATGTATTTGTGAATCCTATGCACTTTTGTCATTCATGCATGTATTAGTCAACATGGGCTAAGGTCAAGGGCATATATACATTACAGAGTGGTTATATAACTTCATATATTTTTAAGATTTATAATCTTTCTAATAAACAATTATTAAAAGTACTCTTCGAACATAATTAGTTTTGAAAAAAATATATTCTAAGACTCATTTGAGGTTTGATCTAGATTGGTCACCGGTGAGGGTGATCCCATAATAAAAACAAGAAGCCCCCACACCTTATATAAAAAAAAAAAAAATGCTGTCTTTAAACAATACAACATAAACCAAAACCAATCAATACCTGATTTCATTTACATCAGAATAGCATGTGCAGATATATGTGTTATCATATCACCTCATGTGACCAAAATAACATCCTTGTTATATTCATAGTCATAGCCCATATATGTATGCTACATTCTTTAATTTGTTCATGTTGTATTAATTACCTAAAAAACCATCTGAATTTTTCCTTGTATTTTCATTTTCACAAGTTAGATCACAGGTGTTGATATTTACAACCAAAGTTACTCATATCAACATCAACATCAACATCATCATCATCAACAACATAAATTAAATATTAAATATGAAAATTAAACTAGTACTAAAATTCACAAAGCCATCAAAGGTTCAATTCCTTGAATCCAACGATGAAGTTATTCTTAGTGCGATTCCTAGCCATAGCGGCAGATCCTTTGTGCATCATTGCAACGAACTCACTGTAATCTAAACGACCATCCTGCAACACAAGTTCATTCATGTTGAAGACAGAATTTTTTTTTTTTTTTTTTTTTTTTTTTTTTTTTTTTTTTTTGTGTGTGTGCAAAAAGCAATGTATTTTTATGCACATTTAAAGACTTACATTGTTCTGATCAACTTCTTTAATAATTTCTTCTAAATGTTTATCATCAACTCCAAACTCCCTACATGCTTGATGAAGCTCATCATGAGTAATATAACCGCTAGCGTCTTTATCAAAATACGAAAAGGCAGCAAACAGACGATCCTCGCGATCAACTTTAGTAAAATGCAATGTTGCAGCTACAAATTCATCATAATCAATGGTACCACTATTATTAATATCAGCCTGTGACAAAAACAAAACATTATTAAATAATAAAATTTAGGTACTGTTAATAAATTTAAGATGATATATACTTACAGACTGCATTAGATCATGAATGTCCGATTCATCAAGATCAGCACCAAATTTTTTTAGTCCATCTTTTAGCTCTTCAAATGTAATATAGCCACTGTTGTCTGTATCAATCATCTTAAAAATGTGCTTTAATCCTGCAATTTCTTCTTCTGAGAGTTTTGATGCAATCACCTGCAGCCAGCAATTAGTTAAGTCGAATACACCGTTTTTAACTTTAAATTAATTATTGATTAAGACAAAAGAAAGCGAAAATGCAATACCTTTAGAGCCATTTTCTTGAGCTTATTCATGGCAGAAAATTGAGTTAAGCGAGTGAAGACTGCAGGATCAAGAGGCTTATCTGGAGCAACACCATCAACACTGATCCATGGATGGCCTAATTCAATTCGAAATCAAAAATGCAATTAAGAAATCAAGAAATTAAATTAAGTACTGAAAATCAAGAAGTAATGAACATCAACTTACGAAGAACTTCATGAGCAGTTATTCTATTTCCGCGGTCTCTTAGAAGCATTTTTCTCACTAAATCCTTAGCGCTTGAAGAGATACTAGGCCATGGACTGAAAGAAAAGTCAATTTCCCCCTCCAAAATCTCCCTAAATACATCATTCTCCGTTTCTTCAATCAAAAAGATTCGACAAGGGTGAGCGGGTGACAACCAAAATCAAACAGATCATAGATATATTGGCTAATTGTTAAAAAAGTACTTAGATTTTCTCAAGATTTGTAACAAAGTAACAAACTTTTTATTACCCAGAGTACAGATAGAACATATTAAACAAGTAGTTAACTTTTCTCAAGATTTGTTACAAAGTAACAAACGTTTTAGTACCCAGAGTACAGATAGAACATATATTGGCTAATTGTTAAAAAACTAGTCAACTTTTCGTAAGATTTGTGACAAAGTAACAAACTTTTTAGTGCCCAGAGTACAGATAGAACATATATTGGCTAACTGTTAAAAAAGTAGTCAACTTTTCTTAAGATTCGTAACAAAGTAACAAACTTTTTAGTACCCAGAGTAAAATTTGTGAATTATAAGCCTCATAGAACATAAGCAATTTAAGTTGTACGAATTTGTGTTTTACCTCCCCAAAAAGGCGGCACCCCGGAAAGAAGAATGTAAAGGATCACACCAGCACTCCAAATGTCTATTTCAGAACCATAATGTTTTAGCAACACCTCTGGTGCAACATAATAAGGGCTACCAACTACATCTGTGAATATATCACCTGCAATTTAGACTAAAGCATATCAACTTAAACATGTATTAAGAAACATCCAAAATTAATTGTCCCATTTTGACTTTTGAAGTCTATCTTTTTCAACTTTGACTTCAATATTTTTATTTATATTATATAATACTAGATGAAAATTATATCTATGAAAACACATGTTTAAAATCCAGTTCTTTCATATAAATTTCATCAGATAATATATAACACAAACAAAAATATTGTAACTCACAGTTGAGAAAGAAAGACTTTCAAAAGTCATCCATGGGAGTACTAATTAGTAAGGCTTCAAGATCACAAATTTCAAAAGAGGTACCTGGTTTAAAGAAAACCGATAAACCAAAATCTATGGCTTTAAGAGGCGAATCTTCATCTTCATCAACAAAGAGAAAATTCTCGGGTTTAAGATCCCTATGCATGACTCCTAAAGAATGACATGCTTCGATAACGCTCGCAATAGTTCTAAGAAGATCAGCTGCTTTTCGTTCTGAATAATGTCCTTTTTGCGCAATTCTATCGAAAAGTTCACCTCCATTACAAAGTTCCATAACCAAATGAACTTCATAAGAATCTTCATATGAACTTTCGATCGTTACAACATTAGGGTGACCCGATAAATGATGCATAATTTCAACTTCCCTCCTAACATCTTCCACGTCATCATCTGTCACTAGTTTTCGCTTTGAAATAGATTTGCAAGCAAATTTCTTCCCTGTTTTCTTATTTACGCAAACAGAAGTTGTACCAAATTGTCCATGTCCCAGTTTTAAACCCATGTTATAGTGATCTTTCAAATATCCCGTTTTGGTTATCAAAACTTTATCAACTAAAAGGCCTGCACTTGATTTTCGTCTATTATGGTTTGGATTCTTTATACTGTTTTGTGCATTTTGTGGTGTTGGTTTGCTCTGCTGCTTCACAATCACAACTTTTTGTGATTGTTCCTTAGTTATGGGCTGAACGGGTTGGGCTGGTTTACGCTCTTCTTGTGCTATAAACGACATCTGTGGAGGTGTATTTTGAACAGGTTTAGTAGCCTTATGGTTTTTTCCTTGATGACGTTGTTTTTTTGCTTTTATTTTTCCGAAATGAATCATATCGGGTGATCTACACCACCATAATGAATGCCATACGGATCGAAAGAATCCATGTTTCCAGCATCTTGATGCTCCACATATATTTCCCATCTAAAATCGCTCGTATTAGCAGTAAAATATCATTTACTAAGATGATAAAATATAAAAATGATAACTTGATATCAATCTATGAATATCCGAATTCGATTTCCTTATAAAGGTCGAATAAACCAACATTTTGGGAAAGAACATAACGTTACCCACAATATCTATACAAACCCATATCTGTAATATTAGCACGATACATATTTGATCGAAGCAACACGCGATCAACGATAAAAATTGTAACTTTATATGATTTTGCTAGGTTATTCAAGATCTTGACAAAAACCAAAAATATAAAAGATCTTTTTGGGTTTATTTGATCGTTTAATGTGTTTGTTTCGCGTATGAATTTGTTGTCTAATGTTCATTCAACAGATTTCTGTAAGCTGCATCTCATTGCGGATAGGGATTCGAAAGGAGGGAAATGGAAAGTGACAGGTTTTTCTGTTGGGCATATAATTATGGGTTCTTAATATTTTAAAATCAAAATCAAGTTTTTAACAAAAAGAACAGGGAAAGAACTTTGGTATAAATTGGAAATAAATAAAAGTTCAGGGGGTGTTTTTTAAATATTTAACATCACAGTTTAACTGTTTAACTGCCAAATTTCGGTTTGGTATCAGTTGATTGTGTGAATAACGGTCTGAAGATATGAAATGTGTGTTCAAATTCCGAACTGTATACTCAATTTCTAATAATCTACCCATCCATATAATAAAGCTTCAAACTTTAAGTTATTCGAAAATCACTAAACCATCCCAGAACCCTAATCGAAACAACTCTGAAGAAACCCAGATGAAAATCGGTAAAGAAAATAGAGATTTTGCTGATCTTTTTAGTGAAATCACCCAAATTATAGGAAGCCGTAACTTTAATATGGAAATCAATGAGGGTAAGGGTAACCAGTTTCCGATTACAAACGTAGGCAGTGATGAGGTTGGAGTATCTTTGGAATGCACAGAAGGTGTTTGTGAAAATGCCAATGTGAATCAGGATATGGAAGTTAGAACAAAACATGAGGTGGAAAAGGATGTGAGTCCGATCGTTGATATGGTTACTAAAACTTTAAGGGGTGGAAAGAGTGACATGTCGATTGAGGAGCGGCTAGATGACATAGATGTTGAGTTTGATTCTAATGTTGTTGATTTGGTTTTGAAGAGGTGTTTTAAAGTGCCCGATTCAGCCTTAAGGTTCTTCAATTGGGTTAAAGTTAAGAATACGTCGTTCGTCACAACTTCAACATACAACACGATGATTTATATACTTGGAGAAGCGAAGAAATTTGAGTTAGTCAAGGGGTTATTGGAGGAAATGGGGAAAAAAATGTGTAAGAAAGATATTAAGACATGGACTATTCTTATTTCTCAATATGGAAAATCAAATGCTGTTGGAAAAGTATTGTTCCTTTTTGAGGAAATGAAGAAGAACGGTTTTGAACCCGATTTGACGGTATATAAAGTAATGCTGCTTACACTTTGTAATAGTAGAAAAGCCGATATTGCCATAGAGTTTTACAAGGAGATGATGTCTAAAGAAATGGAACTTGATACTAATTCTTATAAACTGTTATTAAACTGCTTAGCGCGTTCAGGATGCATTGATGATATCCACTTGATCACCGATGACATGATAAATGTTTCTCAAATTCCCGAACAGGATGTTTATAGTTTTATGTTAAAGAGTTTTTGTATTTCGGGTAGAATAAGAGAAGCATTAGAAGTTATAAAGGACATGTAGGATAAAGATTATGTGATTCGGCCTGAACATTTTGAAACGTTGGTAAAGGGTATGTGTCATGCAGATAAGATCACTGATGCTTTAGAAATTGTTGAAATATTGAAGCGAAAAGATTCGGTTGATCGAAATATATATGGAATTATTATCAGTGGATACTTGAGAAGAAACGATGTCGCTAAAGCACTCGAATTGTTTCATAGCTTAAATGATAGTGGTGTAATATTACCAGTCTCTACTCATACAGAGCTGATGCAACACCTTTTTAAGATCGATGAGTATGAAAAGGCGTTTGCTATATATAGACGTATGCTGAATATGGGACTCGAATTAGACAGTGTAGCAATAACTGCCGTGGTTGCTGGTTTTGTTCAACAAAAACATGTATCTGAAGCATGGGACGTGATCAAGAATATGGAAGAAAAGGGAATAAAGCTGACTAGAAAATGTTATGTCGTTTTTTTCAATGAACTTTGTAAGATTTCGAGGTCTGATGAAGCTATTAATGTTTTGGACCATATGAAAGGTTTGAACTTTAGTGTTCAAGAAAATATGTACAATAGGGTTATTTCTCATTCGGGTAAATATGTAGAATTTGAAAAGATCCAAACTTTAAAGCGGGTCGAAACAACTAGCCTTGATTCAAGCTTGATTCTGAACGAACCGAAAGGTGTGGATTGTATAACAATGTCTGAACCTGAAAAGTCTTTTACTGAACATGATCTTCAAAAAGTCTGCAAGATTGTGTATTCTTTTATGAGTTGGTGTTTAAAGGAGGAATCTTTACAAAAATGTGATCTTTATTTCACACCAGAACTAGTTATGGAGGTACTAAGAAATTGCCGCCTACATGGCGGTGCAGCGTTACAGTTTTTCACATGGGTGGGTAAAAAAAGTGGTTACGAACACACTGCGGAAACGTATAACATGGCTATGAAAATCGCGGGACAAGGTAAAGATTTTAAGCTAATGAGAAGCTTGTTTAATGAAATGAGAAGGAGACGTTTGTCGGTTTCATCAGACACATGGACGATAATGATTTTGCAATATGGTCGAATCGGGTTGACTGAAATTGCACTCAAAATTTTTAAAGAAATGAAGGAAAACAGTTGCAGTTGCAGTCCTAACAGTAGTACATACAAATCTTTGATAATTTCGCTTTGTGGGAAAAAGGGTAGAAAGGTAAATGAAGCGATCGAGATTTTTCATGAGATGATCGAAGCTGGATTTGTACCTGATAAAGAGTTGTTAGAAATATATTTTGAATGTTTATGTGAAGTTGATAATGTGTTGGAGGCTAAAAGATGTGTTAAGAAATTATGTACACTCGGTTTCTCAACTCCGTTAGCTTACTCGTTATATATCAGGGCTCTTTGTCGAGCAGGTAATGTAGACGAGGCTTTGTTAATTGCGGGTGAGGTTGGTGAAAATGACCAAAATACCCTTAACGAGTACATTTACGGTTGCTTGGTTCACGCGTTGTTAAGAAAAAAACGTGTACATGATGCATTAGAGAAGATAGAATCAATGAACCGTGTTAACATCTTCCCAACGGTTCATGTTTATACATCGTTAATAGTTTATTTCTTCAAAGAGAAACAAGTTTCTAAAGCATTAGACGTGTTTGAGGATATGAAACGAGAAGGGTGTGAACCTACAATCGTTACTTATTCATCGTTGATTCGTGGGTATATGAGTAACGGGATGATTAACGATGCTTGGAACGTTTTCTGTAAAATGAAAACTGAAGGGCCGTTGCCTGATTTTAAGACGTATTCGATGTTTATTTCTTGTTTGTGTAAGGAAGGTATGTCTGAAAAAGGTATGCAACTTTTGTCTGAAATGTTAAGTGTTGGGATTGGTCCGAGTACAGTTAATTTTCGTGATGTTTTCTATGGGTTGAATCGAGAGGGAAAACATAGTTTAGCTCAGACTGTACTTAGAAGAAAATGGAATCATGTAAATAGCAGAAAATCGTTGACTTAGTTTGGTCAGACTGTTGTATATTTGAATTACAAATTTACTCGTATAAGTATTTAACTGCATGTTCTTGGCTTGGGGAGCTTAAAAACTTTCAACTTGGCTTTATTGTTAAAATGGAGGTGGCGATTGTTGACTGATAACAAGGCGTTATGGGTTGAAGTAATCAAGGTAATTCATGGTGATGAGAATTCGGGCGCTCAGATCAGACATAATAAGCGTGGTACATGGGGTTCCATCACTTCTACTTGGTCTGATCTACATACTCAAAATATAATTCTCAATAATGTCTTCAAGAGAAAGGTGGGAAATGGCGCAAACACTAAATTTTGGAAAGATATTTGGATTGGTGA
The DNA here is from genome assembly GCF_046630445.1 of Rutidosis leptorrhynchoides. Taxonomy (NCBI): domain Eukaryota; kingdom Viridiplantae; phylum Streptophyta; class Magnoliopsida; order Asterales; family Asteraceae; genus Rutidosis; species Rutidosis leptorrhynchoides. The sequence continues at coordinate 61,707,350 of NC_092340.1, read as the reverse complement.
TTGCTCGCTTGCTTCCAGGTTTGGTCGTATTTTTTCTCTTGATATCAATGGTGATTGTACTATTGCAGACAGGTTCATCAATGGGGTTTGGGTTTGGGACTGGTCACGAGAGTTAACTTCTTGTCGTCATCAGGCTCTTTTGCAAGATTTAAAGTTGGTAATCGATTCTTTCGTGTGGGGGGGTCAAATGGATTCGTGGGCTTGCACTATCTCTAAACAAAGCTGTTATTTAGTTAAAGATGGTAGAATGATGATTGACAATATGTTGTTACCTTCGAATGGCCATTCTACTCGTTGGATTAACACCCTTCCTCGCAAAGTTAATATTTTTATGTGGAGGGTGGAGTTGAATAAACTTCCATCTCGTCTCAATCTTTCAAAAAAGGGCTTGGAAATTATGCACATTGATTGTCCTTCATGCGGATTCAGCGTCGAATCAACAGAGCACGTCTTGTTTGAATGTCCGATCGCGTCTCAAGTGTGGTCCAGAGTGCAACTTTGGACTAATGTAGATATGCCACACTTTTGCTCTTGGAATCAAGGTTTGGCTTGGTTAAACAATTGGAATTTTACGGCAAGAGTGAAGGACCATATGTTTATTATTATGGCTGCTTATATGTGGATTATGTGGAGATACAGGAACAATGTGATTTTTGGTGAGAACAAGATGAAGAAAGCAGATCTTTTTGATTCTATATGTAATTTTTCGTTTAATTGGATTAGATTAGATATAGAAGCAAATGTAATATTTCTAAGAACGATTGGCTTTGTAAGCCATTGTAAGTTTTTTGTGGTTGCTCATCTAGTTTCTTTCTAGAGTGAGTAGTTTATAAAATTTGGCTGTTCAAAAAAAAAAAAAAAAACTCCATGTTCTTGGCATGGCCAGTTGCCACCAGTTTTTATTCATTATGCTTTTTGAATCAATTAAGGTTCATTTAGGGAGTTTGCGTGCTTTTGATGATGCTGCTCTTGTTTGTTTAAATGGGAAGTTGTGTATTATTAGAAAATAATATGAGTATTAGTATTGTTAATATCTCGAGCTCGAATAAGGAAGTGGAGGGTAATCCTAATATTTGGGAATGCATTGCTGGAAGAGGCCAGATTAAAATATTGTTTACAAATCTATGGTCGAGTTTTTCAGGTCAAAACAATTTGAAGAGCCACATTGTGAACTACCACATTGAGTACTATTCAAATGCATCTGGTTTAATCGAGTTGCCTCGTGATCGTTTTTGACCATTTCTCTGTATCGGTATACCTTTTATAAAGATGCCAACAAGTAGTTCATCTTGAGATAATTACGGCATATCAATCCAATTTAAATTGTTCTGCCATATTAGCATGATAATGATAATATTAACTAAAGGATTGACAACAGCAGGTAAAATCTAACCTGATTCAACTTTTAACATGTTTCACCTGATCCAAATTTTAACATGTTTATTCTTTCATTGTCCCTATGCATATCAGCAATGCATGTGGTTAGCTTTGTATAAAGACTTTTTTTTTAAGGCAAGTAGTCGGCATCGAATACTCTCATTTGCCACGCACGCACGCGCCAGCCGAATCACATTGCATGTGTTTAGCCTTGTATAAAGACTAGATTGGTAAGATTGTTCGTACATCTAGTATCGCAGTTCCCTCAATCAATTTGAATTAGAAGCATCGGAGCAGATGTATAATGTTGTAATCGAGAAAAACGAGGTGTAGTTGGAACTAAGATATGACTAATTAGGCCCACCTCCACAAATCAGACTACTTTTTGGACGTCGAGACTCAACAATGGAGATTCGGTCACTTGTGGTAATTCATGGGGACCAGGTCAGCCCCCCGGTCCCCAGGCATATACCTGGTTAGTTTGTTCATCATTAGTCCTGCTAATGCATCAGGGGACCATGAACAGCGGACAGAGCTACACTGCACCAATCCCAGAAGCTATAATATTATCAGATACATTCAAGCCATAAAGATAATAGGCAACATTAAAGCCATTCATCATTTACTACTACACTAGGACGAAACAGTCATTACACATTGAAAAGCTTATACAACATCCGGCACGATATTATACACTTCATACTAATACTCGTAGTACAATCGCCAAAAGTTCACAAGTTCTTAAGCCATAATACTAATACAAAGGCTCAACAGAGGCTCAACCATAAGTTCAGCCCTGTGGCTTCTGACCTTCATCAAACACGAGATACAAATATACATATAGTACTCCACGTCTTCACGTGTAAATCACCACCTGGTGTTGGATCTACTCCGTGATCAGCATTTCAACATCATCAACAGCCACTGGAAGCTGTAAAAGAAGAATATTAAGACAATGTGAGTTGCATACAGACGCGGGTCTTTAGCTTTTTAGTTATCAGCAGCATACAAACAGATACAAGAGCAGCAAAAGTGTGTCAACAAACTTTAAAGTGGAGCCGTTATTACTATAAAATCAAGAGACAACAATATGTAGCCACCACTTATGATATCTATACAGGGGCGGATGTATTATCAAGTGAGTGGTAGCAAGGCACACCACTGAAATACGCGATGTAGTAGAAAAATTTTGGAGGTTTTAACTAGTGACACCACTAGATAGTGTAAATTTTTTTTGAGTGACACCCTTGAAATTAGCTTGGGGTTTTAACCAGGGACACCAGTGACTACCATTCCTGGATCGGTCACTGTATCTATAACGCTTATTTTACTACCTTCAGACGGGTCAATACAACTAATACAAGAATACAAGCATGTATATGTATATGTATATGTCTGGTCCGATATGTTAATGTATATGTACATATTTTAGTACGTATATATGTATATATAAATGTATTTCGGGTGCCGTGGATGATAGATCGTCATCCATATCTATATCTGATCCACAAAATATTTACATCATCCATATCCATTAATCGTCCATTGAGAGAGACATTAATGTATAATGTATTCTTCATATATCATACAAATGTATTATGTATGTATATAAATATAGATATAATGTAATATAAATGTACCTGAGAGATAGGATTTGAAAAGAAAGGACAGAGTGCATTATCCGTACAAGCATGAACAGTTTCAAACTGATCAATATCAAGCTTCTTATTAATAATCCCAACAGTAAAGTAAATATTATCACTACTAGGTAAATCAACCCTAATTTCATCAACACTAAACCAAAACAAAAACCTCTTCACTTGAATCCCATTCAAATCAGTAATCGATCCAAAATTAAGCTTCCCTGTGATCTTACTATCATAATACACAAGGTAATCGAACTGAATATAACACGGTTTCTCAAGTTCAACGACGAAACTTCCGTCATCAGATGATAAAGTGTACGATTTAACGGAATTAGGTAATAGGCCTCTAGGAAGACCGTATTTTTCGAGGATTTCGTAAACGGTTGGTTGATCGGTGACAGAGAGTGCGGTTGTTGACGTGATTACGATGATTAGGGTTAGAAAGAGTGTAACAAGGTTTTTTGCCGCCATTGTTAGGTGTGGATATGAGTAGGTAGTGATTTGCGGTGTGAATTTATTGTAGAAAGTAACGTGATATCCGCTGATTTTACGGTACGCCGAGTTATTTGATTTGGTGACCGGTGGCCCGATTTTGACCAAATCTGACGATTTAACTCCGTTATAACGGCCAAAAATATGGCATGTTTAAGTTTCACAATTTAACTCCGTTATAACGGCCAAAATATCGCATGTTTAAGTTTCACGAGTGACTAAGTTACGAACTTTATGTATCGTTACTTATAAATGTTTTTTTTTCCCGAAAAGCAAAGATTTATTAGATTAACTCAAAAGGACCAAACCAATAAAAGAGCTCGACTATACAGAATACAAAACGAATATGTAACTCGATGTAGGTACAAGAATCATAAACAAGTAGGCATTTAGTTGCAAAGATAGCAACTACAACCTAAAAAGCTAATCGAAACTTAAGGACTACCAAGTGAATACAAACTACATCCTGCTATATCATCGGAGGCAAGTTATACGACGAAGATACTCGGATTAGAAAGCCATTGGGACTACTCGATCTTCACATTTTTCAATCTAGAAGAGATCCATTCGAACGATTTTTCTTGAATTTTCATTAGCGCCGCAGGACCATTCCAACACTTATTTGTAATTTTGTAAATACCTTAAGGCTACGGTTTCTCCAAATTAGATACGCGCAAATCCACTCCAATGTTTACCAAATTGTAGAGCCTTGGTGTGTCATCGGTTGGTTGCTTCTTCCTCAGAGTGCTTCATTTATACTTAGGTTTGATACCGCGCCGAAGCCCCACCATTTGAAAACTCTATCCCAAACTTCGTAAGAATGCAGACAAAGAAACAAGAGTGGTCAATTGATTCCACATCATCGTCGCAAAGCGGGCATCTTACGGAGTTCAAGTCAATTTCACGCTTGTTGAGTTCGGTCATTGTTGGTAATCTTCTACGTAGAACTCTCCAAATAAAAATCTCGATCTTCAATGAAACCAATAAAATCTCGGTCATTGTTTAATAAATACATGGACTTCATATAGAAACATACACGAATAACGTAGAACACGAATAAAACGTAATGAATCTTACATACCATCCCTGGTCTAAATGTTGATTTAAATGAAGTTGACATTGGTTTAGATTTACACATGATGAGGCTTACATATATCATTATAAAGGTCGCGTTTGTTTTTTAATATGTTTTTTGTCTGAAGATCTGTTAATCATGTCTGTAAAGAATATGTGGTGCAAAGGCGTGTATTCTGAATATTGAAGACTGTTTATTTTTATGTCTGCAAAATAACTTAATCATTTCTGCAACACTTGGAAGTACATTTATAAGCCTGCGAGATTGCAGACAGATTAAGACATTATTTCATCTTATGTTTTCAGAAAAACAAACAGTCTGCAGTAAAAACGTCTGCGAAGAGGCAGACGACATAATAAAGTCTGCAGACCGAAAAACAAACGACACCTAAAACAATGTCTACTTCAATCCACATAATATCATACAAACGAATTTCATACACACACTAATATATTGTGTTTATCAAAAACTAACTTAAAAAAATAAGTGAAAAATTAAAATAATCAAGAGATGTGTTAGCTAATATATTGTAAGGAGTATGATAACAATAGTTCTTAGAGTTAGCTAATTATAAAGTAAAAATTTCCAATATAAAATTTTATATTTCCGTTAAGAAATTGACATATAGAAAGTACGTTATAATATGAAAAATTAACATTTTATAATAAATATTTAATCATTGACTTAAGAGCTATGGTTAGCATTGTCCTCTATATTATAGGCCATGATAACCCTAATCTTGCATAGTAAACAGGGTTGGGGCCTTTGCAATGAAAAGGGGATATGGGCTAACAATGTGCTTATAACTGTAGAGACCCGACCTAATCCATCCGGACGAAGTCCATATCGATTATAAACGATTCACAACAGTTGATTACATCGCGAGGTACTTGACCTCTATATGATACATTTTACAAACATTGCATTCGTTTTTGAAAAGACAATCTTTCATTACATCGAAGGTTGACTGCATGTATACCATTTTATAATATATCCACTATAATTGACTTAATAATAATCTTGATGAACTCAACGACTCGAATGCAACGTCTTTTGAAAGATACCATAAATGACTCCAAGTAATATTTCTAGAATGAGCAAATGCACAGCGGAAGATTTCTTTCGTACATGAGAATAAACATGCTTTAAAGTGTCAACCAAAGGGTTTGTGAATTCATTAGTTTAACATAAATAATCATTTCATAATTTTAATAGACCATAAGATTTCATATTTCCATTTCTCATAAACATACGTCCCATGCATAGAGACAAAAATATCATTCATATGGATTGAACACCTGGTAACCGACATTCACAATATGCATATATAAGAATATCCCCATCATTCCGGGACACCCTTCGGATATGATATAAATTTCGAAGTACTAAAGCATCCGGTACTTTGGATGAGGTTTGTTAGGCCCAATAGATCTATCTTTAGGATTCGCGTCAATTAGGGTGTCTGTTCCCTAATTCTTAGATTACCAGACTTAATAAAAAGGGGCATATTCGATTTCGATAATTCAACCATAGAATGTAGTTTCACGTACTTGTGTCTATTTTGTAAATTATTTATAAAACCTGCATGTATTCTCATCCCAAAAATATTAGATTTTAAAAGTGGGACTATAACTCACTTTCGGATCATCGTTTATTTTAAAATGATATAAGTTTGATTTTAATTTACTTATTATTGATCAAATGACAATTGTGCGTTATTGTTGCTTACAAAATAAATTTAAAACTACATATATATTCCTTATACATTATTTACATATATAGCTATATTTTATATAATAGTTATTATATATCATTTTAGTTTACATTATTAATTCTAACAATTACATCATATAATATTTTAATTTATATATCAAATTCATATATTTTAAATATATATAACTGTTTACAAATAGTGGTTCGTGAATCGTCGTGAGCAGTCGAAGGTCAATTTAATATATGAAGCAGTTCAAAAATTGTGTGACTCAACATTATAGACTTTGCTTATCGTGTCAGAAACATATAAAGATTAAGTTTAAATTTGGTCGGAAATTCCCGGGTCATCACAGTACCTACCCGTTAAAGAAATTTCGTCCCGAAATTTGAGTGAGGTGATCATGGCTAACAATAAAAATGTTTTCAGGACGAATATGAGTTGATAAATTGAGTTTTATCATTATTGAGTAATATAGATAAAAATAACTCGATTATTCGAAGAGTACGAATGAAGCTATTACAAAAGATTGAGGTAGAGATTTAACTTTTGACGTAGTCTCGTTGGGTTTCCGGAATTCAAGAGATTTGAAAGAAAATCTTGGAAATCTATAAGATCTGATTCTTCGGGATTTATGGAAATTAAGATCTCTATAATTAAATATGGTGATCTGTCTCGATTGCTTTGTCTGGTATCTCCATTATAAATGAACTTCTTTCATTCCATTATTTTCACCACTCCAATTCTTTCTTTCTCGATCCATACTTTCAAACGATTGTGAAAATGCTTACTCCAGTTCTGATCCTTGTCCTCATCCTTACTATCGCAACATTCATTCTCCTTTCCAACTTCCACCAAAGGAATCTACTTTCTTCTACTTCACCCTTGGGGTTATAGTGTTTTTAATTCCCCCGTGTCTTTTTGTTGCGATAAACATTGATATACACGGTTTGTAATTTATGTGTTGTTATCGGGCTTTATATTCTCCCTTATATTTCGAAGCTCTACGCTTTTGTTTTCTCTTCCCAACTTCAAGTCAAGCGAGTAATAGTCCAAAATTCGTAGATATAGAATTTCGAATGATTATAATGTTCTAAGCAGGAAGGAACGTGATATCACGATTTGATTTTCAAATTTATCAAAATTACTGAAGATAGAACTATCAAGAATATATTCTTCTTGATATGTTCGGAGGTTATGTAGAATGGAAGAGTTATGTAACATGACACATGATGACGTTATGATTTGCTGTGACCCATCATCACGTTTCATTAGAAACTCAACATGACTTACTGTAATATAATCACATTGATCAAGTGTCATTATATTATACTAACTCATGCATCAGTTCCCAACATTACTTCAATAACATTCATATTTTAAGCTCGAAAGTTTACAGAATATAGAAACTAACAGTTTCTATATGATGTAATACTGATAGCACGAAGAGATTATTGATTTTAGATAAGAATAGTTATAAAAATATCTCCAGAAATATGGAGGATATTTATAATGAAAGATACGATAATATCTCGAAATATCTAAGATCAGAGGATGATAGAAACTATTGTCTGCAAGGATTTAGAGTAAGGAGCAAGATATTCACTAAAGACTTTAGCAGACATTGAATCATTTGGATTCTTTGAAGTCAAACTTATTCTTTGTGATTTGTCCATGGCTTTCTTCATAGTTTCGCATAATCTACTTTTCGGTACTAAATTTTCTATTGAATGTTTCCAATATAATGATACACAGGAAGCACGAAGAGGTATATAATTTCGGACAAGAATATTTATGAAAATATCCTCAGAAATATCGAAGATATTGATGATGATATTTTGGAATTTCTAAGTTCGATGGTTGATGAAGAAAGATTTTCCGCAAGATTTTAACATGACTTCGGAGCAAGATATTCTATAAAGATTTCAACGGATCCAGAATTATCTGGATTCTTTGAATATAGGGTATGGTCCTTATATTTGTCATTGGTCTCCTTCATGGTTAACTCTATCCGTTTTTCAGTTCCAACGTTTCTGAGCTTTTCCAACATATTATTCTTTATCATCAAACTTCCGACGACTAAGGTCGTTTACGGTTGCCTACAGTTTCTGCTGCTTCATTCAGCTTTTTCAACATTCAGAGTATCGATTCGTAAACTGGGTGCCTTTTCAAAATTTCAGAATTAAAGATCGTAATTCTAGGAGATAATTGTTATATGTATACAAATAACTATTGATGTAGAAATGCTACGAGATTCGAAATACTGATTGCTGATTCCCGGTAATTGGTATGGCAATTATTGTTACAGGGTATAGATGAATACAAGATGGGGTTTCAATGAATATAATGATTTTTCGGAAAGTCCAAATTCATTGAAGTTGCTGGTAATTTTACTGCTAATGTGGTGAAATATAAACGGTTCTCCGGTAACGATGACGACAGGCAAACTTATATATCGAGGTTATAATAAGGCTAATTCGAATGAAAGTTGAAGTTGATTTGTTGAAACTGTGACAAAATTTGCTACTTTGAAAAGAATTACCAAGTTATTTTGGGTAATAATAACACTAAAGAAATTAGCACAACTACGTGTTAAACGTTTACTCAGTTTCCGAGAGTTTTTCAGATGCATAACTAAATGCATCAATCTTTTCTCCCATAGATGAAGTGCGGTTGGTTCATCCTCTCGATTGAGGTGTTTTCAAGAATCATGAAAGGTTTGAACGTGGATCATAATCGTCAAGATACAAATAAGGTTTGAGATGAACTCAAGTGGCACACTTGAAGAATTATTTAGTTTCATATATTATAATCAGTATTTTAATTTATTTTAATTGTCCAATAAAATTTGTCCACAGTCGATAGTCAACAGTTTACAGTCCAATAATTCATACATAGTTTAACATATAATATTCGAATTAATTAATACGTGTCGTGACCCGTATTCGTCTCAGACTCGATCACAACTCAAACTATATATATTATTGTAGAATTAACCTCAACCCTGTATAGCTAACTCCTGCATTACTGCATATAGAGTGTCTATGGTTATTCCAAATAATATATATAGATGCGTCGATATGATATGTCAAAACCTTGTATACGTGTCCCGATATTTAAAGTGCGTAAAATAAATAACGGAAATTAAATGACGATAAATAAAATTGCGAGAATTTAAATTGCGATAAATAAATTGCGATAAATAAAATGTAATATGGAATTAATCAGTTAGCTAGGAACAGTTAGCTAGGAACAGTTAGCGTGGATTCTTATCAAAATTCTTCTCATAATTAAATTGTTTGTTTCTAACAAGTTTTATTTTTATCCAATGTTTCCTTCATTATGCCACTTGTTGGATTTTGATAGGTCAAAATCCAAATATGAAATTGAATGAAAATGGTTATTCTGCGGTGAACGGATACGTATATCGGTGGTTGCAAGTAGGATAGTAAATGACTGTTGAATCAGGTTCGAAGAATGTACAGTGTAACTTATTAATGTGAAATCTAAATATTTCTAGGGTATTACCTACCCGTTAAAATATTTTCGCCATTAACAGTTTGTACAAAAGAATTTTTAATCACAATCTTTATGAAAATATACTTACATATATATTCTCTTCAGATGTAATCATGGATTTAATGAGTTAATATGATATTAATCTCATTTGATTTACCATTTGAACAAGAATATAAAAATTTCTAAAACATTAGAGATTACATAATCGCCATGTCAAACGAAGATAATTGATGTAGAACGATATGTAGTATGATGATTATAATTGAGGTACAGAATGAGATGTTGAAGCGTGTGTTGTTGATGGTACGGGTGTTGTTACTGATGGTACTGTTGGTGCCGGTGATATTGCTGAAGCTGGCATGTTTTGCACCATATTTTACAAGGCTACAACTCGGGCGCGAAGCTCGTTGAATTCTTCTATTATACCTTGATGATTGTTGGTTCGGACGAGCGGATGAATGAGGTTTAGATTCTGAGATAGTATATAATCATGACGAGATACTCTGGAAATGAGAGAGAAAATAGTGTCTCGAACAGGTTCACCAGTAAACGCTTCAGGTTCATTGTCAAAAGGTGAATTCGGTTGGTGGAAGGGATCGCCTTCTTCGCGTCTCCATTGATTAAGTCGACTACGAACCCATCAGATGAATTGGGGATGGTTGATTGATTGATTCATTCTGGTGACACCGCTCTCGGAGCTTAGGTGAATATCCATGTCGAATAGCTGTCGGAATAACTATCGGAATAGCTATCGGAATTTGAGAGACTCATATCGTACGATCAAATGAAGGATTTTCGATAAGAAATAGATTATAGGATATAGATTAGTACCCTGCAATACATAATTTACATATGCATATATCATACTAAAATCCCATAAGTTACGGAGGAATATACGGAGTAAGTCAGGCAGAGTTTACAGTAATAGATATGCTAAGATATGAATTAGCGGATACGCTAAGATATGAGTTTTGTCTATACACTATTTATGCAATCAATGCAATAAGATGTGTCTAGACTAAGAATGATAAGCAAGTGATTCCCTAAGAATGTTAAGCAGGTAATTTTCGACACAAAATGATAAGCAAAACTTTTGACATGCAGACACGGTCGAAGTCCAGACTCACTAATGCATCCTAACGACTTATCAGTTAGACATACTAATGCAAGACCTGGTTCGCTAAGACCACCGCTCTGATACCAACTGTAGAGACCCAACCTAATCCATCCAGACGAAGTCCATATCGATTATAAACGATTCACAACAGTTGATTACATCGCGAGGTACTTGACCTCTATATGATACATTTTACAAACATTGCATTCGTTTTTGAAAAGACAATCTTTCATTACATCGAAGGTTGACTGCATGTATACCATTTTATAATATATCCACTATAATTGACTTAATAATAATCTTGATGAACTCAACGACTCAAATGCAACGTCTTTTGAAAGATGCCATAAATGACTCCAAGTAATATTTCTAGAATGAGCAAATGCACAGCGGAAGATTTTTTTCGTACTTGAGAATAAACATGCTTTAAAGTGTCAACCAAAGGGTTTGTGAGTTCATTAGTTTAACATAAATAATCATTTCATAATTTTAATAGACCACAAGATTTCATATTTCCATTTCTCATAAACATACGTCCCATGCATAGAGACAAAAATATCATTCATATGGATTGAACACCTGGTAACCGATATTCACAATATGCATATATATAAGAATATCCCCATCATTCCGGGACACCCTTCGGATATGATATAAATTTCGAAGTACTAAAGCATCCGGTACTTTGGATGAGGTTTGTTAGGCCCAATAGATCTATCTTTAGGATTCGCGTCAATTAGGGTGTCTGTTCCCTAATTCTTAGATTACCAGACTTAATAAAAAGGGGCATATTCGATTTCGATAATTCAACCATAGAATGTAGTTTCACGTACTTGTGTCTATTTTGTAAATCATTTATAAAACCTGCATGTATTCTCATCCCAAAAATATTAGATTTTAAAAGTGGGACTATAACTCACTTTCGGATCATCGTTTATTTTAAAATGATATAAGTTTGATTTTAATTTACTTATTATTGATCAAATGACAATTGTGCGTTATTGTTGCTTACAAAATAAATTTAAAACTACATATATATTCCTTATACATTATTTACATATATAGCTATATTTTATATAATAGTTATTATATATCATTTTAGTTTACATTATTAATTCTAACAATTACATCATATAATAGTTTAATTTATATTTCAAATTCATATATTTTAAATATATATAACTGTTTACAAATAGTGGTTCGTGAATCGTCGTCAGCAGTCGAAGGTCAATTTAATATATGAAACAGTTCAAAAATTGTGTGACTCAACATTACAGACTTTGCTTATCGTGTCAGAAACATATAAAGATTAAGTTTAAATTTGGTCGAAAATTCTCGGGTCATCACAATAACAAGGTAGATTATTGAAAGTTTTGACAAATTAAGCCTTTGTAATTGTTACGTCCAACTCTTTCCTAAAGCTTAATGATTTTTATCGTTAAATATGGAGCATGATTTGCATAAAAAAAGGATTCAAATTTTTTTAAAGGTTGCAAATGAGGTAATATATTTAACACCCCGTCAAAATTGCCATTGACGGCGATGTTAACTTTGGTCCCAGTGCATGACTTGTCTTCTAAATAACAGCAAAGTTCTACAGGGGAAGCAATATATCTAAGTACCTGAGACAAAACATACTTAAAAGTGTCAACCAAAAAGGTTGAGTGAACAACATAGGTTTATAATTGTTTTAGACCACAAGATTTAGTTATCAAAAGTAGTGCTGAAGTTATGATATCGAACTAAACAAAGTTACCCCATGACACCTTGAACAATCAGTGTCGTTTAATCATTATTATGTAACCAAAGACCAACGGTCAACTGGTTAGAGACGTCACTCTCAATAGGCCTACTCACAATAATTAAGTTTGCGTTTCAAAGTAGTAATTAACGATATCATGGCAGGGATTTAGCATGAAACAAAGCATGTCAGCACAGTTAAACAGTTTTCGAGTACTTGTGTCTAAACGTAAAACAGTTTGAAAGCAAGCATGTGTCTCACCCCAAAAGTTTAAAATAAGTATATAAAGATAGTTAAAAAGTGGGGCTATGAAGTTCACCTTAGTAGCAAGTAAGTTATTCCACGCAAGTAGTATGAACGAAGTATGTAATCGGAGATCTCAACCTAGAGATATAACGTTTGATTAGTTAATGTCTAAAAGACATAAAGTTTGTTTATTAATATAGCAACTATATTAACAGTGACGGTTTTTGAAAAAAGTTCCTATTTCTCAAAAGTTTCTATTTTTGGAAATCTACTATTTATGGAAAGCTTCCACTTATAGTAAGCTCATAGTTTAAAGAAGTTCGGGTTATAATTCTTCACAAAGATGTTGTACAATCTTGCCCAAACTTCGTTGCTATCATGCAAGTCACTCTGATGATCTGTTGTTACCGGGCGCCCAGGATTCTTGACCAGAATCTAAGTCATGGCATTTGAAATTCACAAGCGGTTCCCATAAGGCAACAAGGACCACCCTAGGCCACAAGTAGCGGCGATGTTTGTAGACTTTGTACATTATCTTTAATTATAACCTTCACGTTATAGGTGTATACACACAACGAATTATTAATGTACTTAACAATTATATATATAGGTGATAATATAACTTAGTGTGATTAAGGTGTTACCATATAGATACGTTTACAAGTTCTAGTAATAATATTATTACCCTTTAATTAATCAACCATCATTATGTAACCTTATCATTACATGTGTTATATACATATATTCATATATGTGTTACCTATATATATACACCTACATGATACATACATATATTCTTTATTCCTATATCTCATGTATATGTTCATAACTATATGATATATATGTATATATAATCTATGTATGTGTTACATATATTAAAGTCAAAAGTGATACATATAAATACATACATACCATGACTTATCAACTTTTATAATTAACTATAATATACATATATTCATATGCACAACATACATATACATACTTATATTATTTCTCTTTTTATGTTTTACTAACTTCATATTCTTATTAATTTATAACTTTATATAATGGTTTAGAGTTCAGGGGTTAAAATAGTAAATATATAATACTTTTAAACCATTTTGTAATTATCACTAAAGATCAAATACCAAAAGTGTAAATACCAAATTGTGAACCCATCTTTTTCTCCTTCCTTCTGGTCGTTGCAGACCACTTATTTCTTTCTTTCTTTCTTTTTTTTCAATTCTTTTTAGGGTTAAAGCTAAAAATAGGCTACAAACTTACACAAATGTACCGATGTCGCCTACAAACTCATTTCCGTCCTACTGTCGCCTACAAACTTATAAAAAATGTGCTAATATAAACAAAATATTTTTCAAGAATCGGTTGATGGGCAAGTAACCGAGTTAATAAATGAACGAATGAATGCCGTAATTGAAGAGGCATTAGAAGCTAGAAACATTCATTCTCGGGGCGAGGGGGTGATGGTAGTGGTGGGCATGGAAGGCGAGACTTCCATTACAAAAATTTCAAGGATGCTCAACCTCCTATGTTTAATGGAGTAAGGGATCCGTTGAAAAGCTCATGTTGGATCTCCTTCATCGAGGGGGCTTTCCGTACCGCGGAATGTCCTCCCGAGAAGAAAACGAGATACGGTTCTAGTATGTTGCGTGAAGAGGCAAAGTTGTGGTGGGATGATAAGATTAAGTTGTATGGTGAAGAGCAATGTATGGGCTTGTCGTTTGATGAGTTTAAAAAGGAGTTCTTTGATGAATATCGGACTCCATCCGATCTTAACAAAATTCGGGATGAGTTGCGCGATTTATGACAAGGTTCGATGGACTTGGTCACTCTCAAGTCTACCTTCTTGTCAAAGACTCATTTTTGTCTGGAGTATGTAGGTGATGACCGAATGTTGATGCTAGATTTTTATCGTACACTGAGCGATGAGTTGAAGCGTAAGATTAGTCGGGGAATGGCTAAGTCTTTTGATGAATTGTTTGAGTTAGCCCGGGGTTTCGAGCCGGAGGTTCCAAAAAGAAGTGATTTCTCTTTTTCTAAGAGAAAATTTGAAGGTTCGAGTCATTCGAGCTTTTCAAGCAAAAAGAGCAAGAGCAAGAAGGGTTCCGAAAGTGTCAATAGCGTGAAGAAGAGTGCTTCTGGGGTTTTTCCTTATACATGCTACAATTGTGGACAAATGGGCCATATAGCTCATGATTGTCCGAACCTATCTTCCGGAAACAACCTCACATGTTTCAATTGCCAAAAGCAAGGACACCGAAAGTCGAATGTGCCTATTTGAACACCGATCCTGTTAAACAATTAGAGAAGGCGGTGGGTATGACTCGGGGACAAAATTACTTAATGACCCATGATGAGGCCAAGCAATCAAACGAAGTTGTCTCAGGTACTTTCATGGTTAACTCTAATCCGGAAAGGATCCTATTTGATAGCGGTGCTAATTTATCGTTTGTTTCTCTAAGTTTTGTGTCTAAGCTTGATAAACTGCTAGCTAAGTTGAGTCATCCAGTAGAGGTCGAAATAGCGGATGGTAAGACGGTGCTAGGGGTTTATGTGTGTAATGCTTGTGATATTGTGTTCGGTTCTGAAACGTTTAAAATTGATCTTATCTCGATGACCTTGGGTGAATTTGATATTGTCATTGGTATGGATTGGCTCGATCGTTATAGAGCCGATATTGCATGCCATGAAAAATCTATTCGTGTGAAGACCCCAAGTGGAGGAGAGCTAATTATGCATGGCGAGAGACGGAGAAGACTTGTGCCATTATGCACTTATGCACGAGCACGTCGTTTTCTTGTTAGTGGTGGCATGGCTTTCCTTGCTCATATAGTTGATACTCGTGAAGAGCCACCATCCATTCGTGAAATTCTGGTGGTTAGTGAATTCGAAGTCGTTTTTCCGGATGAATTACCGAGTGTTCCGGCGGAAAGACAAGTTGAATTTCGCATCGAGTTGGTTCCGGGTGCTACTCCCATTGCTAAAACTCCTTATCGTTTAGCACCAACGGAGATGCAAGAGTTGTTAAATCAAACCCAAGAGTTTCTTGAGAAGGGTTTTATTCGACCGAGTGCTTCGCCGTAGGGCGCTCCGGTTTTATTTGTGAAGAAGAAGGATGGTAGTATGTGGATGTGCATCGATTATCGGGAGTTGAACAAAGTGACGATCAAGAATCGTTATCCATTGCCTCGGATTGACGATTTGTTTGACCAACTCCAAGGTGCGACGTATTTCTCTAAAATTGACTTACGGTCTGGCTATCACCAAATGCCGGTCCGTGAGGAAGATATTGAGAAAACAGCTTTTCGAACGCGTTATGGGTATTTTGAGTTTGTAGTTATGCCTTTTGGTCTTACGAATGCACCAGCGGCATTCATGGATCTTATGAACCGAGTGTGCCAACCTATGTTGGACAAGTCGGTGATTGTGTTCATTGACGACATACTTGTCTATTCGAAGAGTATGAAGGAACATGAACATCATTTGCGTGGTGTGTTGAAGATGTTACGGAAGGAGAAGTTATATGCAAAATTCTCCAAATGTGAATTTTGGCTAAGGGAAGTTCAATTCCTTGGCCATATTGTGAACAAGGATGGTATTCAAGTAGATCCGAGGAAAATTGAGACGGTGAAAAGTTGGGGACGACCGACTACGCCTACGGAAATCCGAAGTTTTCTCGGATTGGCCGGTTATTACCGTCGGTTTATTCAAGACTTTTCAAAGATCGCTTCTCCATTGACGAAATTGATGAGAAAGAACGCGAGATTTAATTGGGAGAACGAGCAAGAAATTGCTTTTCAATTGTTAAAAGAGAAGTTATGTCAAGCTCCGGTGTTTGTGATAATGCTAAAAACGAACATATATTTCATAGCATTATTCCTCAAGAAAGACAAGCTTTTAGTTGCAATTGTTCTATTTACAAGTGATATTCGTTTAAATAATAAAAGGTGAAGACAAAAGACAGATTCGACGAATTGAAGACGCAAACGACCAAAACGCTCAAAAGTACAAAATACAATCAATAAGGTTCCAATTATTGATAAGAAACGTCTCAAAATTACAAGAGTACAAGATTTAAAACGCAAAGTACAAGATATTAAATTGTACGCAAGGACGTTCGAAAATCCGGAACCGGGACCAGAGTCAACTCTCAACGCTCGATGCAACGGACTAAAAATTTCAAGTCAACTATGCACATGAATATAATATAATATATAATTAATTCTTAAAATTAATATATATATTATATTATATTTAAAAACCGTCGGCATAAAAAAACAAAGACTTTTGAGTCTCCCCAGCTGGCCATGCGATCGCATGGCCTTGAAGGGTAAAGCTCATGCGATTGCATGAGCATCTTTTCCAGATCACAGGCCTATAAAAATCGAGCTTTGGTGTAAAACAAAACACATCTTTTTCTTCTCCTCATTCAACGTATAATATTTATATTTATATTATAATTTTAATTTTAATTTATAATAATAAGGGTGTGTTAGCGAATGTTGTAAGGGTGTAAGTCGAAATTCTGTCCGTGTAACGCTACGCTATTTTTAATCATTGTAAGTTATGTTCAACCTTTTTAATTTAATGTCTCGTAGCTAAGTTATTATTATGCTTATTTAATCCGAAGTAATCATGATGTTGGGCTAAAAGTATTAAAATTGGGTAATTGGGCTTTGTACCATAAATGGGGTTTGGACAAAAGAACGACACTTGTGAAAATTAGACTATGGGCTATTAATGGGCTTTATATTTGTTTAACTAAATGATAGTTTGTTAATTTTAATATAAAGATTTACAATTGGACGTCCCTATAAATAACCATATACACTCAATCGGACACGATGGGCTGGATATTTATATGTGCGAATAATCGTTCATTTAACCGGACACGGGAATGGATTAATAGCCACTAGAATTATTAAAACAGGGGTGAAATTATGTACAAGGATACTTGGCATAATTGATAAAAAAGTATTAAAACCTTGGGTTACATTCAGTCGACATCCTGGTGTAATTATTAAACAAAGTATTAAAATCTTGTTACAGTTTAAGTCCCCAATTAGTTGGAATATTTAACTTCGGGTATAAGGATAATTTGACGAGGACACTCGCACTTTATATTTATGACTGATGGACTGTTATGGACAAAAACCAGACAGACATATTAAATAATCCAGGACAAAGGACAATTAACCCATGGGCATAAAACTAAAATCAACACGTCAAACATCATGATTACGGAAGTTTAAATAAGCATAATTCTTTTATTTCATATTTAATTTCCTTTATTTTATATTTAATTGCACTTCTAATTATAGCACTTTTATTTATTGTTATTGTATTTAATTGCACTTTTAATTATCGTACTTTTTAATTATCGCAAGTTTATTTTATCGCACTTTTATTTATCGCAATTTCATTATCGTTATTTACTTTACGCTTTAAATTAAGTCTTTTATTTATTTAATATTTTACATTTTGTTTTAACTGCGACTAAAGTTTTAAAATCGACAAACCGGTCATTAAACGGTAAAAACCCCCCTTTATAATAATAATATTACTTATATATATATTTGTATTTTTATAAAATAAAACTAATATAGCGTTAAGCTTTGTGAAAAAGATTTTCCCTGTGGAACGAACCGGACTTACTAAAAACTACACTACTGTACGATTAGGTACACTGCCTATAAGTGTTGTAGCAAGGTTTAAGTATATCCATTCAATAAATAAATAAATATCTTGAGTAAAATTGTATCGTATTTAATAGTATTTCCTTGTAAAATATAAGCTATTTTATATACACCTCGCAGAGCACCAAGTATTTTTGGCGCCGCTGCCGGGGAATATCTAGCTTAAAAGCCGGAAGCGCAACGCTAATATATATAAAAAACAAAAAAAATTTATTTTTAGTTTACTTTTATTAAAATATGCTTTTGTAAAAAATACGTTTTAATATATTCGAAAATATAAAAAGAAAACAAAAATATAAATATTTTTAAGAGTTTGTTAAATATTTAAGTTCTATAAAAGTTTCTTTATATTTATTTTATAAAAATATAAGTTTTATTTAATTTATAAAAATATATTATATAAATATTTAAAACAGAAAAAAAAACACAGCAAAAAAAAAAAAAAAACATTCAGCCTGCTACTGTAGCAGCCCGTAACCTGGCCTAAAATCCTGGCTCATGCGATCGCATGAGCCCGAAGGCATAAACTCATGCGATCGCATGAGATCGTCAGACACGCCACAGTTTACCCTAATTCAGCATTTATTACGGGTATTATTTATTATTATTAATTTAAAACCCTAATTAGGTTATATATATTATATTATTTAGTTTAGTTATTTTATTATTTGTATTATTTAGTTTAATTAGTTTAATTAATTTATAAAATTAATAGTTTTATAAAATAAATAATATAAAAATAATATTTTTATAAAAATTGTAATTTTTGCAACTTTTAGTATATTTTTATATTTTGTCCCTTTTTAATTGTTTTAGCGTAATATTTGTATTTTTCGCTCGTATTTAGTTTTAAACTTAGTTTTTGCCATAGTTATTTTTATTTATAGATTTTTAGGCCTTGCCATAAAATCCCTTAAGTGCTTTTTCTTTAGACTAAGATTTAGGTGCTTTAGAATTTTGCGACGCCTTTTTAAGTTTTAGTACCTTTTTAAGTTATTTCCATTTGGGATATAGTTTTACTTGTAAGCTTTAATATTTTTAGACATCTTTTACCTATGTATCAATTATCATTCCAATTAGTAATCTCAATTTGCGATTATAATTTTAAGTTAGTGATAGTAATAAGGTTGGGTTAGTCGAGTGTTTTTAAGTTTTATAAGTCACTCTTTTTCTTTCTTATTTTTCGATGCCTTTTATTTCTCAATTTTTTTCTTTTTCGACCTTTTTCGACGCGCTCTTTTTCTTTCTTATTTCTCGCTATTCTAGTTTTAGGACATAGATTTTTTTTTCTACTTCTTATCTAAATTTCTTAAAATTACGAAAATTTATTTTAAGTGGTTAAATTGATAGACATCAAAATTTTCTGGTTCGTAGTAATAGTTGGATTTGTATGTGGACCGGGTTATTGGAGCCAAACAGTCCTCAATTATATTGAGACCAAACGAATCCTGCCCCTCTGCTGCATCTTTTGGCTATTCGAAACGTGGGCAAAATCAGAAAAGTCTATTAATTAGATAACTTATATAATTTTTTCTTTCCTTTTAAAAAACTAATAGGATATTCAGTGAATGCACCGAGCAAGACGTTCACCACCTTTTGTACGTTCACCACCTATAACTCGATCAAGACATCTAGCTAATATTTGTAGTGACCCGAACTTTTCCATGTTTATATATATTAATTGAGATTGATATTTACATGATTAAATGTTTCCAACATGTTAAGCAATCAAACTTGTTAAGACTTGATTAATTGAAATATGTTTCATATAGACAATTGACCACCTAAGTTGATCGGTGATTCACGAACGTTAAAACTTGTAAAAACTATATGATGACATATATATGGATATATATATATATATAGTTAACATGATACTATGATAAGAAAACATATCATAAAGTATATTAACAATGAACTACATATGTAAAAACAAGACTACTAACTTAATGATTTTTAAACGAGACATATATGTAACGATTATCGTTGTAAAGACATTTAATGTATATATATCATATTAAGAGATATTCATACATGATAATATCATGATAATATAATAATTTAAAATCTCATTTGATATTATAAACATTGGGTTAACAACATTTAACAAGATCGTTAACCTAAAGGTTTCAAAACAACACTTACATGTAACGACTAACGATGACTTAACGACTCAGTTAAAATGTATATACATGTAGTGTTTTAATATGTATTTATACACTTTTGAAAGACTTCAATACACTTATCAAAATACTTATACTTAACAAAAATGCTTACAATTACATCCTCGTTCAGTTTCATCAACAATTCTACTCGTATGCACCCGTATTCGTACTCGTACAATACACAGCTTTTAGATGTATGTACTATTGGTATATACACTCCAATGATCAGCTCTTAGCAGCCCATGTGAGTCACCTAACACATGTGGGAACCATCATTTGGCAACTAGCATGAAATATCTCATAAAATTACAAAAATATGAGTAATCATTCATGACTTATTTACATGAAAACAAAATTACATATCCTTTATATCTAATCCATACACCAACGACCAAAAACACCTACAAACACTTTCATTCTTCAATTTTCTTCATCTAATTGATCTCTCTCAAGTTCTATCTTCAAGTTCTAAGTGTTCTTCATAAATTCCAAAAGTTCTAGTTTCATAAAATCAAGAATACTTTCAAGTTTGCTAGCTCACTTCCAATCTTGTAAGGTGATCATCCAACCTCAAGAAATCTTTGTTTCTTACAGTAGGTTATCATTCTAATACAAGGTAATAATCATATTCAAACTTTGGTTCAATTTCTATAACTATAACAATCTTATTTCAAGTGATGATCTTACTTGAACTTGTTTTCGTGTCATGATTCTGCTTCAAGAACTTCGAGCCATCCAAGGATCCATTGAAGCTAGATCCATTTTTCTCTTTTCCAGTAGGTTTATCCAAGGAAATTAAGGTAGTAATGATGTTCATAACATCATTCGATTCATACATATAAAGCTATTTTATTCGAAGGTTTAAACTTGTAATCACTAGAACATAGTTTAGTTAATTCTAAACTTGTTCGCAAACAAAAGTTAATCCTTCTAACTTGACTTTTAAAATCAACTAAACACATGTTCTATATCTATATGATATGCTAACTTAATGATTTAAAACCTGGAAACACGAAAAACACCGTAAAACCGGATTTACGCCGTCGTAGTAACACCGCGGGCTGTTTTGGGTTAGTTAATTAAAAACTATGATAAACTTTGATTTAAAATTTGTTATTCTGAGAAAATGATTTTTATTATGAACATGAAACTATATCCAAAAATTATGGTTAAACTCAAAGTGGAAGTATGTTTTCTAAAATGGTCATCTAGACGTCGTTCTTTCGACTGAAATGACTACCTTTACAAAAACGACTTGTAACTTATTTTTCCGACTATAAACCTATACTTTTTCTGTTTAGATTCATAAAATAGAGTTCAATATGAAATCATAGCAATTTGATTCACTCAAAACGGATTTAAAATGAAGAAGTTATGGGTAAAACAAGATTGGATAATTTTTCTCATTTTAGCTACGTGAAAATTGGTAACAAATCTATTCCAACCATAACTTAATCAACTTGTATTGTATATTATGTAATCTTGAGATACCATAGACACGTATACAATGTTTCGACCTATCATGTCGACACATCTATATATATTTCGGAACAACCATAGACACTCTATATGTGAATGTTGGAGTTAGCTATACAGGGTTGAGGTTGATTCCAAAATATATATAGTTTGAGTTGTGATCAATACTGAGATACGTATACACTGGGTCGTGGATTGATTCAAGATAATATTTATCGATTTATTTCTGTACATCTAACTGTGGACAACTAGTTATAGGTTACTAACGAGGACAGCTGACTTAATAAACTTAAAACATCAAAATATATTAAAAGTGTTGTAAATATATTTTTAACATACTTTAATATATATGTATATATTGTTATAGGTTCGTGAATCAACAGTGGCCAAGTCTTACTTCCCGACGAAGTAAAAATCTGTGAAAGTGAGTTATAGTCCCACTTTTAAAATCTAATATTTTTGGGATGAGAATACATGCAGGTTTTATAAATGATTTACAAAATAGACACAAGTACGTGAAACTACATTCTATGGTTGAATTATCGAAATCGAATATGCCCCTTTTTATTAAGTCTGGTAATCTAAGAATTAGGGAACAGACACCCTAATTGACGCGAATCCTAAAGATAGATCTATTGGGCCTAACAAACCCCATCCAAAGTACCGGATGCTTTAGTACTTCGAAATTTATATCATATCCGAAGGGTGTCCCGGAATGATGGGGATATTCTTATATATGCATCTTGTTATTGTCGGTTACCAGGTGTTCACCATATGAATGATTTTTATCTCTATGTATGGGATGTGTATTGAAATATGAAATCTTGTGGTCTATTGTTACGATTTGATATATATAGGTTAAACCTATAACTCACCAACATTTTTGTTGACGTTTAAAGCATGTTTATTCTCAGGTGAATATTAAGAGCTTCCGCTGTTGCATACTAAAATAAGGACAAGATTTGGAGTCCATGTTTGTATGATATTGTGTAAAAACTGCATTCAAGAAACTGATTTCGATGTAACATATTTGTATTGTAAACCATTATGTAATGGTCGTGTGTAAACAGGATATTTTAGATTATCATTATTTGATAATCTACGTAAAGCTTTTTAAACCTTTATTTATGAAATAAAGGTTATGGTTTGTTTTAAAAATGAATGCAGTCTTTGAAAAACGTCTCATATAGAGGTCAAAACCTCGCAACGAAATCAATTAATATGGAACGTTTTTAATCAATAAGAACGGGACATTTCAGTTGGTATCCGAGCGTTGGTCTTAGAGAACCAGAAAATTTGCATTAGTGTGTCTTATCGAGTTTGTTAGGATGCATTAGTGAGTCTGGACTTCGACCGTGTTTTCTTTAAAAATGATTGCTTAACATTTTTGTTGGAAACTATATATTTTTAACATATGAATATTATGTGATATATTAATCTCTTAACGTGTTTGATATTATGTGATAGATGTCTACCTCTAGAACAAGTCCCATTGACTCACCTAATAATAATGAAGAGTCAAATGTAAATTGGAATGATTCGTGGACTGATTCACAAGTTCCCGAAGAGGAACCGGAAGAAGAGTCGGAACCGGAAGAAGAGTCGGAACCGGAAGAAGAATCGGAACCGGAAGAAGAATCGGAACCAGATGAAGAAATAGAACCGGTGGGGGAAATAATAAAACGGTTAAGTAAAAGAAAATCCTCAACCAACCGACCAAAGTTAATTATGGTCAATGGTGTTTCCGCCAAGGAAGCAAAATATTGGGAGGATTACCAATTCTCCGATGAATCGGATTCCGACGAGAATTCCGATGATGTTATAGAAATTACCCCAACTGAATTTAAAAAGGCAAAAGAAAATAATAAGGGAAAGGGCATAAAAATAGAGAAATCTAATTCCAACCCCGATGAACTTTATATGTATCGTCAACCCCCGAAGTCCTTAAGTTGTAACAATGACCCGGGAACCTCTAAACCACCAGGTTTTTCTAAACCAATGTGGACAACGACGGCTCGTATTAGGGGAACATCATATATCCCTAGAAACTTGGCAAAACGAACCAAAACCGAAGAAGAAGAAACGAGCGAGTCGGAATAAGATAGTTGTATTCGTGTGGTGTAATATATGTAATATAGTGTTCTTATGCTTTATGATATATGTAAAAATTGCTTGTATTAATAAGTATTTTTTTATGAAACTAACTCTTGTCTATTTTACAGTTTAAAAACACAAAATGGATAGACAACCCAATATTTTAAGAGACCTACCCGGAGACATGATTGATGAAATCTTGTCTAGAGTCGGCCAGAATTCTTCGGCACAACTATTTAAGGCGAGATCAGTTTGTAAGACATTCGAAGAACGTTCCAAGAATGTCTTGGTTTATAAGAGACTTTCGTTTGAAAGATGGGGGATATCACATTGGGAAACCCATAAGTTACGATGTGTTTACTTTGACGCATATATTGCGGGGAACCCAAATGCTATTTTACGCAACGGGTTAAGAAATTATTTTGACTCAATATATCCGAATATTGGACTTCGTGATTTAGAAAAAGCGGCTAACATGCAACATAAAGAAGCATGTTATGCTTACGGATTAGTAATGTTCGCTTCTCACCAAAGTGAGAACAAGAACATCGGGCTACAACTATTAAACAAAACGTTTCCACAAGTGACGGAGTCGATAATTGGGGTAAGAAATGAGGTTTTTAGATTATTACGGGACTGTTGGACATTACGTAACCCTCGTCCCTTTGATGACGTTACAACACGCTGTCTTATCAACGGCCATAACGGTTATGTTGCACAAGACCAAGGATGGGAAGTAGTCCTAGTAAAACCAGAATGCATGACTTGTTTCTGGACGTATGAATTACGTGTCTTTATTGCCTTTGCTGAACGACTTGTGTACTAGCTAGAATTGTCTTCACAACTATCTTGTATCAAAGTTATTGTGTGCTATATTTCATGCTTTATGTAAAATAAGCGGTATTGTAAGTTTGTAAAATATTGTATAAAAGTTTGAACGCGAAATATTATTATAATCAGTTTTTCATATAGAATTGTAGTAGTTGAATTGTATATTAGCTACTAAGTATGAACTTAACGGGTAGGTACTACCCGAATTTAAACTTATAAAACGCTAATATGAAGAAAAAGCTTTTATAAATGAGTTCATATTATGCTACGAAATACTATTAACTACTCTTAATATTCTGTATGATTAACTTGTTCCATTTAACTATTTTGAAGGAAATGGCACCAACTACTCGACACACCGTGAATATGAATGAAGAGGAATTCCGTACTTTTCTAGCTTCAAACATAGCCGCAGTACAGGCTGCGCTACTTACCAACAATAACCTTGGATCTAGCAGTACAGGAAATCGTGTAGGATGCACCTACAAAGAATTCACTGCCTGCAAACCTTTGGAATTTGATGGAACCGAAGGACCGATCGGATTGAAACGGTGGACCGAGAAGGTTGAATCGGTGTTTGCCATAAGTAAGTGTACTGAAGAGGACAAAGTGAAGTACGCTACGCATACCTTCACAGGTTCTACGTTAACATGGTGGAATACCTATCTAGAGCAAGTGGGACAAGATGATGCGTACGCACTACCGTGGTCAGCATTCAAGCACTTGATGAACGAGAAGTACCGTCCCAGAACCGAGGTCAATAAGCTCAAGACAGAACTTAGAGGGTTACGAACCCAAGGATTTGATATTACCACGTACGAAAGACGATTCACAGAATTGTGCCTATTGTGTCCGGGAGCATTCGAAGATGAGGAAGAGAAGATCGACGCGTTTGTGAAAGGATTACCGGAAAGAATCCAAGAAGATATAAGTTCACAAGAGCCCGCCTCCATACAACAGGCATGTAGAATGGCTCACAAACTAGTGAACCAGATTGAAGAAAGAATTAAAGAACAGACTGCTGAAGAGGCCAATGTGAAGCAAGTCAAAAGAAAGTGGGAGGAAAACGGTGATAAGAATCACCAATACAACAACAACAGCAATTACAACAATAATCGCAACAATTATCCCAACAATCGCAACATCAATCGCAACTACAACAAACGGCCCAACAACAACAACAACAACAACAACAACAGCAACTACAACAATCATCCCAACAACAATAATAACCGCAACAACAACAATCAGAAGCAGCTATGCCAAAGGTGTGAAAAGAATCACTCGGGGTTCTGCACCAAATTTTGCAACAAGTGTAAAAGAAATGGTCATAGCACGGCGAAGTGTGAGGTCTACGGACCAGGGGTTAATAGAACGAAAGGAACAAATGGTGTCGGAACGAGTAATGGCGGAGCAAGTAGTGTCGGAGCAAGTTATGCCAATGTAGTTTGTTATAAATGTGGAAAACCAGGCCACATTATTAGAAATTGCCCGAACCAGGAGAACACGAATGGACAAGGCCGTGGAAGAGTTTTCAATATTAATGCGGTAGAGGCACAGGAAGACCCGGAGCTTGTTATGGGTACGTTTCTTATTGACAATAAATCTGCTTACGTTTTATTTGATTCGGGTGCGGATAGAAGCTATATGAGTAGAGATTTTTGTGCTAAATTAAGTTGTCCATTGATGCCTTTGGATAGTAAATTTTTACTCGAATTAGCAAATGGTAAATTAATTTCAGCAGATAATATATGTCGGAATCGAGAAATTAAACTGGTTAGCGAAACATTTAAGATTGATTTGATACCAGTAGAGTTAGGGAGTTTTGATGTGATAATCGGTATGGACTGGTTGAAAGAAGTGAAAGCGGAGATCGTTTGTTACAAAAATTTTTCGCATTATACGAGAAAAAGGAAAACCCTTAATGGTGTACGGAGAAAAGGGCAACACGAAGCTACATCTTATTAGTAATTTGAAGGCACAAAAACTAATAAGAAAAGGTTGCTATGTTGTTCTAGCACACGTCGAGAAAGTACAAACTGAAGAAAAGAGCATCAATGATGTTCCCATTGCAAAAGAATTTCCCGATGTATTTCCGAAAGAATTACCGGGATTACCCCCACATCGATCCGTTGAATTTTAAATAGATCTTGTACCAGGAGCTGCACCAATAGCTCGTGCTCCTTACAGACTCGCACCCAGCGAGATGAAAGAACTGCAAAGCCAATTACAAGAACTTTTAGAGCGTGGTTTCATTCGACCAAGCACATCACCGTGGGGAGCTCCTGTTTTGTTTGTCAAGAAGAAAGATGGTACATTCAGGTTGTGTATCGACTACCGAGAGTTGAACAAACTTACCATCAAGAACCGCTACCCACTACCGAGAATCGACGACTTATTTGATCAACTACAAGGCTCGTCTGTTTATTCAAAGATTGACTTACGTTCCGGGTATCATCAAATGCGGGTGAAAGAAGATGATATTCCAAAGACTGCTTTCAGAACACGTTACGGTCATTACGAGTTTATGGTCATGCCGTTTGGTTTAACTAATGCACCAGCTGTGTTCATGGACCTTATGAACCGAGTGTGTGGACCATACCTTGACAAGTTTGTCATTGTTTTCATTGATGACATACTTATTTACTCAAAGAATGACCAAGAACACGGTGAACATTTGAGAAAGGTGTTAGAAGTATTGAGGAAGGAAGAATTGTATGCTAAGTTTTCAAAGTGTGCATTTTGGTTGGAAGAAGTTCAATTCCTCGGTCACATAGTAAACAAAGAAGGTATTAAGGTGGATCCGGCAAAGATAGAAACTGTTGAAAAGTGGGAAACCTCGAAAACTCCGAAACACATACGCCAGTTTTTAGGACTAGCTGGTTACTATAGAAGGTTCATCCAAGACTTTTCCAGAATAGCAAAACCCTTGACTGCATTAACGCATAAAGGGAAGATATTTGAATGGAATGATGAACAAGAGAAAGCGTTTCAGTTATTGAAGAAAAAGCTAACTACGGCACCTATATTGTCATTGCCTAAAGGGAATGATGATTTTATGATTTATTGTGACGCATCAAAGCAAGGTCTCGGTTGTGTATTAATGCAACAAACGAAGGTGATTGCTTATGCGTCTAGACAATTGAAGATTCACGAACAAAATTATACAACGCATGATTTGGAATTAGGCGCGGTTGTTTTTGCATTAAAGACTTGGAGGCACTACTTATATGGGGTCAAAAGTATTATATATACCGACCACAAAAGCCCTCAACACATATTTAATCAGAAACAACTGAATATGAGGCAGCGTAGGTGGATTGAATTATTGAATGATTACGACTTTGAGATTCGTTACCACCCGGGGAAGGCAAATGTGGTAGCCGATGCCTTGAGCAGGAAGGACAGAGAACCCATTCGAGTAAAATCTATGAATATAATGATTCATAATAACATTACTACTCAAATAAAGGAGGCGCAACAAGGAGTTTTAAAAGAGGGAAATTTAAAGGATGAAATACCCAAAGGATCGGAGAAGCATCTTAATATTCGGGAAGACGGAACCCGGTATAGGGCTGAAAGGATTTGGGTACCAAAATTTGGAGATATGAGAGAAATGGTACTTAGAGAAGCTCATAAAACTAGATACTCAATACATCCTGGAACGGGGAAGATGTACAAGGATCTCAAGAAACATTTTTGGTGGCCGGGTATGAAAGCCGATGTTGCTAAATACGTAGGAGAATGTTTGACGTGTTCTAAGGTCAAAGCTGAGCATCAGAAACCATCAGGTCTACTTCAACAACCCGAAATCCCGGAATGGAAATGGGAAAACATTACCATGGATTTCATCACTAAATTGCCAAGGACTGCAAGTGGTTTTGATACTATTTGGGTAATAGTTGATCGTCTCACCAAATTAGCACACTTCTTGCCAATAAGAGAAGATGACAAGATGGAGAAGTTAGCACGACTGTATTTGAAGGAAGTCATCTCCAGACATGGAATACCAATCTCTATTATCTCTGATAGGGATGGCAGATTTATTTCAAGATTCTGGCAGACATTACAGCAAGCATTAGGAACTCGTCTAGACATGAGTACTGCCTATCATCCACAAACTGATGGGCAGAGCGAAAGGACGATACAAACGCTTGAAGACATGCTACGAGCATGTGTTATTGATTTCTGAAACAGTTGGGATCGACATCTACCGTTAGCAGAATTTTCCTACAACAACAGCTACCATTCAAGCATTGAGATGGCGCCGTTTGAAGCACCTTATGGTAGAAAGTGCAGATCTCCGATTTTTTGGAGTGAAGTGGGGGATAGACAGATTACGGGTTCGGAGATTATACAAGAAACTACCGAGAAGATCATCCAAATTCAACAACGGTTGAAAACCGCCCAAAGTCGACAAAAGAGCTATGCTGACATTAAAAGAAAAGATATAGAATTTGAAATTGGAGAGATGGTCATGCTTAAAGTTGCACCTTGGAAAGGCGTTGTTCGATTTGGTAAACGAGGAAAATTAAATCCAAGGTATATTGGACCATTCAAGATTATTGATCGTGTCGGACCAGTAGCTTACCGACTAGAGTTACCTCAACAACTCGCGGCTGTACATAACACTTTCCACGTCTCGAATTTAAAGAAATGTTTTGCTAAAGAAGATCTCACTATTCCGTTAGATGAAATCCAAATCAACGAAAAACTTCAATTCATCGAAGAACCCGTCGAAATAATGGATCGTGAGGTTAAAAGACTTAAGCAAAACAAGATACCAATTGTTAAGGTTCGATGGAATGCTCGTAGAGGACCCGAGTTCACCTGGGAGCGTGAAGATCAGATGAAGAAGAAATACCCGCATCTATTTCCAGAAGATTCGTCAACACCTTCAACAGCTTAAAATTTCGGGACGAAATTTATTTAACGGGTAGGTACTGTAGTGACCCGAACTTTTCCATGTTTATATATATTAATTGAGATTGATATTTACATGATTAAATGTTTCCAACATGTTAAGCAATCAAACTTGTTAAGACTTGATTAATTGAAATATGTTTCATATAGACAATTGACCACCCAAGTTGATCGGTGATTCACGAACGTTAAAACTTGTAAAAACTATATGATGACATATATATGGATATATATATATATAGTTAACATGATACTATGATAAGAAAACATATCATAAAGTATATTAACAATGAACTACATATGTAAAAACAAGACTACTAACTTAATGATTTTTAAACGAGACATATATGTAACGATTATCGTTGTAAAGACATTTAATGTATATATATCATATTAAGAGATATTCATACATGATAATATCATGATAATATAATAATTTAAAATCTCATTTGATATTATAAACATTGGGTTAACAACATTTAACAAGATCGTTAACCTAAAGGTTTCAAAACAACACTTACATGTAACGACTAACGATGACTTAACGACTCAGTTAAAATGTATATACATGTAGTGTTTTAATATGTATTTATACACTTTTGAAAGACTTCAATACACTTATCAAAATACTTATACTTAACAAAAATGCTTACAATTACATCCTCGTTCAGTTTCATCAACAATTCTACTCGTATGCACCCGTATTCGTACTCGTACAATACACAGCTTTTAGATGTATGTACTATTGGTATATACACTCCAATGATCAGCTCTTAGCAGCCCATGTGAGTCACCTAACACATGTGGGAACCATCATTTGGCAACTAGCATGAAATATCTCATAAAATTACAAAAATATGAGTAATCATTCATGACTTATTTACATGAAAACAAAATTAGATATCCTTTATATCTAATCCATACACCAACGACCAAAAACACCTACAAACACTTTCATTCTTCAATTTTCTTCATCTAATTGATCTCTCTCAAGTTCTATCTTCAAGTTCTAAGTGTTCTTCATAAATTCCAAAAGTTCTAGTTTCATAAAATCAAGAATACTTTCAAGTTTGCTAGCTCACTTCCAATCTTGTAAGGTGATCATCCAACCTCAAGAAATCTTTGTTTCTTACAGTAGGTTATCATTCTAATACAAGGTAATAATCATATTCAAACTTTGGTTCAATTTCTATAACTATAACAATCTTATTTCAAGTGATGATCTTACTTGAACTTGTTTTCGTGTCATGATTCTGCTTCAAGAACTTCGAGCCATCCAAGGATCCATTGAAGCTAGATCCATTTTTCTCTTTTCCAGTAGGTTTATCCAAGGAAATTAAGGTAGTAATGATGTTCATAACATCATTCGATTCATACATATAAAGCTATTTTATTCGAAGGTTTAAACTTGTAATCACTAGAACATAGTTTAGTTAATTCTAAACTTGTTCGCAAACAAAAGTTAATCCTTCTAACTTGACTTTTAAAATCAACTAAACACATGTTCTATATCTATATGATATGCTAACTTAATGATTTAAAACCTGGAAACACGAAAAACACCGTAAAACCGGATTTACGCCGTCGTAGTAACACCGCGGGCTGTTTTGGGTTAGTTAATTAAAAACTATGATAAACTTTGATTTAAAATTTGTTATTCTGAGAAAATGATTTTTATTATGAACATGAAACTATATCCAAAAATTATGGTTAAACTCAAAGTGGAAGTATGTTTTCTAAAATGGTCATCTAGACGTCGTTCTTTCGACTGAAATGACTACCTTTACAAAAACGACTTGTAACTTATTTTTCCGACTATAAACCTATACTTTTTCTGTTTAGATTCATAAAATAGAGTTCAATATGAAATCATATCAATTTGATTCACTCAAAACGGATTTAAAATGAAGAAGTTATGGGTAAAACAAGATTGGATAATTTTTCTCATTTTAGCTACGTGAAAATTGGTAACAAATCTATTCCAACCATAACTTAATCAACTTGTATTGTATATTATGTAATCTTGAGATACCATAGACACGTATACAATGTTTCGACCTATCATGTCGACACATCTATATATATTTCGGAACAACCATAGACACTCTATATGTGAATGTTGGAGTTAGCTATACAGGGTTGAGGTTGATTCCAAAATATATATAGTTTGAGTTGTGATCAATACTGAGATACGTATACACTGGGTCGTGGATTGATTCAAGATAATATTTATCGATTTATTTCTGTACATCTAACTGTGGACAACTAGTTATAGGTTACTAACGAGGACAGCTGACTTAATAAACTTAAAACATCAAAATATATTAAAAGTGTTGTAAATATATTTTGAACATACTTTAATATATATGTATATATTGTTATAGGTTCGTGAATCAACAGTGGCCAAGTCTTACTTCCCGACGAAGTAAAAATCTGTGAAAGTGAGTTATAGTCCCACTTTTAAAATCTAATATTTTTGGGATGAGAATACATGCAGGTTTTATAAATGATTTACAAAATAGACACAAGTACGTGAAACTACATTCTATGGTTGAATTATCGAAATCGAATATGCCCCTTTTTATTAAGTCTGGTAATCTAAGAATTAGGGAACAGACACCCTAATTGACGCGAATCCTAAAGATAGATCTATTGGGCCTAACAAACCCCATCCAAAGTACCGGATGCTTTAGTACTTCGAAATTTATATCATATCCGAAGGGTGTCCCGGAATGATGGGGATATTCTTATATATGCATCTTGTTATTGTCGGTTACCAGGTGTTCACCATATGAATGATTTTTATCTCTATGTATGGGATGTGTATTGAAATATGAAATCTTGTGGTCTATTGTTACGATTTGATATATATAGGTTAAACCTATAACTCACCAACATTTTTGTTGACGTTTAAAGCATGTTTATTCTCAGGTGAATATTAAGAGCTTTCGCTGTTGCATACTAAAATAAGGACAAGATTTGGAGTCCATGTTTGTATGATATTGTGTAAAAACTGCATTCAAGAAACTGATTTCGATGTAACATATTTGTATTGTAAACCATTATGTAATGGTCGTGTGTAAACAGGATATTTTAGATTATCATTATTTGATAATCTACGTAAAGCTTTTTAAACCTTTATTTATGAAATAAAGGTTATGGTTTGTTTTAAAAATGAATGCAGTCTTTGAAAAACGTCTCATATAGAGGTCAAAACCTCGCAACGAAATCAATTAATATGGAACGTTTTTAATCAATAAGAACGGGACATTTCAATATTACCGCCGTTGATTTTTCTTTAGAATCGTCATCCAGTCAACCAAGTACTCCAATTCAAATTTCCGATAATCCATTTTTTGAACCCGACCTCACAATTGAGAATCCGGAGAATATTCAGGGACAATTCATAGATCATGAACCATTAATTTTTCCTCCGGAACCACCAATCATTCAAACAGAGATTGTTGAGGAACGAACCATTAAATCAGAATCCTCTAGTGATTCCGATTCAACAAATTCAATTATGGAGAATCCGAAACCTTTAAGTATGGAAGACCGAATGAGAGCTAAACGTACTGGCCAAGGTCACGTAATTACTCATCCAGACATCAATGCGCCAGATTATGAAATCAAAGGACAAATTCTACACATGGTGACTAATCAATGCCAATTTAGTGGTGCGCCGAAGGAAGATCCAAATGAACATCTTCGTACCTTTAATAGGATCTGCACACTATTTAAAATAAGAGAAGTGGAGGATGAACAGATATATCTCATGTTATTTCCCTGGACTTTAAAGGGAGAAGCCAAAGATTGGTTGGTGTAATGACCCGCACTTTTTCGATCATTCTATACTTGTAAGATTAATATTTACATAAATTAAACCTTACCAACATGATAAGCAATCCAAATTGTTAAGATTTATGTTTTTGAAAAGAGTTTTACACAACGTTTGACCGTCTAGTTTGACCGATGATATCACGAACTATATAACATATGATAATTATACGTTTGTGTATATATATGTATATATACATATTTAACATGATCTAAGAATGTTTTAATATCTCATTTTGTATTAATAACAATAAGTTATATGTATATTTTGAAACTACTAACTTAAGTTTTCAAAACGATAACCATACGCAACGTTATTTGACTTAAATACTTATGACCTATAATGTTTATACATATATCGTATAAGTAATGAATTTAATCACTTTTAAGAACTTAAATACATAAAACTATATAAGTGTATTCACAAAAGATAGCTATATTTGAATCCTCATTCCATTTTTCACAAAATTTCTATACGTATATCTAGAGTATATGTACTCGTATCATACGCAGCTTCTAGATGTATTTACTATTGGTATATACCAATAAAAATCTGCTCCTTAGCAGCCTTAAATGATTAAGAAACATGTGGAACCAACCATTTGTCAAGTAGCATGAATTATTTAGCAAGAAAACAAAGTTAGGTATCTTTTTTTTCCTTTATAACCTAAAAACGTTTTTATGCATGCACACCATTTCTTCACCCCATTTTCTCATACTTACACTTCCATTTCTCTCTCAAAATACTCTTAACTTCATACTTGATCATCTCCAAGCATTTTCTCCATCATTTAGCTTCAAAAACAACACTTAAATCTCATAAGAAAACCTTACAAAAACACTTCAAGAAATCCTTCCAAGAACACAAACTTACTTCCAATCTTTCATCCAATTCCATCACCCTTTTGGTTCTAGGTTCTTACTCCTCTTTTACAGAAACCTTGTCCAAGGAACTTGAGGTAGTATCTATGTTCATAACCTTATTCGATTCATATATATATAGCTATCATATTTTGTGGTATACAATTTTAACAACAAGAACATAGTTTGAATGTTTTCAAACTTGTTTGCAAACTAAATAGATCCTTCTAACTTAACTTTTAAAATACTTCAAGACCTGTAATATAACTTAAATATATGCTAATTTAACAAGGTATAACTTGGTTTTTCAAAGAACACCTTAAAAACTGTTTTTACGACGTCGGAGTGTAACCGGGGGCTGTTTTGGGTTGGATAATTAAAAACCATCTTAAACTTTGAATTGAAGGTTTATGTTCTGGAAAAATGATTTTTACTATGAATATGGTAACACATAAAAATTTCATGATTTAATTCAAAGTATAAGTATTTTTAGAAAAATAATCATTTAAGGTTGCCTACATAAAGGAAAAGGTTTAACTTCATAAGTTTCACTAAAGTTTCACCTATTCCGTGTGATTTTGAATACAAACTAAGATATTTACAGTTCATAGTCTTAAAGAGGAACTCGATCCAAGGAGATGGCAAGTTGAATCAACGAAAACGGAGTTGTAACGAAGAAACTATGACCGAAACAAAATTGGCTATCCAAGACTAGTTTAACTTCGGGATTAATTGGAGAAAATTAAAATAAATCACATCTTTTTAAGATAACATGATATTTTATATATATGTACTCATAATTCAATTTTATATGGTTCAGGATCACCCGTAAATAACACGAGAAGATTAATCATAAGATCCCATGTTTGTACGCAACACGTCATTTGACAACACCGGTACTTTATGTACGCAACACGTCATTTGACAACACCGGTACCGTGGGTCAAGATTAATCTCGACCAATACATATACGTTGGGGGTTTTATTTATTTCGTTGGGGGTTTATTAAACATCTAAATATGAACCATTAAAATTGAATTACTAACAACGAACTGCTAACTACGGACTAAGGAATTATAAAAAGTATTAAAAGTATAACAAGTATATATATGTGACGTTGTTTAAAAAGAAAAGGTATTGATATATTATATATGGATAGGTTCGTGATATCAACCGGGAGACCAAGTCAAAATATATATATCTTCAAGACGAAAGTGAGTATATAGTCCCACTTTTAAACTCTAAATATTTCGGGATGAGAATACATGTATTTTATGTTTTACGTTATGGACACAAGTAACTGAAAAATATATTCTACGTTGAGTTGTACCACTGGCATACTTCCCTGTAGCTTGGTAACTAATATTTACAGCGGTATTGTAAACGCGAATCCTGTTGATAGATCTATCGGGCTTGACAACCCCAACCGGACTGGACGACCAGTATTCAACGGTTGCACAGTACTTCGTTTCGTGACTACACTTGGTACAGTGTAGTAAGATTTCATATTAAATGGAATATGCGACGTGATTAATTGTTAAGTATGGTTACCAAGTGCTCAACCACTTAGAATATTTTTATTAAACTGTTTATATACAAAATCTTGTGGTCTATATATATATTGCTGCCGGCACTAAACCTATATCTCACCAACTTTATGTTGACGTTTTAAACATGTTTATTCTCAGGTGATAATTAGAAGTTTCCGCTGCATTATGTTGAATTTGAGCAGGATCTTGCGTACGCATATTTGTGTCAAAAATAAGACTGCATATCCAAGAACTTGTGTTGTAAAATATGCTAGAAATCGTGTTGTTATCATCATTTGTAAAGTTTGTAAGTCGAAGATTATCGCTAAACGATAATCATCTTTATTTCGTCCAAAGCTTGTATCAAAAATAAGAATCATGGTTTGTAATGTATAATATATGCAGTTTTTCTTTTAAAAATGTCGCATATAGAGGTCAATACCTCGCAATGAAATCATACGTTATCTAACACGTTCTTACGGTTAAGGACGGGTTATGACATGTGGTATCAGAGCGGTGGTCTTAGCGAACCAGGTTTGCATTAGTGTGTCTAACTGATAAGTCGTTAGGATACATTAGTAAGTCTGGACTTTGACCGGGTCTGATTTAAAAACCATTGCTTATCATTGTTGGTTAAAATTTATATGTAAATATTATGTAGTACTAATGGGTTAGTTGTTGTGTGATAGATGTCGGGCTCAAAACTTGTTATCACATTCAGCGACTCCGAACCAGAATCTTCAGATGGTGTTCCAGTCATTAACCTATCCGATGACGAAAATAATATCTTTGGGGAAGACTCACAAATTTCGGATGAACCGACTATAGAGAACCCGGAAAGTGAACCCGAGGAGGAAAGTGAACCCGAGGAGGAAAGTGAACCCGAGGAGGAAAGTGAACCCGAGGAGGAAAGTGAACCCGAGGAGGAAAGTGAACCCGAGGAGGAAAGTGAACCCGAGGAAGAAATACAGGAAATTACAAAAGAAGAGTTCGAACTAGGAAAGAAACGAAAGGCTAATGAATTAGAAAATTCAAATCCTGAGTTTAATAAGGATGATGTGGCACCA
Source organism: Rutidosis leptorrhynchoides (assembly GCF_046630445.1). Taxonomy (NCBI): domain Eukaryota; kingdom Viridiplantae; phylum Streptophyta; class Magnoliopsida; order Asterales; family Asteraceae; genus Rutidosis; species Rutidosis leptorrhynchoides. The sequence goes on along the minus strand of NC_092340.1, from coordinate 61,669,947 downwards.
ACTCCACTAGACACTACCACCCCTATTCCCGCTATTCCTATTCGTTCTATCCCGGCATCCAGTTCTTCAGTCCCACAGCCAAAATATAGGCAGACAGCCAGGATAAGCGTTAAGCGATTCTTTAAACCTAAACGTCCTAGAAAATAGACCAAACGATGCGCTGCCGTATTAAACCATGGGATCATATAATGTTTTGTATAATATTATTAGTGTGGTTTGCTTAATGTTCGATGTAAGATAAGCATATGTAAAATAGTGAAGTGTGAAATGCAATAATTTTCCATGGTTAAGTATTATTTAGATGGTAGTAATTGATTCTGTACTAAGCTATTAAGTATGGACATTAACGGGTAGGTACTACCCTAGATATAATTATAAAACGCTAATAAGAAGAAAAGGTTTTTATAATAATACCTGGTTCATATTATTAATAAGCTATAATGTACTGTAAATATACACTACATCTATAATATTCCATGTGAATAATTATTTTCTTTTCATTCTTATAGAAGAATATGGCGCGATTGAACCGAATGACGGAACAAGAAATCCAGGAACTCATCAATCAGCGAGTGAACGACAGAATGTTATGGGTCGAGGCTGCAAGAGGTGCTGCAGTTAACCCAAATCCTCGTGTGGGGTGCACTTACAAAACTTTTCAAGCTTGCAAGCCCTCATCATTCAGTGGAACAGAAGGACCGATCGGTTTAACCCGGTGGATAGAAAAGATGGAAACTGTGTTCAAAATCAGTGGTTGTGTTGAAAAGGACATGACCAAATACGCATCGTACACTTTACAAGATAGTGCACTCACGTGGTAGAAAAATTATGTGAAGGCTGTAGGAGGAGATGTAGCTTATGATACTCCGTGGGAAGAATTCAAAACAATGTTAATCAATGAATATTGTCCAAGGAACGAGGTTAGGAAGTTGGAAGATGAATTACGAAGCCTGAAGGTTGTTGGTACTGAAATCACCAACTACAATCAGCGATTCATGGAATTAGTTTTGCTATGTCCTGAATTGGTTCCAACCGAAGAACGGAAGATTGAAATGTACAAAGATGGTTTGCCCAAAAAGGTCAAGGCAAACGTTACAGCATCGAAACCTAAGACAATTCATGAAGCTATAACCATGGCAAATGAGCTAATGGATCAGGTCATCATGGATAAGAAAGCATCCAATACTGATGTGAAGGTATCAGGTAACAAAAGAAAGTGGAATGGAAATTATGATTGAGGTAACCAACAACAATCTTTTAAGAAACAAGAAACCATGCAAGGTGCAGGTAGTGGTTCAAGCTTTGGTTACAAAGGACAAAATCCTTTATGCAACCGATGCCACAAACATCACTCTGGCTACTGTAATGTGGTATGCAACAAATGTAATCGAAAGGGTCATCTTGCTGAAGATTGTAGGGCTCTCGTTACAAATACAAATGGTACCAAGACTCCTGCCACCAATGCAAATAGAACTGCTTTGGCTACCATTACTTGTTATGGGTGTGGAAAACAAGGTCACTATAAGAGCCAGTGTCCGAATCCAGAGAAGAATAATGGATCTGCACGTGGAAGAGCATTTGTTATTAATGCTAGAGAGGCGTGTGAAGACCCGGAGCTTGTTACGGGTACGTTTACCATTAATAACTTATCCGCATCTATTATATTTGATACTGGTGCCGATAGAAGTTACGTGAGTAGAGGCTTTTACGCTAAATTGAATTGTTCATCATTACCTCTAGATGCTAAGTACATGATTGAGTTAGCTAATGGTAAACTAATTAAAGCCGATAAAATTTGCCGTGATTGTAAAATAAATTTAGCCGGAGAAACATTTAAAATTGACTTAATACCCGTAGAATTAGGAAGTTTTGATGAAATAGTCGGCATGGACTGGATGTCCAAAGTAGGAGCTGAAGTTGTGTGTGCCAAGAAGGCAATTCGCATTCCTTGTAAGGATAGAATGCCGGTGATGATTTATGGAGAGAAGGGTAACTCAAAGCTAAAACTCATTAGTTATTTGAAAGCTCAAAAGTGCTTGAAGAAAGGGTGCTATGCTATCTTAGCACATGTTAATAAAGTCGAAAAGAAAGAAAAAGAGAAGTGCATCAACGACGTGCCTGTGGCAAGAGATTTTCCTGAAGTTTTTCCGGAAGAGTTGCCGGGATTACCTCCATTTAGATCTGTAGAATTTCAAATAGATTTAGTACCAGGAGCCGCACCAGTGGCTCGTGCTCCATATAGACTTGCACCGTCCGAGTTAAAAGAACTTCAGAGTCAGTTAAAAGAATTACTGGATCATGGATTCATACGACCAAGTACTTCACCGTGGGGAGCTCCGATTCTATTTGTTAAAAAGAAAGATGGATCTTTTAGGATGTGTATAGATTATCGTGAATTAAATAAGTTAACTATCAAAAATCGGTATCCACTACCGAGAATTGACGACTTATTTGATCAACTCCAGGGATCATGTGTTTATTCGAAAATCGACCTAAGATCGGGCTATCATCAACTACGTGTCAAAGAAGAGGACATTCCGAAAACTGCTTTTCGGACACGTTATGGTCATTACGAATTTTTGGTCATGCCGTTTGGATTGACGAATGCGCCAGCTGTATTCATGGACCTCATGAATCGAGTTTGTAGTCCGTATTTAGATAAGTTTGTTATCGTTTTCATTGATGACATTCTTATCTATTCCAAGAGTGAGCAAGAGCATGAGCAGCATTTAAGGTTGATATTAGAGTTGTTGAGAAAAGAACAGCTATACGCTAAATTTTCTAAGTGTGCTTTCTGGTTGAAAGAAGTGCAATTTCTTGGCCACGTTGTTAGTAGCAAAGAAATTCAGGTTGATCCAGCAAAAATTGAAGCCATTAAAAAATGGGAGACTCCTAAAACACCAATGCAGAAACGCCAATTTTTGGGTTTAGCCGGTTATTATAGAAGGTTTATTCAAGATTTTTCCCGAATAGCTAAGCCGTTGACAGCATTAACGCAAAAAGGGAAGAAATACGAATGGACTTGGGAGCAGGAGAACGCATTTCAATTACTGAAGAAGAAGTTAACTACGGCGCCTATTTTATCGTTACCTGAAGGGAACGATGATTTTGAAATATATTGTGACGCTTCGCGACAAGAATTTGGTTGTGTTCTTATGCAACGAAAGAAAGTTATTGCATACGCATCCCGACAATTAAAGATTTACGAGCGGAATTATACGACGCATGATCTAGAACTGGGAGCAGTCGTGTTTGCATTGAAGATATGGAGACACTACTTGTATGGGGTTAAATGCACTGTGTTTACTGATCATAAAAGCCTTCAACATATTTTCGATCAAAAACAGCTGAACATGAGGCAACGTAGGTGGGTTGAGTTAATAAATGACTATGATTGTGAAATTCGTTATCATCCCGGGAAAGCGAACGTGGTGGCCGACGCTCTAAGCAGAAAGGAACGAGAACCAATTCGAGTACGAGCGATGAACATAAAAATTCGCATGAATCTCAACTCACAAATCAAAGAAGTTCAACGAGAAGCACTTACTAAAGAAAATATAGGAAATGAAATAATGAAGAAGTATGAGAAGCAACTCGTTATGCGAGAAGATGGAATTCGATATTTTGCAAATCGTATTTGGGTACCGAAGTTGGGTGGATTAAGGAAGTTGATATTGAACGAGGCACATAAGACAAGATATTCGATACATCCTGGAGTTGGAAAGATGTACCAAGATCTTAAGACGCATTATTGGTGGCCTAATTTGAAGACAGACGTTGCAACATATGTTGGGGAATGTTTAACTTGTTCCAAAGTCAAAGCAGAACACCAGAAGCCGTCAGGGTTACTTCAACAACCAGAAATTCCAGAATGGAAATGGGACGGTATTACCATGGATTTCATCACGAAGTTACCAAAGACTACCTGGGGATACGACACCATTTGGGTGATTGTTGATCGTCTCACCAAGTCTGCACATTTCTTGCCTATAAAGGAAACGGATAGAATGGAGAAACTATTACGCTTGTATATAAAGGAAATTGTTTCAAGGCATGGAATACCTATTTCCATTATATCTGATCGTGATAGTAGATTTACCTCAAAGTTCTGGCAATCACTACAGGAGGCCCTAGGAACTCGTTTGGATATGAGCACCGCATATCATCCGCAAACCGACGGGCAGAGTGAAAGAACGATTCAGACTCTTGAAGACATGCTCAGGGCATGTGTGATCGATTTTGGAAACGGATGGGATAAATATCTACCATTAGCAGAATTCTCGTATAATAATAGTTATCATGCGAGCATTAAAGCTGCGCCATTCGAAGCATTGTATGGAAGGAAGTGTAGATATCCTATTTGTTGGAATGAAGTAGGAGATCGACAATTAACTGGTCCCGAGATCATACACGAAACGACTGAGAAGATAGTACAAATCAAGGAGAGATTGAAAACAGCCCGTAGTCGCCAAAAGAGCTACGCCGATGTTCGAAGGAAACCATTAGAGTTTCAGATCGGTGACATGGTTATGTTAAAGGTGTCACCTTGGAAAGGTGTAATACGTTTTGGAAAAAGGGGTAAACTAAACCCAAGGTATGTAGGCCCGTTCAAGATCATCGAACGCATTGGACCGGTAGCTTATCGACTCGAGTTACCGCAACAACTCGCCGGAGTACATAATACCTTTCACGTCTCAAACCTTAAGAAGTGTCTTGCAAAGGAAGACCTCACCATTCCTCTTGAAGAAATCCATGTCGACGAGAAACTACAATTCATCGAAGAACCAATCGAAATCATGGATCGTGAAGTTAAACGGCTCAAGCAGAGCAACATACCGATCGTTAAGGTTCGTTGGAATGCTCGAAGGGGTCCCGAGTTTACTTGGGAACGAGAGGATCAAATGAAACAAAAGTATCCACACTTGTTTCCCGATGACGCAAAATAGGTACAATTTTAAAATTTCGGGACGAAATTTATTTAACGGGTAGGTACTGTAATGACCCGCACTTTTTCGATCATTCTATACTTGTAAGATTAATATTTACATAAATTAAACCTTACCAACATGATAAGCAATCCAAATTGTTAAGATTTATGTTTTTGAAAAGAGTTTTACACAACGTTTGACCGTCTAGTTTGACCGATGATATCACGAACTATATAACATATGATAATTATACGTTTTTGTATATATATGTATATATACATATTTAACATGATCTAAGAATGTTTTAATATCTCATTTTGTATTAATAACAATAAGTTATATGTATATTTTGAAACTACTAACTTAAGTTTTCAAAACGATAACCATACGCAACGTTATTTGACTTAAATACTTATGACCTATAATGTTTATACATATATCGTATAAGTAATGAATTTAATCACTTTTAAGAACTTAAATACATAAAACCATATAAGTGTATTCACAAAAGATAGCTATATTTGAATCCTCATTCCATTTTTCACAAAATTTCTATACGTATATCTAGAGTATATGTACTCGTATCATACGCAGCTTCTAGATGTATTTACTATTGGTATATACCAATAAAAATCTGCTCCTTAGCAGCCTTAAATGATTAAGAAACATGTGGAACCAACCATTTGTCAAGTAGCATGAATTATTTAGCAAGAAAACAAAGTTAGGTATCTTTTTTTTCCTTTATAACCTAAAAACGTTTTTATGCATGCACACCATTTCTTCACCCCATTTTCTCATACTTACACTTCCATTTCTCTCTCAAAATACTCTTAACTTCATACTTGATCATCTCCAAGCAATTTCTCCATCATTTAGCTTCAAAAACAACACTTAAATCTCATAAGAAAACCTTACAAAAACACTTCAAGAAATCCTTCCAAGAACACAAACTTACTTCCAATCTTTCATCCAATTCCATCACCCTTTTGGTTCTAGGTTCTTACTCCTCTTTTACAGAAACCTTGTCCAAGGAACTTGAGGTAGTATCTATGTTCATAACCTTATTCGATTCATATATATATAGCTATCATATTTTGTGGTATACAATTTTAACAACAAGAACATAGTTTGAATGTTTTCAAACTTGTTTGCAAACTAAATAGATCCTTCTAACTTAACTTTTAAAATACTTAAAGACCTGTAATATAACTTAAATATATGCTAATTTAACAAGGTATAACTTGGTTTTTCAAAGAACACCTTAAAAACTGTTTTTACGACGTCGGAGTGTAACCGGGGGCTGTTTTGGGTTGGATAATTAAAAACCATCTTAAACTTTGAATTGAAGGTTTATGTTCTGGAAAAATGATTTTTACTATGAATATGGTAACACATAAAAATTTCATGATTTAATTCAAAGTATAAGTATTTTTAGAAAAATAATCATTTAAGGTTGCCTACATAAAGGAAAAGGTTTAACTCCATAAGTTTCACTAAAGTTTCACCTATGCCGTGTGATTTTGAATACAAACTAAGATATTTACAGTTCATAGTCTTAAAGAGGAACTCGATCCAAGGAGATGGCAAGTTGAATCAACGAAAACGGAGTTGTAACGAAGAAACTATGACCGAAACAAAATTGGCTATCCAAGACTAGTTTAACTTCGGGATTAATTGGAGAAAATTAAAATAAATCACATCTTTTTAAGATAACATGATATTTTATATATATGTACTCATAATTCAATTTTATATGGTTCAGGATCACCCGTAAACAACACGAGAAGATTAATCATAAGATCCCATGTTTGTACGCAACACGTCATTTGACAACACCGGTACTTTATGTACGCAACACGTCATTTGACAACACCGGTACCGTGGGTCAAGATTAATCTCGACCAATACATATACGTTGGGGGTTTTATTTATTTCGTTGGGGGTTTATTAAACATCTAAATATGAACCATTAAAATTGAATTACTAACAACGAACTGCTAACTACGGACTAAGGAATTATAAAAAGTATTAAAAGTATAACAAGTATATATATGTGACGTTGTTTAAAAAGAAAAGGTATTGATATATTATATATGGATAGGTTCGTGATATCAACCGGGAGACCAAGTCAAAATATATATATCTTCAAGACGAAAGTGAGTATATAGTCCCACTTTTAAACTCTAAATATTTCGGGATGAGAATACATGTATTTTATGTTTTACGTTATGGACACAAGTAACTGAAAAATATATTCTACGTTGAGTTGTACCACTGGCATACTTTCCTGTAGCTTGGTAACTAATATTTACAGCGGTATTGTAAACGCGAATCCTGTTGATAGATCTATCGGGCTTGACAACCCCAACCGGACTGGACGACCAGTATTCAACGGTTGCACAGTACTTCGTTTCGTGACTACACTTGGTACAGTGTAGTAAGATTTCATATTAAAGGGAATATGCGATGTGATTAATTGTTAAGTATGGTTACCAAGTGCTCAACCACTTAGAATATTTTTATTAAACTGTTTATATACGAAATCTTGTGGTCTATATATATATTGCTGCCGGCACTAAACCTATATCTCACCAACTTTATGTTGACGTTTTAAACATGTTTATTCTCAGGTGATAATTAGAAGTTTCCGCTGCATTATGTTGAATTTGAGCAGGATCTTGCGTACGCATATTTGTGTCAAAAATAAGACTGCATATCCAAGAACTTGTGTTGTAAAATATGCTAGAAATCGTGTTGTTATCATCATTTGTAAAGTTTGTAAGTCGAAGATTATCGCTAAACGATAATCATCTTTATTTCGTCCAAAGCTTGTATCAAAAATAAGAATCATGGTTTGTAATGTATAATATATGCAGTTTTTCTTTTAAAAATGTCGCATATAGAGGTCAATACCTCGCAATGAAATCATACGTTATCTAACACGTTCTTACGGTTAAGGACGGGTTATGACAGTTGGAATCGTTACCTGAAGGGGCGATTGATACATGAGACGTTTTAGTTGAAAAATTTCTTAAACAATTCTTTCCGGCATCTAAAGCCGTAAGACTTCAAGGAGAAATTGTTACGTTCACACAAAAACCGAATGAAACTCTATATGAGGCGTGGACTAGATTTGGAAAGTTATTAAGAGGATGTCGCAACATGGTTTAGATACCTGTCAAATAGTACAAATATTCTACCAAGGATGTGACATCACTACAAGGAAAGACATAGATATTGCAGCTGGTGGTTCTATTATGAAGAAAACCGAAACTGATGCTTACAAAATTATTGATAACACTGCTTCCCACTCACATGAGTGGCACCAAGAAAAAGATATCGTTAGATCATCTAAAGCAGCTAGAGCCGATTCTAGCCATGACTTAGATTCCATTTCTACAAAGATAGATGTTGTCGAGAGACGAATGGAAAAGATGACTAAAGATATCCACTCAATACGAATTAGTTGTGAGCAGTGTGGAGGACCACATTTGGCAAAAGATTGTCTCAGTATTGAATTAACAATGGAACAAAGAGAGAATATTTCATACATAAACCAAAGGCCTGGAAATAATTATCAGAATAATTATCAACCGCCAAGACCGATCTACAATAAAAACCAGAATTATAACAGAAATGTTCCATACAACAACCAACAAGGTCCTAGCAATCAACAAGTATCCAATAATACTTACAATCAGCAAAGACCTAATTTTCAAAACAAACCACCACAAACCGATGATAAAAAGCCAAATTTAGAAGATATGATGACGAAGCTAGTTGAAACTCAAACTGAAATGTCCCATTCTTATTGATTAAAAACGTTCCATATTAATTGATTTCGTTGCGAGGTTTTGACCTCTATATGAGACGTTTTTCAAAGACTGCATTCATTTTTAAAACAAACCATAACCTTTATTTCATAAATAAAGGTTTAAAAAGCTTTACGTAGATTATCAAATAATGAAAATCTAAAATATCCTGTTTACACACGACCATTACATAATGGTTTACAATACAAATATGTTACATCGAAATCAGTTTCTTGAATGCAGTTTTTACACAATATCATACAAACATGGACTCCAAATCTTGTCCTTATTTTAGTATGCAACAGTGGAAGCTCTTAATATTCACCTGAGAATAAACATGCTTTAAACGTCAACAAAAATGTTGGTGAGTTATAGGTTTAACCTATATATATCAAATCGTAACAATAGACCACAAGATTTCATATTTCAATACACATCCCATACATAGAGATAAAAATCATTCATATGGTGAACACCTGGTAACCGACATTAACAAGATGCATATATAAGAATATCCCCATCATTCCGGGACACCCTTCGGATATGATATAAATTTCGAAGTACTAAAGCATCCGGTACTTTGGATGGGGTTTGTTAGGCCCAATAGATCTATCTTTAGGATTCGCGTCAATTAGGGTGTCTGTTCCCTAATTCTTAGATTACCAGACTTAATAAAAAGGGGCATATTCGATTTCGATAATTCAACCATAGAATATAGTTTCACGTACTTGTGTCTATTTTTTCAAATCATTTATAAAACCTGCATGTATTCTCATCCCAAAATATTAGATTTTAAAAGTGGGACTATAACTCACTTTCACAGATTTTTACTTCGTCGAGAAGTAAGACTTGGCCACCGCTGATTCACGAACCTATAACAATATATACATATATATTAAAGTATGTTCAAAATATATTTACAACACTTTTAATATATTTTGATGTTTTAAGTTTATTAAGTCAGCTGTCCTCGTTAGTAACCTACAACTAGTTGTCCACAGTTAGATGTACAGAAATAAATCGATAAATATTATCTTGAATCAATCCACGACCCAGTGTATATGTATCTCAGTATTGATCACAACTCAAACTATATATATTTTGGAATCAACCTCAACCCTGTATAGCTAACTCCAACATTCACATATAGAGTGTCTATGGTTGTTCTGAAATATATATAGATGTGTCGACATGATAGGTCGAAACATTGTATACGTGTCTATGGTATCTCAAGATTACATAATATACAATACAAGTTGATTAAGTTATGGTTGGAATAGATTTGTTACCAATTTTCACGTAGCTAAAATGAGAAAAATTATCCAATCTTGTTTTACCCATAACTTCTTCATTTTAAATCCGTTTTGAGTGAATCAAATTGCTATGGTTTCATATTGAACTCTATTTTATGAATCTAAACAGAAAAAGTATAGGTTTATAGTCGGAAAAATAAGTTACAAGTCATTTTTGTAAAGGTAGTCATTTCAGTCGAAAGAACGACGTCTAGATGACCATTTTAGAAAACATACTTCCACTTTGAGTTTAACCATAATTTTTGGATATAGTTTCATGTTCATAATAAAAATTATTTTCTCAGAATAACAACTTTTAAATCAAAGTTTATCATAGTTTTTAATTAACTAACCCAAAACAGCCCGCGGTGTTACTACGACGGCGTAAATCCGGTTTTACGGTGTTTTTCATGTTTCCAGGTTTTAAATCATTAAGTTAGCATATCATATAGATATAGAACATGTGTTTAGTTAATTTTAAAAGTCAAGTTAGAAGGATTAACTTTTGTTTGCGAACAAGTTTAGAATTAACTAAACTATGTTCTAGTGATTACGAGTTTAAACCTTCGAATAAGATAGTTTTATATATATGAATCGAATGATGTTACGAACATCATTACTACCTCAAGTTTAGTAGGTAAGAAATGATCTAGCTTCAAAGGATCTTGGATGGCTTGAAAGTTCTTGAAGTAGGATCATGACACAAAAACAAGTTCAAGTAAGATTTTTACTCGAATTAAGATAGTTTATAGTTATAGAAATTGAATCAAAGTTTGAATATGAATATTACCTTGAATAAGAAAGATAACCTACTGTATATAACAAAGGTTTCTTGATCTTAGATGATTACTTGGAATGGATTAGAAAGCTTGGAAGTAAATTAGTAAACTTGAAGGGATTTTTGAAGTGTTCTTGAAGTGTTCTTCCTATGATGATTATAGCTTGATTCTTGAAGTGATTTTTGATGAAGATGATGATTAACTACTGGAAAAATACGTTCATAATAGTGTGTGTGTTGAGAGAGAATTAGAAAGAGAATTAGAAGTGAAATGGAGTGAATGATGAGTGGTAATTGGTGAGTGGTGAGTGGGGTTAAAAGGAGTTCTAGTTAGTTGACTAGCTCATGGTAGAAGTTAAAATTGATTAGTCATATATGACATAATCAAGAGTAGAATCCCTTGCTAGTTCCTATTGGTATATACCCATAGTAAGTACGTTTTGAAGCTGTGTATAATACGGGTAAGAATACGACTAGAATTCTTGATGAAAGAAAAGAATGGGAAAGTAACTGTAACCATTTTCGTTAAGTATGAGTGTTTTGATATATGTCTTGAAGTCTTCCAAAAGTATTTTAATACATCTAAATACACTACATGTATATACATTTTAACTGAGTCGTTAAGTCATCGTTAGTCGTTACATGTAAGTGTTGTTTTGAAACCTTTAAGTTAACGATCTCAATTAATGTTGTTAACCCATTGTTTATTATATCTAATGAGATGTTAAATTATTATATTATCATGATATTATGATATATTAATATATCTTAATATGATATATATACATTTAAATGTCGTTACAACGATAATCGTTACATATATGTCTCGTTTCGAAATCCTTAAGTTAGTAGTCTTGTTTATATGTATATAACTCATTGTTAATATACTTATGGAGATACTTACTTATCATAATCTCATGTTAACCATATGTATATCCATATATATATATATATATATATATATATATATATATATATCGTCATGTCATTTTTACAAGTTTTAACGTTCGTGAATCGCCGGTCAACTTGGGTGGTCAATTGTCTATATGAAACATATTTCAATTAATCAAGTCTTAACAAGTTTGATTGCTTAACATGTTGGAAACATTTAATCATGTAAATATCAATCTCAATTAATATATATAAACATGGAAAAGTTCGGGTCACTACACAAACGCAGTTTTTCACATCTCAAAAATAAACTAATGAACAAAATGCTCAAGCATTTAGAAATCAACAAGCTTCTATTCAAAACTTGAAACAAGAAGTAAGTAACCTAGCAAGGTTAATAGGTGAAATAAAACCGGGAAGTTTACCTAGTGATACAAATGCAAACCCCCGGAATGAAACAGCTAAAGCCATTACCACAAGAAGTGGTACAACACTTAAACCACCTGAAATACCTGTAACTTCTGATGAAGCTATTCCTACTCTACAAGAACCACAACCTGATCAAGATAAGGAAAAAGAACCGGTAGTTGAAAAGGTTAATGAAGATAACACAGTTAAGGCTAAACCTTATGTTAAACCATACCAACCACCACTTCCTTACCCGAGTAAAATGAAGAAAGAGAAACTTGAAGTCGAGCAATTCAAATTCTTGGATATGTTTAAACAGATAAATGTAAATCTTCCTTTCATTGATGTGATTTCAAGAATGCCTAGATATGCTAAATTCTTGAAAGATCTAATCTCAAATAGAAAGAAAATGGAAGAACTCTCGGCCGTTACTATGAATGCTAATTGTTCAGCAGTGCTGTTGAATAAGATACCAGAAAAACTATCTGATCCATGAAGTTTCACAATTCCATGTTTTCTGGGTAGTCTTAGTTCAATAGAAGCATTGGCAGACTTAGGTGCTAGTATAAATTTAATGCCGTATTCACTATACGCTAAACTAGACCTTGGAGAATTGAAACCAACAAGAATAAGCATACAAATAGCCGATCGATCAATAAAATATCCTAGAGGGATAATGGAGAATATGCTAGTTAAAGTTTGTACTTTAGTATTTCCAGTAGATTTTGTTGTTCTGGACATGGAAGAAGATTCTCAAGTTCCTCTCATATTAGGAAGACCATTCTTAAACACGGCTAAAGCAATGATAGACGTGTTCGGTAAGAAATTGACCCTAAGTATAGAGGATGAGAGTGTTACCTTTTCAGTTGATAGAGCAATGCAACAACCACAATCTGCAGATGATACATGCTATTATATTCAAAATATAGACTCACATGCAGAATTGTTAGAAGAATTTCCAGAATTACAAGGAACAGGAGAATGTTCTTTAGGAGAAAGTACTGAACCAATTGATGAAGCTGAAATGTTAGCTACACTAATAGCTAATGGATATGAACCAACAACAGAAGAAATTCAAATGCTAAAAGAAGAAGACAGATATCGATATAAATCATCGATAGAAGAACCTCCGACATTAGAGTTAAAGCCACTTCCAAACCATTTGGAATACGCTTATTTACATGGTGAATCTGAATTACCTGTAATAATATCGTCTTCTCTTACTGAAAATGAAAAATCACAACTCATTTCTGTGTTGAAAGCTCATAAACCAGCCATTGCATGGAAGATTCATGATATTAAAGGAATAAGTCCTTCGTATTGCACACATAAAATCCTTATGGAAGAAGGTCATAAAACGTATGTGCAACGCCAACGAAGACTAAATCCGAATATGCAAGATGTAGTTAAAAAAGAAATTATTAAACTGCTAGATGCAGGTTTAATTTATCCAATCTCTGATAGTCCATGGGTAAGCCCAGTTCAATGCGTGCCTAAGAAGGGTGGCATGACTGTCATTACAAATTAAAAAAATGAGCTTATTCCTACTAGGACTGTAACAGGATGGCGTGTATGTATTGATTATAGAAAATTAAATGACGTCACCAGAAAAGATCACTTCCCCTTACCTTTTATTGATCAAATGTTGGAAAGGTTAGCCGGAAACAGTTACTATTGTTTTCTAGATGGTTTTTCCGGATATTTTCAAATTTCAATAGCACCCGAAGATCAAGAGAAAACCACGTTCACGTGCCCTTATGGTACTTTTGCTTACAAACGCATGCCATTTGGACTTTGCAACGCCCCTGCAACCTTTCAAAGGTGCATGATGACGATTTTTCACGACATGATAGAAGAATGCATGGAAGTTTTCATGGATGACTTTTCAGTCTTCGGTGATACTTTTGAATCATGTCTAGTTAATCTGGAACGAATGCTTATTAGATGCGAACAATCAAATCTAGTACTAAATTGGGAGAAATGCCATTTCATGGTTAAAGAAGGCATCGTTCTTGGTCATAAAATTTCAAAAGAAGGAATTGAAGTGGATAGAGCTAAAGTAGATGTAATTGCTAAACTTCCACATCCCACCAATGTTAGAGGAGTTAGGAGTTTTCTAGGGCATGCCGGTTTTTACCGACGTTTCATAAAAGATTTTTCTAAAATTGCCACTCCTATGAATAAACTCCTAGAAAAAGATGCTCCATTCATCTTTTCAGATGAATGCATCAAATCTTTTAATATTCTTAAAGAGAAACTCACTAATGCGCCGATCATGATAACACCGAATTAGAATTTACTGTTTGAACTAATGTGCGATGCAAGTAATTTTGCAATGGGAGCCGTTTTAGGACAAAGGATTGAAAAACGATTTCAACCTATATATTATGCTAGTAAGACGTTACAAGGAGCACAAACAAATTACACAACTACTGAAAAAGAACTCCTTGCTATTGTCTTTGCTTTTGACAAATTTCGTTCATATCTCGTTCTAGCAAAAACGGTGGTCTATACCGACCATTCTGCTCTTAGATACCTATTTTCAAAATAAGATGCCAAACCAAGATTAATCCGTTGGATCTTACTCTTACAAGAGTTCGATATTGAAATCCGAGATAAAAAAGGAGCAGAAAATCTCGCCGCTGATCATCTTTCTCGTCTTGAAAATCCCGAATTAGAAGTTCTAAATGAATCGGCCATACAAGACAACTTTTCTGATGAATATCTATTGAAGATAGATTATAATGAAATTCCATGGTTTGCAGCCTATGCAAACTACTTAGTATGTGGATTCCTTGAAAAAGGATTATCGTACCAAAAACGAAAGAAATTCTTTAGTGATATAAAACACTATTTCTGAGAAGATCCACATCTGTTTAAAAGTTGTCCAGATGGAATAATACGCCGATGTGTATTCGGAGATGAAGCTAGTAAAATTTTAAACCATTGTCACACAGGACCAACAGGAGGGCATTATGGGCCTCAACTAACAGCAAAAAAAATTTATGATGCTGGATTCTATTGGCCTACAATTTACAAAGACGCACACCTTCTTTGCAAATCCTGTGATGCTTGTCAAAGGGCCGAAAAAATAAGTCAACGTGATGAAATGCCACAAAATGTCATTCAAGTATGTGAAGTATTTGACATTTGGGGTATTGACTTTATGGGTCCATTTCCAAAATCTCATAATAATCTCTATATTCTCGTAGCCATTGATTATGTATCTAAATGGGCGGAAGCACAAGCTCTCCCAACTAACGATGCACGAGTTGTAGTCAACTTTTTAAAACGTCTTTTTGCAAGGTTTGGAACACCGAAAGCTTTAATAAGTGATCGGGGTACTCATTTCTGTAATAATCAACTTGAGAAAGTTCTCAAAAGATATGGAGTAACTCATAAAATCTCCACTGCTTATCATCCACAAACAAGTGGACAAGTTGAAAATACCAACCGAGCTTTAAAACGTATTCTAGAAAAAACCGTAGGATCAAATCCGAAGGAATGGTCCATTAAATTGGAGGATGCACTCTGGGCTTTTAGAACAGCCTACAAAACTCCAATTGGAACCACACCTTTTAGACTCATTTATGGAAAAGCATGTCATCTTCCAGTAGAAATTGAACACAAAGCATTTTGGGCTTTGAAGACATGTAATCTTGATTTACATGAAGCCGGACGTCTACGATTAAGTCAATTAAACGAATTAGAAGAATTAAGACATGAAGCATACGAAAATTCGTTAATCTATAAGGAAAGAACGAAGAAATGGCATGATAAAAGAATCAGAAGTTCAAAAGAATTTAAAGAAGGAGACAGAGTTCTTCTTTTCAATTCACGATTCAAGCTATTTCCTGGAAAATTGAAATCGAGATGGTCTGGACCATTCATAGTCAAAAGAGTTTTCCCATACGGAATGATAGAATTAATAAATTCAAATAGAATTGAATTTAAAGTTAATGGTCACAGAGTTAAACATTACATAGATAGTCCGATGGAAATCGACAATGAAGTTAATCACAATTTCGATACCACAGCTAACTAAGTGTGGGGAGAATCAAGTCTTTAAAGGATAATATGTATTTCTTTTAGAGTTAGATTGTCTGTTTTCGTGTAGTTCTCGAAAATGGAACCCGAATGGTCTTTCCCTAGCAGACCCTAAAGAACAAGTCTTCTCCCCCCATTCTGAATTTTTATTTTTTTAGGTTTTTACGAAATGAAGACTACCTGTGAACTAAACCATGGTCTAATGCTACACGCTTTGATCACTAAACGTAATAATGACATACTTCCGAGTGAAATAGTATCAGTAATCAGAGAAAGATTGGACGGAGTAAGAAAAGAATCCAGATGCGAAGATAATAAGTTACAATTTGGTAAAGGAAAATCAAAATCCGCAGCGAAAAGAAGAGCACGGCACCTTGAAAGATGTCACAAATGCGGAAAATGGTCACATGGAGGTAAATGTTCAAATAATCAAACCTATTCAAACACCGAATTTGTTACTTTATGCAGAGACTGACCGTTCATATGTTTAGAAGAAAAAATACTGAATGCTCGAGGTTACGCCTATGTAGCCATGGAAAATCAATTAAACTGACTATCTTATGAATGGGATAGATCGTATCACTAAGAATACTATCTCACAGGTAAGTCTGTACAGTTTTTATTTTTTATTTTTATTTTTAACCTTTTGATAATAAACGCTAATTTGTTCGCTATAAAGTATTAAATTGGTATTGAATAAAATTAGGTTTGGCGACCAAAATTATTGATATCATACAAAAATTTATTACATCACTGCGAAATTTAACGTTTATTCTTAAGGTATAAATATCTTTAATCAATCAACCCAAAATATTTCAAAAATTCGTCATGAGTTAAATTAGGTCATGGAACCAAAATTACTTTACCGAAAAGAGGGGCGCATATTTTTTATAATATTTGATTGATTAAAGTGGGATAAAAGCCAAAA
This sequence comes from Rutidosis leptorrhynchoides, assembly GCF_046630445.1. Taxonomy (NCBI): domain Eukaryota; kingdom Viridiplantae; phylum Streptophyta; class Magnoliopsida; order Asterales; family Asteraceae; genus Rutidosis; species Rutidosis leptorrhynchoides. The sequence continues at coordinate 61,652,863 of NC_092340.1, read as the reverse complement.
AGATTTTTAATTTTATTTTTTACCAAGTTTTTAAAATTAATATATAAATATTAAATTAATATTTTGAACTTTGTAAAATCAATATATTTAAGTTTGTAAATATTTGAAAAATTAATCTTTTTAATATAAGTTTGTATGTATAAAAACAAAAATATAATATAAGTTTGGTGTAAATTTATAATATGAATTTTTAATTAAGTTTAATATGAATTTTTAATTTTATGCATTTTAAATTTAAGTTTGTTGTGAATTTAAAAACAAAAATTTACTTTATTTCGCTAAGTTAAAAATATGATTTTTAAAATTCGTCGTGAGTTGAAGACTAGGTCATTGAACCGAAATTGCTTTACCCGAGGGAGGGACGAGAACTTTTATTATCATTATTTTTAATCTTATTGAATTAAAGTATGCCAAAAACATTAAAAAAATCCAAAAATCTTTACTTTTAAAACCGCGCTTTGATTTGACAAATTTTAAAAATTTTGTCGAGGGACAGACTAGGACATCGATCCGAAACGCCCTCATCCTAAAAAGAAACAAATTTTTAAAATTTTATTAATTTTATGTTTTATTAAGAATAAGGTTTTATAAAAAAAAAAAAAAAAAAAAAAAAAAAACCTGAAAGTACTATACCCGGAACCCCATGCGATCGCATGGGGTTTACTCTTTAACCTTATGCGATTGCATGAGGCTGGATTCCAGGCCAGTTTGATAAAAAGAACAGCTCGCTGTTCTGCACAAAAAACACACACACATATACGAACCAACCCCAAAATACTCTCTAAAATTCGCAATTTTCCACCGTAATTCGTCATTTTTCTTGCCCTAATCATGCCTAGATTCTCATTCTTCAGCAAAATGGTAAAAATTACACCCCTAAACTCTATAAATTCCTAGTTTTTGTGATAATTACCAATTTTTTACCTAATGCAATTTTGTTAATTTCTAGTGTAATTAGTGTTAAATTTTTAGTATTTTATGCATGTATAACCTAGATTGATGCCATTTAACATGATTTGAAGCCAAAAACTTCAAAATTTTTAGAAATCTAGGGTTTGTGTTCTTGAGCAATTTGGGCCTTTTTGATATAAACAGGTTATGGCCGATTTTTGTCATGAATTATTGCTAAATTGAGTAGTGTAACATGTTTAGATAGTTAAATGATCCAAACATTGATCCTAAACATGATTTTTAGAGATTAAAGTGGACTTTTTAAGTCCAAAATTCATGAACTTGATTAATTTGATATATTTGCCATTTGAGACTTGTTTAATTATTAGTAATGACTATTTTGACATGTTATTTGAGTTAAATGCTTATGAATTTTGTATACATTTTCATATGTGCTTATTTGAAAAGTGTAGAATTGTGAAAAATTGTGAAAATGTGTATAAGTTTAATTTTGATTTAACATGTTATAGTGATTGTTTTAAGTTGTTATTTTGCTAACACTAATGCATATTTGGATGCACAAATTTTGTGTTTAATGTGTTTTGCAGAAAGCCGATACTGGAGGTTCAGGAGCATCATCATCTAGACGACCAGCACCAGCACCAGAACCAGAACCAGAACCAGAACCAGAAATGCAACACGAACAAGAACCACAACAACAGCCTGATCAGCACATACCTTATTATGATCCGGTACAGTTTGTTGATGAATTCATAGTATTCCCGATGAGGCCGCCAGTAGAATTCCCAACGATTCCTGAGCACACTCTGCATCCTAATCTAAGATTTGATAGGAGATGGAGAGATTACGAGACATATCAAAGGAACAAATTCAAATTGGTAACAAAAAATGTAGAGGTGCCAAGGGTAATCGATTGGGCCCATTTGGAAACGATCTATCTAGATGACCGTGTTAGACAGCTTTTGGTACAAAAGGTATGGCAGTTCTTCTTTTACAGATTGGGAACGTCTTTTCACCATTCGTAGACCTGTATATAAGGAATGGTGTGTTGAGTTGATGAGTACTGTATCACTTGATACAAATATAGTTAGAATAGATGATAGAAGATTTCTTAGGTTTATCCTTGGCGGTAGGATGTACAGAATGTCCATGCTGGACATGGCCAGGGCCTTACAGATATATACTCCTGGTGAGTTGCTATTACCCGATTGTACAAATTTGATTCATTATGGTGAAAGGGTAGATAGTAACTTTGACGCTGACGCCATTTGGAGGCGTATGTCACATTTTGATGTTTTTACACGAGCAGGAGGACACTCCTATACACATATTGACAGAGCCGAGCTTCGTATTATTCATAGATTTTTGGCTAACTCAATTACACAGAGAGGTCATAATAAAGAAAAAATTACCTTACATGATTTATTCTACCTAAAGTGTATTCGGGATCCTAGAAGCTTTGTCAATATCCCTTACTGTGTTGCTTTTTATTTATCTAAAATGGTAGAGGGAATGCAGGACGGGAGTATAATAGGAGGAGGTATTTTTGTTACTCTCATTGGAGAGTATTTAGGTGTTGATAGGAACCAAGGGGGTCCATTATAGCTTTGTAGGGAACAGGTTGAGCCCTTAGGATTGAAAGTTTATGTGGGTGCTAAGGTATTGAAAAGTAGACGTAACCAGGCAGTACCCTATGAGGGATCTCATCCTCAGGTAGAGAGAGGCTCAGACGAGGAAATGGAGAAGGCGGAAGACATTAGGGATGTCTTTCGAGATGCTATTCTTGACGTCCACGTTCGTATAGATGAGGAAGCAATGACGAACGCGGCCAGACATAGTATGTATGAGCAGTGGAACTCCGAGCGAGTATACGAGGATTATAGGCGACGCCAACACGATAGCTGGGTAGTTCATCAGCACCAAATAATGAGCCAGCTATCATATCAGGTACCAAATAACTATTTACCTACTCGACCTGCTCATTTTCTGCCACACAGCCCCGATATCTGACCACCCTTTAACCGGTATGACTATAACCAAGCCTATCAGAACACCTATAACCAACAATGGAACCCACCTGATGAGATGAACTGGAATCCCTATCCAGACTGATTTGGTTCCATTTGGTTATTTATATGATTTATATGATTTTTATCTTTTTACTTATTCATGTTTAAACTTATGTTATTGAATATACTTATGTAATTTTTATAATTTTTATTATTATTGTGTACTAATATTTCACATTTAGGATTTGAAAGTGGGATATTAAGTCCCATTTCAAATTGCCATGCATGTTTATATTTGTATGTATGTATATTGTAAATTGTACAAAACAGGGTAAAACAGCGCATTTTCAAAGACTGGCATTAAGTTCAGCAAAAGCTACTAATTTTGACGACAAGATGACAAATAAATGTGATGTAACAATAGACGAAATGAACAAATGATATGCACCATTTATCATTCAGCAAACAAACGCCAATATGTTTGGAAACTTTGGTAAAATTTAATCATTTTTCTACGCTAATCACCCTCAATAATTTAAATTGTTACTGATTTCTTGCAAATGAGGGCATTGCAAGATCTCAAGTGTGGGAAGGGGTTAAATTCTTTCGGATTTTTAAATTTTTTTTACTTTAAAAACTTGGTTACCATTAGAAATACTAATAAAGTAGTAGTTGTATTAGAATCTAGTGCTCTCTGATAAAGAACAGCCCTAGTCTTATATACTGACTACCCAATTCTAGTAAAATTTTTCAAAATTTTCAATTAAATGAACTCAAAATCATGTTTATACATATTTATGAACGATAAAACTAGGTGTTAACACCGAAATTATTGTTACCTCAGAAAGGACATAAATTGAGAAACAAACCAAAATGTTAAAATTTATTTAAAATGGAATAGAGGACAATAAAAAGGAAAATAAAAGCCAAGTGTGGGAAAAATTACCAAGTTATCTTAAACATATGTCACATATTTCTGTAACAAATAATTGAAGATACTTTTGCTTTGGACTAAACTAAACTGTTTTACCCGATGAAAGAAAAGAAGAGATGAATCTACATGATGAATCAATTCCATCGTTAAAAGGAAGTAAAGTCTTTCGAAAAAGAAATGCGCTTCTTGATTTAGGTCATGAAGTTGTCGTCTAGACCAGCTGTAGGTTGATGAAAAATCTAGAAAAGTCATCTCTAAAATCAGCAGGAAATCCACGGACCTCAGCATAAAACAGGTTCGCCAAGTGGTCAGACTTATCCTAACCATGAGAGGATCTGTCTCGTACAATGGGGGGGCACCGTGCAAATTATCTTGATAAGACTAATAAATCAGATTCCCAGAAAGGATAATCTTCTTTAAAGATCAAAAATCAGCTTTTAAGACTGATATTACTCAATCCTAGAGATTGACCTTAAAGATTGAGAATTACAAACTCATGAAATTCAATGATATCTAAACTCGAGCTTGAACGAGAAAATATTTTGATAAAATTACAAACCGATTTGTTTTCTGAAAACCCATTTTCAATGCGTTCATTACCATTGAACGTAAAATCCTAGGAATTCATCTAGAATTCATTAGGTCATCTGAACCAAATCGGGTGTCAACTGTAAGAACGGTGGTTGCACAGCATGGTCAAAGACAGGACCTTGTGCCAGACTGAAAAATCATAAGGGTGAGCTTTACTATTGCTCCTACCAAGGATAGTAATTGCGTCCGAAATGTTATAGACCATAATTAAAAGCATGTCAGGGGACATTGCCTTAACAGTTGCTTGTTCAAACGCTTTCCTTTACAACCGGACGGTAGTTTACCGAAAGGTAATATACGGAGCAAGTATACTGGACGTGTTGCTTTCCCAATACAAGGTAAGCAAGTGGGTGACACAAAACCGCAAGTTTTGAGCTAAAATTTTCAAATCTGAAACCCACCAAACCCACAAAAATATTTTGCAAACACTGGTGAAGGGTTATTCCGGAAAACTTATCTAGGGTAAAAGCTAGATTGAATTTTCAAAAAGATCAAATGTTTTCATAAAGATCCAATTTCTTAAAGGATCTAAATTTTTATAGTCATGTGGGACTGTAAACCACAACGTTACTACCATTGTTTATACCGCCGTATTGAAATCACTGATGTACAAAGTGTGAAGAATAAAGAAGTGATTCTAGTATTTCAAGACGATATTGCTTGAGGACAAGCAACGCTCAAGTGTGGGAATATTTGATAATGCTAAAAACGAACATATATTTCATAGCATTATTCCTCAAGAAAGACAAGCTTTTAGTTGCAATTGTTCTATTTACAAGTGATATTCGTTTAAATAATAAAAGGTGAAGACAAAAGACAGATTCGACGAATTGAAGACGCAAACGACCAAAAAGCTCAAAAGTACAAAATACAATTAATAAGGTTCCAATTATTGATAAGAAACGTCTCAAAATTACAAGAGTACAAGATTCAAAACGCAAAGTACAAGATATTAAATTGTACGCAAGGACGTTCGAAAATCCGGAACCGAAACTAGAGTCAACTCTCAACGCTCGACGCAACGGACTAAAAATTTCAAGTCAACTATGCACATGAATATAATATAATATATAATTAATTCTTAAAATTAATATATATATTATATTATATTTAAAAACCGTCGGCATAAAAAAACAAAGACTTTTGAGTCTCCCCAGCTGGCCATGCGATCGCATGGCCTTGAAGGGTAAAGCTCATGCGATCGCATGAGCATCTTTTCCAGATCACAGGCCTATAAAAATCGAGCTTTGGTGTAACACAAAACACATATTTTTCTTCTCCTCATTCAACGTATAATATTTATATTTATATTATAATTTTAATTTTAATTTATAATAATAAGGGTGTGTTAGCGAATGTTGTAAGGGTGTAAGTCGAAATTCTGTCCGTGTAACGCTACGCTATTTTTAATCATTGTAAGTTATGTTCAACCTTTTTAATTTAATGTCTCGTAGCTAAGTTATTATTATGCTTATTTAGTCCGAAGTAATCATGATGTTGGGCTAAAAGTATTAAAATTGGGTAATTGGGCTTTGTACCATAAATGGGGTTTGGACAAAAGAACGACACTTGTGGAAATTAGACTATGGGCTATTAATGGGCTTTATATTTGTTTAACTAAATGATAGTTTGTTAATTTTAATATAAAGATTTACAATTGGACGTCCCTATAAATAACCATATACACTCAATCGGACACGATGGGCGGGATATTTATATGTGCGAATAATCGTTCATTTAACCGGACACGGGAATGGATTAATAGCCACTAGAATTATTAAAACAGGGGTGAAATTATGTACAAGGACACTTGGCATAATTGATAACAAAGTATTAAAACCTTGGGTTACATTCAGTCGACATCCTGGTGTAAATATTAAACAAAGTATTAAAATCTTGTTACAGTTTACGTCCCCAATTAGTTGGAATATTTAACTTTGGGTATAAGGATAATTTGACGAGGACACTCGCACTTTATATTTATGACTGATGGACTGTTATGGACAAAAACCAGACGGACATATTAAATAATCCAGGACAAAGGACAATTAACCCATGGGCATAAAACTAAAATCAACACGTCAAACATCATGATTACGGAAGTTTAAATAAGCATAATTCTTTTATTTCATATTTAATTTTCTTTATTTTATATTTAATTACACTTCTAATTATAGCACTTTTATTTATTGTTATTGTATTTAATTGCACTTTTAATTATCGTACTTTTTAATTATCGCAAGTTTATTTTATCGCACTTTTATTTATCGCAATTTCATTATCGTTATTTACTTTACGCTTTAAATTAAGTCTTTTATTTATTTAATATTTTACATTTTGTTTTAACTGCGACTAAAGTTTTAAAATCGACAAACCGGTCATTAAACGGTAAAAACCCCCTTTATAATAATAATATTACTTATATATATATTTGTATTTTTATAAAATAAAACTAATATAGCGTTAAGCTTTGTGAAAAAGATTTTCCCTGTGGAACGAACCGGACTTACTAAAAACTACACTACTGTACGATTAGGTACACTGCCTATAAGTGTTGTAGCAAGGTTTAAGTATATCCATTCAATAAATAAATAAATATCTTGAGTAAAATTGTATCATATTTAATAGTATTTCCTGGTAAAATATAAGCTATTTTATATACACCTCGCAGAACACCAGTTTGTGTTGCCGGAAGGTGTAGAAGACATGACAGTTTATTGTGATGCGTCTTTAAATGGGCTCGGGTGTGTTCTAATGCAAAGAGGTAAAGTCATCGCTTATGCCTCTCGACAATTAAAGGAACACGAGACGAGATATCCGACTCATGATCTTGAGTTGGCGGCGGTTGTTCATGCATTGAAAATTTGGCGCCATTACTTGTATGGTGTCAAGTGTATGATTTATTCAGATCACAAGAGCTTAAAACATCTTTTTGATCGACGAGATTTGAATTATCGTCAACGTAGATGGATGGATGTGGTAAAAGATTACGATTGTAAAATACTTTATCATCCGGGTAAGGGGAATGTGGTCGCGGATGCATTGAGTCGGAAGAGTCAACATCCGGCGATACGAGTAGGATCGTTACGCATGATTATTACTAACGATTTTCTTGTAAAGCTCGGTGAGATTCAAATTGAAGCTTTTGTTAACAATAAGCATGAGGAACGAATTGTGGGACAAACGGAGTCTATTACTTTAGGTCCGCATGGTTTGTTATCCTTTCAAGGATGAGTGTGGGTGCCTAGAATGGGAGACTTCCGACGAGTGCTACTTGATGAAGCACATAAGTCAAAGTATTCCATTCATCCGGGCGCGACGAAAATGTATCTTGATCTGAAGAAAGAGTATTAGTGGCCGGGCATGAAACATGATGTCGTAAAGTATGTTGAACAATGTGTCACGTGTTTGCAAGTTAAGGCCGAGCACCAAAAGCCATATGGTAAGTTACAACCGTTGGAAGTCCCGAAATGGAAATGGGAGCACATTACCATGGACTTCATTACAAAGTTACCAAAGACGGCGAGAACCCAATTTGATTCGATTTGGGTGATAGTTGACCGACAAAAAGTGCTTTGTTTCTTCCCATTCGGGAAACGATATCATCGGAGACCTTGGCTAAGTTGTTTATCAAGGAGGTGATATCGAGACACGGAGTTCCTATATCTATTATTTCGGATCGATATACTCGTTTCACATCTCGGTTTTGAGAAAAGTTTCATGAAGATATGGATACACAATTGAAATTGAGCACGACGTACCATCCTCAAACGGACGGTCAAACCGAACCTACGAATCAAACATTAGAGGATATGTTATGAGCGTGTATTATTGATTTCGGTGGTAGTTGGGATGAGCATTAGCCCTTGGTGGAATTCTCGTACAATAATAGTTATCATACTAGTATCGGGATGCCACCTTATGAGATGCTTTATGGGCAGAGGTGTCGAACTCCAATTTGTTGGGGCGAAGTGGGTCAAAGAGAAATCGGGAGTACCGATTTGGTTTTAGAGATGAATAGCAAGAATGAGATGATTCGAACTCATTTGAAAGCGGCTCAGATAGACAAAAGTCGTATGCCGACAAACGTAGGCGATTGATTGAGTTCCAAGAAGGTGACATGGTGATGCTTAAGGTTTCACCATGGAAAGGTATTATTCGGTTTTGAAAACGGGGAAAGTTAGCTCCTCGATTTATTGGGCCATTTAAGATTTTAGCTCATGTTGGTGAAGTTGCGTATCGTTTGGAATTACCCGAAGAGCTTGCGGGGTTCCATAATACATTTCATGTTTCCCATCTCCGTAAGTGCCTTGTGGATGATTCTTCATGGATGCCATTGGACGAAATTGAGCTAAACAACAAGTTAGAGTATGTTGAGGAGCCAATTGCGATACTCGATGAAAAGGTAAAAAGGTTGAGGAATAAATAGGTGAGAACTTATAAAGTTCAATGGCGTCGTAGTAAAGGTTCCGAGTTTACTTGGGAGTCCGAAGAGTTTGTGATTGTTTATCTTCCTTCTTGTCATGCGGCTTGGATTACGAGAATGCAATCCGGTTCAAGTGGGGGAGAGTTGTAAGATCCTGTTTTCATAGAAGGTTGGGACACCGTCCTTTATTAAAGGGCTGGACGCCGTCCAGTATTCTGGACGCCGTCCAGATGAACTGGCGAGCCAGCTGTTTTGTTTTTAGATATTACAAAGGGGTAATTTGGTATTTTCACTTTGTGGACGAATTTAAGGCACTAGATCAGTTGGGGGAGCCTCATTTACACCACTTTCACCAACCTTATCCCTTTCCACTTAATTTCTAGAGAGAGAAAGATCTAGAGTGAGAGAGCTCAAATCAAGGAAGAAGAAGGTCAAATCGGAGCTTAGTGCGAGTTCTAAAGTTGTTCATCTAGTCCCTAACTACATTTTGATTGTAGTAGTAAGTCTTAACCTTGATTTTTCTTATTTTAATTAGTTTAAAGGTTAGGATTTGAGTAGTGTTGAACATAAAATCCATTTTGTTAGTGAATTGGGGTTTTTTGGGTAAGATTGGGTCATGAGGACTCAAAGATGATTAACCTAGGGTTTTGAAATGTTAAATGTGCTTATGGGTCTTAAATTAATTAGTTAACTACTAGCACACCTAGATGTTATGTAAGTGAGTATTAATTGGGTATGTGGTGTAGTGACCCGAACTTTTCCATGTTTATATATATATTAAATGAAATTGTTATTTACATGATTAAGTGTTTCCAACATGTTAAGCAATCAAACTTGTTAAGACTTGATTAATTGAAATAGGTTTCATATAGACAATTGACCACCCAAGTTGACAGGTGATTCACGAACGTTAAAACTTGTAAAAACTATACGATGACATATATATGGTTATATATATAGTTAACATGATTTTATTATAAGTATGTATCTCATTAGGTATTTTAATAATGAGTTATATACATAAAAATGAGACTATTAATTTAAGAAACTCGAAAACGATATATATAATGATTATCGTTATAACAACGTCTTACTAGGTACATATGAATCATATTAAGATATTGATACACTTGGTTAATTATGTTAAATGATAAGTAAATATATTATTAAGTGTATTAACAATGAAATACATATGTAAAAATAAGACTACTAACTTAATGATTTCGAAACGAGACATATATGTAACGATTATCGTTGTAACGGCATTTAATTGTATATATATCATACTAAGATATATTATATATCATAATATCATGATAATATAACAATTTAACATCTCATTTGTTATGATAAACAATGGGTTAACAACATTCAACAAGATCGTTAACCTAAAGGTTTCAAAACAACATTTACATGTAACGACTAACGATGACTTAACGACTCAGTTAAAATGTATATACATGTAGTGTTTTAATATGTATTCATACACTTTTGAAAGACTTCAAGACACTTATCAAAATACTTCTACTTAACAAAAATGCTTACAATTACATCCTCGTTCAGTTTCATCAACAATTCTACTCGTATGCACCCGTATTCGTACTCGTACAATACACAACTTTTAGATGTATGTACTATTGGTATATACACTCCAATGATCAGCTTTTAGCAGCCCATTTGAGTCACCTAACACATGTGGGAACCATCATTTGGAAACTAGCATGAAATATCTCATAAAATTACAAAAATATGAGTAATCATTCATGACTTATTTACATGAAAACAAAATTACACATCCTTTATATCTAATCCATACACCAACGACCAAAAACACCTACAAATACTTTCATTCTTTAATTTTCTTCATCTAATTGATCTCTCTCAAGTTCTATCTTCAAGTTCTAAGTGTTCTTCATAAATTCCAAAAGTTCTAGTTTCATAAAATCAAGAATACTTCCAAGATTGCAAGTTTACTTCCAAGTTTTCTAAATCCATTCCAAGTAATCATCCAAGATCAAGAAACCTTTGTTACTTACAGTAGGTTATCTTTCTAATACAAGGTAATAATCATATTCAAACTTTAATTCAATTTCTATAACTATAACAATCTTATTTCGAGTGGAAATCTTACTTGAAATTGTTTTCGTGTCATGATTCTGCTTCAAGAACTTTCAAGCCATCCAAGGATCCTTTGAAGCTAGATCCATTTTTCTCATTTCCAGTAGGTTTATCCAAGGAACTTGAGGTAGTAATGATGTTCATAACATCATTCGATTCATACATATAAAGATATCTTATTCGAAGGTTTAAACTTGTAATCACTAGAACATAGTTTAGTTAATTCTAAACTTGTTCGCAAATAAAAGTTAATCCTTCTAACTTGACTTTTAAAATCAACTAAACACATGTTCTATATCTATATGATATGCTAACTTAATGATTTAAAACCTGGAAACACGAAAAACACCGTAAAACCGGATTTACGCCGTCGTAGTAACACCGCGGGCTGTTTTGGGTTAGTTAATTAAAAACTATGATAAACTTTGATTTAAAAGTTGTTATTCTGGGAAAATGATTTTTATTATGAACATGAAACTATATCCAAAAATTATGGTTAAACTGAAAGTGGAAGTATGTTTTCTAAAATGGTCATCTAGACGTCGTTCTTTCGACTGAAATGACTACCTTTACAAAAACGACTTCTAACTTATTTTTCTGACTATAAACCTATACTTTTTCTGTTTAGATTCATAAAATAGAGTTCAATATGAAACCATAGCAATTTGATTCACTCAAAACTGATTTAAAATGAAGAAGTTATGGGTAAAACAAGATTGGATAATTTTTCTCATTTTAGCTACGTGAAAATTGGTAATAAATCTATTCCAACCATAACTTAATCAACTTGTATTGTATATTATGTAATCTTGAGATACCATAGACACGTATACAATGTTTCGACCTATCATGTCGACACATCTATATATATTTCGGAACAACCATAGACACTCTATATGTGAATGTTGGAGTTAGCTATACAGGGTTGAGGTTGATTCCAAAATATATATAGTTTGAGTTGTGATCAATACTGAGATACGTATACACTGGGTCGTGGATTGATTCAAGATAGTATTTATCGATTTATTTCTGTACATCTAACTGTGGACAACTAGTTGTAGGTTACTAATGAGGACAGCTGACTTAATAAACTTAAAACATCAAAATATATTAAAAGTGTTGTAAATATATTTTGAACATACTTTGATATATATGTATATATTGTTATAGGTTCGTGAATCAACCAGTGGCCAAGTCTTACTTCCCGACGAAGTAAAAATCTGTGAAAGTGAGTTATAGTCCCACTTTTAAAATCTAATATTTTTGAGATGAGAATACATGCAGGTTTTATAAATGATTTACAAAATAGAGACAAGTACGTGAAACTACATTCTATGGTTGAATTATCGAAATCGAATATGCCCCTTTTTATTAAGTCTGGTAATCTCAGAATTAGGGAACAGACACCCTAATTGACGCGAATCATAAAGATAGATCTATTGGGCCTAACAAACCCCATCCAAAGTACCGGATGCTTTAGTACTTCGAAATTTATATCATATCCAAAGGGTGTCCCGGAATGATGGGGATATTCTTATATATGCATCTTGTTAATGTTGGTTACCAGGTGTTCACCATATGAATGATTTTTATCTCTATGTATGGGATGTGTATTGAAATATGAAATCTTGTGGTCTATTATTATGATTTGATATATATAGGTTAAACATATAACTTACCAACATTTTTGTTGACATTTTAAGCATGTTTATTCTCAGGTGATTATTAAGAGCTTTCGCTGTCGCATACTTAAATAAGGACGAAATTTGGAGTCCATGCTTGTATGATATTGTGTAAAAACTGCATTCAAGAAACTTATTTTGTTGTAACATATTTGTATTGTAAACCATTATGTAATGGTCGTGTGTAAACAGGATATTTTAGATTATCATTATTTGATAATCTACATAAAGTTTTTTAAACCTTTATTGATGAAACAAAGGTTATGTTTTGTTTTAAAATGAATGCAGTCTTTGAAAAACGTCTCATATAGAGGTCAAAACCTCGCAACGAAATCAATTAATATGGAACGTTTTTAATCAATAAGAACGGGACATTTCAGTTGGTATCCGAGCGTTGGTCTTAGAGAACCAGAATTTTGCATTAGTGTGTCTTATCGAGTTTGTTAGGATGCATTAGTGAGTCTGGACTTCGACCGTGTTTAATTGAAAAATGATTGCTTAACAACTTTTGTTGGAAACTATATATTTTTAACATGTGAATATTATGTGATATATTAATCTCTTAACGCGTTTGATATTATGTGATAGATGTCTACCTCTAGAACAAGTCCCATTGACTCACCTAATAATAATGAAGAGTCAAATGTAAATTGGAATAATTCGTGGACTGATTCACAAGTTCCCGAAGAGGAACTGGAAGAAGAGTCGGAACCGGAAGAAGAATCAGAACCGGAAGAGGAGGAACCGGAGGAGGAAATAGAACCGGTGGGGGAAATAATAAAACGGTTAAGTAAAAGAAAATCCTCAACCAACCGACCAAGGTTAATTATGGTCAATGGTGTTTCCGCCAAGGAAGCAAAATATTGGGAGGATTACCAATTCTCCGATGAATCGGATTCCGACGAGAATTCCGATGATGTTATAGAAATTACCCCAACTGAATTTAAAAAGGCAAAAGAAAATAATAAGGGAAAGGGCATAAAAATAGAGAAATCTAATTCCAACCCCGATGAACTTTATATGTATCGTCAACCCCCGAAGCCCTTAAGTTGTAACAATGACCCGGGAACCTCTAAACCACCAGGTTTTTCTAAACCAATGTGGAAAACGACGGCTCGTATTAGGAGAACATCATATATCCTTAGAAACTTGGCAAAACGAACCAAAACCGAAGAAGAAGAAACGAGCGAGTCGGAATAAGATAGTTGTATTCGTGTGGTGTAATATATGTAATATAGTGTGCTTATGCTTTATGATATATGTAAAAATTGCTTGTATTAATAAGTAATTTTTTTTTATGAATCTAACTCTTGTCTATTTTACAGTATAAAAACACAAAATGGATAGACAACCCAATATTTTAAGAGACCTACCCGGAGACATGATTGATGAACTCTTGTCTAGAGTCGGTCAGAATTCTTCGGCACAACTATTTACGGCGAAATCAGTTTGTAAGACATTCGAAGAACGTTCCAAGAATGTCTTGGTTTATAAGAGACTTTCGTTTAAAAGATGGGGGATATCACATTGGGAAACCCATAAGTTACGATGTGTTTACTTTGACGCATATATTGCGGGGAACCCAAATGCTATTTTACGCAACAGGTTAAGAAATTATTTTGACTCAATGTATCCGAATATAGGACTTCATGATTTAGAAAAAGCGGCTAACATGCAACATAAAGAAGCATGCTATGCTTACGGGTTAGTAATGTTCGCTTCTCACCAAAGTGAGAAAAAGAACATCGGGCTACAACTATTAAACAAAACGTTCCCACAAGTGACGGAGTCGGTAATTGGGGTAAGAAATGAGGTTTTTAGGTTATTACGAGACTGTTGGTCATTACGTAACCCTCGTCCCTTTGACGACGTTATAACACGCTGTCTTATCAACGGCCATAACGGTTATGTTCCACAAGACCAAGGATGGGAAGTAGTCCTAGTAAAACCAGAATGCATGACTTGTTTCTGGACGTATGAATTACGTGTCTTTATTGCCTTTGCTGAACGACTTGTGTACTAGCTAGAATTATCTTCACAATTATCTTGTATCAAAGTTATTGTGTGCTATATTTCATGCTTTATGTAAAATAAGCGGTATTGTAAGTTTGTAAAATATTGTATACAAGTTTGAACGCGAAATATTATTATAATCAGTTTTTCATATAGAATTGTAGTAGTTGAATTGTATATTAGCTACTAAGTATGAACTTAACGGGTAGGTACTACCCGAATTTAAACTTATAAAACGCTAATATGAAGAAAAAGCTTTTATAAATGAGTTCATATTATGCTACGAAATACTATTAACTACTCTTAATATTCTGTATGATTAACTTGTTCCATTTGACTATTTTGAAGGAAATGGCACCGACTACTCGACACACCGTGAATATGAATGAAGAGGAATTCCGTACTTCTCTAGCTTCAAACATAGCCGCAGTACAGGCTGCGCTACATACCAACAATAACCTTGGATCTAGCAGTACAGGAAATCGTGTAGGATGCACCTACAAAGAATTCACTGCCTGCAAACCTTTGGAATTTGATGGAACCGAAGGACCGATCGGATTGAAACGGTGGACCGAGAAGGTCGAATCGGTGTTTGCCATAAGTAAGTGTACTGAAGAGGACAAAGTGAAGTACGCTACGCATACCTTCACAGGTTCTGCGTTAACATGGTGGAATACCTATCTAGAGCAAGTGGGACAAGATGATGCGTACGCACTACCGTGGTCAGCATTCAAGCACTTGATGAACGAGAAGTACCGTCCCAGAACCGAGGTCAATAAGCTCAAGACAGAACTTAGAGGGTTACGAACCCAAGGATTTGATATTACCACGTACGAAAGACGATTCACAGAATTGTGCCTATTGTGTCCGGGAGCGTTCGAAGATGAGGAAGAGAAGTTTGATGCGTTTGTGAAAGGATTACCGGAAATAATCGAAGAAGATATAAGTTCACACGAGCCCGCCTCCATACAACAGGCATGTAGAATGGATCACAAACTAGTGAACCAGATTGAGGAAAGAATTAAAGAACAGACGGTTGAAGAGGCCAATGTGAAGCAAGTCAAAAGAAAGTGGGAGGAAAACGGTGATAAGAATCACCAATACAACAACAACAGCAATTACAATAATAATCGCAACAATTACCCGAACAATCGCAACATCAATCGCAACTGCAACAAACGGCCCAACAACAATAACAACAACAACAACAACAGCAACTACAACAATCATCCCAACAATTATAACAACCGCAACAACAACAACAATCAGAAGCAGCTATGCCAAAGGTGTGAAAAGTATCACTCGGGGTTCTGCACCAAATTTTGCAACAAGTGTAAAAGAAATGGTCATAGCGCAGCGAAGTGTGAGGTCTACGGACCAGGGGTTAACAGAACGAAAGGAACAAATGGTGTCGGAACGAGTAATGGCGGAGCAAGTAGTGTCGGAGCAAGTTATGCCAATGTAGTTTGTTATAAATGTGGAAAACTGGGCCACATTATTAGAAATTGCCCGAACCAGGAGAACACAAATGGACAAGGCCGCGGAAGAGTTTTCAATATTAATGCGGCAGAGGCACAGGAAGACCCGGAGCTTGTTACGGGTACGTTTCTTATTGACAATAAATCTGCTTACGTTTTATTTGATTCGGGTGCGGATAGAAGCTATATGAGTAGAGATTTTTGTGCTAAATTAAGTTGTCCATTGACGCCGTTGGATAGTAAATTTTTACTCGAATTAGCAAACGGTAAATTAATTTCAGCAGATAATATATGCCGGAATCGAGAAATTAAACTGGGTAGCGAAATATTTAAGATTGATTTGATACCAGTAGAGTTAGGGAGTTTTGATGTAATAGTTGGCATGGACTGGCTGAAGAAGGTGAAAGCAGAGATCGTATGTTATAAAAATGCAATTCGCATTGTACGAGAAGAAGGAGAACCCTTAATGGTGTACGAAGAAAAGGGCAATATGAAGCTACATCTTATTAGTAATTTGAAGGCACAAAAACTAATAAGAAAAGGTTGCTATGCTGTTCTAGCACACGTCAAGAAAGTACAAACTGAAGAAAAGAGCATTAATGATGTTCCCGTCGCAAAAGAATTTCCCGATGTATTTCCGAAAGAATTACCGGGACTACCTTCACATCGATCTGTTGAATTTCAAATAGATCTTGTACCAGGAGCTGCACCAATAGCTCGTTCTCCTTATAGACTCGCACCCAGCGAGATGAAAGAACTGCAAAGCCAACTGCAAGAACTATTAGAACGTGGTTTCATTCGACCAAGCACATCACCATGGGGAGCTCCTGTTTTGTTTGTCAAGAAGAAGGATGGTACATTTAGGTTGTGTATTGACTACAGAGAGTTGAACAAGCTTACCATCAAAAACCGTTATCCACTGCCGAGAATTGATGACTTATTTGATCAACTACAAGGCTCGTCGGTTTATTCAAAGATCGATTTACGTTCTGGATATCATCAAATGCTAGTAAAGGAGGATGATATTCCAAAAACTGCTTTTAGGACGCGTTATGGTCATTACGAGTTTATGGTTATGCCGTTTGGATTGACTAACGCACCAGCTGTGTTCATGGACCTTATGAACCGAGTGTGTGGGCCATATCTTGACAAGTTTGTCATTGTTTTCATCGATGACATACTTATTTACTCAAAGAATGATCAAGAGCACGAAGAACATTTGAGAAAAGTGCTAGAAGTATTGAGGAAAGAAAAACTGTACGCTAAGTTTTCAAAGTGTGCATTTTGATTGGAAGAAGTTCAATTCCTCGGTCACATAGTGAACAAAGAAGGTATTAAGGTGGATCCGGCAAAGATAGAAACTGTTGAAAAGTGGGAAACCCCGAAAACTCCGAAACACATACGCCAATTTTTAGGACTAGCTGGTTACTACAGAAGGTTCATCCAAGACTTTTCCAGAATAGCAAAACCCTTGACTGCATTAATGCATAAAGGGAAGAAATTTGAATGGAAGGATGAACAAGAGAAAGCGTTTCAGTTATTGAAGAAAAAGCTAACTACGGCACCTATATTGTCATTGCCTGAAGGGAATGATGATTTTGTGATTTATTGTGATGCATCAAAGCAAGGTCTCGGTTGTGTATTAATGCAACGGACGAAGGTGATTGCTTATGCGTCTAGACAATTGAAGATTCATGAACAAAATTATACGACGCATGATTTGGAATTAGGCGCGGTTGTTTTTGCATTAAAGACTTGGAGGCACTACTTATATGGGGTCAAAAGTATTATATATACCGACCACAAAAGTCTTCAACACATATTTAATCAGAAACAACTGAATATGAGGCAGTGTAGGTGGATTGAATTGTTGAATGATTACGACTTTGAGATTCATTACCACCCGGGGAAGGCAAATGTGGTAGCCGACGCCTTGAGCAGGAAGGACAGAGAACCCATTCGAGTAAAATCTATGAATATAATGATTCACAATAACCTTACTACTCAAATAAAGGAGGCGCAACAAGGAGTTTTAAAAGAGAGAAATTTAAAGGATGAAATACCCAAAGGATCGGAGAAGCATCTTAATATTCGGGAAGACGGAACCCGGTATAGGGCTGAAAGAATTTGGGTACCAAAATTTGGAGATATGAGAGAAATGGTACTTAGAGAAGCTCATAAAACCAGATACTCAATACATCCTGGAACGGGGAAGATGTACAAGGATCTTAAGAAACATTTTTGGTGGCCGGGTATGAAAGCCGATGTTGCTAAATACGTAGGAGAATGTTTGACGTGTTCTAAGATCAAAGCTGAGCATCAGAAACCATCAGGTCTACTTCAACAACCCGAAATCCCGGAATGGAAATGGGAAAATATTACCATGGATTTCATCACTAAATTGCCAAGGACTGCAAGTGGTTTTGATACTATTTGGGTAATAGTTGATCGTCTCACCAAATCAGCACACTTCCTGCCAATAAGAGAAGATGACAAGATGGAGAAGTTAGCACGACTGTATTTGAAGGAAGACGTCTCCAGACATGGAATACCAATCTCTATTATCTCTGATAGGGATGGCAGATTTATTTCAAGATTCTGGCAAACATTACAGCAAGCATTAGGAACTCGTCTAGACATGAGTACTGCCTATCATCCACAAACTGATGGACAGAGCGAAAGGACGATACAAACGCTTGAAGACATGCTACGAGCATGTGTTATTGATTTCGGAAACAGTTGGGATCGACATCTACCGTTAGCAGAATTTTCCTACAACAACAGCTACCATTCAAGCATTGAGATGGCGCCGTTTGAAGCACTTTATGGTAGAAAGTGCAGGTCTCCAATTTGTTGGAGTGAAGTGGGGGATAGACAGATTACGGGTCCGGAGATAATATAAGAAACTACCGAGAAAATCATCCAAATTCAACAAAGATTGAAAACCGCCCAGAGTCGATAAAAGAGCTACGCGGACAGTAAAAGAAAAGATATAGAGTTTGAAATTGGAGAAATGGTCATGCTTAAGGTTTCACCTTGGAAAGGCGTTGTTCGATTTGGTAAACGGGGGAAACTAAATCCAAGGTACATTGGACCATTCAAGATTATAGATCGTGTCGGACCAGTAGCTTACCAACTGGAGCTACCTCAACAACTCGCGGCTGTACATAACACTTTCCACATCTCAAATTTGAAGAAATGTTTTGCTAAAGAAGATCTCACTATTTCATTGGACGAAATCCAAATCAATGAAAAACTTCAATTCATTGAAGAACCCGTCGAAATAATGGATCGTGAGGTTAAGAGACTTAAACAAAACAAGATACCGATTGTTAAGGTTCGATGGAATGCTCGTAGAGGACCCGAGTTCACCTGGGAGCGTGAAGATCAGATGAAGAAGAAATACCCGCATTTATTTCCAGAAGATAAGTCAACACCTCCAACTGCTTAAAATTTCGGGACGAAATTTATTTAACGGGTAGGTACTGTAGTGACCCGAACTTTTCCATGTTTATATATATATTAAGTGAAATTGTTATTTACATGATTAAGTGTTTCCAACATGTTAAGCAATCAAACTTGTTAAGACTTGATTAATTGAAATAGGTTTCATATAGACAATTGACCACCCAAGTTGACCGGTGATTCACGAACGTTAAAACTTGTAAAAACTATACGATGACATATATATGGTTATATATATAGTTAACATGATTTTATTATAAGTATGTATCTCATTAGGTATTTTAACAATGAGTTATATACATAAAAATGAGACTATTAATTTAAGAAACTCGAAAACGATATATATAACAATTATCGTTATAACAACGTCTTACTAGGTACATATGAATCATATTAAGATATTGATACACTTGGTTAATTATGTTAAATGATAAGTAAATATATTATTAAGTGTATTAACAATGAAATACATATGTAAAAATAAGACTACTAACTTAATGATTTCGAAACGAGACATATATGTAACGATTATCGTTGTAATGGCATTTAACTGTATATATATCATACTAAGATATATTATATATCATAATATCATGATAATATAACAATTTAACATCTTATTTGTTATAATAAACAATGGGTTAACAACATTCAACAAGATCGTTAACCTAAAGGTTTCAAAACAACATTTACATGTAACGACTAACGATGACTTAATGACTCAGTTAAAATGTATATACATGTAGTGTTTTAATATGTATTCATACACTTTTGAAAGACTTCAAGACACTTATCAAAATACTTCTGCTTAACAAAAATGCTTACAATTACATCCTCGTTCAGTTTCATCAACAATTCTACTCGTATGCACCCGTATTCGTACTCGTACAATACACAGCTTTTAGATGTATGTACTATTGGTATATACACTCCAATGATCAGCTCTTAGCAGCCCATGTGAGTCACCTAACACATGTGGGAACTATCATTTGGCAACTAGCATGAAATATCTCATAAAATTACAAAAATATGAGTAATCATTCATGACTTATTTACATGAAAACAAAATTACATATCCTTTATATCTAATCCATACACCAACGACCAAAAACTCCTACAAACACTTTCATTCTTCAATTTTCTTCATCTAATTGATCTCTCTCAAGTTCTATCTTCAAGTTCTAAGTATTCTTCATAAATTCCAAAAGTTCTAGTTTCATAAAATCAAGAATACTTCCAAGATTGCAAGTTTACTTCCAAGTTTTCTAAATCCATTCCAAGTAATCATCCAAGATCAAGAAACCTTTGTTACTTACAGTAGGTTATCTTTCTAATACAAGGTAATAATCATATTCAAACTTTAATTCAATTTCTATAACTATAACAATCTTATTTCGAGTGGAAATCTTACTTGAAATTGTTTTCGTGTCATGATTCTGCTTCAAGAACTTTCAAGCCATCCAAGGATCCTTTGAAGCTAGATCCATTTTTTCTCATTTCTAGTAGGTTTATCCAAGGAACTTGAGGTAGTAATGATGTTCATAACATCATTCGATTCATACATATAAAGCTATCTTATTCGAAGGTTTAAACTTGTAATTACTAGAACATAGTTTAGTTAATTCTAAACTTGTTCGCAAATAAAAGTTAATCCTTCTAACTTGACTTTTAAAATCAACTAAACACATGTTCTATATCTATATGATATGCTAACTTAATGATTTAAAACCTGGAAACACGAAAAACACCGTAAAATCGGATTTACGCCGTCGTAGTAACACCGCGGGCTGTTTTGGGTTAGTTAATTAAAAACTATGATAAACTTTGATTTAAAAGTTGTTATTCTGGGAAAATGATTTTTATTATGAACATGAAACTATATCCAAAAATTATGGTTAAACTGAAAGTGGAAGTATGTTTTCTAAAATGGTCATATAGACGTCGTTCTTTCGACTGAAATGACTACCTTTACAAAAACGACTTGTAACTTATTTTTTCGACTATAAACCTATACTTTTTCTGTTTAGATTCATAAAATATAGTTCAATATGAAACCATAGCAATTTGATTCACTCAAAACGGATTTAAAATGAAGAAGTTATGGGTAAAACAAGATTGGATAATTTTTCTCATTTTAGCTACGTGAAAATTGGTAACAAATCTATTCCAACCATAACTTAATCAACTTGTATTGTATATTATGTAATCTTGAGATACCATAGACACGTATACAATGTTTCGACCTATCATGTCGACACATCTATATATATTTCGGAACAACCATAGACACTCTATATGTGAATGTTGGAGTTAGCTATACAGGGTTGAGGTTGATTCCAAAATATATATAGTTTGAGTTGTGATCAATACTGAGATACGTATACACTGGGTCGTGGATTGATTCAAGATAATATTTATCGATTTATTTCTGTACATCTAACTGTGGACAACTAGTTGTAGGTTACTAACGAGGACAGCTGACTTAATAAACTTAAAACATCAAAATATATTAAAAGTGTTGTAAATATATTTTGAACATACTTTGATATATATGTATATATTGTTATAGGTTCGTGAATCAACCAGTGGCCAAGTCTTACTTCCCGACGAAGTAAAAATCTGTGAAAGTGAGTTATAGTCCCACTTTTAAAATCTAATATTTTTGGGATGAGAATACATGCAGGTTTTATAAATGATTTACAAAATAGACACAAGTACGTGAAACTACATTCTATGGTTGAATTATCGAAATCGAATATGCCCCTTTTCATTAAGTCTGGTAATCTAAGAATTAGGGAACATACACCCTAATTGATGCGAATCCTAAAGATAGATCTATTGGGCCTAACAAACCCCATCCAAAGTACCGGATGCTTTAGTACTTCGAAATTTATATCATATCCGAAGGGTGTCCCGGAATGATGGGGATATTCTTATATATGCATCTTGTTAATGTCGGTTACCAGGTGTTCACCATATGAATGATTTTTATCTCTATGTATGGGATGTGTATTGAAATATGAAATCTTGTGGTCTATTATTATGATTTGATATATATAGGTTAAACCTATAACTCACCAACATTTTTGTTGACGTTTTAAGCATGTTTATTCTCAGGTGATTATTAAGAGCTTCCGCTATCGCATACTTAAATAAGGACGAGATTTGGAGTCCATAATTGTATGATATTGTGTAAAAACTGCATTCAAGAAACTTATTTTGTTGTAACATATTTGTATTGTAAACCATTATGTAATGGTCGTGTGTAAACAGGATATTTTAGATTATCATTATTTGATAATCTACATAAAGCCTTTTAAACCTTTATTGATGAAACAAAGGTTATGGTTTGTTTTAAAATGAATGCAGTCTTTGAAAAACCTCTCATATAGAGGTCAAAACCTCGCAACGAAATCAATTAATATGGAACGTTTTTAATCAATAAGAACGGGACATTTCATGTGGTGACCCAAATGGGTGTGTAAACTTTGAAATGGGTCAAGGGAGTCTTTGATGGCTCAAGTTGTCTTATGTGTGTGAAAATGCGATAAACTTGTGTTAAAAAGTGTACTAAGACCATATTTGGCTAGTATTAGGGTTTTTGGCGAAGTTGAACCAAAATTAGGGTTAAAAGTGTAAATGGGTCGAAATTGCACTAAGGGTCAAAATGACACTAGGATGGTAAGTGAGTTGGTTGACCAACTTGAGTTTGTGATTGATTATATGCATAATGTAATAGGTACGTTACATTGAAGGTTGCAAGCTCGGTTATCTTTCACAAAAGACTTTAAGGTGAGTGGAATAATTATATGCGTAGGTATATAATGTATTTATTTGTTGTAGCATGAGATGTGAAGTGTCGAAGTGTTAAGACACCACGTTTCACGTGACGAGTGAAGTGTCGAGGTGTTAAGACGCCACTCGAGGTGAAGCATCGAGGTGTTAAGATGCCACCTAGGAGT
Organism: Rutidosis leptorrhynchoides; assembly: GCF_046630445.1. NCBI lineage: Eukaryota > Viridiplantae > Streptophyta > Magnoliopsida > Asterales > Asteraceae > Rutidosis > Rutidosis leptorrhynchoides. The sequence goes on along the minus strand of NC_092340.1, from coordinate 61,629,273 downwards.
GAAGTGCAGAGGTGTTAAGGCACCACTCCGTAAGATAAAGGGTGAAGCATCGAGGTGTTAAGATGCCACCCGAGGGTTTAGTGATACAAGGTGTTAAGTACACTAACGGATGTTATGAACACCTATGGCCTTTCGTGAGTGCCATTCCCTGGTACGATTGGTTAACCATGGTTATTGTGTGGTAGCGTAAGCATGCTACATCATTCGAGTTATATATATGTTATTGTTGTGCTAGCTTGTGGTACCGAAGGTTAATAGCTTTGTATTTGAGATGATAAGCTAATTGTGTTGCTAGCATGTATGCGGTATGTGTGTAAGTGTTTTCAAGTAGGTATATTATATATGTATGTGTATAATTATTGCATTCACTAAGCGTTTTGCTTACCCTCTCATTGTTTACTCTTTTTAGGCTCCGGCGTGGACAAGGGTAAGGGTGTTCGATTGGATTAGAGGCCTCCCGCTCGTTTTGGATAAGGGGACGCTTTTGGAAAGTTTAGTTTTTGAAGTTTGGCCAAGATGTGGGTAGTTTAACCCCAAACACCATGCTCTAGGTGTCTTTTGGAATTTAAACTCTTATGATCGAAACTCGTAATTTTGAACGAAATTCGTAAAAGGTAGATGTGGGCCTGATGTTGTAAAACTTGGTTTTATTATGGAAATCTTTTAATTTTACTTATATTGACATGTTGTAAAAAGGGTTTCGTTTGAAAGTGTCGGGAAGCGGGTTTTCTGCTCACGTAAGTTGAGCACGGGGAGCAGAAACTGGCAGTTCATTGGGATGCCGTCCCAAATGTTTGGATGCCGTCCCGGCCTTCAGAGCTGGACGCCGTCCAGATAGCTGGACGCCGTCCAGATGTACTGATCCAAAATTATTATTTTTTTTGGGCGTGTTTTTGGTATAACGAGGTTTGGGTCGTTACACCGAATCATCAAGGAAAATATTTTTTTGATATTTTTAGAGGTTAAATAGAATACCAGAGTCATGTAACATGGCACATGATGACGGTATGGTATGTGAATCGTCATGTTCCATTAGAAACTCAGCATGACCTACTGTAATATAATCACGTTGATCAAGTGTTATTATATTATACTAACTCATGCTTCAGTTCCCAACACTACTTCAAAAACATTCATATTTTAAACTCGAAGGTTTCAGAACTTAGAAACTAAAATAGTTTCTTTTATTATGTAACACAGATAGCACGAAGAGGTAAATAATTTCGGATCATAATAATTATGAAGATATCTTCAGAAAAATCGAAGGTATTTATAATGAAAGATATGATGATATCTTAGAATATTTAAGATCAGAATATGATGAAGAATATTGTCCGCAAGAGTTTAGAGTAAGGAGCAATGTATTCGCTAAAGACTTCAATAGACACTGAATCATTTGGATTCTTTGAAGGCAGATTTAGTCTTTGTGATTTGTCCACAGCTGTAGCGACCCCGACAAATCGTCAAATGACGGCGTCATCTACGTATGGTCCCATTACATGGTCGTAAGTCTTTATAACAAAGTTTGACCGAAAAGTATGTCGCATTCATTTCATAAATAAGGGTGTTTCAAAGTTTACAAAAGTAGTTTCCATAACAAGTACATAACAATGTTTAAAGTTTGTATGAAACACGTGCGACACAATTAAAAGTAGTCAAAAAGACACTCCATGTATGCAAGTATACTCGACATCCAATGCAAGTATCAAAAAGTATGAGCGGAAGCATATATCACCTAAGTTCAAGGACCTGAGAAAAACATAGAGAATCTGTCAACGAAAACGTTGGTGAAATCATAGGTTTAAATAAGTAAGTGAGTAAAAGTAAGTTGAACCACAAGATTTGCAACATCGATAAAGTCATAGTACATTCTAAAAGTTAATATTCACGAGCACTCAATTATCAAAGCTTAACATTCCGTCCGTTGAACCCCGTAATAATAGTGTTAGAACATACACTATTTCCCGAAAATATATTTCACCCGTAGACGGTAGCGAACCGTCCGAAGTGAGGGTTTGTCAAACCCATATGGCCATATAACATAAGTTCTCGCTTACACCATCTGATGTAACTAATGATAATCGAATTGAGGATTTGTGTTCAAACTCGTATGTAGAATGTTTGTTTTCCCTGTACTTGTGTTCACGTAGTTTAAAAGAACGTTTATGTTTTCTCATCCCAAAAGTAAGTTCAAAAAGAGTAAAAGTGGGACTATGATCTCACCTTGTATGCACGAACCAAAAAGTACTTCGACAAGTAACGTGTGCAAAGAACAATGCTAGTCTTGACCTAAACAAATAGGTTGTATCAATAACGATAGTCACGAAGGGTCAAAGATGTTCAATTAGTCCTATGGCTCGTTACGACTCGATTATATTAACATGTGAATCAACTAGTCAAGTTTCATGCAAGTTACAAGTAAATAATCATGTTAGAAAGGTTGCATAAGTATTTGGTTAAGTTTGACAAAAAGTCAAACTTGGTCGGGTCAAAGTCAACGGAAAAGTCAACATGTTCGGGTCGGGTCTCGGACAAATTTTCTATGCTAGTTATTCATATATAAGCATGTTAAAACAAGTTGCAAGTGAATTGGAGGTCTAGAACATCCCAAACATTTTTCGTCAAATGACAACCCAAACAGCCAGTTTTAGTACAATGGGACGGCGTCCCAAATGGCTAGACGGCGTCCCAAAATGAAGGGTGGGACGGCGTCCTGATATCCTAGACGGCGTCCAGGTTCAAAAGGTGGGACGGCGTCCCCAGTTTCTGGACGGCGTCCTGATCGGTTTCCAGGCCCTGTTTGCTGTATTTCCTAAGTGCACGAACCAAAACACAAACCAACACATTTCATGACCCGCAAACACTTAGAACATGTATCATATATCATCGGAAAGGTAATTTGACGAGGAAAACACCTAGACACATTTCATCAAGCAATTCAACACTTACAATAACCAAAAACCGTATTAATCATTCATAATCAAAGTTTCAAGTTCTAAAACGCATTTCATGATTCGTGAAACCAATTTACATGTATGATATGCGGTTTCGAAGGTAATCAAACACACATTGCAACAAAACTCTTATCTACAATATTTCATAGCATTTGGTGCATCAAAGTTCATATAAAGCTTATCAAACCCTAGTCAAGCATCGCAAAAACAATAATCATGTTAATGAAGTTTCTTTAATCAACCTATACATCAACATGAAGCTAATGATGCTAGTAACACTTTTAAAACATGCACTTTAACAATCTAACAACATTTGATCATCCAAAATCAAGGATTTAGCAAGCAATTTTCATAATGAACTAGTTACACCAAAAACAACAAATCGAGCATACAAATTACATACACGACATCACAATGAGCCATAGACACTAATTAACATACTTTTAAGTCAAGAACATGAATTTAAAGAAATCTAGTGTTTTAGAAATGTTACCCAAAAGTGATGAAGTTGGTATCAAATCGAAGAGGATGAAGAGAGGATCACGAATATGTATTTTGTTTTGTTGCTAGCTCCTTATCCCGGATTTAGATGATGAATTTGTGTTTGAATGTTGAGAGGATTTGAAAGTAGTAAAAAGAGGAAGAGGAGGTGAAATGAATGGATGAAAAGGGGTTGACTCTTTGACCTAGTCAAATGTTTCAACCTTTGGCAAGTTTGGTCCCTCAACTTTAAACCGGGTGCGGGAATTACCTAAACGAGATAATTCAACTATTATTAACGGGATGTGTTATAAGCATATAACGGAACTTAAATAGTTAAACGGAAAAGTAAACGGAAAAAGGCGGGATGTTACATTACCTACACCTTAAAAGAAATTTCGTCCCGAAATTTAGGTAGGCGTAGTAGTCGTTGTCTCTTCCTCGGAATCTGACGTTTCCGGGACCGGGAATAGATGAGGGTGTTTCTTTCGCATTTGATCTTCTCTTTCCCAAGTAAACTCGGGTCCCCTTTTGGTGTTCCAACGGACCTTAACAATCGGGATCCGGCTTTGTTTGCTGTATTTCCTAAGTGCACGAACCAAAACACAAACCAACACATTTCATGACCCGCAAACACTTAGAACATGTATCATATATCATCGGAAAGGTAATTTGACGAGGAAAACACCTAGACACATTTCATCAAGCAATTCAACACTTACAACAACCAAAAACCGTATTAAGCATTCATAATCAAAGTTTCAAGTTCTAAAACGCATTTCATGATTCGTGAAACCAATTTACATGTATGATATGCGGTTTCGAAGGTAATCAAACACACATTGCAACAAAACTCTTATCTACAATATTTCATAGCATTTGGTGCATCAAAGTTCATATAAAGCTTATCAAACCCTAGTCAAGCATCGCAAAAACAATAATCATGTTAATGAAGTTTCTTTAATCAACCTATACATCAACATGAAGCTAATGATGCTAGTAACACTTTTAAAACATGCACTTTAACAATCTAACAACATTTGATCATCCAAAATCAAGGATTTAGCAAGCAATTTTCATAATGAACTAGTTACACCAAAAACAACAAATCGAGCATACAAATTACATACACGACATCACAATGAGCCATAGACACTAATTAACATACTTTTAAGTCAAGAACACGAATTTAAAGAAATCTAGTGTTTTAGAAATGTTACCCAAAAGTGATGAAGTTGGTATCAAATCGAAGAGGATGAAGAGAGGATCACGAATATGTATTTTGTTTTGTTGCTAGCTCCTTATTCCGGATTTAGATGATGAATTTGTGTTTAAATGTTGAGAGGATTTGAAAGTAGTAAAAAGAGGAAGAGGAGGTGAAATGAATGGATGAAAAGGGGTTGACTCTTTGACCTAGTCAAATGTTTCAACTTTTGGCAAGTTTGGTCCCTCAACTTTAAACCGGGTGCGGGAATTACCTAAACGAGATAATTCAACTATTATTAACGGGATGTGTTATAAGCATATAACGGAACTTAAATAGTTAAACGGAAAAGTAAACGGAAAAAGGCGGGATGTTACAACAGCCTCCTTCATGGTTTGCGCAACCGTTTTTCAGCACCAAATTTTTCTCATTTTCTGAACTTTTTCAACACACTGCTCTTTATTATCAAACTCTCGACTGTTAAGGCCGTTTACAGTTTTTGCTGCTTCATCAGCATTTTTCTAAAATTCGGAGAACTAGTTCGCAGTTTTAGGGTGTTTTTCAGAAACTTCACATTCGAAGTATGTAAGTCTAAGAGATAGACGTTATATGTATATATATATATAACTGTTGGCGTACAATTGCTGCAAAATTCGAGAATAATGATTCAAGCCTTTTGGTATGGCAACTACTGTTACAAGATGCAGATGAGTACATGATAGAGTTTCAATGAATAAGTATTGTGATTTTTTGGAGAGGCTTAAGTCAAAGGGTAATGAAGTTGTTGATACATTTACTGTTAATATGGTGGAATGTAAAAGGTTCTCCGATAACGATGATGCAGGGCAAACTTATATTTTAAAGTTATAATAAGGCTTATTCGAATGAAAAGTCAAAGTTAATTTGCTGGAGGTGTGACAAAATTGACTAATTTGGAAAGAGATTGCAGAGTTATTTTCGGTAATAACAACGCCAATGGCCCACGGATTTGTGTTAAACTTCTTCTTAGGTTCCGAGAGTTTTCCAGATGCATGATTGTGGATAACATGTGGTTGGATCATCATTCCGATTGTTTCTTAATTGAGGTGTTTTCAAGAATCATGAAGGGTTTGAATGTAGATTGTAATGAATTTTGAATAATACAAAAATTGTTTTATGGGTTTAATGAATAGAAGTGATGTTTTAGCACAGTTTTGAAGTCAAAGTATGGCTTTAAAATCTGTAGAGATTTAAGAGGGATGATATTGGTTATATCTCGAATTTGAATTCTGTTCTGTCAAAGTCAGAATATGTAATCGAATTTGGATGCGAATGATTGTTTTGATTTATATGAAGGAATGTATAGTTGTGAAAGTAGTGAGTATAGTTAATGATTTCTGAATCAGAATCGAAGAATGTAATTTATCAATTGTGAATTTATATATCTCTCGGGTATTACCTACCCGTTAAAAGTTTCACAAGTAATATTTTGTACAAGAGAATTTGCATTACAGTCTTTATGAAAATATATGTATATTCTCTTCAGATGTAATACAGATTTAATAAGTTAATATTTCATTAAACTCATTTGATTTATGGTTGGAATTATGATTGAGAAATCCCTAAAACTTCAGAAGTTACGTAATCTTCACTGAGTATTTCTTCTATTTGAATGAAATTATGAATTACCACTTCATTATTCATCTATTGATATTTCTTTGATGAATGATGTTGGTGTTTGTGGAAATTCCTGTGAACTTCGCAAGACACGAATGATGATTCTTAGAAATTTTCGAGTATATCGAAAATGAAAGTGTAAAATCAAACTTATAATTGAATAATACACGAGTTGAAACGGATATTGTAGCTAACGATGGTTAAGTTGTTAACGAAGAATGTACATCATTGCATATTAGTAATATGAATTAATCGAGTAGTATCTACCCTTATTCAATTCATACATAATAGCTTAATACGAAAAGATATATTATGGTTCCAAAATTTATATATATAAGATATACATATAAATTTTTCAGGGGGAATGAGTTAATACTTCATAACTCGTTGATACAATATACGTATTGTTGTTTAGTGATGATGTTTGCGGTGATTATGGATTTGGTGGAGATTATGATGTTGCATGTGTTGTTAGTGCTGATGATGCTGACGGTACTATTAATGCTGCTGGTAAAACAAGTGTAGTTTTTTTTAATTCACGCTCCATTCTTGTCAGGGTTTCTATTCTCTGTTATTTCTATCCATTCATCTGATTTGCGGTTTGAATAAAAATCTCTAAGACTTTGGAGATTACATAATCGCCGCAGAATGTTTCTCCAATGAAGTTATGAATCAATACTTCATCGTTTGTTGTTGTTGGTATTCCTTAGTATCTATAGGGCGTATGACATTGGTGCTTGTGGGAAAGATTGTAAAGTTGAGGTTTACGACGCGGTTGTGGTTGGTGGTGGTAATGACACTGTTGGCGTTGATGATGGTGATACTGTTGATGCCGGTGGTGCTACTGGTGCTTGTAACCTTTGCACCATATTCTCTAAAGCAACTATCCGAGCGCGAAGCTCATTGACTTCTTCTATTACACCGGGGTGGTTGTCGGTTTAGACGAGCGGATAAATAAGATCTAGAATCTGAGATAGTATATAATCATGATGAGATACTCTGGAAATGAGAGAGAAAATGGTGTTTCAGATAGGTTCGCCGGTAAGTGCTTCAGGTTCATCGCCAAGAGGGCAATGTGGTGGATGGAAGGGATCGCCTTCTTCTTGTCTCCAATGATTAAGTAGACTACGAACCCATCCCCAATTCATCCAGAATAAATGATGGCTAATTGGTTGATCCATTCCGGTCACACTGCTTTCGGAGCTTGAGTGAAAATCCATATCGGAATCCGAGGGACTTGAACTAGTGGCGAATTCCATTTCGTACGATTGAATAAAGGATTTTTCGATATGAAATGATTTCCGGCTATCGGATGGTATTCTAATTACATAGAATATATATATATATATATATATATATATATATATATATATATATATATATATATATATATATATATATATATATATATATATATATATATATATATATATATAGAACAAAAGATTTCGTAGATTACGGAGGGATTTACGGAATATGTCAGGCAACGTTTACTGTAACAGATACGCTAAGATATGAATTAGCAGATACGCTAAGATATGAATTTTGTCTATACACTATTCATGCAATCATTGCAATAAGATGTGTCTAGACTAGGAATGATAAGCAGGTAATTTCCGACAAGAAATGATAAGCAAAACTTTTGACATGCAGCTAAGGTCGAAGTCCAGACTTACTAATGCATCTTATCAACTATCAGTTAGACACACTAATGCAAGACCTGGTTCGCTAAGACCACCGATCTGATACCACATGAAGCGACCCGTCCTAATCCATAAGGACGAATACAATAACATATGGATACGTTGCGAGGTATTTGACCTCTATATGATACATTTTACAAACATTGCATTCGTTTTTAAAAGACAAACTTTCATTTCATCGAAAGTTGACAGGCATGCATACCATTTCATAATATCCAAACTATAAATGACCTAATCTGTCATTTACTTAATAATAATCTCTATCGAACTCAATGACTTGAATGCAACGTCTTTTGAAATGTGCCATGAATGACTCCAAGTAATATTTTTAAAGTGAGCAAATGCACAACGGAAGATTTCTTTCAATCCTGAGAATAAACATGCTTTCAAGTGTCAAGCAAAAGGTTGGTGAGTTCATTAGTTTGTCATAATCAATCATTTCCAATAATATAATAGACCACAATATACTCATATTTCGAAAACAATCTGTGCAGGTCTGCTCACTGCTGTAAAAATTATTCATACAAAATTAACACCTGGTAATCGACATTAACAAAATGCATCTAGAATATCCCCCGCATACAGGCATTTCGCAAACTGCATGCAAACAGCATACAAACAAGCCACTCTTTTAAAAATGACGATTGTGTACACCTCACAAACAGGTCATTCCTTTTAAAGTTGGCGGTGTATACTAAAATCGAAGTACTAAAGTAATTCAAATTCTCTGACTGGGGCTTGTCAAGGCCCATAGATCTATATTTAGGATTCGCGTCAATTAGGGGGTCTATTCCCTAATTCTTAGATTACCATACTATAAAGGGGTGATATCCGGTGTATTCATAACTCAATCGTAGAATGTTTTTAAGTACTTGTGTCTATTTCGTCAAACATTTATAAAAGTAGCGCATGTATTCTCAGTCCCAAAAATATATTTTTCAAAAGCATTTAAAAAGGGATCAAATGAAACTAACGATACTGTATTTCGTAGCAATCATGCAAATGACGGCACTGAAAAAGTGCAGGGTTGGCCTCGAATTCACGAACCTATATTAATTATATATATTTATATGTTGGTCAATAACTGTCTAACAATTTAGGTCAGGTCATAATGTATCACAATCCTAATGCTCGAGATTATCATGCAAAAGTTAACAATAGTCAACTTGACCCAAAATGATTTTAAAAATCAATACATGTTTATTATATAACTTAATTAGTCGTTTTATATATTTAAATATATTTATCAGATTTTATTAAAGTAAATAATACAAGTCATTTATTAATAAATAAAAATTTATATTAAAATTTTATATATGATAAAAATATGTTTTTATATATCTTAAGTAATATAGTGTATATAGTTTACTTAATATCATAAAAATATAGTGGTATGTATCATTATATTACGTGTGGTAAAAATATCTTTGTATCACATATTTATTTGATAAGATAATATTGATAATAATATTAAATAAAAGTTGTATTATTTTGTAATAATAATAATAATTATTATTCTACTAATAATAATAACAATATTTATATTTACTAATGATGATAACAATTATGATAAAATGATAATTCTAATCATGATAATTTTAATGATAATGATAGTTTTAATATTAATGATACTTTTAATAATAATAATAATAATAATAATAATAATAATAATAATAATAATAATAATAATAATAATAATAATAATAATAATGAAAACGATATTTTATCTAAATCAATATCTTACAATATTTTAATTTCATCATGATACTTGTACTCATTATTTCCTAATCGATTTGTTTATTAGCTTTTAGTCGTCTTTTTTTATATCACATTCATATTAATGATAATAATGGTAATCATAATATTTAGATGATACTAATATTAGTTTTAATGATAATGATACTAGTAATTATAATAATACTAATGATAATACTAATAATTATTATAATGATAATAATAATAACATTAATAATAATAATAATAATATTAATAATAACCTTAGTGATAATAACGATAGTATTAATAATAATAATAACAATTTTAATGATAATATTTATATTGATAACGATAATAATAATAATAATAATTATTATTAGATAATAATATTAACGACGATAATAACGACGATAGTAATAATAATAATCATTTTTAATAATACTATTAAGGTTAATAATAATTCAGTTGACTATATCTTTTAAATCGTTCATCGAAATCATACGCTTTCTAAATGAAAAGTTATTAATTTTTCGCTAGCTTTCCAACGACATGCATATCATATACCTTATCTCAGTAGCATATGTATTATTATTATTATTCATCATAAATTATCTAACGACAATGTTAAGCATACAAGCATGCATAATCCTATATACTCGAGCACTAGTCAGGGATACACTATTATATAAAAGATAAGATATGAATGCTCACGTATCAATATTAAGATTCAATATTGCAGGAAGGTACGTAGACGCAAAGGAGATGATAAACACTAGTTTGACCTCACGAGCTATACCCCCGAACAATACCCATAACCTCCATAGCTATAACCCATAATTTCCTTAGCTCTATACCACTCGAAAACCCGTTTTGTAAACACTTGGGCAAAATCTCGTCGTAGTATTTTATGTATAATACTATTACTACTTATAATAATAAGATTAATAATATTATTAATCTTAGTAATAATAATATAAATAATAATAATATGAATCAGAGGGAGATAGATAGATATTTGTTGTGTGTGTGTGGTGTTAGAACTAAAACGCATTTTATAGAACATTTCCTGAATCCCTCTGCCATGCGATCACATGGCTTGGTAGAGTGATTCCCATGCAATCGCATGGGATCCTTCTCCAGCCCAACTTTGTTTAAAACGTGGGCAGCTATCGGTTTATTTTAATATATATATAATATATTTAATTTATATAATTAATTATATATTATATTATATTTACGTGCATAGTTATCTAGTAAAATTAGTTCCGATAACTTGTACGCTAATGCTCGACTAAAGTTTCGGTTCCGGTTTTTCGAATGTCCTTCCGTACACTTAGAAAGTTAGCACTTTATGTTTCGTGACTCGTACCTTTGCCAAAATAAAGAATTAGATTATCAATAAACTATATCACTCAAAATATAACTTGTACGTTTGTGTGTTATGGTCAATTGCTTCAACAAATCATCGTTTCGTTATTTATTAAAATATATTAAATAATATTATTTAAAATCTTTAATATAAGAAAAATAAATATAATCAAATTGTTTTATATCTAAATTAATATTTGCTAATATTATATTTTATTATGTAATAAAATATATATATCATTGTTTAGAAATTTGCATAACACACACACACACACACACACACACACACACACACACATATATATATATATATATATATATATATATATATATATATATATATATATATATATATATATATATATATATATATATAATTGAAATCTTTATTTAACGATATAACGTTCAATTTTTCAAAACTAAATATATACATTCAAAGTTTAATAATATTTTTACTAATCTTAAAGTTTTAAAACACGTTTTTACTCCTCGTTATATTTATTTATATTTTATTGAATCACGGACCATTATCATTTATAATTTGTCAAAAGGTTTCTAGAAAGATTCTAAAGTTTTAGGATAACGTAAAACTTTATTCTTATCATCATGACTCGGTAACGAATTGTTAAAAGTGGTTTCAGATATTTATAAAGTTATATTCTTTTTAAAGAAGACGTGACACTCAAATTCTTTTATATAATCTCAATAAAAGATAATAATAATAATAACTTTAATAATCTAATTTTTTACATGTTGTAAAATGTACTACTCTTTCAAAATATATCGAAGTACGTTTTATATCTTTATAAAATATATATATATATATATATATATATATATATATATATATATATATATATATATATATATATATATATATATATATATATATATATACATATATACATATATATACATATATACATATATATACATATATATATATACATATATATACATGTATATATATATATATATATATATATATATATATATATATATATATATATATATATATATATATATATATATAGATGTGATTTAATATATATAGCATAAAACTTTAATTAGGTTTTATATACATATTCAAATTACATTATAAAACGTTTTAATAATAGAATTCTTTTAGACTGAAAACATTTTCGTACGTTTGAAACTAAATCAAATAGTTATCATAAGGTTTATTTTTCTAAAACTAATTATATTCAGATTACATAATTTATTACTAGAACTTATGTTTATCTTCATAAATTTGTATTAACTTGTGTAATAATAATCAAGTGTTACTATATCTATTAATTGTATTCGAAGCCGCTCATATATAAGTTCAATATACTTTGTCCATGTATATATACACATTTCACATAACACGTTTTATTACGTAGATGTTTATCTAAAACGAAAAAAATATAACATTATATGTTTAATACTTTGTTAACGTTTTCAAGTCATATAATAATTTCATAACTTATTTTCATATCAACCAAACCGTTAAATGTTTTATTAATATTCTCAATTTAATAATCACACATATGTATATATTCATACATATCTATTTACATATAATTGTTCGTGAATCGTCGAGAGTAGTCGAAGGGTAAATAAATACATGAACACAGTTCAAAGTTTTTGAGATTTCAACATTACAGACTTTGCTTATCGTGTCGGAAACATTAAATCATTTAAAGATAAAGTTTAAATTTGGTCAGAAATTTCTGGGTTGTCACAGAATGAACACCAGGAGAAATAGGGTGTCAGTTTTGAAATACCGTCGCTCATCGTAACCACCATGCACCGTATATATGTATTTTGTGTAATATAGGGTCTCGTTGTTTTTTATCTGAAAATTGACAAGGAAATATAAGAAATAAGAAATTAAAGAGATTTTGATTTTCAGTATTTGTTATTAACTTAGTGTGTCTTTTCGATTTTAATTCTTGCTGAAAAAGAAAAGGAGAAAGAGGATATCGAAAGGAGAAAACGTAGATCTTTTGAACCTGAATGTTGAATTACATTGAACTTGAATGTATAAATGAAAGTCTTAATTTGATTTTGATTTTAATTACATTTTTTGTTTAGTTAGGGTTTATAAATTTTGTTAGAAATGTAGAAGAGATGGAGATGAAGATGATATTGAAGTGAAAAATGGACAAAGATGAAAAATGAATATTTTACTCTCATGTCCATGGCACATGTGACGATTTTACGGAGAAATTTAACTAGTCACAAAATTGGATTATCCATGCAAAACGTGCAAACTTCTGGACTCTTCAGGTGAAAAGGTCAAATTTGAACTATCCATGAAATATTTTACAAACTACAAGGACTATCCATATTATTTTTTCTATAGTATTTAACTAGAAAAACACCAACCCGCGCGATGCGACGGGCCTTTCGAGTTGCATATTCATATTTAACGTAACGTTATGCATTTACAGAATTTAAAAATCGTTGTTACGGTATGTTTGAAAGCATGTGGTTAGTACTTAATATGCCTAATGTACTGTGCGTTTTTTACGCTAAAAAATTGCTTAACAAAGGGAACAGAACCATCGATATGAGGTGGTTAGTTTAGGTTATTTGTTATACGTGTGTGTATATGTATAAAAGTAGCCTAAAATATTTAACGTTTTTTAAAAGTAGTCCGTTTCACGCATAGGTAGTTGCGTTGTGTTCGTAAAATTATTTCAAGTTGAACGGTGAAGTCGAAAAAATTTAACTCGAAGTGAGTGAAAAAATACGATCCGTTAAAAATTTTGGTGAAGTTTTTTTTTTTTCTTGTTTTTTAATTATTTGTTGGGTTTACATTTTACCCCCTCTTTGTTGGGGGTTGAAATTGTATATAAAGGCTTAATTTAAGGGGTGAGTTTGTAAATATTTTTAAAGTGTACTTTGGCGTTGAAGATAGGACCAAAACCTGTTGGTCATTCAGTGTATAAGGAAATAACATAATAACAACTATAACTATAACTATTATATTTAATATTCAAAATATTAATAATAATTGTAAATCTTATTATATGGGTATAAAAAAATAAATATGCATATAATTAATTAATTTAACAAAAAAATATCACGTAATAAAAAAGTTAGGCTCGAGCCGATCTCGAGCTTCTATAGTATCAAATGAGGCGAACTCGAGCTTAAGATATTAGGCTTAAATTGAGCTAAACTCGAGCTTTATGAATTTTAAACGAGCCGAGCTCGAGTCTAGTCGAGCTCGAGCTCGGCGCTTATTTACACTCCTACTAGCGGAGACTAAAGTTGGATCACCTTTATACTATTCATAACCCTGACTGTGACGTCAGAGTTGGATTGTGCACTTTTTGGTGAGAAAGTGAATTTTTGACTGTGACTGCATTTGACCCCCGTTAACCCAAAATGTCAAGTTTTTGTGTCAAATATTTGGAGGGTGATGTGGTAAAATCTGATTGAAAAAAATAAATTAAATATTAAATAATAAATATAAATTGAGAAAACATGTGATTGGTTGGTACCATATCTCACGCTCCATCTCTCTTCCATCAAGTATCCGACTGACGCCCATTTGTGTCAAACTTTGACGCCCCGTTAATGGCGTCAGGGGCGTCAAAGGCCATTCCACCTCATTTGACGGGTAAAATTGACGCTGTGATGAATAAAGTCTTAGAGATTTTCAAGCATCCAATCACTATGTATATAATATAAAATGAGAGTGAGTATCCAGGGGTTTGGGGTGGTTGAAAAAAAAAAATTGGTTAACCATTTACGGGGAGAAAAAATTGATTTGTGTCTAATACTACTATTAACAATAACATCTACATATGAGAAACACTCTGTGTCTCTTATAGTCTTATTTCTAATTGCCAACTCGAAATAAAAGTAAACATTGTCGTTGTTACGATCCAGATTCAAACCATAATAACTAGAAGTAGCAGAACTTCATAATGAGTTTATAAAGAATTTCATGTCGTTTCATGTTGAGTTTACTAAGGAAAAGTTAATATAACGCGCTGTAACTAAGGGAAGTTATATCCTTTTAGTAAGCAAAACTTATTTCACATTTTTTTTTTTTTTTTTTTTTTTTTTTTTTTTTTAAGATTTAGTCAAAGTGTCATAGATTAAAACAATAAGGGTGTAGTTAAAGTGGTGTAGTAACTTCCTTCTTTCATAATTCACCGCAAACTTAATCATATTCGCGGTTATATGTTTACTTTAGTTAATGCGATTTGATTTTATCGGTTAATACGACTAAGGTCTATTTAATTCAATTTTTTCTCACCTCTAATATAAAATATATGCTTTTAAAAGCAATTGTTGTAAAGATAAAAAGAGGAAAAACAAGTTAAAATAGATCTAGATCCACAATACTTTATGATGGATATATAGATAATGAACATGATGAGGAAGACAAATACACGAGTTCTTTTTAAGAAAAGGAACAATAAAAGTAAGTCTAAAAATATTATTCCAAAAAATGTGGTTAGGGACATAAATAAACAATTAAATGACGATATAATCAAATTGATCACGGGGCAAAACCTATCCACATAACAAGACAACTTGCCCTCTTCTTCTTCACGGGTGCACTAATCACCTTTCTGTAAAAGAGAATGACATGTATCTTAGGATAATTATATAGATCGAGAGTAATATATAATATGAAACAAGTACATATATTAACATTTAAAGGAAACAATTCATCCGTTTTAATTAGATTTTATCATTCATTATTTTTCATATTAAATTTTTAAGGTATAAATGTTTTAGCATTCAAAAAAGCAAAAGTACCTGAATGGTCCTGGCTCTCCTTTTACAAGCAAAAAGGTTGCGGTTCGAACCATTGGTTGAGTTTTGAAATCATTTAGGCTTGCCCAATGAAGTCACCCGGTATCATGTCCAGAGGCGCCTTTGAGCATAGGCAACCGCCTAGGGCCCAAAAATTTAAAAGGCCTAAATTTTTTAATATATATACAATTGTCGAATAGTTAAGTAAATTAAATAAAATATTGTCGAATAAATATTTGATAATAAAAAAATTACGGATTTCTTGAAAACTTCTTTAGTATTGATAATTTTAATATAATCTTTTTATCCGTATTAAAAAAATTTAACATGTATTAGGGCCCATTTTTATTTTCGCATAGGGCCTCTAAATTGTAGAGACGGCCCTGATCAGGTCTCGCGCTCAGGGGGCTTGATTACCCGAAATTTTACCTTCTATGGGAAAGCCAATGTGCTCGTTCATAGGAGGATTTCACAGAAAAATGTTTAAGCATTCCTAATTTAAAATGTATTTTACAAACTTATCAAATCAAACATAGTTACATGTGACAACTTTGTCAACTTATCAATTTCCCATTTATACCCTCTTTAATATCAATCAAACCCATCACACAGCATAAAAAGGACATCCAACTAGCACTCTCTTTCAACATTAAAAATGGGTTCACAAAATATGTCACGAACATTGGTTCTATGGCTAGCCATGGTTATGGTTCTTGTGAATTTATCAAAAGGAGACTTTGATCAAGACAAGGCAAAGTGTGGTGACATTCTTATTGGGTTAGCCACTTGCCTTCCTTATGTAAGTGGTCAATCTAAGGCTCCAACCATGAATTGTTGTGCTGGCCTTAAACCGGTCGTGCAAAATAATAGGGTTTGTTTATGCATCTTGATTAGAGACCGAGATGATCCTAATCTCGGCATCAAGATTAATGCGACACTCGCATTGGGTTTACCCGATACATGTAAAACGCCTTCTAATGTCACCGAGTGTCCTAGTAAGCATTATATATTGTACCATCTTCATCTCTTTTATTATAAAGTTATAAAAAGGTTAAATTTTTATATCCTTTGATTGTTGTTATGATGTTTTTCAGAGCTCATGAACTTGCCACCCAACTCCCCGGAAGCCAAGATTTTTTTGGATTGGGGTAAAAATGCAAAAGCTAGTAACACTTCCACTGCCGTTACTCCATCAGGTAACATAGTTTTTTGGAACAGAAATTAAATTATATTGTACATAATCAGACGAATTACAATTACGATAAACGTTTATTTGGGTACTTTTAACTATTGAAAACCTCTTTAATTTATCAAGAATCTATAGCACTAAATGATATGGTTACATCCCTCGTGGTCACGAAGGTTCGCCACAATGACTCCGAGTTATTCTCAAAGCAAGAGTCGCCCTCTGATTAGTCAATTCGTAAAATAAATTAGATACCCAAATTAAAAAAATAATATGATTACATTTACCACATCTAACTTATTTTTATATTTAAATTAATTAGTTTGACATATAAACTCTTACTCTTCGTTTAGCTCACTTAATCTCATTAGATTTCATGAGCCAAACGGGGCCTTAAATACTTCTTTGAGCATATTTTCCATTCATAAACTTATAAATTACATATATCCCTAAATATGCAAAAATATTCTTGTACTTTATGCATCGAAAAATTGTATTTTAAGAAAATATGTAATTCATGGGTTTAGAAGAGATGAATATGATAAAATCCCTATAAAGTATATGATTAAGCAAAGCCCGAAATTTTGAAAGATCCATATACTAGTCACCATGTCAATTAATTAAAATATTGTGAATAACCTAGTTGTTTTGAATTTTTCTACGTTTGTTATAAATTGTTTTTACGTTGATACGTTATTATTAGTATTATTATCCTTCCATATGTATTAAAAGTTTAACGTTTATAATAAGTCTTTTTTTTTTTTTTTTTTTTTTTTTTTTTTCAAATAGAGACTTTCAAGATAATAAGATAACCCTTTAAACACTCATATATCAAAATTAAATAGAAAACATAGAAAACATAATATTAAAAAGGAATATAAAGGCATAACATACACTCTTTACTTTCTCCTACATAACATAAACTACCAATATGTACGTAGTATGTTACTTCCTCCTACATCGTTATAGTAGCATGTAATTGTTACACGTATTTTTTAATCTTAGTATTAATATTAAATTAGTATATATCGTATTTGTTTATTTGAAGGTAATGGAAAAGTTACATCAAGTGGTGATGTTGGAAGAGTGGAGAAATATTGGGGGGTTTTATATGTAACTATCATCTTTCTCTTTCAAATTGCTTAATTCTTTCAAGAAACTTTTACGGTCTTGTCTCACTTCATGTATCATTTCTTTATGTAAAACTTTTTTTCTTTCTTTGTGGGTTATTGATATTGAAATTTATATTAAAGATTGTAAATGTAACTGTCATGTTAGCAACTATTATGTTTACACATATACGTATGTTATATTGATTTGAACGACTTTTATAAGCCAGATGGGACTGAAAGACTAAAAAATAGTTGCGTTAGGTTATCATTTATCATACTCTCAAATTGCTTGATAAAACCTATGATCGAATTGATTATTTAATTACAAAATAAACATCAAATACTCGGTATATCTTATCGAATATGGATAAATACCTTTCTAAATGGAAGGTGTCCTGTTAATTTACTATTAGTATTCTTGCATGTTCAAAACGCGAATCATAATGATCATTATTAATTATGAAAATGGAAACAATCCAAGTATGGACAAATGGAACTCTAACTCCATTTCGCAAAGCCTACCAGACTTAATTAGATTAATTAAAGGACCTTGAATCTAACCCATAATCCTTTTGCACATCCCTTAGAAAGTGTTTTTGTTTTGGGTAAAGTATGTAACGGGTTGCAATCATTTTATCCCTACTTATTCTCCGCCTCCGGACAGGGGTCGATTGAGATCGATTCAGACATACATCATTTTTATTTTATGATACTATATATATACTACAACTGATTCAGCAGAGCTCCTATCATCATGTGAGTAAATTAACACCGGGCACACTATGATTCTTTGATTTATCTCTTGTTCTCTATAGTTGTAATCGCTATAAACTCATATATTATCGGTCTTGATACATGTTTTAAGTAGAATGTTGATAATTTCATGATTACAAGTAGACATTTATGTCCGATTCAGCAATTATTGATATCTTAGTTACAGTTCATTAATTTTAATTTACTTGCCAAGTTGGTACATATGACACATCCATCCATCCATAAACAATATTAACACACCATTATTATACACGATGTGATATGCTTGGATGGTAAAATGAATGGAGGGACTTTTTAGCCACGTCATTAGGTTGTTAACAAATCGAATTCGAGTTGAACAGTAAAAATGTTAGTTCAATTAAATATTATGACTCGAATTCAATTAAAATATTTATTTATATATTGTTTGTAATGACCCGGAAATTTCCGACCAAATTTAAACCTTAATCTTTATATATTTCCGATACGATAAGCAAAATCTATAATGTTGAGTCTAGAAAGTTTGAAATCTACATTCAGATAATCAGATTACTCTTTGTTTATGCCTAGCGATTCACGAACCTTTGATTTTAAACGGAAATGTAGATATAAATAATTATGTATATGATAGTCTAATTATACTAATGAACTATTATGTGATTCAGTTATCATGAAAGGTAACTTAAAATAACTAAGACTTGTTATTTATTGATTTTGAACATAACTTGTCAAACGATTAACAAAGTATAAATTGTATAATGTCTTATTTTGAATTTAAAATGCTTTGATATATGTAATTAATACATCTATCTAAGTAATAAATCTGAATATGTAAAAACATAACTATCGTAATATACATATAATATATAAACATAATTATTATTATATGTACATTGATAAAATATATAAATATTAATTAAATGTTAGATAATATATAATTAATAATATGTACCTTATTGTATTTTGATTGTAAATTGTATTATTATTATTAGATATTAGTAAAACATTAACATTAACAATATTATTATTTTTTTTTATAATTATCTTTTTCCTTATTAATATTAGTATAATTTTGATAAGGTTATTGTTAATATTATTATTATTAATTCTCTTGTTATTGTTGCTAGTATACTTAATATAAATTAATAATATCAACAGATTTCATAAATAGATTTATGTTATTAATCAACATAACAGAATTTAATATAATATATATAATAAATAAATGATACATAATTTTGTAAACATAAAGGCAGATAAAAAAAATAGATATATATTTTCAAAAACAGATATAGCTTTACACAAACACAATTTATATATATACAGATGGGTACACTTATATCACCATCTGCTTTTTCATTTTTCTTCTATCTTCTGTGAGTCCGTGATTCTCTGTCGTTCACCAGTAATCAAACTGATCAATAAATATTGCAATACTTTTCATTTGCCGTTTTAAAAAAAAAAATTGAAAGAACACCCAGATGGGTCTGAGTTCGTATGAACTAGACTTTTCTTATTTTCGATTTCAATGAAACTGAAAAATCTTGAATTGCCGATTTACTAAGAATTATCTAAACGTACTCACCATAAAGTTTCAACTCCCAATTCCTTTTAACGAGATCGAATTTTGAGGTCAAAGTTTCAAAATAAAAAGTCAAAGATTTTGTTCATAGCGAAATTCGAACTCGTGTTTATGTTTCTGGACCAATTGATGATTCAGGAAGTTTTTAAGAACGATTTTCTATCTAATTCATGAAGAAACAATTGGCTAAAAGTTTATAAAAATCAAGTTCAAGAATTTTTTTTTATTTTTTTTTTCAACCGTAACTGCAGCAGCAGTAATTTTTCTATTTTTTTTTTGTTCGTTTACAATTAATAAACCTTTGATATTGATCGATTATTATTATTACAAAGTAGTTAAATCTCTAGTCGATTTTGGATTGAAATTGTTAATGAAGAAGATGAACACGTTTATTGATATAAAAGAAATTAAAATGGATAATATTCAGAGAAAACATAAGCAGATGGATGGTGAGGGTGTTGGTGTGTATACGAGAGGTCCCGGGTTCGAGCCCGGTACGGGGCTTTTCTTTTTAGGAACTCTTTTTGAGGTAGATTCTAATTTCAAAAATCATTATTATGACTATTAATGATTATTATTATTAGTATTAGTTTGTAATATCCTTAATATCATTATTATTATTATAAAAATTATCTTAACATTACTATTATTATTAAGATTATCATTTTCATTACTATTATTATTATCATTAATATTGTTATTGTATTATCATTAAAATTATCATTTTGTTTTTAAATTATTATTATTAATAAAAGTATGCTCATTAAAAATTTTATTATTATTGCAAGTGCTATCATTATCATTAAGTATTATTATTCTTCTTCTTATTATTATTATTAGTATTACTATGGTTATTAATTTGATTATTACGATTGTAGTTATTATCATTATAAATATATTACAACTTTTATTTATTATTATTATCATTATTAATTTCCTAATAACAACATTATTATAACAAATAAATATTTTCTATATAAGAGTATATGTATTACAACTATCATAATATTTCATATAATTATAAATATTAGGATTATTTATATAAATATTTACATATAACAAATTATTTATTTTTAATACAAAAATTAGACATCTGTATATATATATAACTAATATAAATATTAACTATTTTAAATATATATAATATATATAATTTAAGATCATAATATATAAATCTGTTTGATCACGATAATAGGTGTTAATAGATATACAATTGATATAGGTTCGTGAATCCGAGGTCAACCTTACACAAGTTCAATGATGTTATATGTATTTTTACTACAAAATACATTAGGTGAGTATATAGTCCCTTTTTGAACTTTAAATATTTTAGGATGAGAATACATGCATTTTATGATTTACGTTATGGACACAAGTGATCAAAAACAAATTCTATGTTGAGTTGTACCATGGCATATTTCTTTATACTTGGTAGCTAATATTTACATGAGGAATGTAAACGCGAATCCTGTTGATAGATCTATCGGGCCTGACAACCCCAACCGGGCTGGACGACCAGTTTTCAACGGTTGCACAGTACTTCGTTTCTGTATACTACACTTGGTACGGTGTAGCGATTATTTAAGAATATGCTGCGATGATTTAAATGTTAAGTATGGTTACCAAGTGCTCAACTACTTTTACATACACTTGCGAGTGTATTATGTCTAAAATATGAAATCTTGTGGTCCATAGTTATAACGCTGCTAGCATCAAACCTATATCTCACCAACTTTATGTTGACAATTTAAAGCATGTTATTCTCAGGTACGAGTTAAGTCTTCCGCTGTGCATTTGCTCATGTTAAGGACAATACTTGGAGTCGATCATCGCAATGGGACCAAATGTTGATGACTTCGTCCAGGAGGATTAGGACGGGTTGTTAAAGTTGGTATCAGAGCGGTGGTCTTAGTGAACCAGTTCTTGCATTAGTGTGTCTGACTAGTAGTTGTTAGGATACATTAATGAGTCTGGACTTTGACCGTGTCTACATGTCAAAAGTGTTGCTTATCAATTCTAGTCGGAAATCATCTGCTTATCATCCTTAGGAAATTGCCTGCTTATTATTCATAAGTCTAGACACGTCTTACTGCATTTAGTGCATTGATAGTGTATAGACAAAATTCATATCTTAGTGCATCTGTAGACTTACCTGACATATGCCATAAATTCCTCTGTAGTCTACGAAATCTTTAAGATTATATATATATAGATATTCTATATAGTTAGAATATCATCCGATATCTGAAAATCATTTCACATCGAAGATCCCTTCCATCCACCAAATTACTCTCTTGGTGATGAACCTGAAGCATTTACCGGCGAACCTGTTCGAGAAACTATTTTCTCTCTCATTTCTAGGGTGTCTCGTCATGATCATATACTGTCTCATATTCTAGATCTTATTCATCCGATCGTCCGAACCACCGATCATCCCGGTATAGGAGAAGAAGTCAACGAGCTTCGCGCATGGGTGACGACTTTGGAGAATATGGTGCGAAGATTACAAACACCAGCAGCAGCACCAGCAGCATAATCAGTACCACCATCATCAACGCCAACAGTACCCTTATCACCCTAACCGTAATCGCGTCGTAAACCTCACAATCTGTACTTCGGACATCAACAATCACCTCTGCACCACGTGCCTCAACATTTTATTCTGCACCTCGAGTATGATCTTCGTTCTACATATCGTTCTACATCGAATATCTTCGCTTTACGTATCGTTCGACCTCATTTATCTTCGTTCGACATGGCGATTATGTAATCGTTAATGTTTTAGAGATCATGTAATCTCGTATTAACGATAAATCAAATTAGTTTAATATCTTATTAACTCATTAAATCCATGATTACATCCGAAGAAAATATATATGCAAGTATATTTTCATAAAGATTGTGATTTAAAAATTCTTTCGTACAAACCGTTAATGATGAAAAATATTTTAACGGGTAGGTAATACTCGAGGAATATTTAGATTTCACATTAATAAGTTACATTGTACATTCTTCGAATTTGATTCAACAGTCATTTCCTATCCTACTTACAACCACCGATATACGAATCCGTTCACCACAGAATAACTATTTCCATTCAAAATTTCATATTGGGTTTTGACCTATCAGAATCCAACAAGTGGCATAATGAAGAAAACATTGGACAAAATAAAAAGTGTTAGAAACAAACAAATTAATTATAAATAATTTTGTTAAGAATCCACGATAACTGTTCCTAGATAACTGTTCCCAGCTAACTGTTAATTTCGTATTACATTTTATTTATTGCAATTTACATTCTCGCAATTTTATTTATCGTCATTTAATTTCTGTTATTTATTTTACGCACTTTAAATAACGGGACACGTATACAAGGTTTCGACCTATCATATCGACCCATCTATATATATATTTCGGAACAACCATAGACACTCTATATGTGAATGTTGGAGTTGGCTATACAGGGTTGAGGTTGATTCCAAAATATATATATAGTTTGAGTTGTGATCAATACTGAGATCGGTACACGGGTCACGATACGTATTAATTAATTCGAATATTATATATTTAATTTATATATGAATTTATTGGGCTATTGGACAATCGGACTATTGGACTGCTAACTTTGGACAATTAAAATATTGATTATAACATATGAAACTAAACAACTCTTCAAGTTTGCCACTTGATTTCATCTTAAACCTCATTTGTACCTCGACAGTTACAATCCGCGTTCAAATCTTTTCATGATTCTTGAAAATACCTCAATCGAGAAGTTGAACCAACCGCACCTCATATATGGAAGAAAAGATTCTTGCATATAGTTATGCACCTGAAAACTCTCGGAATCTGAGTCAACGTTTAACACGTAGTAGTGTTAATTCCTTTAGTGTTATTATTACCCAAAATAATTTGGTAATCCTTTTCAAAGTGGCAAATTTTGTCACAGCTCCAGCAAGTCAACTTCGACTTTTCAGTTGGATTAACCTTACTATAACCTCGATATATACGTTGTCTTTACGCCTTCGTTACCGGAAAATCTTTCATATTTCATCATGTTACCATCAGCGTTTAATCATCTAAAAACACAATTCTCCTGAAATCACCTCAGTTTGATAACCGATTACCCAGATCCGTTAACTTTGAAAATGCTGACGAAGCAGCATGTTGTAGATGATCTTAATGGTCAAAAGTTGATGATAATGAATGGAGTGTTGGAAACGCTCAATAGAAAAATTTAGTAATGAAAAGTGGATTATGCGAAACTATGAAGGAAACCGTGAACAAATCACAAAGAATAAGTTTGACTTCAAAGAATCTAACAGATTCAGTGCCTGCTGAAATCCTTAGTACGTACCTTGCTCCTTACTCTAAAATCTTTGCGGACAATATTCTTCATCATCATCATTACCTTAAATATTCTAAGATATCATCATATCTTTCATTATAAATATCCTCAATATTTCTGAAGACATTTTTATAACTATTCTTATCTGAAGTCATTCATCTCTTTGCGCTATCTGTGTCACATCATAAAAGAAACTATTTTAGTTTCTAAACTTTGAAACCTTCGAGTTAAAATATGAATGTTTTGAAGAAGTGTTGGGAACTGAAGCATGGATTAGTATAATATAATGACACTTGATCAACGTCATTATATTACAGTAAGTTATGTTGAGTTTCTAAAGGAATGTGATGATTCACAGTACCATCATCATGTGCCATGTTACACGACTCTTGCATTCTACTCAGTCTCTAAACAAATTAAGAACATATCTTCTTTATAGTTCTATCCTTTCGGATGTTCTGGTAATTTACCAAATCAAGATCGTGCCATTACGATTCCCTTCTTAGAACATTAATTATGTTCATTTCAAAATTCATACGAATTCAGGACCATTATTCGCTTGACTCGAAGTCGGGAAGAGAAAACGAAAGCATGAAGCTCCAAAATATAAGGGAGAATATAAAGCCCGATGATAATACCGAAATTACAAACCGTGTATATCAATGCGTATAACAATATAAAGACACGGGAGAACTAGAAACACTATAAACACAAGAGTATAGTAGAAATAAATATAATCTTCTGGCGGTAGATGAAAGAGAAGAATGACAGATGTGAAAATTAAGAGTATATCAAGAATCAGAATGGGATGGAGCATATTGACGAATGTCTGAAAGTAGGAATTATGAAGAAAAGGTAGAAGATGTGAGATGTGGAAAATAAGGAAACGAATGGGGTAGATTTATAGTAAAATATCCGACAGAGAAATCGAAACAGATTGCCGCATTAAATGAAAAGAAGATCCTGATCGCCGAAGAACCAAATCTTATTACGTAAGATTTTCTTTAAATCCCTTAAATCCCGGAAGTTAATGGTAACTACGTCATCGGTTGAAATGAATATATTTATTTACTCATTTCACTCTTTTGTGATAGCTTCACTTGTACGTTTCACATGATCGAATCGTTTTATCTATATCTCTCAATAATGATAAAACTCCAATATTACCTCATATTCGTCATGAAAACATTCCTATTGTTATCCATGACGACCTCTATCAAATTTCGGGGACGAAATTTCTTTAACGGGTAGGTACTGTAATGACCCGGAAATTTCCGACCAAATTTAAACCTTAATCTTTATATATTTCCGATACGATAAGCAAAATCTATAATGTTGAGTCTAGAAAGTTTGAAATCTACATTCAGATAATCAGATTACTCTTTGTTTATGCCTAGCGATTCACGAACCTTTGATTTTAAACGGAAATGTAGATATAAATAATTATGTATATGATAGTCTAATTATACTAATGAACTATTATGTGATTCAGTTATCATGAAAGGTAACTTAAAATAACTAAGACTTGTTATTTATTGATTTTGAACATAACTTGTCAAACGATTAACAAAGTATAAATTGTATAATGTCTTATTTTGAATTTAAATTGCTTTGATATATGTAATTAATACATCTATCTAAGTAATAAATCTGAATATGTAAAAACATAACTATCGTAATATACATATAATATATAAACATAATTATTATTATATGTACATTGATAAAATATATAAATATTAATTAAATGTTAGATAATATATAATTAATAATATGTACCTTGTTGTATTTTGATTGTAAATTGTATTATTATTATTAGATATTAGTAAAACATTAACATTAACAATATTATTATTATTTTTTTTATAATTATCTTTTTCCTTATTAATATTAGTATAATTTTGATAAGGTTATTGTTAATATTATTATTATTAATTCTCTTGTTATTGTTGCTAGTATACTTAATATAAATTAATAATATCAACAGATTTCATAAATAGATTTATGTTATTAATCAACATAACAGAATTTAATATAATATATATAATAAATAAATGATACATAATTTTGTAAACATAAAGGCAGATAAAAAAATAGATATATATTTTCAAAAACAGATATAGCTTTACACAAACACAATTTATATATATACAGATGGGTACACTTATATCACCATCTGCTTTTTCATTTTTCTTCTATCTTCTGTGAGTCCGTGATTCTCTGTCGTTCACCAGTAATCAAACTGATCAATAAATATTGCAATACTTTTCATTTGCCGTTTAAAAAAAAAAAAACTGAAAGAACACCCAGATGGGTCTGAGTTCGTATGAACTAGACTTTTCTTATTTTCGATTTCAATGAAACTGAAAAATCTTGAATTGCCGATTTACTAAGAATTATCTAAACGTACTCACCATAAAGTTTCAACTCCCAATTCCTTTTAACGAGATCGAATTTTGAGGTCAAAGTTTCAAAATAAAAAGTTAAAGATTTTGTTCATAGCGAAATTCGAACTCGTGTTTATGTTTCTGGACCAATTGATGATTCAGGAAGTTTTTAAGAACGATTTTCTATCTAATTCATGAAGAAACAATTGGCTAAAAGTTTATAAAAATCAAGTTCAAGAATTATTTTTTATTTTTTTTTTCAACCGTAACTGCAGCAGCAGTAATTTTTCTATTTTTTTTTGTTCGTTTACAATTAATAAACCTTTGATATTGATCGATTATTATTATTACAAAGTAGTTAAATCTCTAGTCGATTTTGGATTGAAATTGTTAATGAAGAAGATGAACACGTTTATTGATATAAAAGAAATTAAAATGGATAATATTCAGAGAAAACATAAGCAGATGGATGGTGAGGGTGTTGGTGTGTATACGAGAGGTCCCGGGTTCGAGCCCGGTACGGGGCTTTTCTTTTTAGGAACTCTTTTTGAGGTAGATTCTAATTTCAAAAATCATTATTATGACTATTAATGATTATTATTATTAGTATTAGTTTGTAATATCCTTAATATCATTATTATTATTATAAAAATTATCTTAACATTACTATTATTATTAAGATTATCATTTTCATTACTATTATTATTATCATTAATATTGTTATTGTATTATCATTAAAATTATCATTTTGTTTTTAAATTATTATTATTAATAAAATTATGCTCATTAAAATTTTTATTATTATTGCAAGTGCTATCATTATCATTAAGTATTATTATTCTTATTATTATTATTATTATTATTATTATTATTATTATTATTATTATTATTATTATTATTATTATTATTATTATTATTATTATTATTATTATTATTATTATTATTATTATTATTATTATTATTATTATTAGTATTACTATGGTTATTAATTTGATTATTACGATTGTAGTTATTATCATTATAAATATATTACAACTTTTATTTATTATTATTATCATTATTAATTTCCTAATAACAACATTATTATAACAAATAAATATTTTCTATATAAGAGTATATGTATTACAACTATCATAATATTTCATATAATTATAAATATTAGGATTATTTATATAAATATTTACATATAACAAATTATTTATTTTTAATACAAAAATTAGACATCTGTATATATATATAACTAATATAAATATTAACTATTTTAAATATATATAAGATATACAATTTAAGATCATAATATATAAATCTGTTTGATCACGATAATAGGTGTTAATAGATATACAATTGATATAGGTTCGTGAATCCGAGGTCAACCTTACACAAGTTCAATGATGTTATATGTATTTTTACTACAAAATACATTAGGTGAGTATATAGTCCCTTTTTGAACTTTAAATATTTTGGGATGAGAATACATGCATTTTATGATTTACGTTATGGACACAAGTGATCAAAAACAAATTCTATGTTGAGTTGTACCATGGCATATTTCTTTATACTTGGTAGCTAATATTTACATGAGGAATGTAAACGCGAATCCTGTTGATAGATCTATCGGGCCTGACAACCCCAACCGGGCTGGACGACCAGTTTTCAACGGTTGCACAGTACTTCATTTCTGTATAATACACTTGGTACGGTGTAGCGATTATTTAAGAATATGCTGCGATGATTTAAATGTTAAGTATGGTTACCAAGTGCTCAACTACTTTTACATACACTTGCGAGTGTATTATGTCTAAAATATGAAATCTTGTGGTCCATAGTTATAACGCTGCTAGCATCAAACCTATATCTCACCAACTTTATGTTGACAATTTAAAGCATGTTATTCTCAGGTACGAGTTAAGTCTTCCGCTGTGCATTTGCTCATGTTAAGGAGATTACTTGGAGTCGATCATCGCAATGAGACCAAATGTTGATGACTTCGTCCAGGAGGATTAGGACGGGTTGTTAAATTGTTCGAGTTCAAACTCGATTATTTTTTCTATGTTCACACTCGAACTCGATGTTCGTTATCATAAACCAAAAGTTTAGCATATTTTTTATGCTCGTATTCAAGCTTGAATAAGCCCGTATTGGATGTTAATGATTTTTTAATATATAAAAAAGTAATAATAACATACGGAGTATGTAATAGACTAAAAGTTAAAGTAAATTGAATTGAATAAATACCTACATTTATATGTACTACATTTTTTTTTTTTGAAAAGCACTGCATTTCAATTCTTTAGGTTGATACTATTTGAAACTCTTTATTTATAGATCATTCCTCCGATCTAAATTTCTTCCATGTGCTTAGTTGGGCGATTGTTTCTCCTTTGAGTGCCATATGTTTCTTCCTCGTTGCCTTTAGAACGTAGATTTATTTGGGGTATATGTTCGATCCTATGGAATATTATACTTCTGCTATAAATGTATATAGTAACATAGTGTATGGGTGTTACTTGTAATTATTTAGAATAGTTTGTTAGCTGGTATTTTAGTTAATACAAGTGGTTAGGTCGTTAGATTTGATAGATATATATGTGTATCAGTGTACTCTGATAATTCTAATTCAATGAAACAGTTATCACTTTGCAATTCACTTTCGTTCATTATGGTATCAGAGCACCACGACGTTGATTTTTGTCATCATTGATTCATTCTTAGTTGCGGTGCCCTAATTTGATCGATCTGCACGATTGGTGCCCTAATTGGTTCAATCGCTCGTTTTCAAGTTAAATTGGTGCCCTAATTTGAATCGTTGGTGAAAATGGAGAACAATTCAACAAATGATCCATTGTATCTTGCCAATTCCGATCATCCTTGTATGATGTTGACTACCACTCCGTTCAATGGAAGCAATTATACTGGATGGAGTAGGACGATCAAAATGGCGTTAGGTGCAAAGCTGAAGCTAGGGTTCATTGATGGAATTTGGCTAAACCTGCTGTTACATATGCTAATTTCCAAAGGTGGACTCGTTGTGACTATATGGTAATTTGCTGGATCTTAAACTCTATGATTGCTGAATTGTCTGAGTCGTTCTTGTATCCACAATCTGCTCAAGAATTGTGGAAAGAACTCAATGAAAGATATGGTCAGAGTAATGGTCCTCTGATTTATGAAATTGAAAGAGAGCTTAGTAAAGTTAATCAAGAAGGATATGTGAAATAATAGACTTGAGCTCAATTCAACCCCAAAAGTTAACTTATGGGGATGAGAAACCCAAGCTATTATAATCACTACAATATTTTTACCCAAGGCCGATGTGGGATGATTTACTCAACACGCCCCCTCACACGAGGCGCAGATTACTGTGGGCGTGGTCCCAACATCAATGACCGGGCGTGTTCCTAACATCAACAACCGTTAGCTCTGATACCATGTGAAATAATAGACTTGAGCTCAATTCAACCCCAAAAGTTAACTCAGTGGGATGAGGAACTCAAGCTATTATAATCACTACAATATTTTTACCCAAGTCCGATGTGGGATGATTTACTCAACAGATCCTTTGTTTTTATACGTGATTGAGTAGTTGTTTATTGTTTCTTCTGAAAGATGTATGTAGTTTTGACTCCTATTTCAATTGAGTATGTGATCGCCAGTTTGTTCGCTTATTTCTAACTGGAGTCTTGGCTATAGCTCTCGTCTCCTTTTCTCCCTCCATTACATCTTCACTTACAGTGTCTCTACCGGTGCTTTTTATTCTCACCTCCATCTCCTCTTTTGGTCATTTGTTTTCTATTTTATTCGGTCTCAATGCTGGTCTTCTTATAGTGGATATAGACGGTGTTTCAGTCGGTTGTTGCTGATCCCACAGGTGCTTGGTCCATTTAGGGAGGTTGACCACCATCGGGTGGCAGTGTCGTTGGTTTGAGTTGGGTCTTCTTAATTGGGTTCCCGACAACTTCTTCTTAAGTTTGACGGTGATTTCGCATGTTTCCATTGGTTGTTGTGGGTTCGGGTTAGGTTGATTATTTGTATGCGAGTTTTATTTTTTAAAGGGTATTTTTAGGAGAATCGATGGTGTTTGTTGTCAAGATTGGATGTTGAATGGAAACTTGAGTGTTCAATGAGGGTGTTCATCTGTTCAGACGGTTCACTTGCATTTGGCCTCATCTCTCGTGTCTTCGGGTGGTCTTTCAGGGCATTAGGTTTTACTTCGATTCTCTTTCAATTAGTTCTACGATGGCTACTTCTGATGCTTTTAAATCGTGCTCTTGATGACTCGGGATACAATGGTCTCAATATCTAAGTTTATTGGTTGTATGTAATTTCATTGGTGTTAAGAATATCGTATGATTTCATCAAATAGACTGGTAAAAATCAATTGTAACCTTTGCTATTTTTAAGGTCAAGTTTTATTTACTTACTTTTGTAAAATGTAAAAAGGGAAAAAAAAATTCACACCTCTTTTCATTTCCAAACCTGTAACCAAACTGATATGTCTCTGATCATACAACCCAACTCATGAATCTATCTATAACATCTTATAAATCGTGTAGCATAATCTGATGTGTCAAATCATCATTAAATCTTAATCCAGCCTGCTGACGTGTTAATCTCTGATAATCACAATTACCCTGACTAATGTCCAAGCTGGCAAATAGAATTGACGTTTCTCTCAAAACACAATGCAGAAAACCCTAAACTCTCATCTCCAACGCCTCTTCGATCCTTCTCATGTAAACTTGATACATCAATAGATCAAACCGAAAACAAGTCGATATATGATCTTGAATCAATCTGATGCGATTGATAAACCAAAAATTCAATTGCCAGAAGAACAATTCATCATTGAATTCAATCAGGTATGCAAAAATTTTGTTCCATGTTCACGATGGTTATACGAATCAACCTTAAACATATGCAATTGATAAAACAGATAACCAATCGCCATTCCAAGGTGTTACATTTAAGGGTTGGAATCCTATGCCGCTTCAATTACACTTCTTCTACAAACTCTTAATTAGGGTTGCGCAGATCTCTTTCTAAATTAGGGTTGTTCTATGAAGATGTAATATATGTTCTATGATCAATCAACCAAGAACCCATCATTTTTGTTATAATCAAAGTGGGTTTGATTTTATAATCGACTATATCTCCTGGGTTTCATCCGATTTTTCAATCGAAGATCACGTCTTCTATTATCTCATCTTTGTTTATCAATCCTCAGTTTCAAATGGGAATCAAAGCGACCGCATTTGATATACCAATGTATACACTGATGTAAGGTGTAACACCCACGTTTTGGGCCTAGATGAAATGACCATTGTACCCTTGGGGTATGGTGTAATTAGTGATTTTAATAATTATATGTTAATAATTATTTGGTTGTTTAGTTGTGACCAGTTTGTGACAAGGGTCACAGAACAGGTTCGTTTGTTGAATTTGGACTCCGTTAGGGCTGCCTAACGAAGTACGAAAGATATTAGATAACTGGTAAATACCCGTGTGTTATGGGGTATGGGTTTTTAACCCATTTATAAGCCTGTTTCCAGACTATTCTTCCATTTTTCCCAAAATTAAATCAAGAACACCGTACCTAACATTTATCACTCTCAAACCCTAATCTAATTCAAGTGTAGAATTGGATCAAGAAGCTTTAAGGATTGAATTGTTACTTCTTAGTGATAATCTATCCAGGTTTGTAAGATTGAATCATTGTTTGATTTCTTAAGAATTGGGATTTTGTGTTCTTGAATAAAAAGTGAGTTTTGATGCTTGAATCTTTATGAAATGTGTTTGTTATGCTTAATTGATGTTAGATATATGTTATATAGTTGTTATATGATATTTTTGAAGTAGTTTCATGATCAGATTGAGCAAAAATCATGATTTTGGGTCAAAAAACGCGAAAACAGCGTGCTGAAACTGATTTTCAGCACCCACACTTTTGACAGATCAATCGTACATGTGACCACACTTTTGATGGTCAACCACGTGGTTTAGGAGTCACTCGTACGTGTGATGTCTCAGTCACACGTGTGACACCTGGTCAGATTTTGTGGAAACTTGTTTTGGTCATAACTTTCTAACCGTAGCTCCGTTTTTGATGAATCAAGTATCGTTGGAATCGTAATGAAAAATCCTTTCTAATGGTAAACTTTTAAGAAACTGTATCAAACTTTATTTTGGTCAGAAAAAGGAGTTTTAGGGTATATGCCTTGTTGTGCACGCTTTTGAGTGTCGTTATGGGTTGAAGTTATGATGTAGACTTATCATATAGTGATTACATGTTTGTAGGTGTTGATTTAGTGTATGTATTGATGTTTGATGTTGTGATTTTTGGTTGAAACCCATATAAATAGATGTTGCTACTGTTCTTCATCACTCGCACGAGTGAGCCGTCACTCGTACGGTTGAGGTAGTCAACCGTGTGGTGAACCGTGCGAGTGAGTGGTGATGGGAACTTATGTTTTGATTATGATGATACGTACGGTTGAGATGTGACTCGTACGAGTCACTGGTCACTCGTGTAGTGAACCGTATGGATCAGGAGAGTCATTGTAGGATGTTTGGTCATAGATCAAATGTACGAGTGAGTTGTCACCCGCACGGTTAAGTGTTCTCAAACGTGCGTGTAACGGTGTTACTCGTACGGTTGACAGACCTGTTGTAAAGTGATTAAGTGTTAGTTTTAGTATTGGTGTTGTTGTCTTGTTGTTGAGTTGTTATCAATACATGATTACTAACTGTGTTATGTCTATTCTCAGGTGATAAGGACGAAGAGAAGGCTCAGTAAGATTAGAATTCTGAGTGCCTTCTGTTGCTGGTAATCGGTGAGTGGGATTATCTCCGGGTGTAGTATAGAGTAGCAAGTTGTGCTACTATGTTATACTGTTTTAGTTGTTATGCTTAGTAGATTTGTTGTAATAATGATCATTGTAGAGTTGTCATGCTAGTCATAGGGACGGTTGTTCATAGTGGTAGTTGCTTAACAGTGTGCACAAATTGTAGTTGCCTGTTGGAACCTATTGTTGTTAGGTTCAGCTCAGGGAGGTCAACCTTGTTGTGGTTGGGTCCAGTTGACTACTGTTTGTTGAGTATAGTACTGAATGACGCATCACCTGCTTGTGAATTTACTATACTGGGGATTCAGTAGTAAGGACTTTCGGTAGACGCTAGACTGATCAGCTAGTGGTCATGTCCTCGTACAAGCCGCCGAGTCTCTAGTTGGAGCATAGTTGTTAGTTGATAGTTGCTAGTTGTTAGTTGTCGGTTGCCTGATATTGATTGTTGTAGTTGTTGTAGTTGTACAAGTTGGTACTGTATGCTAGATCTGTTAGATGATTCCATTCACTTAGCCTTGTGCTAACCCCCCTCACCTCCTCCCTTGCAGGTTTTGGATCTTAGTGTTGGTAGGGACGGGAGTCGCGTTGAAGATATGTTTGACAAGACGAACTCTGATGTCTTAACTTTTATAAATATGTAACTAGTCGTTTAATGTAACACCGGTGGTTTGTAGTGAAGTAATTAACTAAGGGTATTTATGTAAATTAAGTCTTCAACTGTGATTTAAAAAAAAAATCTAGGTTGTTACAACTTGGTATCAGAGCATAGGTTTGGCCGCATGTACATTGTGTTGAATGTCATGTTCCCAAACCTTGTGTTGTGTCAAACATATCTGAGAGGACGGGTTAAGTGAATGTAGGGATTAGATGTGTTAGTTGATAGGTACAAACCTATTTTTCACTAAGCGTTGGTGTGAGTTGTTGTGGTAGTGCAGATATGGCAGATAATGCAGGAAACGCAACTGGTCCGTCAGCCCCCGAAACATTCAGAGCCCCAGATGAAGACGGATATGTGTCAGAAGAGGATCCGCAGGAACAAATTCTAGATTTGGAAAGTCAGTTAAAGGAAGCACATGATCGAATAAGGGAATTAGAACAAAGTCAGGTAATAGTGAATCCAAGTGGTAGCGTACCGAATCAAATGTTTAATGGGTATCCGGTGTAGCCAAATATGTATCAGTAAACTGGAAGTGCTTTCCAACAACAACAATGGTTTCTACCTCAATATCAGTTTCCTCAGCAGTATCAGATGCCACCTCAGTTTAATCAACAGTTCTCAAATCAGATGTGGGGTCCGTATCAGACGCCGATGTTTCAACAACCAAAGAAATGTACGTTCAAACAGTTTCTGAATTGTAATCCACCCGAGTATTCAGGAAGTTCTAACCCAACGGTAACCCTTAACTGGTTAAGAGAGATAGAAAAGGTTTTTTAGGCTTGTCAGTGCGAATCGGAATTGTAGGTTATTTATGCTAGTCGTATGCTGAAGAATAGGGCAATGGTTTGGTGGGATACGGTTATTTCTAGTATACCAAAAGAGCAAGTGAACATGATTACTTGGGAACAATTTTATAGTAAAGTTTGTGAGCAGTATTGTTTGTCTTATGACCTCAATCGAATTAAGACGAAATTTCTGGAAATGAAAATGACACCTCAGGTGACGATAGATGAGGTGATTGAGCAGTATATGGATAAATTAAGGTTTGTGCAACAGTGGGTTCCAGATGAGCAGTCCAGAATTCAGCACTCTATTAATATAATTTTACCAGAGTACAAAACAATGGTTAGGATGGTGACGACGTTATCGCAAGCGTTTGTTATGGTAAATATGGTAGAGGATGACGTCAGAGCAGCAAGGAATAGAATAGTAGGTTATGAGATGCCACAACAAGATCAGGTGATGAGTCATTCAGACTCTAGGTCAAAGAAGTCTGTTAAGTTGAAACAGAAGAGTGGGTCAGAACATAGTGGGTCAGCATCAAGTCAGAATTCTTGGTGCTATAGTTGCAGATCATCTCATAGTGGTCCTTGTTCATATTCAACCAAAAGATGTTTGAGATGTGGTATTATGGGACACGAGATTCGGATGTGTTTGTTCCAAGAGGATGTATGTTGGAGATGTCATCAAGTGGGGCATAGGTCAGCTCAGTGTCCGTATGTAAGAGGATCAGGTTCTGGGGCGGGGCCAGGAGCGCAGTCGGGATCAATAGGTGGATCTTCTGGTTCTCCAGTTGGGCAGAAAAGAAAGAATCCACCTACGGCAACAGCAAGAGCTTATCAGATGGTTGCAGATACAGATGTTGATTATGATGTGAATGCAGGTATGCTTCAAAAATCCTCGTATTATTTAGTTATATATATGTATATGATTGTGTATATATATGTGTGTGGAGATTGGTAGATCTTGAATGTAGTGTAAGATTTATTTTGTTGGGTTATGTTGTTTATGTTTGGTTGCGACCTTGTGTGCTTTGTGGGGGTAAGGGTGACCCTTAGGTTGAATTTTGGGATTGAAGACCGTGACTTGGATAGAGATGTGTTTGGTATCTTTTTGAAGTGGACTTTTGGATGACACGAAGTTGTTAGATAGTGACATGAGTATGAGTGATATGTCGGTGGTGAACCTTATTGACCAGATATTTCCTATGCTTGTTGGATATGTAGTGATGTTGGTAGACTATATTTGAACATTCGATGGATAATGTTTTGAGTAACTGTGATTGGACATAAGTTAGTGAATGAGACAGTAGAATTTTTCCGTTTCGAGCAACTCAGAATGAAGGTATGATTTAGGATAATATGCTTGTGTCCGGCCAACAGAAGTATATTGTGATAAATTATACGGAATTTCTGGGAAGCTGAAGGAAAAGTAGGTGGTCTGTGCTATATTGGATTGTGATGTGACTGGACATGAGACGAATAACCTGTGAAGTTCTGTTAACATAAGAGACAATTTCGTGAATATAGGTACAGATTTTAACATGATGACTAATTCTATTGCCTAAGCTTTGGATAATTGGGAAAAGTGGATTGTATAAAGAGTTGAATTGGATGACAGATTGTGAAATTTATGATACGAAATGGCGAAGAAACATGAATTTGACTCTGATTATTTGACTTGATCGTGTAATTTGTGGGCTTAAGTGGATTAACGGACGTTGATCGATGAAGATTGTGACAAGTTACTTTGTATCGGGAGTGTATTGACGTCAAGAATCTCATTTCCCTATGCAATTGTGGTGGATATCGTCGGTATTGGGGATAAGATCGATAAAGTTAACCGTGTGTTTTGGCGGTTCGAGTAACAATTTTTGGGTTTTTTGACCATAGTTGACCCGATTCCGAGGACGGAATCTCTTTTAAGGAGGGTAGATTTGTAACACCCGCGTTTTGGGCCTAGATGAAATGACCATTGTACCCTTGAGGTATGGTGTAATTAGTGATTTTAATAATAATATGTTTATAATTATTTGGTTGTTTAGTTGTGACCAGTTTGTGACAAGGGTCACAGAACATGTTCGTTTGTTGAATTTGGACTCCGTTAGGGCCGCCTAACAAAGTACGAAAGATATTAGATAACTGGTAAATACCCGTGTGTTATGGGGTATGGGTTTTTAACCCATTTATAAGCCTGTTTCCAGACTATTCTTCCATTTTTCCTAAAATTAAATCAAGAACACCGTACCTAACATTTATCACGCTCAAACCCTAATCTAATTCAAGTGTGGAATTGGATCAAGAAGATTTAAGGATTGAATTGTTACTTCTTAGTGATCATTTATCCAGGTTTGTAAGATTGAATCATTGTTTGATTTCTTAAGAATTGAGTTTTTGTGTTCTTGAATAAAAAGTGAGTTTTGATGCTTGAATCTTCATGAAATGTATTTGTTATGCTTAATTGATGTTAGATATATGTTATATAGTTGTTATATGATGTTTTTGAAGTGGTTTCATGATCAGATTGAGCAAAAATCATGATTTTGGGTCAAAAAACGCGAAAACAGTGTGCTGAAACTGATTTTCAGCACCCACACTTTTGACAGATCAACCGTATGTGTGACCACACTTTTGATGGTCAACCACACGGTAGAGGAGTCACTCGTACGTGTGATGTCTCAGTCACACGTGTGACACCTGGTCAGATTTTGTGAAAACTTGTTTTGGTCATAACTTTCTAACCGTAGCTCCGTTTTTGATGAATCAAGTATCGTTGGAATCGTAATGAAAAATCCTTTCCAATGGTAAACTTTTAAGAAACTATATCAAACTTTATTTTGGTCAGAAAAAGGGGTTTTAGGGTATATGCCTTGTTGTGCACGCTTTTGAGTGTCGTTATGGGTTGAAGTTATGATGTTGACTTATCATATAGTGATTACATGTTTGTAGGTGTTGATTTAGTGTATGTATTGATGTTTGATGTTGTGATTTTTGGTTGAAACCCATATAAATAGATGTTGCTACTGTTCTTCATCACTCGCACGAGTGAGCCTTCACTCGTACGGTTGAGGTAGTCAACTGTGTGGTGAACTGTGCGAGTGAGTGGTGATGGGAACTTGTGTTTTAATTGTGATGATACGTACGGTTGAGATGTGACTCGTACGAGTCACTGGTCACTCGTGTAGTGAACCGTATGGATCAGGAGAGTCATTGTAGGATATTTGGTCATAGATCAAACGTACGAGTGAGTTGTCACCCACACGGTTGAGTGTTCTCAAACGTGCGTGTGATGGTGTTACTCGTACGGTTGACAGACCAGTTGTAAAGTGATTAAGTGTTGGTTTTAGTATTGGTGTTATTGTCTTGTTGTTGAGTTGTTATCAAGACATGATTACTGACTGTGTTATGTCTATTCTCAGGTGATAAGGATGAAGAGAAGGCTCAGTAAGATTAGAATTTTGAGTGCCTTCTGTTGCTGGTAATCGGTGAGTGGGATTATCTCTGGGTGTAGTATAGAGTAGCAAGTTGTGCTACTATATTATACTGTTTTAGTTGCTATGCTTAGTAGATTTGTTGTAATAATGATCATTGTAGAGTTTCCATGCTAGTCGTAGGGACAGTTGTTCATAGTGGTAGTTGCTTAACAGTTATGTGCACAAATTGTAGTTGCCTGTTGGAACCTATTTGTGATGACCCGGAAATTTCTGACCAAATTTAAACTTTAATCTTTATATAATTCCGACACGATAAGCAAGATCTGTAATGTTGAGTCTTGAAAGTTTTGAAATTTATATTCATGTAATCAATTACCCTTTGATTGTGCTCGACGATTCACGAACAATTAATTATAAATAGATAAGTATATAAAAATAAGTAAATATAAATAATTATATATGTAAAAATTATATTAATTATATTAATGAACTATTAAGTAATTTAGTTATTAAAAAAAATAATAACTTTAAATAACTAAAGCTTGTTATTTTTAGTACATTGTATATAAATGATTCAAACTTGGTTTGCCAACGTTATCAAATATTAAATATATAATGATGTACGTTGAGGTTAATTGTTTAATATATATAATTAAGTATATACTAAACATTTAAAACATAATTGAGTATATATACATAGTGTGTGTGTGTGTATATATATATATGTATAAATATAAATCTCTGTATGAATTTCTAAATCAAGATTATGTTGTAAGCACAAGTTAAAAATTTTAATTGTTATAATTATTATTACTTTCATTAATATTATTGTTAATATTAAAATTTATAATTGTAACCTTAATATTATGTATTCTCGTTCGAAATTATATACCTCTTCGTGCTTACTATGTATCATTATATTGGAAACATTCAATAGAAAATTTAGTACCGAAAAGCAGATTATGCGAAACTATGAAGAAAGCCGTGGACAAATCACAAAGAATAAGTTTGAATTCAAAGAATCCAAATGATTCAATGTCTGCTAAAGTCTTTAGTGAATATCTTGCTCCTTACTCTAAACCCTTGCAGACAATAGTTTCTATCATCCTCTGATCTTAGATATTCCGAGATATTATCGTATCTTTCATTATAAATATCCTCCCTATTTCTGAAGATATTTTCATAACTATTCTTATCTGGAATCATTAATCTCTTAGCGCTATCAGTGTTACATCATATAGAAACTATTAGTTTCTATATTCTGTAAACCTTTGAGCTTAAAATATGAATGTTATTGAAGTAATGTTGGGAACTGATGCATGAGTTAGTATAATATAATGACACTTGATCAACGTGATTATATTACAGTAAATCATGCTGAGTTTCTAATGGGACGTGATGATTCACAGATCTTAACGTCATCATGTGCCATGTTACATAACTCTTTCATTCTGCTTAACTTCTGAACATATCAAGAAAATATATTCTTGATAGTTCTATTCTCAGTGATTCAGGTAATTTGACAAAACAAATTGTGCGACTACCTTTCCTTTCTACCTTGTATATTATGATAATTCGAAACTCCATACCTATGAATTATAGATCGTTACTAGCGAAAAGTAAACAAAAGCATGAAGCTCCGAAATAGAAAGGGGGTATAAATCGCAGCAAATAAGAGAGCGCATTAACGGTGGATGAGAATAATTATAGGAGACAGAAGCAGGGACATTGAAATATAAGGGAAGATATAAAATCCAACAACAACGCAGAAATTACAAACCGTGGATATTAATATGAATAGCAATATAAAGACACGGTATAATTAAGAATAGCATCATCCCAAGGAAATAATAGAAGTAAACAGATTCTTCTGGTGGAAGATTGAAAAGAAGGATGACAGGAATGATAATTAGGAAAATATCAAGGATTGGAAATGGATTAAGCATTTTCACAATCTTTTAGATGTATGAACTAAGAATGAAAGTATATAGGAATGGTGAGAATAATGGAACGGAAGAGTTTAATTTATAATGGAAATATCAGAGAAAGAAATCGAAGCAGATCACCGTATTTAACTATAGAGATTTTAATTTCCTTATTCGCCGAAGAATCAAATCTTTTAGATTTTGAAGATTTTCTTTAAATCCCTTGAATTCCGGAATTCAACCACTACAACGTCAAAAGTAAAGACGCATCCTATTTTCTAAATTCAACCATGACTAGTCAAAAGCTATGATGAAATATGTCTTTCTCTCATTTCACTCTTTTGTGATAGCTTCATTCGTATTATCTAAGTAATCGAATTGTTTTATCCATATTACTCAATAATGATAAAACTCTATTTATCAGCTCATATTCGTCAGGAAAACATATATATTGTTAGCCATGACGACCTCACTCAAATTTCGGGACGAAATTTCTTTAACGGGTAGGTACTGTGATGACCCGGAAATTTCTGACCAAATTTAAACTTTAATCTTTATATAATTCCGACACGATAAGCAAGATCTGTAATGTTGAGTCTTGAAAGTTTTGAAATCTATATTCATGTAATCAATTACCCTTTGACTGTGCTCGACGATTCACGAACAATTAATTATAAATAGATAAGTATATAAAAATAAGTAAATATAAATAATTATATATGTAAAAATTATATTAATTATATTAATGAACTATTAAGTAATTTAGTTATTAAAAAAAATAACTTTAAATAACTAAAGCTTGTTATTTTTAGTACATTGTATATAAATGATTCAAACTTGGTTTGCCAACGTTATCAAAATATTAAATATATAATGATGTACGTTGAGGTTAATTGTTTAATATATATAATTAAGTATATACTAAACATTTAAAACATAATTGAGTATATATACATAGTGTGTGTGTGTGTATATATATATATATATATATATATATATATATATATATATATATATATATATATATATATAAATTTCTGTATGAATTTCTAAATCAAGATTATGTTGTAAGCACAAGTTAAAAATTTTAATTGTTATAATTATTATTACTTTCATTAATATTATTATTAATATTAAAATTTATAATTGTAACCTTAATATTATGTATATATATATATATATATATATATATATAAATAAGTTTGATAAGTTTAAGTTGATATAATAATATTGTTAATATTCAAATTAATATTTGTGTTAACTATACTATTAGTTCCAATATATAATTTATAGATATATGAAAATTTATATATATATATATATATATATATATATATATATATATATATATATATATATATATATATCACTAATATTATTGTTATCATAATTAGTAGTAAAATTACAATTTTAGTTATATCATTGATAGGAAACACATTTAAGTTGTTTATATTATCAAGGGTCATGAATAATATTAATAGCATTATTATTGGTATTGTTATCATTGATATTATTGTTATTATTAACAATATTTTAACATTTTTATAATTAGTAGTATTGTTAATAATAATATTATTGATATATATTTTATAGTAATTATTATAATCATCATTAGCAAAAATATTATTATTATCATTAGTAAAAACTTATATTATTATTAATAAGTGTATTATTATTATACTTATATTTATATCTATTAATAAGGTTATTTAAAAAAAAAAAAAAAAAAAATAATAATAATAATAATAATAATAATAATAATAATAATAATAATAATATATACAGATATATAAATACAGATATATTGAAGGAAGTTGTATTATTCTATTAATATTAAAAATTATTAATTTAGATTAAATATTACGGAGTTAAATAATTACAGGATCAAAAATAGTTGCAAGTTAAAATCATACTGTGTTTAATCTTGTTTTCTATCTCAGAAATCGTACGAATCAATCTCATTAAGATCAAAGTTGTTAACAATCACTTTCACTTTTTATTTTTTTATTTAAATTGTGTACTGGGTGAGCTAAAGTTGTCGATAATATCTGTTAATAAGCCATCGATTCTTTTGTACTTATGGAACCAGTTTTCAAACATCAATTATCAAGTATTAATTGTAACTTCATTTTTTTTTTACAGAAAAAGAACCGAAACCCAGTTCATATATCTCTGTTCTTGACCATAATTACTCAAATCCTGATTTCGAATTTAATTTCAAAACTAGTAATGCAATGTTGTTAGGAATCCATCACTCAGACTACCTGCAAAATCCCAACTTCCAACTCCTCATAACCACTTCGAATTTCAAGGTCAAAGTTTTGAAAATAAAAGTCAACGAAATTGTTCTTGCAAAAATTTGAGATTGTTGTTGAGAATTACCTGCAATTAACGATCCCAATAGTTTCAAAAGATGAATTAAAACTCATTTTGTTTTATAACTTTTGTCTAAAAAGTTGTT
This sequence comes from Rutidosis leptorrhynchoides, assembly GCF_046630445.1. NCBI lineage: Eukaryota > Viridiplantae > Streptophyta > Magnoliopsida > Asterales > Asteraceae > Rutidosis > Rutidosis leptorrhynchoides. The sequence goes on along the minus strand of NC_092340.1, from coordinate 61,585,958 downwards.
AATCTCAAAATCCAATTTTTTCTTCTTCTATTTAAAAACGACGAGCAGCAGCAGCACAAGATTGATATGATTTTTTTTCTCGTGTTCCATAATAAAAATGTCCATTATCTGATTAGTATGATTCATTTGAAATTTTAAAATCCACTTCGTTGTTTAGAAGAATGGAGGAATACGATTCCTGTTGGATTGAAGAAGAAGAAGTGGGACAGATAGATATCAGGGTTAAACTATCAGTATTATTATTATAATTATTATCAATAATATTATTACAACTAATAGTATTTTTGTTATTAGTATTATCATTAAGTTAACAGACAAAAGATGTTTATAAAATAATTATACATATACAAATATATATATATATATATATATATATATATATATATATATATATATATATATATATATATACATATATATATACATATATATTTAATACCAAACTTAACTATATAAATATGTTTAATTACTTAATATATATATATATATATATATATATATACATATACATATATATAAATAAAATGACATATAGATTATTAACATAAAAAAATTATATCACTAATAATAAATACATATATGTCTATTCGATTACAATTATGTATATTAATATATATACATGATATAGGTTCGTGAATCCGAGGCCAACCCTGTATGGTTCAATGTCGTCATATGTATTTTTACTACAAAATACAGTATGGTGAGTTTCATTTGCCTTTTTACCCTTTATATTTTTGGGCTGAGAATACATGCGAAATTTTTATAAATGTTTTACGAAATAGACACAAGTAATCGAAACTGCATTATATGGTTGAATGATCGAAATCGAATATGCCCCTTTTTATTAAGTCTGGTAATCTAAGAATTAGGGAACAGACACCCTAATTGACGCGAACTCTAAAGATAGATCTATCGGGCCCAACAAGCCCCATCCAAAGTACCGGATGCTTTAGTACTTCGAAATTTATATCATGTCCGAAGGAGGATCCCGGAATGATGGGGATATTCTTATATGCATATTGTGAATGTCGGTTACCAGGTGTTCAATCCATATTAATGATATTTTTGTCTCTATGAATGGGACGTATGTTTATGAGAAATGGAAATATGAAATCTTGTGGTCTATTAAAATTATGAAATGTTTATTTATGTTAAACTAATGAACTCACCAACCTTTTGGTTGACACTTTAAAGCATGTTTATTCTCAGGTACGAAAGAAATCTTCCGCTGTGTAATTGCTCATTTTAAAGATATTACTTGGAGTCATTCATGACATATTTCAAAAGACGTTGCATTCGAGTCGTTGAGATCATCAAGATCATTATTAAATCAGTTATAGTTAGATATATTATAAAATGGTATGCATGCCGTCAACTTACGTTGTAATGAAAGTTTGTCTTTTCAAAAACGAATGCAATGTTTGTAAAATGTATCATATAGAGGTCAAATACCTCGCGATGTAATCAACTGTTGTGAATCGTTTATAATCAATATGGACTTCGTCCGGATGGATTAGGACGGGTCCTTTCACTATTGTTGTTAGGTTCAGCTTAGGGAGGTCAACCTTGTTGTGGTTGGGTCCAGTTGGCTACTGTTTGTTGAGTATAGTGCTGAATGACGCATCACCTGCGTGTGGATTTACTATACTGGGGATTCAGTAGTAAGGACTTTCGGTAGACGCTAGACTGATTAGCTAGTGGTCGTGTGCTCGTACAAGCCGCCGAGTCTCTAGTTGGAGCATAGTTGTTAGTTGATAGTTGCTAGTTGTTAGTTGTCGGTTGCCTGATATTGATTGTTGTAGTTGCTGTAGTTGTACAAGTTGGTACTGTATGCTAGATCTGTTAGATGATTCCATTCACTTAGCCTTGTGCTAACCCCCCTCACCTCCTCCCTTGCAGGTTTTGGATCTTAGTGCTGGTAGGGACGGGAGTCGCGTTGAAGATATGTTTGACAAGACGAACTCTGATGTCTTAACTTTTATAAATATGTAACTAGTCGTTTAATGTAACACCGGTGGTTTGTAATGAAGTAATTAACTAAGGGTATTTATGTAAATTAAGTCTTCCGCTGTGATTTAAAAAAAAAAAAAAAATCTAGAGTGTTACATAAGGTACGGATCTTAGTTTTTTATATACAATAATGCTCATCATTGCTTTAATTGATTATACATGATATCAAATTCAAATTACAAAAGTGAGTGTTTTACTGATTTTTTGGCCTTGCAATTTAGTAATATGCTTCTCTAATTCTGCAAGAATGACAACAAAGAAACCACATTTGTTGGTAACAGTTCTTTTTTGTAATAGAATTCTTTAAGATTACACAACTTGAAATTGTATGTGAAGTTAATGGCGTCTTGATCTGTATTGAGAGACAGCCCTATAATTGAGTTCCATTAAAGTGTGAGTTTTCATTAACCCAATATTAAGATGTATCATAATTTTGTATAAGATGGACAACATACTACTGTTGAGTCCTAAATGTACGTACAACTTCTCTTACGAATTATTATTTCGCCTACATATCTCATTAGCATATTTGAAGCTTTAGAAGCAAATCAAGTACTAAACTTATTTAAATATAAAAAAATCATATACTATCTTAATATATATTGAGCAGTCATTCATATGTATATACCCTTTCTAATCTCGGCGTTTCAAGTACTTTGGAAGTGATCATTTGAAGTAAGATTGGGAAGTAGTCTAATGTTAGGAGCTTGGTAGGAACACATCTTATGCTCTGACTTTCTGTCCAATGCTTCTAAGGTGCTAAAATCCCAAAATATTATTTTGTTATATTGTTAGTGTGACAAAATATTATTTTCAGTTTCCTTTATTTTTGTTTATGTTAGTAGATTTTAGTATACTTAGAATGTACAGACGGGATTTTAAGAGTTTGTAAATTTGTGTAGGTGAATGTTTCAGCATGAAGATCATCATCGTCAGCTGTGAATTTTCATCTCAAGCTCCCTTCAAACCAAAGATTTTGTGGTAATAACTTCCAGTCATTGTGGCCGGATGAAGAAAAGGTGTCTTTTTATCTTTTTTATAAATCCTTTTCAATATCAAGTGAAGATTAGATTGTTCATCCTAGCTGATCTACGAGTACGCTACCTTGTATGATGATGTAGTACTAAAATTATGTAGATGTGTGTCAATATTTTAGCGGTTATTTAATGGAACATCGTGAAGGCCGAATTCATATTTCAATGTGCTTTTGAAAATATGTCTGCTTGGTTTTGTTTTAGTCATTGTTATTGGTTTAAATTTATCTGTCATTTGATGCTTACTAACATAGATGGAGTATATGTGCTCGCCATTATTAAGATAGCCTATAAATGCTTAATGATTTCAAGTTTGAATATGTTTAGATCATATAGGAAGCTCTGTTGATTTTAAGTTGATTACGGTTATTTGATTGACTGATATAGGGAGAAATTGGATTGTATCTTCTCAAGGGCATACACTACCAAAGTCGCAAAGATTGATGAAAAAGACCAAGATCGTATCGACTCAGCGAGAAAGACAAGGGAAGAAGGAAGATAAAAACATTATCTGCTCAGGTACCTATAACCTTTTCGATAACCATTCCTCTTTTCAGTTCACGAATTTATGTTGTTGGCCTTTATAGGAAATCTATATCTATATTGAATCATTTATATACATATTAATATCTCGGGTTATTTTCTTTATGAGTTGTCTTTTTTTATATATATAGCTTCACATCCTTGAATGTAGATTTAAAAATTTATAAGATTAAGATAGTTTTCTAATATGTACCCATTTCCAGTTGACTGCCCTCTGACTTGATTCATGATCTGCTTTGTATGGCAGTAGGTGTAATTCACAGCTCTCAAAATCAACTGTTCAAGAACTTCACGAATAGTTTTAAGTGATTAGGTAGCTCGAAACAGACGAAATAAATTTGACTATTGTATGTAAAGAGTCAACAATTGCAGTCAACAAGCTTGGATGTCGATGGGAGAGTATAAATTATAATTTTGTGGTTCAGACTCTGAATCCAAATGAGATGTAAAGTTCATATTGATTATAAACGTTTCATATTAATTGATTTCGTTGCGAGATTTTGACCTCTATATGAGACGTTTTTCAAAGACTGCATTCGATTTTTAAAACAACCCATAACCTTTATTTTATCAATAAAGGTTTAAAAACATTACGACAATTATCAAATAATGATAATCTAACATATAGCGTTTTCACACGACCATTACATAATGGTTTACAATAATATTACACATCAACTTAAGTCTTCGAATGCAGTTTTAAAAGAATATTATACAAGCATGCATACTCCAATCTTGTCTTTATTTAGCATGCAACAGCGGAAGCTCTTAATAATCACATGAGAATAAACATGCTTTAAACGTCAACAAAAATGTTAGTGAGTTATAGGTTTAACCTATATATTTATCAAATTGTAATAGTAGACCACAAGATTTCATATTTCCATTTCTCATAAACAACATGCATGCATATAGCAATCTGCATAAAAATCATTCATATGGTGAACACCTGGTAACCGACCTTAACAAGATGCATATAGAATATCCCCATCATTCCGGGACAACCTTCGGATATGATAAATTCGAAGTACTAAAGCATCCAGTACTTTGGATGGGGCTCGTTGGGCCCGATAGATCTATCTTTAGGATTCGCGTCAATTAGGGTGTATGTTCCCTAATTCTTAGATTACCAGACTAAAAGGGGCATATTCGGTTTAATAATCCAGCCATAGAATGTAGTTTTAAGTACTTGTGTCTATTTTGTAAAACATTTATAAAACCTGCATGTATTCTCATCCAAAAAATATTAGATTTTAAAAGTGGGACTATAACTCACTTTCACGTATTTTCACTTCGTCGGAAAATAAGACTTGGCCACAGGTTGATTCACGAACCTATAAAAAATATATACATATATATTAAAGTATGATCGAAATATATTCACAATATGTTTTATTATGTTTTAACGATTTAAGTTTGTTAAGTTATCAGTCCAACGTTCGTAGTCCACAGTTAGTAGTACAGAAATAAATCAATATCTATTATCTCGAATCAATCCACGACCCAGTGTATACAAGTCTCAGACTCGATCACAACTCAAGGTATATATATTATTTTGGAATCAACCTCAACCCTGTATAGCTAACTCGAACATTACCGCATATAGAGTGTCTATGGTTGTTCCAAATAATATATATAGATGACGTCGATAAGATATGTCAAAACATAGTATACGTGTCTATGGTCTATCAATATTACATAATATATATTAGAATACATGTATAATACAATATAAGTTAGTTAGAATATGGTTAGTATAGATTTTTGTCAATTCATCTCGTAGTTAAATTAACCATTTTTAACCAATTTTGTTTTACCCATAACTTCTTCGTTTTAAATCCGTTTTGAGTGAATCAACTTGTTATGGTTTCATAATGAACTGAAATTTATGAAACTAAACAGAAAAGTATAAGTTTATAGTCGGAAATACAAGTTACAAGTCATTTTTGTAAGAGGTAGTCATTTCAGTCGAAAGAACGACGTCTTGATGACCATTTTGAAAAAAATACTTCCACTTTGAGTTTAACCATGATTTTTGGATATAGTTTCATGTTCATAAGAAAAGTCATTTTCCCAAAAGAACAACTTTTAAATCAAAGTTTATTATAGTTTTTAATTATCTAACCCAAAACAGCCCCCGGTTTCACTACGACGGCGTATGTCCGGTTTTACGGTTTTCTTCGTGTTTCCAGGTTTTAAATCATTAAGTTAGCATATCATATAGATATATAACATGTGTTTAGTTGATTTTAAAAGTCAAGTTAGAAGGATTAACTTTGTTTGCGAACAAGTTTAGAATTAACTAAACTATGTTCTAGTTATTACAAGTTTAAATCTTCGAATAAGATAGTTATATATATATGAATCGAATGATGTTATGAACACCATTACTACCTAAATTATAGTAGGTAAACCTACTGGAAATAACAAGAAATGATCTAGAGCTTCAAAGGATCTTGGATGGCTTGGAAGTTCTTGAAGTAGAATCATGACACAAAAACAAGTTCAAGTAAGATTTTCTACTCGAATTAAGATAGTTATAGTTATAGAAATTGAATCAAAGTTTGAATATGAGTATTACCTTGAATTAGAATGATAACCTAATATAAGTAACAAAGGTTTCTTGATCTTAGATGATTACTTGGAATGGATTAGAAAGCTTGGAAGTATACTTGTAAACTTGAAAGTATTCTTGATTTTATGAAACTAGAACTTATAGAATTTATGAAGAACACTTAGAACTTGAAGATAGAACTTGAGAGAGTTCAATTAGATGAATAAAATTGAAGAATGAAGGTGTTTGTATGTGTTTTAGGTCGTGATATATGGATTAGATATAAAGGATATGTAAGTTTGTTTTCTTGTAAATAAGTCATGAATGATTAATAATATTTTTGTAATCTTGCTAAATAATTCATACTAGATTACAAAGAATGGTTCCCACATGTTTGATGACTCATTAAGGGCTACTAATAGCTGATCATTGAAATGTATATACCAATAGTATGTACATCTAGGAGCTGTGTATTGTACGAGTACGAATACGGGTGCATACGAGTAGAATTGTTGATGAAAATGAATGAGAATGTAATTGTAAGCATTTTTGTTAAGTAGAAGTACTTTGATATGTGTCATGAAGTCTTTCAAAAGTGTAACAATACATCTTAATACATTACATGTATATATACATTTTAACTGAGTCGTTAAGTCATCGTTAGTCGTTACATGTACATGTTGTTTCGGAACCTATAAGTTAACGATTTCGTTAAATGTAATTAATCCCATTGTTATTATATATAATGAGATGTTAAATTATTACATTATTATGATAACATGATGTACTAATATATCTTAATATGATATATAAATATTAAGACGTTATTACAACGATAATCGTTACGTATAGATATCGTTTTGAATTTCTTAGGTTAGTAGTCATGTTTTATGTATAAGGTTCATTGTTAATATACATAATAAGATACTTACTTATCATTTCATCATGTTAAACATATATATATATATATATATATATATATATATATATATATATATATATATATATATATATATATATATATATATATATATATATATATATATATAATATCATGTCATATACAAGTTATAACGTTCGTGAATCATCGGACAAACTGGGTGGTCAAATGTTAACACAAAATCCGTTTCAATTAATCAAGTCTTAACAAGTTTGATTGCTTAACATGTTGGAAACATTTAATCATGTAAATATAGTTTTTATTTAATATATAATCATGGAAAAGTTCGGGTCACTATAGTACCTACCTCTTAAATAAATTTCGTCCAGAAATTTTAGGCTGTTGAAGGTGTTGACGCATCTTCTGGAAATAGGTGCGGGTATTTCTTCTTCATCTGTTCTTCACGCTCCCAGGTGAACTTGGGTCCTCTACGAGCATTCCATCGAACCTTAACAATTGGTGTCTTGTTTTGCTTAAGTCTTTTAACCTCACGATCCATTATTTTGACGGGTTCTTCGATGAATTGAAGTTTTTCATTGATTTGGATTTCGTCTAACGGAATAGTGAGATCTGTGACGACCCGGAAATTTTCGACCTAATTTAAACTTAATCTTTATATGATTTCGACAAGATAAGTAAAGTCTGTAATATTGAGTCTTAAAAAGTTTTGGAATTTTATTCATGTAATCGATTACCCTTTGACCGTTCTCGACGATTCACGAACAACTATTCGTAAATAGATATGTATATATACATATAAATAAATATATTTAAATAATAAATGTTATCAATCTTTTGTATGAAATTGTTGTTATAAATAAATATGTAAAATAATATACTAAGTAATGAAATATATATATGAATATTATTTGTAAATATATATATATATATATATAATTTAATTTAAAATCTAAAATAATATACAATTTAATTGTTAGAAATAAATATGAAAAAAAAAATTTGATGTAAGTAATAATAAAAAATTAGTATTAAAATAAATCTATATATAAATTATATTAAATATATATATTTGGCTTCGAATTCATTTAGTAAACGATGGTAACACTATTTGTCATTCGTTTGATATTAAACAAATAAAATACGAGCTTGTGAGTGTACTAAAATAAATATTAGACGAACCTTTGTGATCACGTTTCTCTCATTTAATGACTAAAAGGGTTAAATATAATTAATATAGAAATATAGAATATTTATCTGCGTACTTTTTATCCGCCACTGATTATCAACGGACCATGATATAATATCTTAAATTTTAAGTCGACCGATGGCTTTAGTGCACATGGTATTTTGATTCATATTTGATCATTATATTATCATTATTAATATTAATATATTATATTCTATTATCGATCTCAATCTATAAACTAAATGTTGATTGAAGGATATTAATGTTACTGTACTTGATTGTACCTTTACTACTTTCTATTTTGTTTGATTACCTCCATTATCTATCTAATTCATATAATTATTACATACATACTCGATGCACTGAATGAAACATATAATACTATTGGTGTTTACTGTGCATAATTTGAAAAGTTTTCTTATCACACAACTACTACACTATTATAGATTAGCACTGTTTTTATTTTGCATTTTACATCTTACAGAAGTATTATTATATATAATTTATATACTTTATATATGATTATGCATTCATCTTAAACCTACACTATATCCACTCAACAAAACCCATTCCATCTATGTCCGGTTAAACCACACCACCGGTACCACCATCCAACACACCATCACCTTCAACCATGAAAACGATCACCTTGAAACCCATCTTCTTTAAAAATCACCCTCACCACACCTACACCATTTTTCTGTTTCATGCGTGCTACTACTATACTTCTTTTTCGTTTCAACTCAACAACGCAAACAAAACACAACATCACCTTCCTCTTCCTCTTTGTAAAATGCTATCAACAACCACTCAAACAACCGAAGTCCACCACAAACAACCACCATAACCCCCGTTGTATGCCACTGCTACCTTGTAATTGTTTTCTGTTACAGCAGGCCGTCAACAATGAGGATATAAATTATAGAAATGGTGATAATTAGATGCGAAGATGATGATCGGGTTTTGTAACTATGATGAAGGTGAGTTCATTAATTAAACAAGAAAAGAAATAATAATAGTGATACATGATAGCAAGGATAAAAGATGATGTTAATGATGCTTTTTCCTTTGTTCGACTAATATAACATCCACTTGATGATGTTACACTATTTTTATATGGTGGGCCGAAGTCAGCAAACACAACCACATGTTGGTTGTCGATGTATTACCTGCTACTACATTTTTATTTTATTTTATGATGATGACATATAATCATGATGATGTTGGGATAGTATGATTATGATGATGATGATGAGATATTGATGATGATACAAGTGACGGTATTGGATCTTGATGATGATGATTTACAGCTGCAGTTTTTCTGTTATATATTGGAAAACCCCTTAACAAATATATACAAAACACTATCGAAACCCACATAATAATACCTACAACTTACTACCGTTTCTTTTTCCGTTTTGCCGCTATGAACCAAACAAACACCATCATCTACATCAATCCACATCACCATTCGAACACCACCGGCTTCAATCACTTGTGCAATGTTCAATCCTGCATATTCATTTCTACTGCATATGTTCGGTTAACATCTTGAACTAATCAAGTGTTACTGTTTTCTGTCGAGAACAAACACTATCAAACCAAGCTACTCTTTGAGAACCACCCTTCTATTCATGTTTCTTTGTGAACCATCTGTAGTGACCCGAACTTTTCCATGTTTTTATATATTAAATAAAATTGATATTTACATGATTAAATGTTTCCAACATCTTAAGCAATCAAACTTGTTAAGACTTGATTAATTGAAATAGGTTTCATATAGACAATTGACCACCCAAGTTGACCGGCGATTCACGAACGTTAAAACTTGTAAAAACTATCTGATGACATATATATGGATATATATATATATAGTTAACATGATATTATGATAAGTAAACATATCATTAAGTATATTAACAATGAACTACATATGTAAAAACAAGACTACTAACTTAATGATTTTGAAACGAGACATATATGTAACGATTATCGTTGTAACGACATTTAATGTATATATATCATATTAAGATATATTAATACATCATGATATCATGATAATGTAATAATTTAACATCTCATTTGATTTAATAAACAATGGGTTAACAACATTTAACAAGATCGTTAACCTAAAGGTTTCAAAACAACACTTACATGTAACGACTAACGATGACTTAACGACTCAGTTAAAATGTATATACATGTAGTGTTTTAATATGTATTCATATACTTTTGAAAGACTTCAAGACACTTATCAAAATACTTCTACTTAACAAAAATGCTTACAATTACATCCTCGTTCAGTTTCATCAACAATTCTACTCGTATGCACCCGTATTCGTACTCGTACAATACACAGCTTTTAGATGTATGTACTATTGGTATATACACTCCAATGATCAGCTATTAGTAGCCCAGAGTCACCTAACACATGTGGGAACCATCATTTGGCAACTAGCATGAAATATCTCATAAAATTACAAAAATATGAGTAATCATTCATGACTTATTTACATGTAAATAAAATTACACATCCTTTATATCTAATCCATATACCAACGACCAAAAACACCTACAAATACTTTCATTCTTCAATTTTATTCATCTAATTGATCTCTCTCAAGTTCTATCTTCAAGTTCTAAGTGTTCTTCATAAATTCTACAAGTTCCAGTTTCATAAAATCAAGAATACTTCCAAGTTTGCTAGCTTACTTCCAATCTTGTAGAGTGATCATCCAACCTCAAGAAATCTTTCTTATTTACAGTAAGATATCTTTCTAATACAAGGTAATACTCATATTCAAACTTTGATTCAATTTCTATAACTATAACAATCTTATTTCGAGTGGAAATCTTACTTGAACTTGTTTTCGTGTCATGATTCTACTTCAAGAACTTTCAAGCCATCCAACATCCTTTGAAGCTAGATCCATTTGTCTCTTTTCCAGTAGGTTTATCCACAAAACTTAAGGTAGTAATGATGTTCATAAAATCATTCGATTCATACATATAAAGCTATCTTATTCGAAGGTTTAAACTTGAAATCACTAGAACATAGTTTAGTTAATTCTAAACTTGTTCGCAAACAAAAGTTAATCCTTCTAACTTGACTTTTAAAATCAACTAAACACATGTTCTATATCTATATGATATGCTAACTTAATGATTTAAAACCTGGAAACACGAAAAACATCGTAAAACCGGACATACGCCGTCGTAGTAACACCGCGGGCTGTTTTGGGTTTGATAATTAAAAACTAAGATAAACTTTGATTTAAAAGTTGTTCTTCTGGGAAAATGATTTTTCTTATGAACATGAAACTATATCCAAAAATAATGGTTAAACTCAAAATGGAAGTATGTTTTTCAAAATGGTCATCAAGACGTCGTTCTTTCGACTGAAATGACTACCTCTTACAAAAATGACTTGTAACTTATATTTCCGACTATAAACCTATACTTTTTCTGTTTAGATTCATAAAATATAGTTCAATATGAAACCATAGCAATTTGATTCACTCAAAACGGATTTAAAATGAAGAAGTTATGGGTAAAACAAGATTGGATATTTTTTGATTTTTGTAGCTACGGGAAATATTAACAATTCTATACAAATCATATCCTAGCTAACTTATATTGTATTATACATGTATTCTAATATATTATGTAATCTTGGGATACCATAGACACGTATGCAAATGTTTTGACATATCATATCGACCTATGTATATATATTATTTGGAACAACCATAGACACTCTATATGCAGTAATGTTGGAGTTAGCTATACAGGGTTGAGGTTGATTCCAAAAATATATATACTTTGAGTTGTGATCTAGCCTGAGACATGTATACACTGGGTCGTGGATTGATTCAAGACAATATATATCAATTTTTTCTGTACATCTAACGTTGGACAACTAGTTGTAGGTTACTAACGAGGACAGCTGACTTAATAAACTTAAAACATCAAAATGTATTAAAAGTGTTGTAAATATATTTTGAATATACTTTGATATATATGTACATATTTGTTATAGGTTCGTGAATCAACCAGTGGCCAAGTCTTACTTCCCGACGAAGTAAAAATCTGTGAAAGTGAGTTATAGTCCCACTTTTAAAATCTAATATTTTTGGGATGAGAATACATGCAGGTTTTATAAATGATTTACAAAATAGACACAAGTACGTGAAACTACATTCTATGGTTGAATTATCAAAATCGAATATGCCCCTTTTTATTAAGTCTGGTAATCTAAGAATTAGGGAACAGACACCCTAATTGACGCGAATCCTAAAGATAGATCTATTGGGCCTAACAAACCCCATCCAAAGTATCGGATACTTTAGTACTTTGAAATTTATATCATATCCGAAGGGTGTCCCGGAATGATGGGGATATTCTTATATATGCATCTTATTAATGTCGGTTACCAGGTGTTCACCATATGAATGATTTTTATCTCTATGTATGGGATGTATATTGAAATATGAAATATTGTGGTCTATTGTTACGATTTGATATATATAGGTTAAACCTATAACTCACCAACATTTTTGTTGACGTTTAAAGCATGTTTATTCTCAGGTGAATATTAAGAGCTTCCGCTGTTGCATACTAAAATAAGGACAAGATTTGGAGTTCATGTTTGTATGATATTATGTAAAAACTGCATTCAAGAAACATATGTCGATGTAATATATTTCTATTGTAAACCATTATGTAATGGTCGTGTGTAAACAGTATATTTTAGATTATCATTATTTAATAATCTACGTAATGCTTTTGAAACTTTTATTGATAAAATAAAGGTTATGGTTGTTTTAAAAATGAATGCAGTCTTTGAAAAACGTCTCATATAGAGGTCAAAACCTCGCAACGAAATCAATTAATATGGAACGTTTATAATCAATATGAACGGGACATTTCAGTTGGTATCCGAGCGTTGGTCTTAGAGAACCAGAAAATTTGCATTAGTGTGTCTTATCGAGTTTGTTAGGATGCATTAGTGAGTCTGGACTTCGACCGTGTTTTCTTTAAAAATGATTGCTTAACATTTTTGTTGGAAACTATATATTTTAACACGTGAATATTATGTGATATATTAATCTCTTAACGTGTTTGATATTATGTGATAGATGCCTACCTCTAGAACAAGTTCCATTGACTCACCTAATAATAATGAAGAGTCAAATGTAAATTGAAATGATTCGTGGACTGATTCACAAGTTTCCGAAGAGGAACCGAAAGAAGAGTCGGAACCGAAAGAAGAATCGGAACCGGAAGAAGAATCGGAACCGGAAGAAGAAATAGAACCAGTGGGGGAAATAATAAAACGGTTAAGTAGAAGAAAATCCTCAACCAACCGACCAAAGTTAATTATGGTTAATGGTGTTTCCGCCAAGGAAGCAAAGTATTGGGAGAATTACCAATTCTCCGATGAATCGGATCCCGACACGGATTCCGATGATATTATAGAAATTACCCCAACACAATTTAATAAGGCAAAAGAGAAAAATAAGGGAAAGGGCATAAAAATAGAGAAATTTGATTCCAAACACGATGAACTTTATATGTATCGTCAACACCCGTATTTCTTAAGTTGTGACAATAACCCGGGAACCTCTAAACCACCAGGTTTTTCTAAACCAATGTGGAAAACGACGGATCGTATTAGGGGAACATCATATATCCCTAGAAACTTGGCAAAATGAACCAAAACCGAAGAAGAAGAAACGAGCGAGTCGGAATAAGATACTTGTATTCGTGTGGTGTAATATATGTAATATAGTGTGCTTATGCTTTATGATATATGTAAAAATTGCTTGTATTAATAAGTATTTTTTTATGAATCTAACTCTTGTCTATTTTACAGTATAAAAACATAAAACGGATAGACAACCCAATATTTTAAGAGACCTACCCAGAGACATGATTGATGAAATCTTGTCTAGATTCGGTCAAAATTCCTCGGCACAACTATTTAAGGCAAGATCAGTTTGTAAGACATTCGAAGAACGTTCCAAGAATGCCTTGATTTATAAAAGGCTTTCGTTCGAAAGATGGGGGATATCACATTGGGAAATCCATAAGTTACGATGTGTTTACTTTGACGCATATATTGCGAGGAACCCAAATGCTATTTTACGCAACGGGTTAAGAAATTATTTTGACTCAATATATCCGAATATAGGACTTCGTGATTTAGAAAAAGCGGCTAACATGCAACATAAAGAAGCATGTTATGCTTACGGCTTAGTAATGTTCGCTTCTCACCAAAGTGAGAACAAGAACATCGGGCTACAACTATTAAACAAAACGTTCCCACAAGTGACGGAGTCGGTAATTGGGGTAAGAAATGAGGTTTTTAGTTTGTTACGAGACTGTTGGATATTACGTAACCCTCGTCCCTTTGACGACGTTACCACACATTGTCTTACTATCGGTCACAACGGTTATGTTCCACAAAACCAAGGATGGGAAGTGGTATTAGTAAAACCAGAATGCATGACTTGTTTCTGGACGTATGAATTACGTGTCTTTATTGCCTTTGCTGAACGCCTTATTTATTAACTAGAATTATCTTCGCAACTACTTTGTATCAAAGTTTTATGTGCTATATTTCATGCCATATGTAAAAAAAAAGCGGTATTGTAAGTTTGCAAGTTATTGTATAAAGGTTTGAATATGATATTTTTTTTTTTGTGATTAGTTTTTCATATAGAATTGTAGTAGTTGAAATGGTATGTTAGCTACTAAGTATGAACTTAACGGGTAGGTACTACCCGAATTAAAGAGTATAAAACGCTAATATGAAGAAAGAGCTTTTATGTGACGATCGCTCCAAATCCATATGGACGAACACGTCATTCATCGATTTCATTGCGAGGTATTTGACCTCTATATGATACGTTTTGTAAACATTGTATTCTTTTGAAAAGGCACACCATAAATGAATATTTAAATCAAAGGTTTTTGACATCTGATGATTTCTACATATAGACAATCACCATAAATAATAGTTTATAATAGTACTTTCGTTAACAATGCAGTCAAAATAAGATACATGGTGATGATTTAGTGAATGCAACGTTTCCTTAAAAAAATATGCCATGTAAGACTCCATGCACATAGCTTGTGTAACATATGAATCAAACAGCGGAAGACTTCTAGGGAACCTGAGAATAAACATGCTAACAAGTGTCAACACAAAGGTTGGTGAGTTCATAGTTTTAATGTTTCGCATAATCTGTGTATAAAGGTGGTTCACAAGATTTCAGTTGTTTCATCTAGAAACGTTTATCAAAATATTCTACGAAATTGAGCAACCTGGTAACTAAACTTTAACGTATATATAAGTACCCCCTTTTTTTTAACATACATGCAACCAACATGTACAATACACGCAATCCAACGTGTACTAAACTCAAATAGTATACGTCTGTTTTATAGTTCAGGCTAGGGTTTCTATACCTGGAACAGACGGGGATGTCAAGCCCTATGGATCCATATACAACTACTCGCGCCCACCAATTCTTATAACTGGCAGTTACTAGTTACCAAAGCTAAGGGATTTTCGATTCCAACTCAGTGTAGAATTAAGTATGTACTTGTATCCATTGCGTTTAAAATAAATTGCATGTATTCTCTACCCAAAAATATATATTGCAATAGCAATTAAAAAGGGAGCAATGAAACTCATGCATATAAATATTGTATATCGGTTAACAAAGCATTTGCATGTATTCTCAGCCCAAAAATGTATAGAGTAAAAGGGATCTTATGAAACTCACCTTAGCAGCATATAAAGTCGTTCACCAAAATGTGATCGAAACTCGGATTACCAAATAATCGTAGATCTCAACCTAGAGAAAATATGTTGGTCAATAAACGTCTATCAAGCTAGGTCAGGTCATAGTGTATCACAATCCTAATGCTCGAGATCGACATACAAAAGTTATCCAATGTCGTTTCAAAAAGTCAATTTTGACAATAGTTCAACAAAACGAGACGTACCTTATATAAGGATTCATTTACTCGGTTGGTAATACTCAAAAATCCAATTTATCAATCTTGTAAACAGGTTGTTTAAATCTTAATTGCAGATTCAAAAGCAATTTCAATTAACGTCAATCATAATTCAGTTGATCATATCTCTTAATCCGTTCATCGAAACTATTCGATATCTAAATGAAAAGTCATTGATTTTTCGTCAGCTTTCCAAAAACATGCATATCATATACCTTTTACCAGTAATATATGTATTTAATTCGTGATTCATCATAAACTGTTTAACGACGAAATTTAGCATACAAGCATGTATAAATATATATACTCGAGCACTAGACATGGATACACAATTAATATATAAAAGATAAAATATGAGTGCTTACGTATCAATATTGAGATTCAATATTGTAGGAAAGTACGTAGACACAACGGAGATGATAAACACTATGTTTGATTCATAAATATACCCCCGAACATTACCCATAACCTCCTTGGAAATAACCCATAATTTCCTTAGCTCTATCCCGCTCGAAAACCATTTTGAAAGTGACACGCTCATAACCTCGTCGTAATATTTTATGTATAATATTACTAAAAATATTAAGATTAATAATAATAATAATCTTAATAATAATAATATAATAATAATAATAATAATAATAATAATAATACAGAGATAAATATAAAAGAAAATGAAGAACTGAAACAAAATCGGGCGAATTTATAGATTTGAGCCACCATCACCCACCATGCAATCGCATGGTTTCATGGGCATACGGCCATGCGATCGCATGGCCAACTGTCACCAGCCTGGTTCGTTTGTTTTTATCTTTGTCGACATAATATTATATTTATATATAATATATATAATTAATTATATATTATATTAAATTCACGTGCATAGTTGACTTGTAATTTTCGTTCCAATAAGTCATACGTCGTCACTCGACTTATGTCCCAGTTCCGGTTTTTCGAACGTCCTTTCGTATACTGAGAAAACTTGTACTTTACGTTTCGTGAATCGTACCTTTGTCAAAATATAGTCTTAAATCATCCATAAACTATACCACTCGAGGTATAACTTATACATTTGAGTGTTTTGGTCATTTACTTTTATAAATTATCGTCTCGCTATTTGTTAATATATATATAATATATACATTTACATTTTGAAATAGTGTTTTTACTGTAGCAATTCACTGTAGCAAATAGTGATTTTCGAAAACACTGTAGCATTTTGGGTACTGTAGCAATTTGAAAATACTGTAGCAAATTAGTGTTTTACTGGTTCATCTTAAATGCTTTAGTTAACTTATCTAAATATCAATCGAATCAATAAACGAATGTTACTATCGTTTACTAAATAACTTGAAATTATATATATGTATATATCTTTTTAATATACATAAATCAGTTTTTAAATACACATTGGAAGTTATTTATAAATAAATTTTAATAATACATATTTCAACTTATCATATATATTCAAATAGATATTTAAACCAATAAGTTTAATGTACGGTATCAAACAATTAATACATTGTTACCTTTTCAAGTTATAGTATATACGTATCTATTTACATATAATTGTTCGCTAATCGTCGAAAACAACCGAAAGGTATTTGAATATATGAAAGTAGTTCAAAAATTTTTAGATTCAGTTTTACAGACTTTGCTTATCGCGTCAGAAATGTTAATCATACAAAGATTAAGTTTAAATTTGATCAGAAATTTCCGGGTCATCACATTTTATAAATAAGTTCATATTACGCTACGAAATACTATTGACTACTCTTGATATTCTATATGATTAACTCGTTTCATTTGACTATTTTGAAGGAAATGGCACCGACTACTCGACACACCTTGAATATGAGCGAAGAAGAATTTCGTGCCTTTCTTGCTTCAAACATAGCCACAGTACAGGCTGCGCTACATACCAACAATAACTCCGAATCTAGCGATGCAGCTAACGGTGCAAGAAATCGTGTAGGATGCACCTACAAAGAATTCACTGCCTGCAAACCTTTGGAATTTGATGGAACCGAAGGACCGATCGGATTGAAACGGTGGACCGAGAAGGTCGAATCGGTGCTTGCCATAAGTAAGTGTACTGAAGAGGACAAAGTGAAGTGCGCTACGCATACCTTCACAGGTACTGCGTTAACATGGTGGAATACCTATCTAGAGCAAGTGGGACAAGATGATGCTTACGCACTACCGTGGTCAGCATTCAAGCACTTGATGAACGAGAAGTACCGTCCCAGAACCGAGGTCAATAAGCTCAAGACAGAACTTAGAGGGTTACGAACCCAAGGATTTGATATTACCACGTACGAAAGACGATTCACAGAATTGTGCCTATTGTGTCCGAGAGCGTTCGAAGATGAGGAAGAGAAGATCGACGCATTTGTGAAAGGATTACCGGAAAGAATCCAAGAAGATATAAGTTCACACGAGCCATCCTCCATACAACAGGCATGTAGAATGGCTCACAAACTAGTGAACCAGATTGAGGAAAGAATTAAAGAACAGACGGCTGAAGAGGCCAATGTGAAGCAAGTCAAAAGAAAGTGGGAGGAAACGGTGATAAGAATCACCAATACAACAACAACAACAGCAATTACAACAATAATCATAACAACTATCCCAACAATCGCAACATCAATCACAACTACAACAAACGGCCCAACAACAACAACAACAACAACAATAACAACAACAACAACAACAACAGCAACTACAACAATCATCCCAACAACAATAACAACCGCAACAACAACAACAATCAGAAGCAGCTATGCCAAAGGTGTGAAAAGTATCACTCGGGGTTCTGCACCAAATTTTTCAACAAGTGTAAAAGAAATGGTCATAGCGCGATGAAGTGTGAGGTCTACGGACCAGGGGTTAACAGAACGAAAAGAACAAATGGTGTCGGAATAAGTAATGGCGGTGCAAGTACTGTCGGAGCAAGTTATGCCAATGTAGTTTGTTATAAATGTGGAAAACCGGGCCACATTATTAGAAATTGCCCGAACCAGGAGAACACAGATGGACAAGGCTGTGGAAGAGTTTTCAATATTAATGCGGTAGAGGCACAGGAATACCCGGAGCTTGTTACGGGTACGTTTCTTATTGACAATAAATCTGCTTACGTTTTATTTGATTCGGGTACGGATAGAAGCTATATGAGTAGAGATTTTTGTGCTAAATTAAGTTGGCCATTGACGCCGTTGGATAGTAAATTTTTACTCGAATTAGTAAACGGTAAATTAATTTCAGCAGATTATATATGCCGGAATCGAGAAATTAAACTGGGTAGCGAAATATTTAAGATTGATTTGATGCCCGTAGAGTTAGGGAGTTTTGATGTAATAGTTGGCATGGACTAGCTGAAGAAGGTGAAAGCAGAGATCGTATGTTATAAAAATGCAATTCGCATTGTACGAGAAGAAGGAGAACCCTTAATAGTGTACGGAGAAAAGGGAAACACGAAGCTACATCTTATTAGTAATTTGAAGGCACAAAAACTAATAAGAAAAGGTTGCTATGCTGTTCTAGCACACGTCGCGAAAGTACAAACTGAAGAAAAGAGCATCAATGATGTTCCCGTCGCAGAAGAATTTCCCGATGTATTTCTGAAAGAATTACCGGGACTACCTCCACATCGATCTATTGAATTTCAAATAGATCTTGTACCAGGAGCTGCACCAATAGCTCGTGCTCCTTATAGACTCGCACCCAGCGAGATGAAAGAACTACAAAGCCAACTGCAAGAACTATTAGAACGTGGTTTCATTTCAACCAAGCACATCACCATGGGGAGCTCCTGTTTTGTTTGTCAAGAAGAAGGATGGTACATTTAGGTTGTGTATTGACTACAGAGAGTTGAACAAACTTACCATCAAAAACTGTTATCCACTGCCGAGAATTGACGACTTATTTGATCAACTACAAGGCTCATCGGTTTATTCGAAGATCGATTTACGTTCTGGATATCATCAAATACGAGTAAAGGAGGATGATATTCCAAAAACTGCTTTTAGGACGCGCTATGGTCATTACGAGTTTATGGTTATGCCGTTTGGATTGACTAACGCACCAGCTGTGTTCATGGACCTTATGAACCGAGTGTGTGGGCCATATCTTGACAAGTTTGTCATTGTTTTCATCGATGACATACTTATTTACTCAAAGAATGATCAAGAGCATGAAGAACATTTGAGAAAAGTGCTAGAAGTATTGAGGAAAGAAAAACTGTACGCTAAGTTTTCAAAGTGTGCATTTTGGTTGGAAGAAGTTCAATTCCTCGGTCACATAGTGAACAAAGAAGGTATCCAGGTGGACCCAGCAAAAGATCGAAACCGTTGAAAAGTGGGAAACCCCAAAAACTCTGAAGCATATACGTCAATTTTTAGGATTGGCTGGTTACTACAGAAGATTCATCCAAGATTTCTCCAAAATAGCAAAACCCTTGACTGCATTAACGCATAAAGGGAAGAAATTTGAATGGAAGGATGAACAAGAGAAGGCGTTTCAATTATTGAAGAAAAATCTAACTACGGCACCTATATTGTCATTGCCTGAAGGGAATGATGATTTTGTGATTTATTATGACGCATCAAAGCAAGGTCTCAGTTGTGTATTAATGCAACGGACGAAGGTGATTGCTTATGTGTCTAGACAATTGAAGATTCACGAGCAAAATTATACGACGCATGATTTGGAATTAGGCGCGGTTGTTTTTGCATTAAAGACTTGGAGGCACTACTTATATGGGGTCAAAAGTATTATATATACCGACCACAAAAGTCTTCAACACATATTTAATCAGAAACAACTGAATATGAGGCAGCGTAGGTGGATTGAATTGTTGAATGATTACGACTTTGAGATTCGTTACCACCCGAGGAAGGCAAATGTGGTAGCCGAAGCCTTGAGCAGAAAGGACAGAGAACCCATTCGAGTAAAATCTATGAATATAATGATTCACACAACCTTACTACTCAAATAAAGGAGGCGCAACAAGGAGTTTTAAAAGAGGGAAATTTAAAGGATGAAATACCCAAAGGATCGAAGAAGCATCTTAATATTCGGGAAGACGGAACCCGGTATAGGGCTGAAAGAATTTGGGTACCAAAATTTGGAGATATGAGAGAAATGGTACTTAGAGAAGCTCATAAAACCAGATACTCAATACATCCTGGAACGGGGAAGATGTACAAGGATCTTAAGAAACATTTTTGGTGGCCAGGTATGAAAGCCGATATTGCTAAATATGTAGGAGAATGTTTGACGTGTTCTAAGGTCAAAGTTAAACATCAGAAACCATCAGGTCTACTACAACAACCTGAAATCCCGGAATGAAAATGAGAAAACATTACCATGGATTTCATTACTAAATTGCCAAGGACTGCAAGTGGTTATGATACTATTTGGGTAATAGTTGATCGTCTCACCAAGTCAGCACACTTTCTGCCAATAAGAAAAGATGACAAGATGGAGAAGTTAGCACGACTGTATTTGAAGGAAGTCATCTCCAGACATGGAATACCAATCTCTATTATCTCTGATAGGGATGGCAGATTTATTTCAAGATTCTGGCAGACATTACAGCAAGCATTAGGAACTCATCTAGACATGAGTACTGCCTATCATCCACAAACTGATGGGCAGAACAAAAGGACGATACAAACGCTTGAAGACATGCTACGAGCATGTGTTATTGATTTCGGAAACAGTTGGGATCGACATCTACCGTTAGCAGAATTTTCCTACAACAACAGCTATCATTCAAGCATTGAGATGGCACCGTTTGAAGCATTTTATGGTAGAAAGTGCAGGTCTCCGATTTGTTGGAGTGAAGCGGGGGATAGACAGATTACGGGTCCGGAGATAATACAAGAAACTACCGAGAAGATCATCCAAATTCAACAACGGTTGAAAACCGCCCAAAGTCGACAAAAGAGCTACGCCGACATTAAAAGAAAAGACATAGAATTTGAAATTGGAGAAATGGTCATGCTTAAGTTTGCACCTTGGAAAGGTGTTGTTCGATTTGGTAAACGGGGGAAATTAAATCCAAGGTATATTGGACCATTCAAGATTATTGATCGTGTCGGACCAGTAGCTTACCGACTTGAGTCACCTCAACAACTTACGAATGTACATAACACTTTCTACGTCTCGAATTTGAAGAAATGTTTTGCTAAAGAAGATCTCACTATTCCATTGGACGAAATCCAAATCAATGAAAAACTTCAATTCATTGAAGAACCCGTCGAAATAATGGATCGTGAGGTTAAGAGACTTAAACAAAACAAGATACCAATTGTTAAGGTTCGATGGAATGCTCGTAGAGGACCCGAGTTCACCTGGGAGTGTGAAGATCAGATGAAGAAGAAATACCCGCATCTATTTCCAGAAGATTCTTCAACACTTTCAACAGCTTAAAATTTCGGGACGAAATTTATTTAACGGGTAGGTACTGTAGTGACCCGAACTTTTCCATGTTTTTATATATTAAATGAAATTGATATTTACATGATTAAATGTTTCTAACATCTTAAGCAATCAAACTTGTTAAGACTTGATTAATTGAAATAGGTTTCATATAGACAATTGACCACCCAAGTTGACCGGCGATTCACGAACGTTAAAACTTGTAAAAACTATATGATGACATATAAATGGATATATATATAGTTAACATGATATTATGATAAGTAAACATATCATTAAGTATATTAACAATGAACTACATATGTAAAAACAAGACTACTAACTTAATGATTTTGAAACGAGACATATATGTAACGATTATCGTTGTAACGACATTTAATGTATATATATATCATATTAAGATATATTAATACATCATGATATCATGATAATGTAATAATTTAACATCTCATTTGATTTAATAAACAATGGGTTAACAACATTTAACAAGATCGTTAACCTAAAGGTTTCAAAACAACACTTACATGTAACGACTAACGATGACTTAACGACTCAGTTAAAATGTATATACATGTAGTGTTTTAATATGTATTCATACACTTTTGAAAAACTTCAAGACACTTATCAAAATACTTCTACTTAACAAAAATGCTTACAATTACATCCTCGTTCAGTCTCATCAACAATTCTACTCGTATGCACCCGTATTCGTACTCGTACAATACACAGCTTTTAGATGTATGTACTATTGGTATATACACTCCAATGATCAGCTATTAGTAGCCCAGAGTCACCTAACACATGTGGGAACCATCATTTGGCAACTAGCATGAAATATCTCATAAAATTACAAAAATATGAGTAATCATTCATGACTTATTTACATGTAAACAAAATTACACATCCTTTATATCTAATCCGTATACCAACGACCAAAAACACCTACAAACACTTTCATTCTTCAATTTTATTCATCTAATTGATCTCTCTCAAGTTCTATCTTCAAGTTCTAAGTGTTCTTCATAAATTCTACAAGTTCCAGTTTCATAAAATCAAGAATACTTCCAAGTTTGCTAGCTTACTTCCAATCTTGTAGAGTGATCATCCAACCTCAATAAATCTTTCTTATTTACAGTAATATATCTTTATAATACAAGGTAATACTCATATTCAAACTTTGATTCAATTTCTATAACTATAACAATCTTATTTCGAGTGGAAATCTTACTTGAACTTGTTTTCGTGTCATGATTCTACTTCAAGAACTTTCAAGCCATCCAAGATCCTTTGAAGCTAGATCCATTTGTCTCTTTTCTAGTAGGTTTATCCACAAAATTTTAGGTAGTAATGATGTTCATAACATCATTCGATTCATACATATAAAGCTATCTTATTCGAAGGTTTAAACTTGAAATCACTAGAACATAGTTTAGTTAATTCTAAACTTGTTGGCAAACAAAAGTTAATCCTTCTAACTTGACTTTTAAAATCAACTAAACACATGTTCTATATCTATATGATATGCTAACTTAATGATTTAAAACCTGAAAACACGAAAAACACCGAAAACCGGACATACGCCGTCGTAGTAACACCGCGGGCTGTTTTGGGTTTGATAATTAAAAACTAAGATAAACTTTGATTTAAAAGTTGTTCTTCTGGGAAAATAATTTTTCTTATGAACATGAAACTATATCCAAAAATCATGGTTAAACTCAAAGTGGAAGTATGTTTTTCAAAATGGTCATCAAGACGTCGTTCTTTCGACTGAAATGACTACCTCTTACAAAAATGACTTGTAACTTATATTTCTGACTATAAACCTATACTTTTTCTGTTTAGATTCATAAAATATAGTTCAATATGAAACCATAGCAATTTGATTCACTCAAAACGGATTTAAAATGAAGAAGTTATGGGTAAAACAAGATTGGATATTTTTTGATTTTTGTAGCTACGGGAAATATTAACAATTCTATACAAATCATATCCTAGCTAACTTATATTGTATTATACATGTATTCTAATATATTATGTAATCTTGGGATACCATAGACACGTATGCAAATGTTTTGACATATCATATCGACCCATGTATATATATTATTTGGAACAACCATAGACACTCTATATGCAGTAATGTTGGAGTTAGCTATACAGGGTTGAGGTTGATTCCAAAAATATATATACTTTGAGTTGTGATCTAGCCTGAGACGTGTATACACTGGGTCGTGGATTGATTCAAGATAATATATATCAATTTTTTTCTGTACATCTAACGTTGGACAACTAGTTGTAGGTTACTAACGAGGACAGCTGACTTAATAAACTTAAAACATCAAAATGTATTAAAAGTGTTGTAAATATATTTTGAATATACTTTGATATATATGTACATATTTTTTATAGGTTCGTGAATCAACCAGTTGCCAAGTCTTACTTCCCGACGAAGTAAAAAATCTGTGAAAGTGAGTTATAGTCCCACTTTTAAAATCTAATATTTTTGGGATGAGAATACATGCAGGTTTTATAAATGATTTACAAAATAGACACAAGTACATGAAACTACATTCTATGGTTGAATTATCGAAATCGAATATGCCCCTTTTTATTAAGTCTGGTAATCTAAGAATTAGGGAACAGACACCCTAATTGACGCGAATCCTAAAGATAGATCTATTGGGCCTAACAAACCCCATCCAAAGTACCGGATGCTTTAGTACTTTGAAATTAATATCATATCCGAAGGGTGTCCCGGAATGATGGGGATATTCTTATATATGCATCTTGTTAATGTCGGTTACCAGGTGTTCACCATATGAATGATTTTTATCTCTATGTATGGGATGTATATTGAAATATGAAATCTTGTGGTCTATTGTTACGATTTGATATATATAGGTTAAACCTATAACTCACCAATATTTTTGTTAACGTTTAAAGCATGTTTATTCTCAGGTGAATATTAAGAGCTTCTGCTGTTGCATACTAAAATAAGGACAAGATTTGGAGTCCATGTTTGTATGATATTATGTAAAAACTGCATTCAAGAAACATATCTCGATGTAATATATTTCTATTGTAAATCATTATGTAATGGTCGTGTGTAAACAGTATATTTTAGATTATCATTATTTGATAATCTACGTAATGCTTTTGAAACCTTTATTGATAAAATAAAGGTTATGGTTGTTTTAAAAATGAATGCAGTCTTTGAAAAACGTCTCATATAGAGGTCAAAACCTCGCAACGAAATCAATTAATATGGAACGTTTATAATCAATATGAACGGGACATTT
This sequence comes from Rutidosis leptorrhynchoides, assembly GCF_046630445.1. Lineage (NCBI taxonomy): Eukaryota > Viridiplantae > Streptophyta > Magnoliopsida > Asterales > Asteraceae > Rutidosis > Rutidosis leptorrhynchoides. The sequence continues at coordinate 61,559,959 of NC_092340.1, read as the reverse complement.
CACCATCATCGACCATCATCAATACCATCACCATCTCGACTGCTACTACTGTTTTATTTTTTTGTTGTTATTATGTTCAATCGAAAATTAAACCCCGAACCCTTCTTGTGTTTGATACTGTTTCTGCTCGAATACAACATCAATTGGATTTTATGAAAGCTGTTGTTACTGCTTGTTGGTTTTAGTAGAAATCTTATTGGTTTTAGTCGAAATCCACAAACACAGGAAACCTTTTTAATTTGTTACAACCTGGATCATTCAAACTGATTTGGATTAGGCTTCTATTGTGCCATTTATATTTTTAGTAGACATGTCACCTTGGGCTAACTAGTTGGGCTTCCATTTGAACATAATCGGGTTAAATGAATTTGGGTCACGAATTTAAACAGAAAGGTATGGGTAGTGGAGTGGTGAGCATGTTTCCAATTAGCGAGTGGTCGCGGGTTCGAGGCCGGTCAGAGGCGGTTTTCTATTTTATGTTTTTTGGAAGCTTATTCTTAAAGGTAGTATATTATTATTATTATTATTATTATTATTATTATTATTATTATTATTATTATTATTATTATTATTATTATTATTATTATTATTATTATTATTATTATTATTATTATTATTATTACAATTAAAAAGACTAATGTTATTATCAAAATTATTATTATCAATATCATTATTAGTATTATTATCATTAGTTTAATTGTAACAACCCAAACCAACCCGCGACCAAACCACGTGAAAATACAAAATAATTTTTTTTTTGCTGTACAGTGAAGTGGCGCGGCGCGCCAGGATGGCAGCGCGGCGCGCCATTCAGGCCTGTCCGGAAAGTTTCAAATGCGAAAAAGATCGACTAGTTCCCGACATTTTTAGACGACACGCTTTTAACCACACATTCAAATATGTAAAACTATCACGATTCAAACATAAAAATGATGTTTTACAAGCGGGGCCCACACGACCCAAAATACAAGTTTAATACAATTTATGAGTTTCAACCACCAAAAAGTTTAAGTACCAAACTACACTATGAGCATGGCGTTTGGGATTAAACTACCCACATCTCGGTCAAACTCCCAAAAGTCAACACATCCAAAAGCGTCCCCTAACGAAGCGGGATCTCTAATCCAAGGTAATGCCCTTACCCTTGTCCACAACCGAACCTATAAAAAGGTAAACAACGAGAGGGTAAGCAAAGCTGAATGAATGCAATAATTATACGAATACATATATAAATATACCTACTTGCATACACTTACACAATACAGCAAACATGCTAGCAAACACAATTAGCTTATCGTCACAATAACATGCTATAATTCCCCAATACCACAAACTAGCATAACAACCGCATATAAGTATAACTCAAATAATATAATATGCTTACAATACAAATAACCATGGTTAACCAATAGTACAAGGGAACGGCGCTCACGAAAACGCCATCGGTGTTCACAACATCCGTTAGGGCACTTAACACCTCGCACCACTAACCCCTAGGGTGGCACCGTAACACCTCGGCACTTCACCCCGAGTGGCATCTTAACACCTCGATGCTTCACTCATTAATTTACGGAGTGGTGTCTTAACACCTCGACACTACACTCCTAGGTGGCATCTTAACACCTCGATGCTTCACCCTGAGTGGCATCTTAACACCTCGATGCTACACTCTTCACGTGAGACGTGGTGTCTTAACACCTCGACACTTAACATTTCACGCTACAACAAATAGATACATTATATACCTATGCATATAATTATTCCACTCACCTGAGAACTCTTGTGAAAAGTTACCCGAGCTTGCAAGACCTCAATGTAATGCACCTATCATATTATACATATTATCAAACGCAAACTCAAGTTGGTCAACCGATCCTTTCACCATTCTAAAGCCATTTTGACCCAAGGTGCAATTTCAACCCATTTGAACCCTTAACCCTAATTTTGGGTCAACACACACCAAAACCCTAATCATTAACCAAGATGGGTTTAAAACACTTTTAAATCACAAAGTTAACTCATTTTCACACATGCAAGGCCACTTAGGTCATTAAAGACCCGTTTGACCCATTTCAAGGTCAACACACCCATTTGGGTCATCATACCCAATTAACACCCATTTACATATCATTAAAGTGTTCTAGTACTTTAACTAACCAATTTAAGTTCATAAACATAATTTAATACTTGAAAACCCTAATCGGTCATCTTTGAGTCTTCATGACTCAATTTCACCCAAAACCCCCAAATTACTAGCAAGTGGGTTTTGTGTGCATCACTAACCTAAACCCTAACCCTTAATGCAATTAAAGTAAGAATCTAGGATTTAGAACTTACCAACACAATCACTACGTAGCTAGCGACTAGATGAACAACTTTAGAACTCGCACTAAGACCCGATTCAACCTCCTTTACCCTTTAATGAAGCTTTCTCACTCAAGAAATGCACTCTCTCACAAGAATTGAATTGGAGAAGATAAGGTGGTTGTGAATGGAGTGAATGAGCTCCCAAAACTGATCTAAGGCATTAAATTCGGACCCCAAAGTGATTTTACCAAAATGCCCTCAAAATATCTAATTAAAAAGAAAAGGGGAATCTGTCGCAGACAGATGGCGCGGCGCGCGACTCCCCTAGTTCAGAATTCTTCCATGTTTTAAAATATATACAACAAAACCCCGCTTCGAGTATCGTAACTTCTCTTATATACAAGGATAATATTTGGGTCTTACAACTCTCCCCTACTTATTCGGATTGCGTCCTCGCAATCCAAGCCGCATGACAAGAGGGAAGATAAACCAACACGAATTCTTCGGGCTCCCAAGTGAACTCGGAACCTTTACTCCGTCGCCATTGAACCTTAAAGGTTCTCACCTCTTTATTCCTCAACATTTTCACCTTCTCATCAAGGATAGCAATCGATTCCTCGACATATTCTAACTTGTTGTTTAGCTCGATTTCGTCTAGTGGCATCCATGAAGAATCATCCGCAAGACACTTACGGAGATGGGAAACATGAAACGTGTTATGGATCCCCGCAAGCTTTTCGGGTAATTCCAAACGATACGCAACTTCACCAACACGAGCTAAAACCTTGAATGGCCCAATAAACTGAGGAACTAACTTTCCCCGTTTTCGAAATCAAATAATACCCTTCCATGGCGAAACCTTAAGCATCACCATATCACCTTCTTGAAATTCGATCGTTCATCTACGTTTATCGGCATACGACTTTTGTCTATCTTGAGCCTTCTTCAAATGGTCCCGAATAATATCAATCGTGCTATTCGTCTCCAAAACCAAATCGGTACTCCCGATTTCCCTTTGACCCACTTCACCCCAACAAATTGGAGTTCGACATCTTTGCCCATAAAGCATCTCATAAGGTGGCATCCCGATACTAGTGTGATAACTATTATTGTACGAGAATTCCACCAAAGGTAAGTGCTCATCCCAACTACCACCGAAATCAATAATGCACGCACATAACATATCTTCCAAAGTTTGATTTGTACGTTCAGTTTGACCGTCTGTTTGAGGATGATACGCCGTGCTCAACTTTAATTGTGTACCCATATCTTCATGAAACTTTTCCCAAAATCGAGATGTGAAACGGGTATCTCGATCCGAAATAATAGATATAGGAATCCCATGTCGCGAGACCACTTCCTTGATAAACAACTTAGCCAAGGCCTCCGACGATATCGCTTCTTTAATGGGAAGAAACAAAGCACTTTTTGTCAAACGATCCACTATCACCCAAATTGTATCAAATTGGGTTCTCGCCGTCTTAGGTAACTTTGTAATGAAATCCATGGTAATGTGCTCCCATTTCCATTTCGGGATTTCTAACGGTTGCAATTTACCATACGGCTTTTGGTGCTCGGCCTTTACTTGCAAACAAGTAACACATTGTTCCACATATTTTACAACATCACGTTTCATGCCCCGGCCACCAATAATCCTTCCTCAAATCATGATACATTTTCGTCGCGCCCGGATGAATGGAATATTTTGACTTATGTGCTTCATCAAGTAGCACCCGTCGGTAATAGCCCATCTTAGGCACCCACACCCTTCCTTGAAAAGACAACAAACCACGCGGGCCCATAGTAATGAACTCCGATTAGCCCACGATTCGTTCTGCATGCTTGTTGTGAACGTAAGCCTCTATTTGAATATCGCCAAGCTTCTCAAGAAAATTGTTGGAAATAATCAAACGTAACGATCCCACTTTTATCGCCGGATGTTGACTCTTTCGAATCAACGCATCCGCGACAACATTCGCCTTACCCGGATGATAAAGTATCTCACAATCATAATCTTTCACCACATCCATCCACCTACGTTGGCGATAATTCAAATCTCGTTGATTAAAGAGATGTTTCAAACTCTTATGATCCAAATAAATCGTACACTTGACACCATACAAGTAATGGCGCCAAATTTTCAACGTATGCACAACCGCCACCAACTCAAGATCATGAGTTGGATATCTCGTTTCGTGTTCCTTCAATTGTCGAGAGGCATAAGCGATGACTTTACCTCTTTACATTAGAACACACCCGAGCCCATTTAACGATGCATCACAATAAACCATCATGTCTTCCACTCCTTTCGGCAACACTAACACCGGAGCTTGACACAACTTCTCTTTTAACAACTGAAAAGCAATTTCTTGCTCGTTCTTCCAATTAAATCTCGCATTCTTCCTCGTCAATTTTGTCAACGAAGAAGCGATCTTAGAAAAGTCTTGGATAAACTGACGATAATAACCGGCCAATCCGAGAAAACTTCGGACCTCCGTAGGCGTAGTCAGTTGTCTCCAACTCTTCACCGTCTCTATCTTCCCCGGATCCACTTGAATACCATCTTTGTTCACAATATGGCCAAGGAATTGAACCTCCCTTAGCCACAATTCACATTTGGAGAACTTAGCATACAACTTCTCCTTTCGTAACGTCTTCAATACTTCACGCAAATGACGTTCATGTTCGTCCTTACTTTTCGAGTAGACAAGTATGTCGTCAACGAACACAATTACCGACTTGTCCAACATAGGTTGGCACACTTGGTTCATAAGATCCATGAATGCCGCCGGTGCATTCGTAAGACCAAAAGGCATAACTACAAACTCAAAATGCCCATAACGCGTTCGAAAAGCCGTTTTCTCAATATCTTCCTCACGGACCCGCATTTGGTGATAGCCGGACCGTAGGTCAATCTTTGAGAAATATGTCGCACCTTGGAGTTGGTCAAACAAATCGTCAATCCGAGGCAATGGATAGCGATTTTTGATTGTCACCTTATTTAACTCCCGATAATCGATGCACATCCTCATACTACCATCCTTCTTTTTCATGAATAAAACCGGAGCACCCCATGGCGAAGCACTCGGTCGAATAAAACCCTTCTCAAGTAACTCTTGGGTTTGGTTTAACAACTCTTGCATTTCCGTCGGCGCTAAACGATAAGGAGTTTTAGCAATGGAAATAGCTCCCGGAACCAACTCAATGCGAAATTCAACTTGTCTTTCCGCCGGAACACCTGGTAACTCGTCCGGAAAAACGTCTTCGAATTCACTAACAACCGGAATTTCACGAATGGGTGGTAGCTCATCACGAGTATCAACAACATGGGCAAGAAAAGCCATGCCACCACTAACAAGGAAACGACGTGCCCGTGCAAAAGTGCATATCGGCACAAGTCTTCTACGCTTATCACCGTGAATAATTAACTCTCCCCCACTTGGGGTCTTCACACGAATAAATTTTTCATGGCATGCAATATCAGCTCTATTACAATCGAGCCAATCCATACCCACAACAATATCAAAGTCGCCCAAAGTCATCGGAATGAGATCTATCTTAAAGTTTTCGGCACCGAACACAACATCACAATTCTTACACACATCAACCACTAGCACTGTCTTGCCGTCCGCTATTTCGACTTCTACCGGATGACTTAACTTAGCTAACGGTCTATCAAGTTTAGGCACAAATTTAGGAGACACAAACGACAAATTTGCACCGCTATCGAAAAGAATCCTTGCCAGATTAGAATTAACCATGAAAGTACCTGAGACAACTTCGTTCGATTGTTTGGCTTCATCATTGGTCATCAAGTAATTGCGATCCCTAGCCGTACCCGCCGCCTTCTCTAATCGCTTCACATTATCGTTTCGCAATTCGGGACACTCCGGATTCTTATGCCCTTCTTTTCCACAATTAAAACAAGTGATTTTATTTCGGGAAAATGGTTTCGGACATTCACGAGCCATATGACCTGGTTGCCCACAATTGTAGCACGTATAAGAAAAACCACCGGTAGCACCCTTCTTCACGCTATTGACACTTTCAGAACCCTTCTTGTTCTTGTTCTTCTTGTTTGAAGAGTTAGAGTAACTAAAACCTTCAAACTTTCTTTTGGAAAACGTGAAATTGCTCTTTCTTGGAACCTCCGGCTCAAAACCCCGAGCAAACTCAAACAATTCATCAAACAACTTAGCCATACCCCGATTAATCTTGCCCTTGTACTCATCATTCAAAGTACGGTAGAAATCTTTCATTAACTTGTGATCGTCACCCACATATTCAGGACAAAAATGAGTTTTTGCCGAAAAGGTAGACTTGAGTGTGACCAAGTCCATTGAACCTTGTTGCAAATGGTGCAACTCGTCCCGAATTCTATGAAGATCGGAAGAAGTTCGGTATTCTTTGAAGAATTCTCTCTTAAACTCCTCCCATATCAAGTTCATGCATTGCTCTTCACCATATAAGTTGATCTTATCGTCCCACCACAACTTAGCTTCCTCCCGCAACATGCTTGAACCATACCTTGTTTTCTTCTCAGGAGGGCATTCTGCGGTACTGAAAGCTCCCTCGATATCGGAGATCCAACATGTACTCTTTAAAGGATCTCGCACCCCATTAAACATCGGGGGTTGAGCATCCTTGAAATTCTTGTAGTGGAAGTCCTGCCTTCCTTCACCTCCTTCACCGCGAGGATAAATGTTTCTAGCATCAAGGGCCTCTTCGATAGTGGCCTTCATTCGTTCATTTATCAAATCGGTCACTTGTCCATCGACCGAATCTTGGAAGACCTTTCAGAAGTCTGTAAGAAAATCCGCTTTTAACTTTTTAAAGACGGCCTCAACCCTGGCCGAAAACTCGGCGTCCTCACTTGTACTTCCGTTATCATGATCGGGTCCGTTTCTCATCTTCATTCTATAAAACGAAGTAGGTTAAACAACGAAACAAAAGGACATAACACGTATGTATATTCATATACACCACACTACTCCATCTTGCTCAATAATCGTCGTACATTGCTTATTCGACACGATTTGCGCCCGTAACAATGGTAGCTAATCATTATTATGCGAGCACGTCGCATTAACTTGCTAGTACAACGTCTATCTCGCTTGGATGATTGTAAAACATACAACAAAACAATTAGCACGAGGTTAGTTAATATAAACCAAAGTACTAACAATTCCCGATCTGGCCCAAAGTCATACAAGTCCCGCATAAAGCGTACACACAATAAAGTCTAAGTCTAGGCACCTATCTCAAGTCGCCTAAATCCCTTAGACCATGCTCTGATACCACTTGTAACAACCCAAACCAACCCGCGACCAAACCACGTGAAAATACAAAATAAAAAAAAATTTGCTGTACAGTGAAGTGGCGCGGCGCGCCATTCAGGCCTGTCCGGAAAGTTTCAAATGCGAAAAAGATCGACTAGTTCCTGACATTTTTAGACGACACGCTTTTAACCACACATTCAAATATGTAAAACTATCACGATTCAAACATAAAAATGATGTTTTACAAGCGGGGCCACACGACCCAAAATACAAGTTTAATACAATTTATGAGTTTCGACCACCAAAAAGTTTAAGTACCAAACTACACTATGAGCATGGCGTTTGGGATTAAACTACCCACGTCTCGGTCAAACTCCCAAAAGTCAACACATCCAAAAGCGTCCCCTAACGAAGCGGGATCTCTAATCCAAGGTAATGCCCTTACCCTTGTCCACAACCGAACCTATAAAAAGGTAAACAACGAGAGGGTAAGCAAAGCTTAGTGAATGCAATAATTATACGAATACATATATAAATATACCTACTTGCATACACTTACACAATACCACAAACATGCTAGCAAACAAAATTAGCTTATCGTCACAATAACAAGCTATAATTCCCCAATACCACAAACTAGCATAACAACCGCATATAAATATAACTCAAATAATATAATATGCTTACAATATAAATAACCATGGTTAACCAATAGTACAAGGGAACGGCGCTTGCGAAAATGCCATCGGTGTTCACAACATCCGTTAAGGCACTTAACACCTCACACCACTAACCCCTAGGGTGGCACCTTAACACCTCGGCACTTCACCCCGAGTGGCATCTTAACACCTCGATGCTTCACTCATTAATTTACGGAGTGGTGTCTTAACACCTCGACACTACACTCCTAGGTGGCATCTTAACACCTCGATGCTTCACCCCGAGTGGCATCTTAACACCTCGATGCTACACTCTTCACGTGAGACGTGGTGTCTTAACACCTCGACACTTCACATTTCATGCTACAACAAATAGATACATTATATACCTATGCATATAATTATTCCACTCACCTCAGAACTCTTGTGAAAAGTTACCAGAGCTTGCAAGACCTCAATGTAATGCACCTATCATATTATACATATTATCAAATGCAAACTCAAGTTGGTCAACCGATCCTTTCACCATTCCAAAGCCATTTTGACCCAAGGTGCAATTTCAACCCATTTGAACCCTTAACCCTAATTTTGGGTCAACACATACCAAAACCCTAATCATTAACCAAGATGGGTTTAAAACACTTTTAAATCACAAAGTTAACTCATTTTCACACATGCAAGGCCACTTAGGTCATTAAAGACCCATTTGACCCATTTCAAGGTCAACACACCCATTTGGGTCATCATACCCAATTAACACCCATTTACATATCATTAAAGTGTTCTAGTACTTTAACTAACCAATTTAAGTTCATAAACATAATTTAATACTTGAAAACCCTAATTAGTCATCTTTGAGTCTTCATGACCCAATTTCACCCAAAACCCCTAAATTACTAGCAAGTGGGTTTTGTGTGCATCACTAACCCAAACCCTAACCCTTAATGCAATTAAAGTAAGAATCTAGGTTTTAGAACTTACCAACATAATCACTACGTAGCTAGATACTAGATGAACAACTTTAGAACTCGCACTAAGACCCGATTCAACCTCCTTTACCCTTTAATGAAGCTTTCTCACTCAAGAAATGCACTCTCTCACTAGAATTGAATTGGAGAAGATAAGGTGGTTGTGAATGGAGTGAATGAGCTCCCAAAACTGATCTAAGGCATTAAATTCGGACTCCAAAGTGATTTTACCAAAATGCCCTCAAAATATCTAATTAAAAAGAAAAGGGGAATCTGTCGCAGACAGATGGCGCGGCGCGCCATATAGCCGCGCGGCGCGCGACTCCCCCAGTTCAGAATTCTTCCATGTTTTAAAATATATACAACAAAACCCCGCTTTGAGTATCGTAACTTCGCTTATATACAAGGATAATATTTGGGTCTTACATTAATATTATCATAATTATTATTTTAACAAATAAAAGATATTAATATAAAAATATAATTATTACATATATCATAAAACTATCTAATTTACTATTTTAATATAAAAGTAACATATATAGATGTATATATAAACATTTAAAGATAACAAATACATTATAATAAATAATAAATTATATAATTAATATATATATATATATATATATATATATATATATATATATATATATATATATATATATATATATATATATATATATATAACTGGTTGGATTATCATTACATGTTAATTATACGTTTTAATATATATAAATGATATAGGTTCGTGAATCTGAGGCCAACCTTACACTTGTTCAAAGTCGTAATATGTATTTTTATTACAAAATGCAGTATGGTGAGTTCATTTGATTCCCTTTTACTCTTTACATTTTTGGGACTGGGAATACATGCGCTGTTTTTATAACTGCTTTATTAAATGCTTTTAAAATATATTTTGAACTGAGAATACATGAACTGCTTTTATAAATGTTTGACGAGATAGACACAAGCAAAATATTCCTTGAATGAATTATTATGCAGACAGAAGTTCTGTGGATTATTATTGAATTAGTTGGACGTGATAATTGCCACTAATTATTGTGAATATTTTCCCCTGATTATTATGCTTGGTAACCTAAGAATTAGAATCGGGTATGGCCCTAATTCACGCGAATCCTAAAGGTAGCTACCGGGTTTAACACCCCCACCCAGAATGTTCACTAGACGGAAGGGCTAGTGGGCGTGGTGTTTAGTACTTCGAAGTTTATATGATTATTATACAGACGAGATGTTCTGTTTTGGGGATATTATTATGCGCATTATATGTTAAGGTCGGTTACCAAGCCAAGCTATGAAAGAAATGAAAAGTGAATGTTATGTATCGAGAGAATGATTTTATACACAGGTTATGTGTATGTTATTTTTTGCACAATATATGTGTACGGTTACTAAGATTTATGAAAGATGATTTTTTACACGAGAAAGGTGTACTGTATTTAAAAGATATCGCATGTACATTACAGGTGGGTATAGGATTCGAGCCCATTTGTACCATGCAGTATTTAAATCTTGTGGTCTATCAAAATGATGAATTTTATTATTTTATGATAAACTTATGAACTCACCAACCTTTTGGTTGACACTTGAAAGCATGTTTATTCTCTGGTATGAAAGAAATCTTCCGCTGTGCATTTGCTCATTTTAAAGACATTACTTGGAGTCGATCATCGCAATGGGACCAAATGTTGATGACTTCGTCCAGATGGATTAGGACGGGGCATTTCAGTTGGTATCAGAGCGGTGGTCTTAGTGAACCAGGTCTTGCATTAGTGCATCTAACTGTTCCTAGCTAACTGTTAATTCCGTATTACCTTTTATTTATTGCAATTTATTTATCACAATTTATTTATCACATTTTATTTATCGCAATTTTAATTCTCGCAATTTTATTTACCGTCATTTAATTTCTGTATCTATTTTACGCACTTTAAATATCGGGACACGTATACAAGGTTTTGACATATCATATCGACATATATATATATATATATATATATATATATATATATATATATATATATATATATATATATATATATATATATATATATATATATATATATATATTATTTGGAATAACCATAGACACCTATATGCAGTAATGCTGGAGTTAGCTATACAGGGTTGAGGTTGATTCTACAATAATATATATACTTTGAGTTGTGATCGAGTCTGAGACATGTACACGGGTCACGATACATATTAATTAATTTGAATATTATATATTAAACTATATATGAATTATTGAATTGCTAACCGTGGACTACCAACATTGGACAATTAAAATGAATTAAAATATTGATTATAACATATGAAACTAAACATTTCTTCAAGTTTGCCACTTGATTTCATCTTAAACCTCATTTGTATCTTGACGATTACAATATGCGTTCAAACCTGTCATAATTCCTGAAAACACCTCAATCGAGAGGATGAACCAACCGCACTTCATCTACAGAAGAAAAGATTTATGCATATAGTTATGCACCTGAACACTGTAGTGACCCGAACTTTTCCATGTTTATATATATTAATTGAGATTGATATTTACATGATTAAATGTTTCCAACATGTTAAGCAATCGAACTTTTTAAGACTTGATTAATTGAAATATGTTTCATATAGACAATTGACCACCCAAGTTGACCGGTGATTCACGAACGTTAAAACTTGTAAAAACTATATGATGATATATATATATATGGATATATATATATAGTTAAAATGATACTATGATAAATAAACATATCATTAAGTATATTAACAATGAACTACATATGTAAAAACAAGACTACTAACTTAATGATTTTTAAACGAGACATATATGTAACGATTATCGTTGTAAAGACATTTAATGTATATATATCATATTAAGAGATATTCATACATGATAATATCATGATAATATAATAATTTAAAATCTCATTTGATATTATAAACATTGGGTTAACAATATTTAACAAGATCGTTAACCTAAAGGTTTCAAAACAACACTTACATGTAACGACTAACGATGACTTAACGACTCAGTTAAAATGTATATAAATGTAGTGTTTTAATATGTATTTATACACTTTTGAAAGACTTCAATACACCTATCAAAATACTTCTACTTAACAAAAATTCTTACAATTACATCCTCGTTCAGTTTCATCAACAATTCTACTCGTATGCACCCGTATTCGTACTCGTACAATACACAGCTTTTAGATGTATGTACTATTG